>NC_072481.1:52795785-53441285 GCF_027574615.1 Eptesicus fuscus | reverse complement strand
CTCTTTTAGATTGTAAAAATCACAAAAAACTTTTCTCTGCCTTATAAGCCAAAGGATTGAAATGGTCCAGTACCCTGCTCCGAAAGACATCACTGCAATAATATGCATTTCTCCCCATTCCTCTTTCTCGCACCAAACGGGATTGGTGGACACTTTCTTCCCTTTTTAGAAGGCTTCTCTCGCTCCATAGCACTGGAGGAAAGTTGCACTATCTAACAGTGGTCTGAAATGTATAGGGCTTTTCTCTAAATCCCCATAATGATTTAAACTGCTCCCAACTCTCCTCACCCCATTGGTGCTTGTGTCTGACATATGTGTGAGCACACAGTTCTCCCTCCTGACCTTCCCTTGCTCTCTCAACTCATAGCCCTGATTGCTTAGGTCTCCCAATTATGCACCAAATTACCCTGGCTTGTTTAGTCACTGATGTTTCACTTTATTACTTTTGTTCTAACTGAAAATTCCTATTCCTTCATGTTCCTGCTCAAGCCTCACTGTGAGTCCTTTCATGTTCTTTGCACAGAGTTGGTTACATTTTCTTCTGCACTCTCATAACACTTGGTTTATCACTCGGGAATATTGTCTTTCTACTACTAGGTCTAGAGCTCCTTGAGGATAAAAATGATGTCCTGACCAAATCTGAATCCCCTAGTACAAAACATAATATACAGTAGACTCTCAATTCTTGCTGCTTAAATGAACAAGCCAATTACATATGAGAACAAGACAAGGATACAGATCTTTCACTGTATAGTCTTATACAGCAGTGATGTCCAACCCATGTGCCATGGTCCCTAGGGTGGCAATGGAATTATTTCAGAGGGGTGACACAGAGGCAAACTGCTATTTTTGCTTGATCAGCATGTACTCACACTTCTTTATTTTTCTAGGGGAGTCCCTTTCCTCACATTTAGGTCATGAGTTTCATGTTGCTCTAGGATTCTAGGAGCAGTATGTGAACAATGTGGCCAATCAGAACATCACATCTTTCTATGTACAGTGATTGGCTCAGGGATAAGTATGAGGCCAAAGCATGACCAGTTAGAGCCAATGATATAGTTTTAGGACATACACTGAGTGACCAGATTATTATGATCTCTGAACATATAATAATCTGGCCACTCAGTGTGTATGTGTGTATATATAGATAGATAGATAGATGATATAGATAGATAGATAGATATAGATATAGATATAAATATAGATAATTATCTATATATCTATATCTATTTTTATATATTAGAGGCCCGGTGCATGGATTCGTGCATGAGTGGGGTCTGGCTAGCCTGGCCAGGGGGAGGGGACATGGGTGGTTGGCCGGCCTGCCTGCCAGTGGAACTCCTGGTCGAGGGGACAATTTGCATATTAGCCTTTTATTATATAGGATATACACTGAGTGGCCAGATTATTATGCATTCAGAGATCATAATAATCTGGCCACTCAGTGTATATTGGTAATATGGATCTAGAAGATCTCTTTACATTGTAAGAGTGGATTAAGAATAAAACCAATAGTAACTAAAGCCTATATAGGGAGAAAGAACAAGTTTTGATAATATCATTTAAAACCCTAGCTCTAAGCATGTTATGTAAATGAAAATAATTTTCTGTCTTGCAAGTCAAGAAATTAACTATAAATGTACACATGCATACAAATGTGTGTGTGCATGTTATGATTTTTAAATATATGCAACACTACTGTGATAAATAAAATACAGAAAATTGTTTGTAAGTGTCATTGACTTTATGTCAGTTTGGTTATGCATCCTCTCACTTGATGGACCCTAAAGGTTCAATAGCATCCCTTAAGGTCTGCTTAAAAGAGATTGTCATACTTAAAAACTTTGTTACCGCTGATTTGAAACATCTGGGACATCCTGAATCTATAATCCATGTTCAGTAAGTATGTATTGATTGATTTCAATCATTAGAGAAATTTTCTCCACTGGCTATTGTTGATTTGCAACCATTTTGACCAAGAGAGAACAATTTCATATGGTTTAACTTAACATAAGCCCAATAAGTATTTATTGTATGAATGCATAAAGCAATGAATAAATCAATACATTTTTACTGTTTTTATCCTACAGCTAAAAAAGGCTAGAAATATCAATTTTAATATTTGTTACTTGACTCGCCTTGTTTTTTGTTTTTGTTCAAACTGACTTGTGTGTGTAGACATAGCCTAAGAAAGAGAAATTGCCTGGGAGATTAATTTCCATTTTTAAATATAGGTCAGAAATAGCCATTTCAGATGCTTGAACACCAATAGTTCTTCATCATCTAAAGTGAAGTAAGCTTGCTTTCTTTTCCTCATCCATCTTGATGGATGTACCACATTTGTGTAAGAATTTTTTTTTATAATTATGTGGTATACTGACCCAGAGATATGCTTCATAAATGATTTTTTTTCTTAAGCTTTGAAGTCCTTTGTGCTCACCTTTCTCCCCAGAAGCCTTTAGAAGCCCTTACCATCCTATCTGTATCCCCTCTAATTCACTATTCCTTTCTCTCTCCACTCTTTTAATGATCTGAGATATCATCTAGAACAAAATGGAAGAAAACCACCCTACAATTTTGAGACTAAAGAAATATAAAACCAGTGCCCACTTCCTTTCACCTCCAGCGCACCCCTTCCAGTACATTGTTTTCTGCTAATTGTCACAATAACAGCCATGTTGGTTATTTATTGGCCACCTCTGTTAGGACTACAGGTTCTGATTTCTCGCAGTGTCCAGGGCACTTGAGGAAAAAAGGAACACAGGTGTAAGAGGTTTTTGTTTAAGCAGAAAGTGTTCCCAAAATTCTAGATGCAAAATATAGTTTTATATTCCTGAATACACTTATGTACTGCCTGAACCTTAATTATGCTTCCCAACATTCGCAAAATTAAAACTTCAGATTAAACATCTCATTAATGTAGCTCCTTTGCAACTCATCCACTTGCTTAAAAAATGATAAAGGAGGGAAATTATGCATTTTAGGAGGTAGTTGGTCACAATGCCAACTCACATTAATTTAAATGTCTCAAAATACAAAAACTGCGAAGCCTGTTGTGGGAAGAGTGTAGAATACAGGAAGTCAACCAAGTGAGTAAACATGAAATGGAGGATTATCCTTATTTGTAGAGAATCCATTCCAGCAGGAAATTGAATCAGAGCTTCTGCATCTAAAAAAAAGGGGGTGAGGGTGGGGGAGAGGGCTGTTGACAGAACCAACAGAAAATGACTTTTTAGATGAGAAGTAGACTAGACTAAGGGCTATGAGACAGCATGGTCTAGTGGCTTGAGAACTGAACCAGGCATCCAGATTGGGGATAAATCCCAGTTCCATTACTTGCCAGGGTTAAGTAACTTATTGGAATTCAGCAGACTCCTACGAGTCCCTACTTCTGTCAGGCTTCCAGCTAAGTTCACACAATGAAATGATTCTATCCTTCAACATCAAATTTTCCTCTTTCCAGATTATTCCATCAGCATACACACATGCTCTAGTAGCTCTCATTTTTAAAAGCTCTCCCTGGCCCAGAGACCCCTCCAGTTATAAACCAATTTCTCAGTTTCCCACTTCAAAACTTTTTGCAAAATGTGTTTGTTATCTCCACAGCCCTGCCTTCCATTATCGCCTGGTTTTAGAGAAGTAGTACAGTGAAGTAGTGAAGACTCAGATGCTGGAGCCAGCCTCTCTAGGTTCAAATCCCAGCACTGTCACTTAGTAACTGTGAGACAGGTTATTTGATGTCTCTCTGCCTCAGTTTCCTGAAAAGTAAAATGGAATAAAAATTGCTTCTAATTCATAGTGGTTATTAGTAAGTACAAAACATGTAAAAGACTTTAGATGGAACCTGATACATAGTAAACACTGAGTAATCAGGAACATTTATTCTTACAGGTCCCCACGACTCAATTAAAACTATGCTAGTCATGGTGTCCAGTGACTCCAATCCTGACAAGTCCAGTGGTCACTATTTTGCCCCATCTTACCTAAATTCTCAGTTGCATTTAACACAGCTGGTAACTCTTTATTAACTATTTATAATATGCCCTTCTCTTGGACCCCATGACATTACAGTTTTCCTTTAACTCTTGGGCAGGCCTTCTCGGTCTCTTTTGGTAACTCCTACTCCTACACTGTATACTTGTTGTGTCCCTGGAGTCATATCCCACTCACATCTTTACCATGCTGGCTCCTTTGTATTATTCAGATCTCAGCTCAATGTAACCTTCTCATAGAGGTCTTCCATGAGCAACAATTAAAATCAGTCCCTCTGTCCCCCCAAACTTTCTATGCCTTCTATGCATTTTATAGCACTAATCATTATCTGAAACTTATCTTGCTTATTTTGTGTGTGTGTTTCTCCTTACACCCACCCATCCCCTGCCCATCTCTAATCTGTATGCTTCATGAAAACAGGGTTTGCCATCTTGTTTAATCCTGTATCTTCAGCATTGAGCATAGTGCCTGGTACATAGTAGGCATCCTGTAAATGCTGGTTGAATAAAAGAATGTCAAGGGACAATGTTATCACTACTACAATGGAGCGCACTTCAATGGAACGCAAAGAGTACATCACATTCACAGAGTCATCTGAACCAGTAAGATTTCTGGCTTGAACACTGACAGTACCCACTATAATACCTTTTAAAATGAGAGATCACAAGCCTGTTGGCAGTCACACAATCAAAGCAGAATATCTCAAACCTCATTCCAGGGAATATGACTTCCTTTGGAATGTTAATAAGTTGTAAGTTGTCCAAGAAGTTGGTGAAATGCTTTGTTGAAATTGAATAATTACTACAGAACTTCTAATGTATTTTCTGCATATCTAAAAGTGAGAGGTAATACTCAACCTTACCCAAACTTCTTTTATCAAAGAGGTGTGTTTTCTCGTGGCATATCACACTTGGCTAGAATTCAAACACTGAGCTGAAGTACCCAGTGATTGTAGAGATCATTATGGTGCCTTCTACATTCTTTTTAAACGTGTTCTTGAAATAATAATGTTCATCCTGTGTTTTTGCTCTGCTGATGCTCCCCTTTGTCCACAGGTCTCCAGTACACCTTTCCCTAGACACCCTGATGGATTTTTTGAGGTACCTGATACTTCTGACATCTTTCTTCTAAAATACCTCCCCTTTCCTTTACCCCTTGTTCCTCTGACTGTTTCCTTCTCCCTTCTCTAATATATTGCTCCTCATCTTGCATCACCTCTTATCTCCACTGCTATTATATTTGGACTAGAGGCCTGGTGCACAAATTCGTGCATGGGTGGGATCCAGCCAGCCTGCCCTGATCGTGGCCGATTGGGCCAGGCTGGCCAGGGAGAGAGGACGTGGGAGGTTGGCCTGTCAGCCCTGCCCCCTGGTCAAACTCCTGGTCAAACTCCTGGTCAAGGGGACAATTTGCATATTAGCCTTTTATTTATAGGACTAGCTTTCCCGTTGCAGGAAAAATCCTGCAATAGGATTTCCTGCTGCACTCTACCCCGCCTCCGTTCCTCCCTTGCCGCCCGCCTCGCCTTCTCCTCCAGCCCGCCCCCCGCGTTTCCCTTCGCCCCCGGCCCCGCCTCCGCCCCGCCCTTGCCGCCCGACCCGCCTTCTCATCCAGCCCGCCCCCCGCGTTTCCCTTCGGCCCCGGCCCCGCCTCCGCCCCGCCCTTGCTGCCCGCCCCACCTTCTCCTCCAGCCTGCCTTCGTTTCCCTTCGCCCACGGCTCTGACTTCGCTCTTCCCTTCTCCTCCCCCCCCCCGCCTCCCGGCTTGCTTGCTTCTTCGAAGCTTTACTCCCTTTTGCAGCTCTTGGCTTCTTTCGACACTGTCTTGATATGCAAATTAGCCGCCATCTTTGTTGAGGTAATTTGCATACTTGTCCTGATTGGTTGGTGGGCGTGGCTTGGCTGGTGGGCGTGGCTTGGGTGTAGCGAAGGTGCGGTCAATTTGCATATTTGTCTATTATTAGATTAGATTATCTACCTAAAGTCAATTAATCCCATAGCTATAGCTACAACCTCTTTGAAATGTACAATTAGCCCTTTACAAATTCCAAAGGTTACAAGGCACCACTAATCACTTGACAAACAGTGTTTGAGCATCTATTATTTATTATTCCCTACACTTGGTATAATGACACTAAGATAAGAAAAATGGTCATGGTCCCTGCCCTCACAAAGCCTACAGATTAATCGAGGTGACAGAATGAAAAAGGCAATTTCAATAAAGGGAAGTAAGTACTAAAATAGGGAAGGAATCAAGTATCATAAGAGTACAGAATGGAAGCAGCTAACATGATCTAGGAGGACAGGTAGATCAGAATAGGCCTCAAAAGGGAAATAAAATTCAAGCAATTCCCAAATGCTTTTTAACATATTTATCACAATTTTCCATAAAGTAGATCTGATTATTTTACTAGAATTTCAATCTTACATGGCTGAAATCAGTTTTTGTTTTTGTTTTTTAATCCTCACCCAAAAACATTTTTTTCATTGATATTTTTAGAGAAAGTAGAAGAGAGAGGGACAGAGAGAAACACTGATGTGAGAGAGACACACTGACTGGTTCCTCTGGCATACCCCTGACCAGGGGGTGAGAAGGGCTGCAACTGAGGTTGTGTCCTTGACTGGAATCAAATGTGGGACCCTTCAGTCCACAGGCCGACTCTTTATCCACTGAGCCAAACTGGCTAGGGCTAAAGTCAGTTTTAATAACCTTGCAATTTAATGTGTGATCACCACCTATCCAGCCACCCAGACTAAAATCTTATCTTTCAATCCTTTTTCCTCATCACCTTCACTTCAAATTAATTACCATATCCAGTCAATTTCACATCTACCATAGACCTATAATCTGTACATTCTTTTGCTTTCCCATTGCTACTATTTTAATCCAGAGCCTTATTGTTTCTGGGCTGTTTTAATTCTTTCCTAAACTATGGCAAGTGCTCCTGTACTAAGCCACTCTTCATAGTATTTCCAGAGTTTTTTTGAAATTTGTCTTATGATGTCCTGAATCTGTTGTGCATTCCCTTGTCTGTTAGCTAACAATGAGGTAGGGTATGCCCCCAACAATGAATTCACAGTGACATGAGTGCTTTGGAAGATAAAAGTTTTGCATTAGCTGCCTACTGCCGGCAGCAAGCAAATGTCATAATGGGGAACAAGAATGCTTAGCAAGAATGGTAGTTCCTGCAATGCCCTGGCCTTTGCAGCTGTTGCCCAATTTGAAAGTCTGAAGGTGAGGAGACTTCCCTGAGAGATGCTACTCAGGGAAGTGTGGAAGTTTGAATAGAATCTGTCTCTATAATTTGCAGGTAGATTCTCCAAGAGTCAAATTAATAAATTAATAAAATACCCTCAAAATGTCCAAATAGGAGAACTATTTCCTTGTGTATTTTTTTTTCAAGTAAGTCAGAATATCTAAGCTATCCTTTAGAAATATACTAACAAAAGCAGAATAGTGTCAATTCTTGATTATCCATCTATGAATTATTTATGGTGAGCTAATATTTTCTTTTTATTTAACCAGACTTCAGATGGCTGAGTTAAGATAAGGTCTGACATTGCAGGAAAGGAAAAGAGAGGGAGACTGATTATTTATGGTTTAACTGTTAGAAGATATCTATATATATAAAAGGCTAATATACAAAGTGTCCCCTCAGGAGTTCAACTGGGAGACAGGGAGTTCAATCGCTCGCTATGATGTGTGCTTACCACCAGGGGGTGGTGCGGAACAAAGGAAGGCCCCAGCTGGCAGCCAGAAGACCCCAATCTGCCCTGATCGCTGGCCAGGCCTAGGGATCCTACCCGTGCATGAATTTAATGCATCGGGCCTCTAGTAATTTTAATAATGACCTTTGAACTATTACTTCCTATACACTGACATTGCCTCTGCATGCTTTCTCCTTCTCCTTCCCCCTCCTCTTCTTCCTCCTCTCCTCTTCTTTCTTCTCTTTCAACTCTTCCTCATCCTTTTCTCTCTCTTTTAAGTGGGAGGATGGGAAGAAAAAGAAATAATTATTAAGTATTTTTCTCTAGAGATAGTCTTTGTAACAGAGATATGAGAGCTGGAATTTGATATACTTACATGCAAATAAGTTACTTCTGGAACCATTTTAGATGAAGGCATTAAACATTAATAGTGTTGAATATCTACTATGTGCAGACACTGCTACGAAGTAGATACTTCCCCTATTTATCAGTGAAGAAGCTGATGTTTACAAATAACTTGTCAACCACTGCAGCACTGGGAAGTGGCAGAGCTTGGCTTAAGCCTGGATATTTCTGACGTGGAAGCACACAATCTTTCGGCCACACCTGGGCTACAGGTTCTCTTTGATGCTCCCACTGTTCCTACCGCTGACATCTCAAACTTCCATCTCTGCATAGTTGGGCAAAACCGACAGAACTTCTTTTGTAAGAAATAATACTGAAAGCTATTGTAGGCAAGCCAAGCCCAACTTTTGGGAGAAGAGCTTCAATTTGAGAAGTTTCAAAGTTCTCTTTTTGTAATAAATCCCTTTTGTAAGACATCTCTCTTTGTAACACGTGGGCATCAGCCTCCAGGGCAGAAACTTCCTGTGTGTAAAGTTGTGTAACCTCCTGGTTATATAAGAATTTGACCAATCTATGATTTTAAACATCATTTTATTGATCAAATGTTAAAAATAAAAATTTTTAAGTTTCTTAATTTACTTATTGCTTTTTTTATTCTTTTACCTAGAGTATATTCTCCTTAATTCTCACTAGTGTAAGTTTTATTTACCAAAAACACCATACTTTTCCTTAAAATAGTCTAAAAATATAGAGCAATATAGAAAAAATATATAATTAGGTCTAGTAATCTTTTATTATTGAGACATTTGAACAAAAAAGGTAGGATTTTGAAGCTAGGCAATTTCAGCTTCTTTTAGTGCTGTGGTTTTTGTAGCAAACATTCTTCATTAAGTGTATTTGCTAAATTAAAAGTATAAATATAGATGATTCATGCTGTGTAGCTTATCTATAGACATTTTAACATTTATAAGTAAAAAGACTCTGAAATGTCTAACCTGTCTTGCTCTGACAATGCGTATAGGTGCTTAGTACCCAGCTAACTTTAGCGAAATAAATAAACCACTGCTCAAATAAGAACCATCTGAGCTATTTACATTTTAAGTCATTCATACTCATCAGGATAAGATTCAGTGTATCACAGATACCTTCATTGTGTATATTGTTGAAGCTTGAACATTCACATTGCTCATTTCCTTGTCCCAACTAATTTTCAATTATCCAATCCAATTTTCTGAGTTTGGGCTAAATTTACCTTAGATTAGAGCACACATGAGAACATTTTCACAGACCAGTTATGTGACATACTTTTGCATTTCTTAAGACTGAGATAGAAATGCTCTCCAGTTCTAATTTTGAAGAGGAAGTCTGATTTTATATTTCTTGCCCATGAGTATTCTTGTTTATGCAATCTCACTTCTATGATTTTGATTGTAAATTAATGTATTGTATTTTTCTATGAGTCACAGCATCAGTTTTCATTAGATCCCATAGATGTCTTCTCTCTTAAGTGACATTTTGAAAATTGAAAAAGACATTCTGTCTGCATCCCCATAATCCACTGCTTCATGCTGCACATCTAGGAAGGAGCACATGGCTTTTAGTCAACTTAGGGTATGAGGGCAGTTTTGGGCTTTGTTTTCCTTTTCAGACGTTATATTGCCCACTTTGCAATTTTTGAGGTCTAATGTGGTCCTCAACCCACCAGTTTTTAAATAATATATAAACACTCTGGGCCCCTTCCTTCCTTCCTTCCTTCCTTCCTTCCTTCCTTCCTTCCTTCCTTCCTTCCTTCCTTCCTTCCTTCCTTCCTTCCTCTCTCTCTCTCTCTCTCTCTCTCTCTCTCTCTCTCTCTCTCTCTCTCTCTCTCTCTCATTTTCTCTCTGGACCTTTCCTTAGCCATTCAATATATGCACTTTCACATTTGGCTGCGGATTACATTGTAGCACTGAAAATCTTTTGCGTCAGCCCAGAACCAGCAAGAGTGAATAGAAGGTAAGTGCGTATTTTCAAAGACGCCCTCTCATCTCCCTTCCTGTCAATGTCTGTGGTCCTTTGACAGAATGCTAACATTTGCAGACAGCTAACTCGACCTTAGTGCAATACAGATTTGTACTCAGTCATGGCATCTGAGTAAACCTTTTTTCCTCCAATTCAGTTATGTTGATTCTTCCCCTTTAGCTAGAATTGGTTTTGAAATCCTCAGTGAGATTATTTGGCACGTGATTATTTCTCCTTTTTAAAGGTTTTAAAAAGGACGAAATATCTTTTGTTCATGATTTTAAAGGTGCAAACTTGTAGTACTGTGCATATCTCTTCTAAAGGATTTTACTTTGTATATTTACCACTTATATTAGACAGTTTACTTGTGTCCCCATGACAAGGAAGAATCCATCTATTTGAAGACTGCAATTCAATGAGTTTAAACAGACACACTCCTGTGAAACTACTGCCTCAATCAAGATACAAAACATTCTGTCGCCCGAACAGAATTCCTTGCTCCCCCTGCAGTGCACCCCTCTCTTAGTGCAGCCCTGGGAAACCACTGATCTGCTTTCTGAACCTAGAAATTAGTTTGCATTCTCTAAAATCAAATATAAATGAAATTGTATGGTATGTACTGTTTTGTGTGTTTACCTTCACAAAGTCGAATATAGACAGAAAGCTGAACATAGTTAAATCCGTGGTTAGGATAATTCTGATAAATTAGGAGTGAAGAGTACCTGAGAAGTGAAAATAATGACTATATTTGTGTTCAGGAAACCAAGGGGCCCTGACTCGTATGTCTTAGTTGGTTTGGAGCCATGGTCAGCAAACTGCGGCTCGCGAGCCACATGTGGCTCTTTGGCCCCTTGAGTGTGGCTCTTCCACAAAATACCATGGCCTGGGCGAGTCTATTTTGAAGAAGTGGCGTTAGAAGTTTAAGTTTAAAAAATTTGGCTCTCAAAAGAAATTTCAATCATTGTACTGTTGATATTTGGCTCTGTTGACTAATGAGTTTGCCGACCACTGGTTTGGAGCATTAGAACATCATGGGTTGCATCCCGTTCCCAGTAGTATGGGAGGCAACAAACATTTCTTGCTCTCTCTCTCTCTCTCCTTACCTCCCTCTCTAATATAATCCTATCTAATAAATGGGTAATATGCAAATTAACCATCACTCCATCACAAAGATGGTGGTGCCCATAGCGGCCGGGGTGCTGGATGCTGGCGGCATCGCCCTTGTGACGAGTCCCAGCATTCCACGCGCCCCAGCCCGTGGAGGGAGGGAGGGCGGGTGGGTGGGCCTCTGGCTAGAAGCCGGCCAGGGTGCAGGACGCTGGCATCATTGCAGGCCGGGCTGAGGGATTCCACGCCCCCCCCCCCCCCATGCATGAATTTCATGCACCGGGCCTCTAGTAATAATAATAAAGAACCAAAGGAAAATATTTTTAATACAAATAGAAGTCATAATATAGTATTTGCTGTTGAAACCACAAGGAATAAAAAAAAAAAAAGGAACACAAATTCTTGCTAGAGAATAACTTTTAGGTCAGTTAAAAATTAAAACTTTTCCATTAAGGTATCTAATAATCACTGTATTTAGGAAGCTGAGGATCATTATAAAACAAAATTGTGAAATGATTAATTCAGACATAAAAATATAACAAGTTCAGGAAATGTCGCCACTGGTTTTTCAGGTTCACATGAATCTGATTTTAGTTTCTACATACTCTTTTCAGAGGATATTTAGATAATGTGACTGTGACAAGCCAAACTGTTTTGAGACCTCATTGAAAGTCAAATGAAAACATTAATCAAATGCAAAAATATTCCAGTCAGGCACAGAAAGGCTGCAGGTTAAAAAAATTAAAATGTTGCCTGTGAGAAAGAAAATCAATCGGTTCAGAAGAAGCAGGCATTGGTTCAAATCTACATGGTCAGTGGTGACTAGAAATCACTAGAATCTCAGGGGATTGTATTTTTCTTTAAAATAATCAGATTAGTCTTGGGCTATGTCTATTATTGCAAATGCAGTTTATTTGGCAAACTTTGCACCTGAGTAAATTAGCAGTCAAACAACTGATTAAACCTTCTCTTCTCAATGTCTTCACTGTGTTTATGGACAGGCTTTAGTGACCAGGATGCGAATAATTATCTGTAGCACAAAACAGCCATGCAAGTCACTTGTGGAATTGCAGTCTTAACTGAGAAAAATAATGACTTTCATGTTATTAAATGTCACTGAATTGTTCAATATTAAATGAAAACTACCTTCTCATTTCTGCTAGGAATTCTATAAACTATGCCTTCCTTGGTAAAGCAATCTGGCAATTATTGCTTTGCTATTCAGTCAGAGCTGCTCCTGGTTTGTGGGACTAAATGACTTAATTGACTACATATCTCTATGTTTTGGACTAGATGACTTTAACTTACCAGCTGTAATTTGTTTAATTTACTTAAGCCTTTCTGTCTTTACTTGTTTGAAAAAAAGCCATTTATAGAGCTCTGAGTATTCAGAAAGCTAATGCCTGTGAAACACTGAGAGGAATAGCTGGTGCAAAGAAAGTTTGATATATAATACTCTGATAGTCCTTGAAACATTAATAATTCATTCATGCATTTGACAAATATTAATTGAATTTTTACTAGGACCCAGTCACTGTGTTAAGCATTTAGGAATAAAATGGAACAAAATTCACAGCCCCTGTCCTGATTAAGCTTAGTGTGTTATAGAAAATACACTCAAAGACATAAGTAAGGTTAATAGAGTGCTATTCTGAGATAAGTAAGTGCATGGTGGGGACATATAGGAGGGCTTCCTGGAGGAAGTGACAGGAATTGGCCAGGAGAAAAGTGATGCAGAGGGGCACTGAGGGGAAGGAGATGGGGAGGTAGTGCAGGGGTGGAATGTTCCATTAGTGCGAATAGCATGTATTAAGACCTATAATTTACCTTTTTAGATAGAGACTGCAAATGGGATTCAACTGAAAAAGCCAAACAAAACAAAACAAAAAAATCTTTTTTTCTCTCTATTGCTTATGGTGCTGAGGAAAAAGCTTGGCAAATAACAGCTCTTTAGCCTCATATTTAGGAAGCAAAAAAGGAGAAACTTCGTCAAACCCAGAAGAGGTTAACTAAAGTTCAATGCTAAAATGTGTGCCCTTGAGGCCAACCATATCTCAATAGAAGGAGACTCAAAGTATCTTTCTCATTCTTTGTGTGAAATGGGAAAAATAAATTAAAGAAAGAGAAAGAATTAGAAGAAGCATGTAATCAATTCTTTCCTTTACAAATCCCAGCCATTCAGGAGGTCTGCCAGCAGCTAAACCTTTCAGGGACCACAGACAGGAAAAAGCCCATTAAAATGTGCTCTAGTCCCAAGGAAAGGGGTCACTCGAGATCCTTAGACCCTTAACTCCGAATAGATTTAATGAAAACCAACTGCTATTTTAAGAGTTTAGAAGAGATTTCCCTCCCCAAAGAAAAGAAGCCCGGCATCATCAACGCTCTAATACTGTTTCATCTATGGCAGCAGGCATGCTTTTCACCAATGTTCTGTAGGTTTTAAAAACCATTAAATGAGGGCTTAGTGACCGAGAATACAGTTCTTCACATACAAGGCTTAAAATGTAATTGATACAAAGACCATCCCTCTGGGATTAAAGAGTTCTAATCATTTCCTGAGGCTGGCCTGCCCTTTTCTCCATGCTGCTCACGGTAATATTAAGCCTTTTGGAAAAGGAGCATGCTGTTCCCCACACCATTTAGTAACCACAACTCGTTTCGCCGCCAGTGGGAGGAAAACAATCCAGACTACTCCCAAGCAGTCCAGATCTAGCAGCTGGATAGAAAATAAATCTGTTTTGAGACGGTTTGGCAAATCAGTTCCCATGCAACTCATATAAGTGATATACTGATGTCTCTGGTCAAATCTTCCCTCTAAAGTGCCCATGCATCGTCCTGACACCCCCACTAGTTGCAAGGATGTCTGTGCACAGGTGGACGTAGACATCATCTCATTGGCAAATGAGGAACCTGAGGCAGAAAGAAGTCAAGTGACATAACCACAGTGACACAGGAAGTACAGGAATAGAAATGAAAAAAATGATTTTCTCTTAGGAATTGAGAAGGTGTCATGGGATGAATTCTTCCTTTTCTTTGACTATTGGAGTTAAGGGCAGGGGACAACCTTCTCAATGCTAACTATGAAAACATCATCCTCTGTTCTTTATCGTGAGAAGGACAAGGACGATGGCTGAGTGGAATCCCTGGGGGCGCTAATTGGGCATAGGGAAGGAAAGCTGCCTCCCCACTTGGGGCTCCGTACACCCTCTGCAAAACCAGGGCTGCTGCTACTTGACCTTTTTTGCCTGGCATGACCTGTGGGATGTGCTTCTGAAGGGGCTTCCCTTCTGTGCCATTATATTCACCAACAAATGGCTGTTGAATAATTGAATGGCTCGTGTTTAAATTGTACGCTTAAGTTTTGCTAATGAGTCCTAGGAAGAAGAATCCCGGAGAAGAAGGATCTTGAATAAGGAAATAACCCTGTGAACCCTCACATGTGTTTTTTAATACAAATTCTGTTCCAGATCTGCATCTTCTTAATTAATGGGAGTGTCAAGACTGAATCCCTGATGCAACTTTGAACTATGAAGGAATAGAGAGGTCTCCATGAAGGCAGCATATAGGAAGAGAATTCCCTGGTCCTTCTTTTATAAACATTCCAGTTTCCTACTAGATATTCATGACAGGAAGAAATTAGCCATCTGATATATTACAAGCAAAGTGTGTGGTAATACAATCAAAGGAGAGACAGGGCCCTAGAAACATTTAATTCAGTAAAGAAACTTGGTCATCCATTCTTTTCGAAGAATAAAGATGAAAAATAATGACACTAATAGATAATGTATTTTCTCATTTACACCCAGTAAGATAGGTATTATTATTGGCACCTTAGAAAATAAAAATAAAAATGTTTCTTAAATAAATTGTTCAAGGTCACAGGAGCTGGTATTGGAACTATTGGAACCTTCATGGTCTGGCTCAGTGGTCGGCAAACTGCAGCTCGCGAGCCACATGCGGCTCTTTGGCCCCTTGAGTGTGGCTCTTCCACAAAATACCACGTGCGGGCGCGCATGGACAGTGCGATTGAAACTTCGTGGCCCATGTGCAGAAGTCAGTTTTCGGCTCTTAAAAGAAATTTCAATCGTTGTACTGCTACTGGTCTGGCTCAATAATGCCTGCTCTCAGTCGGTTCATCCTGTGGCCTTCCAATAAGGTGGTAGCCCACACCACACAGATGTCTAGAGCGGTCCATTCTACAATCCCAAGAGAAGACTAGCAGTATTTGAAAAGCTGCTTCCTCTCAAGGCTGGTAGGAAGAAATTTGAACTAAAAAATATTAAGCAAGCCAAGACAGTTTACAATTATCTGGATCTCTTTTTCTAGGCCAAATTCAAGGTATAGCTATTTGAAATTCAATCAATGGGCAAAGAAATATCAACCTATTAAGAATGTTCCTCATTTATTAGCTAGAAATTCTGGCCTTGGGTTCTTAGTCAGGTTGCAGTCAATTAAACTCCAGGACCTTAAGAACACAACATAAATGAATCTCAGCAAGCAAGGGTTGAAAATGATGAACTGAGAAATGCAGAGATAGCCACGAGGCAGCATTAATACCATTATTGAAAGGTTAGCCACTCAGGAAATTGGCAAGGTACCAAGAGGGGCACTCGTGGTATCTCCCAAGAAATGAGAGCAGAGGAGAAATGAGGCCAAACAGAGAAAAGCTTTTGTTGACATTTTCAAAAGCTGACTTTATATAGGCCATTCCCCAAAGAATGGAAAATGGCAGTGCAGGGAACCAGTAACACTAGAAAACTGCAGGCCAGTAAGTTCACCACCTGTCACAGGGAAGCATTTGAAAGGTTTCAGAGGCTCAAGAAGGGCATCACTTCTACCAGTGTATGCTCAGCCCTTGGGTGGGCGAAGGTGACACTGTCACAGGAAAAACACTCCTGCCCCCCGGTTTTTGGGACTCTCAGGGTGTGGCTGTGTCCTCTGAAGGAAAGAGGTAGCAGAGTGAACCACATCACCGCAAAAAGCACTGGGATAGGAGACCCTGAGGCCAGGTTCCAGTGTGAAGCAGTAGAATTTTTATGTAAAATCAAAAGTGAATTTGGACATTACAGAATTCCCATTTTCCACCACCAAACCCTGACTTTCTATGTTTTATTATACTCACACGTGTATTTGTTTTGCACACACACATAAACCTGTATATTGTTTCAAATGGCTATGATGGCTTAGGACCTATCCCTAAAATGTGAGATTCAGGAGTTTGTCTGACTGGGATGACTGAGGCAAATACTCTTTTTTTAAAAATTGATTAAGGTATTACATATGTGTCCTTATTCCCACATTGCCCCCCCCCACCCCAAATACTCTTTTTTAAAATTCTTAATTTAATTTTTCTATCAGCATTTATCTCCCCTATACTCTTTCACCTTCCCCACCTCTCTCCCAATCTTGCCTATGTCCATGAATTTTCTCTCTTTTTTTTTTTGCTTAATTTCTTCACCCCCCAGCCCAGCCCACCCCACCCCAGACAGCTGTCAGCCTACTCAGAGAAAGACAAGTACCATATCATTTCACTCATATGTGGAATCTAAAGAACAAACTGAACTAACAAGCAAAATACAGACAGACTCATAGATGAAGAGGCAGATTCTAGTGGAAGTTACAGTGAAAGATGGCAGGTTTGACCAGGTATGTGTGAGCAATATAATAGTGTGGGCAGAATAAATGAGTTTTCCTCTGATTTAAATATACCTGTTTTAGTTTAAAGGGAGTATGTGCCTAAGGGAATTTAACTTAATGAGGTGTTAAGTAAGAGCACTATTTTTAGAATTAGTGGATGTAGCCAAAATTAAATGAGATTTTTCAGGAGGCAGCTGAAAGAGGAAGAACATTATACCTGGGCCTGGGAGTAAACTTTAGCTATTTCCATTGGACAAAGAGAGGAAGATCAGGACTAAAGAACACTCTAGTATTGGAACAGAGGGGAAGGGACCTACTATTTTGGTTCAGGATGAGAACTTGAACCCAAATAAAAGGTGTTGAAAATGTTTGCAAATTCCCTCTGAACTATGAGAATCAGGTAAGAGGGCAGGAATAAATCTACATTGAGAGAAGATGATCACGAGTTAGATGGCAAAGTTCTATTTAAATAATGTGTAGTGCCCAGATGGTGTTGCTCAGTGGTTGAGCGTCAACCTATGAACCAGGAGCTCACCGTCTGATTCCCAGTCAGGACACATGCCCGGGTTGCAGGCTTGATCCCCAGTGTGGGGCTTGCAGGAGGCAGCTGATCAGTGATTCCCTCTCATCATTGATGTTTCTATCTCTCTCTCCTCTACCTTCTTCTCTGAAATCAATAAAAATATATATTTTAAAAACAATAAATAATAAATAAATAATATGTAGGAACTTGAAAGTTAATAGGAACTCTCTGCTTATCTGGAGATTCCAGGAGCTGTTGGAGCCCAGGGCAAGCAGCCCCAAAACATCCCACAATGTCATATTGATTCTTTTGAATGAAAGTTACTTGAAAAGCATCCAGTGCAAGAAGGGTACTTGACCCTCCTTTGTCTCCTGAAAATGCAAGAAATAGATCTCTCCTGTGAAAAGTGCTCTCCTTGCCCAGGTTGAGGGTTTGGGGGGCTAAGATAGACACCCTCAACACCAGAGTTAAGGAATTCAGGGCCAAAAGGTGTATATAAACAAACCTTTTTACTTCCTCACTAATTATTACCCTAATCCCTCTTTCTGTTTAGAGTCCTTAGTAAATGAGCATCCAAACCTAACTGTCTTTGACCTGTCAAATCCTCACCAATTTATTGGTTTCTTTGTCTAAAGAGTATGAAAAGCTGCCTGCTTCAGTCATCTCCCTGAGCATCCTATATAATAAAGAGGTAATATGCAAAATAACCCTCATGCTGTCACAAGATGGATGTACCCACAGCAGAGGCGGGGTTCCCAGAATGAGTGATCAGCAGGGACCTGAGGCTGCATGGCACCAGGCTGGGGTGGGGGACCTGAAGCTGCACCCCCTACCTCAGCACCCAGCCGAGGTACCTGAGGCTGCACCCCCCCACCTGGCAGGGCTTGACAGGGGACCTCAGGTTGTGCCCCCTGCCTGGCGGGGCTTGACAGGGGACCTCAAGGCATGCCCCCTGCCCCGGCCTGAGCCGGGGGAACTCAGGCTGCGCCCCCCGCCTGGCAGGGCTTGACAGGAGACCTCAGACTGTGCCCCCTGCCCAGCGGGGCTTGACGGGGGACCTCAGGCCACGCCCCCACCCCAGCGCCAGGCCGGGGGACCTGAGGGTGCGCTGGGTTACCTGAGGCTGCGCCCCCCACCCGGCATGCACTGGGGACCTGAGGCTGTGCCCCCTGCCCCAGCGCCAGGCCGGGGGACCTGAGTTTGCACCCCCACATGGCGAGGCTTGACGGAGGACCTGAGGCTGAGCCCCCAAACTGGCACCAGGCCAGGGGACGTGCAGGTGCGCTGGGGGACCTGAGGCTGCACCCCCACCCGGCGGGGCTTAACGGGGGTGGGACCGGCCAGGTTTGTGTCTCCTGCGATTTCGAGGTGCATGTGGGTGGGCGGGGACTTGACTCTGGGTCCCGCGGCGCTGCCCAGACTCTGACAGGAGGAAGATTTTCACATACATTTTACTAATTTTCTTTCATCTCTGACACTTCTATTATAGAAAAAGGGCAAATAGCAATATTAAAATATTTCCTCTAATTAATCCCCTTTTAATGTGCATGAATTTCATGCACCGGGCCACTAGTCATTTATAATCTCCCATGTGCATGCATTAAAATGGTTTTTCCTCTGTAAATCTGGTCTGTGTCAACGTTTTTGTTAGTACAGTCCTAAGAACTGAGAGAGGAAAACAGGGTGATTTCCCTCTGCAACAGTTTTAGTGAACCAGTCAGGAGACTTCACTGGCTGGAAAACTGCTTTGTCCCTGGAACTACCACAGAGAAAGAGATCTGACAAGTGTCAGCAAAATGGAAGATTTCTTACCATGTCGGCCTCCACAGTCTCTGTCCATCAGGCCCAGTGGAAACGAATAATGGTGAGAGTCTCTTTGCTCTCTCTAAATTTAGATTAGCAGCCGAAAATGTTTGCAGAGCTAGTTGCTTAAGCATAAGTGACTTTGGTAAAAACTTGGGATGAGTACTCTTGCTTTCTGTTGATTCCATTCCTCCCAGAAATGATCATTGTTTTCTTTTTCCTTTTCTTAATGACCAATAAGACTCTTCGCTCTGGTCCCACCAGCCAGAGGATGTATACACATCTGGCTGACAGTCGAATGGGCTGTGGGTCCAGGTTAGGGAATCAAAAACCCTATTCTGTTCAAAGGGAGGAAAAAACTGATTCACATGTTTTAGAATGGCTATTTGGAGACAGGGCTCCTTAGGTTTTTTTCTTAGGTTAAGTCTGGGAATGAACTATCTGGAACTTGTGAAGGCTGCTTTTTGCTTTTTGCTTTTTGCACTACCTTAGGAAATGCCTCTTGCACATAAAAAGGTTTATTGGTTTGAGTCGCTATTAAGATTAACAGATGCTACTCATCAATGGCCAGATGGATCTATTGAATTGGAAAAACTTCTAAATTCAACAAAGGTTTTAGAGAGCTCAAATCTGACATGACAGCTAGCCATTGTGATTCCTTAGTAAGATGAAAAGACAGAAATTAGAACAAAAATCAGAGTCCATTCAGACTCCTTCCTATTTGCCTTTAGACATCTGATGATATTGTAATAAGAAAAATCAAGACATTGGAAGTATAATTGCCCTACAATTAAGAAGAAATTTTTAAAAAGGAGAAATTGGGCAAATAAAAATCTTCTCCATAAATACTATAAGATCTCTGCATCTGTGTGTGCCTACATACATGGTGGGGCAAAAGTAGGTTTAAAGTTGTGAGTACGCAAAACACGGTTCATTTTATTATTATTAATTATTGTATTATTTTCCATACAAACAACTATAAGCCTAATTTTTCCCTGTGCTGTTTGTATGGTGTAGATATATGATAGTTTTCTACCTCTGGATGGTATTATCAAAATGAATCTGTAAAGAGCTCTATTTATTGTCTTAAGAATTAAGCACTTATATAAGTAGAGACCTATAAAAACTAACTCCAATAAATTTCAGGCTCACATGTTCTGGGAAAGTCTTCAATTTATGGCTGGTTTGGGTTTATTGGCTTCATTAAAACAGGCATATCTTTAGAGTTATGCACAAATGATATAATGCTTTTTATTATACCTAGGTTTATTAAAAGTCAAATATGTTTATGCTATCTCTAGTACAAAGTTTGTTAGCAAAAAATAAAAAAAGTAACTTGGTGTAATAAAATTTTCATAAATTACCAAAACATAATTGTTGAAAATAAATAAATAAATAAATTTAAATGAGATAAGAGTTTTTAGGTATAATAATTATGCTTATAATAAGTGTACTTAAAAGCAGCTTCCAAAATGTTTTTGGTAGCTTGAAACTTTAGAGTTCTATTAAATTAATTAAATAAGAATTCATTAAATATCTAGATCATTTCCAAATAAGGCAAAATATTGAACTTTAATATTAATCATGGGTTTTGTCTATTTTTGGCTTCTAATTATAGAGAAACTAAAAGATTAGTTTGAATCTATTAGTAAACTTGCTTTATGCAACACTGGGAAACTTTCCATGATAAATCTCACATTTTTAGAAATTATAAAAAGTATCAAGTCTGTCAGTCCACAGAATGTTAACATAGAGGACAGTTTACAATGGCTTATTTATTAGTTTTCACTAGTAATTAAAGTTTTCTAAGGATTAAAAATTATAATTAACATATGTAATTAAGATTACTAGAAATGATAAAGAAACAACTCTATGTGGAAGGAAAATAATATGTATTTTTTATAAAAGAAGGTCTGAGGTATAGAGATGCATTTTGGGGGGAATTATATAAAGTAATTTTGTTCTAAAATGAAGCTGGCATTTCTTAATGGGTAGAGAACAAGGGACAAACTAAAATGGACATAGAAAAATTTGTAGAAGTTTTGTGAAAAAGAATCTTGAGAAGGGAACTTTTATATGTGATCAAACTGGATAAGAGTAAATGAACTTATTATAAGCATTTTAAAAATAAGCTTTAATACCAATGGCATACTTATGCAAAACTAAAATGTAATTTTCTTTTAGCTGCTAAGAGGACAAAGCTTTTTTGGACTATGCTCCACTTCTGATATGGATACTAAAAGGTTTTTCTTTACCTGTTAAAGTAGTCTTCTCAGAAAGCAAAGATTTTTGTCTTAGCAACTGTGCTTCACACTGTGTTGATTAGGTCTTAATATTGAAAGAGCTCAATTTTGCTTATAACTACTTAACTCTCTGTATTTGCCTGAGAAGTCTTTAATTGTCACCATGATTAAATGGGTAACTAAGTGGTGTTTCACAGTGACCTATGATCCTATTGGACTATTTTTAAATCTTTCATTATTTTTAGAAAACTTCTCCTAATAAAATCCTAAATGAAGTCTTTCTGACCTCATCTATATGAAATATTTTTGCAATGTCCCTGGAACATTTTAAATAATTTGTTCTCTTTTTATAAAAAGGAAGATATCAAACTAATTATACTTACTTAGTATGTTAAATTACATTGGGAGCATAGTCAAATAAAGAGTGATAAACTTTCTTAACTTACATTGGATGGGTGAAAGTTATTAATATGAGTGTTCTAAAAATTATATGAAATTCCTAAAAACCTGAAACATCTTTATATAATGTTGTCAGTCATAATTCTAGTCACTATCTTAAAATGTGTGTTACAGAAATAACCAAATTTTCTTGTCAACTGCATTGTAATCAGATATTTAACTACTAGAAACCCAGTGCACAAAATTCGTGCATGGCGGGGGGTTGTCCCTCAGCCCAGCCTGTACCCTCTCCAATCTGGGACTCCTGGATCGGGCCTAAACGGGCAGTCAGACATCCCTCTCACAATCCAGGACTGCTGGCTCCCAACTGCTTGCCTGCCTGCCTTCCTGATTGCCCTTAACTGCTTCTGCCTGCCAGCCTGATCACCCCCTAACCACTCCGCTGCCAGCCTGGTTGATGCTTAACTGCTCCCTGCCAGCCTGTTTGCCCCCAACTTCCCTCCTCTGCCAGCCTGGTCACCCCTAACTGCCCTCTCTTGCAGGGTTGATCACCTCCAACTGCCCTCCCTTGCAGGCCTGGTCCCTCTCAACTGCCCTCCCTTGCAGGCCAGGTGCCTCCCAACTGACCTCTCCTGCTGGCCATCTTGTGGTGGCCATCTTGTGTCCACATGGGGGCAGGATCTTTGACCACATGGGGGCAGCTATATTGTGTGTTGCAGTGATGATCAATCTGCATATTACTCTTTTATTAGATAGGATAGAGGCCTGGTACAGGGGTGGGGGCCAGCTGGTTTGCCCTGAAGGGTGTCCTGGATCAGGGTGGGGTTCCCTTGGGGCATGGGGCAGCCTGGGTGAGGGGCCTGTGGTGGTTTGCAGGCCAGCCATGCCCCCTGGCTACCCAAGGGGAGGCCCTGGTATCTGGAATTTATTTTCCTTCTACAATTGAAACTTTGTAGCCTGGAGCGGAGCCAAGCCTGTTGCTCCCTCCGGGGTGGCAACCATTTCTGTGGCAGTTAATTCACCTTCTACAATTGAAACTTTGTAGCCTTAAGCGAGTGAGCCCGGCCAGGGTGTGCAGAAAGCTTTGCTTCCCCTGTTGCCAGCGGCAACCATGGCCTGCTCTCTCAAGCTCCATTCTGCTGCCATTTGTTTGAATTTGTTTACCTTCTATAATTGAAACTTTGTAGCTTGAGTGGAGGCTTAGGCCTGCAACGGCTATTGGAAAGCTTGGCTTCCTCTGTTACCTAGGAAACCTTGCTCTCTGTGGCTGTAGCCATCTTGGATGGGGTTAATTTGCATACTCGCCCTGATTGGCTGGTGGGTGTGGCTTGGCTGGTGGGTGTGGCTTATGTAGCGGAGTGATGGTTAATTTGCATATTACCATTTTATTAGAGAGGATGCCATTTTAAGTCCTGTATCATTTACAGACAGCTAGTTTACTCTGATGCCTTTGCAAACATGCTTCTTCTCCAAAGAGGTTCAAAGTATGCTCGAACATAGGTTTCTGGTGACTTTTAGGTCATACCATTGAACTAGATAAGCATTTACAGAATACTAAAGAAACAAAACGGAATCCATAAAACTGCTAACAAAAGATAGAGAGCAACATAAATGAATACATGGGACTGCATTAATTGAGTATGATTTTAATTTCTATAAATTTTTATTTGAAATATTACTGGTTCTTTAATCTTTGTTTTAAGAAAACTTTTTTTTTTCTCTTAAACTACCCATGACTTACAGGAATTTGTTAAATTATGCCTTTGTAAACAGAACTGAAACATTTATCTCACAATATGATCCCTCCAAAATTCAAAGACTCTCAATGAGCAAGCACTCTTATTTTCATGGCAATATAGTTATTCACATAAGTTCACTAAGAATCTGTGCTGCTTGTAATAGAACTCAATTAGAAACTTGGTTATTTTTACCAAGGCTTTGACTGGAATATCACGTTTGTGAGAGACCTACAGAAAATCAGATGTGGCCAGACAGCTCTAAGGAACTAAGGTTGACTTTGTAGAATTGAATAAAGCCCTTGTAAATATAGGCCTGGTACTTTGCTTACAGTGTTCCCAGCAACCTTACAGGGGGGTAAAGAAGGCCACTCCCTGGCAGATATAAGAAGCTCAGGATATTTTTGGAAACCTCAAGAAGACCTAAATCTAAAGGTATTAACAAATGAAGTCTGATGACAAATATTTTTCTTGGCTTCTTAGGTTTGGAATATTATTAAAAGTTCAATCTAGAGATTCCTTATGAAAACTTATAGCAAAGCAGATTTTAAAAAGCTTACATGATCAATTGCTATGCTTATTGCATGTATATGAATAATCAGGCCAGGTTTATTGAAACTAGGTTATTTTCAAACAAATTAATCTTAATTTGGCTATCTTTAGTGAAAAAAAATTAGGGTGATTTTAGAGAGAAAAAATATGTCTTAGTAGAAATTATAGTACTTAATTTGATATCATAGTCTAGTTCTATTACTTATCTTTGTGATTTTCCTCTTTATAAGCTGGATTGGACCTTGAATTCTTCTAGTTTCCTCATATTTGGCTATAACTCTCCAAACTAATGTTTCCAATGTTTCTCTTACTCTCTGACCTGAAGTCACTGAGTATGTCACTCCCTTTTCTGAAACCATGCAAACTAGATGAATGACTTGAAATAAACTTCACAGAAACTGCCAGCATATATCATGTTTGGTCAATCTTCATGCCTGTTGATATGTAACTCACTGGAAAAGTCTACCTGTGCTCCCAATGACATCATCAGAGACATTTCAAACTACAAAAGATTCCTCAACTCCTACGTCTGGAAATTTCTTGACTGGCTGTGGTCCAGACCCAGATTGGATTCACAGTCTGCTCTGATGATTGACCATTGCCTTCTTTTTTGGCTTCCATAGAAATGCCACTTTTAAATACCTCATTTTTGTACTTTATAACCCTAACTTTGGGAGTTCACCTGCATCACCACCTCCTAAAATAAATTTAACTGAACTGACCTATTATCAGGCCTAAGATTTTGGTTCAATGAGATGAAATAATCTATCAGCTCAACTTTTAATGTGTGAAACTTCCAGGGAAGTTTCAGAGGAAGGAACTGCCGGGAGCAAAGACATACAGCCCCCCAAAATCCCACAATGGCATATTAATCATTTTGAATGAAAGCTACTTGAAAAGCAGCAGGTGTAAGAAGAGCATATTGACCTTCATTTCTCCTTGAAATGGAACACTTAAAACTCCCCTGTGAGAAGTGCTCTCCTTGCTCCAGGTGGGTCGGAGGGTTAAGAAAGATACTCTTATCACCAGAATTATAGAGTTCAGGGCCAACAAGCCGGTAAAAACAAAGCCTGTTTGAAAATACTCACAAATGTATTATTTTCTATGTTTAATAAGTATAAAATGCTGCCTGCTTTAATAATTTCTGAGCATCATTGATGATCTCCCTTGTGAATGTTTTACATTTGTTTTTCTCCTATTAATCTGGTCTTGTGTCAATTTTGTTACTAGTCCAGCAATAAAAAAAGTCAATAGGGCTAAAGGAATTTCTCCATCCCCAGCAAGGCTGAGAATAGACAGGTTGGCTTTACATGGAGACTAAAGATGTCAGAATGGGAATGGAAATTATGACTGAAAATTAACACCTGAGTGAAGCTCATAAGGAGGAGTAGAATAATTTGTAGAATTAAATGGTTGAGAACTCTCTACTGAATATAGTGCAATAAGGTTCTTGAATATAATAATAATAGTTTTCCTG
This sequence comes from Eptesicus fuscus, assembly GCF_027574615.1. Lineage (NCBI taxonomy): Eukaryota > Metazoa > Chordata > Mammalia > Chiroptera > Vespertilionidae > Eptesicus > Eptesicus fuscus. The sequence continues at coordinate 53,415,765 of NC_072481.1, read as the reverse complement.
TGTTTCAATTTTTACTCAAAAAAAATAGGTGTATGTGTATGTGTGTGTTGTTATTGACATGGAGCACATGAAACTGTGATGTATGTTTTTGACTTTATAAAGCATATTTCATAATATTATATCTTAATACAGTACATGTTTTTACTCTTGGACCCTGCTTTGATTCAGGGGCATATGTCTCTGCCCTCCCAAAACTAGTCTCATGTCTTTACCACAAATAATAAAAGTGAATTATTACAAAATTAATCCATATATAATACATTTTATTAAATAGCTTTCACTACATTTGCCAATTATTGATATTAGTTTATAAATTGTGACACTTTGTTTAAAAACTTAATATATATTTGGTATGCAATTAACATCATATTTGTGCAATTGATTCATGACACGCTAGACCAGACTTTTCAGCTATTGTCTTTACCCAAACTCTAGTAGCTGTTGTCATTAGTGTAAACAGTGTCTACTAGTAAATGTAGCACAGAATACTGGCTGCCCACCAAAACTCACTTCCTCTTTTGGGCATGCAGATAGACTATTCTTCCTAGTACCCTTTGCAGTTAGTCTTGATCATACAACTGAGCTCTAGCCAATGAGATATGATTGAAAGTGATGAATGGTACTCTAATGGTTGGCTCATAAAGCATTTCATGCACATCTCACATATTCTTGTCCCTTTTATGCTCACTTTAATGGAGATGATCCCCAAAGATAACCTGGAATCCAGATACTAAAAATGGACTCTGAATGACTTCATGGATAGGGATTCCCCCAACAGCCTGTTTATTCATATAATCAATATACAAACTTCTATTGTTTGGAAACATTACATATCTTGGAGTATCTATTATTGTAGCAGGTAACCTATCCTAACAAATCCAAATTTCATCTTAAAAATTGTATAACTTAGTTTTTTTAATCATTACTCAAAATCACAACTAATTGCTTTTATACACTGTTGTTGTTGTTTTTTGTAATTTGGAAATAGAAAGTCAAATTACTGTTTTGAACATAAACATTTCAGAACTATAAGCTCTGAGTCCCTAAGCCCTAGACACCCATTGCATATAACAAATTAATTTCTATTCATTCCAAATGGTAATAACTATGTCTCATCCCTGAGAGAATTGATAAAATTGTTCTTCAAATCATTTTTCATAGAGCTTAATTCCCTCAGAACTCCAGTTCAGAATGGTTGGAAGAATTACAACAACATGGAAATGTGATTGCTTATATGTGCATTAGTTTATAATAATCATATAAACTTTCATATAAGTCTTTATATATAGTATATATTAATTTATTATATACTAGAGGCCCAGTGCAAGAATTCGTGCATGGGTGGGGTCTGGCCAGCCCACCTGATTAGACCCCATCAGACTGGGCTGGCAACAGGGAGGAGACGCAGGAGGTTGGCAGGCCAGCCCACCCCCGGTGGAACTCCTGGTCGAGGGGACAATTTGCATATTAGCCTTTTATTATATAGAATATACTAGAGGCCCGGTGCATGAAATTTGTGCACAAGGGGGTGTCCCTTAGCCCAGCCTGCACCCTCTCCAATCCGGGGCCCCTTGAGGGATGTCCGACTGCTGTTTTAGGCCCAATCCCATAAACCAGCAGTTGGACATCCTTCTCACAATCTGGCACCGCTGGCTCCTAACTGCTCACCTGCCTGCCTGCCTGACTGCCCCTAACCACACTACCTGCTGGCCTGATCGCCCCAAAGTGCCGCCCCTGCCAGCCTGATTTGCCCCAACTCCCCCCCAATGGCCTGCTCACCCCCAACCACACCCCCCCCGCCAGCCTGATTGTCCTCAACTGCCCCCCCACCGTGTCCCAGGCTGGGGACACACGCAGGCAGCGTTATGTCCCTGGCTAGGGACGCATGAAGGCAGTGTCACATTAGCGCTGGGCAGGCCTCCACGCACCTCCACCGGGGGCTGCCCCCGGGCCGGGCCATGTGGAGGCCCTCCTGGTGATGGATTGTGACAGTGTGATGCAAGTCCCTGATGCTGCAAGTCCCTGCCCACCCACGCCTGCTGCACACACAGCCTGCTAATCGGTCATTATGTGTGAGGACATCCTGACCAATTTGCATATTTCCCTATTATTAGTATAGATAGTTCTGTAATTTTCCAAAATTTTCCAGCCTTGAATATCTATGTGAACTGTGTGTACTATAATTGTCCAATATTAAAACTTCTATTCTTATTTTGGCTGCCTATGAAGATTCCATACTCCTGGAAACATTCTAGTATCAACCATGTGTTATAAAATAGCTCCAGAATGCCTTATGCATAGCACAACTCCCCGGTAAATGATTGGATCTTTGTGCCATAGGTACCCTGGGCATGTGGATTTCTGTCTTTTACATTCGTTATTGATTTAATGAATGAATGAGTGAATAAATTATTATACTGTACTAGGGAAATAATTCTCAAAGCATTTGAGATTTCACTGTGACTTGATTCCACAATATTCCCATTCCATTCCAGCAGCATAGAAGAATGAGGTTGTATGGCAAATGGTTGAGAGATATAATCAGCATTAGACTAAAAGGCAGTTATCAATGCTGCCTGCATACTGGAATCACCTGAACTGCTCTCTAAAAATATGATACCTGGGCTCACTCCTGGAGATTCTAAATTAAGTAGCAAAAGAATTTTCTTAAAGTTCTCCCACAGACCCACAGATTCTACCATATGGCCAGAGATGAGAACCACTGCACTGAAACAGTATTTCTTCCTCTTGTTTGATCAGAAGAATTAGCTGGCATTTTGTTTAAAAGTATAGATTATCAGGCCTAGTTCAGGACATTCTCTATATGTGCTTTCAAGTGAAGAGTCTTTGAATTTTTCTTTCAAATGAGGGCCCCCAGATGGTTCTCACAATTGGAAAATTTTGAGAAATACTTCATTGGCCTCTAAGATGGAAAAGTGCTATGGTCTGTCATTCTCAGCTGTATTTCCAGGCATAGCATAGACTCTGGCTCATATCAAGCATTCAGATATTTTAATTAATTAACACATTAATTAATTTACTTTTAAAGTGGAAATAAATTTTTAAAATTGACAAAATTTAAAATGTCCCTGTGACGGATTTTATACTAGAGAATTACAGAAGTAGAGTTGTAAAGTTTTTCACAAGCTTTGATGGGCTTCTCTTTCAAGACTTATTATCCTATATAATAAAGAGGTAATATGCAAATTGACCATCATTCCAACACAAGATGCCCACCCCCATGTGGTCAAAGATGGCTGCCCCCATGTGGTCACAGATGGCTGCCACCAGATGGCCAGCAGGGGAGGGCAATTGTGGGCAATCAGGCCTGCAGGGGAGGACAGCTGGGGGGAACCCAGGCCTGCAGGGGAGGGCAGTTGGTGGGGACCAGGCTGACAGGGGAGGGCAGTTGGGCGAAACCAGGCCTACAAGGGAGGACAGTTGGGGGTGATCAGGCCTGCAAGGGAGGGCAGTTAGGGGTGACCAGGCTTGCAGGGAAGGACAGTTGGGGGAACCCAGGCCTGCAGGGAAGGGCAGTGGGGGGCAACCAGGCCTGCAGGGGAGGACAGCTGGGGGAAACCCAGGCCTGCAGGGAAGGGCAGTTGGGAGGGACCAGGCCTGCAGGGTAGGGCAGTTGAGGGCAACCAAGCCTGCAGGGGAGCAGTTAGGCATCAATTAGGCTGGCAGGGGAGTTGTTAGGGGGTGATCAGGCTGGCAGGCAGAAGCAGTTAGTAGCAATCAGGCAGGCAGGCAGGCGAGCAGTTGGGAGCCAGCAGTCCTGAATTGTGAGAGGGATGTCTGACTGCCCGTTTAGGCCTGGGGCAATCGGGCCTAAATGGGCAGTTGGACATCCCTTGAGGGGTCCCAGATTGGAGAGGGTGCAGGCTGGGCTGAGGGACACACACCCTTGCCTCTGTGCACTAATTTTGTGCACTGGGCTTCTAGTAAGCATTGTAATGTGATAAATTAATTGGCCTGCAGTTGCTATTCAGAATTCTCTGCTAGATGGTATTTGCCAGTGAATGCTAAATGCTTTCTGTATAACTGCTTACTAGAAAAGTCACAAGTGAGAAGAATAGGTGAGAGTGGACTTTATGAGAACTGAGGGAAACAACTGCATTAAGAGTTAGATAATTAGAAAGACAATTAATCATTCATTTAGTTGTACTTGATTGTTTTCTAAAATGCATGTCTTTTATATTTTGTATTCAGTTTAAAGGCAAGTGCACACTTCAACTTAAAAATAATTATTAAACTTTGTACCAATAGTTTTTTTTCTTTGATATTTTCTGAAATCTTCACTAATTTAGTTAAATGTCATCTTTAAAATTAAAATTCTTTTAGCCCTTACATCTTTGTCATTTTAAATTAGCTGTCATTTGTCATCAGTAAGTTGGCTATTTTTAAACTATCATTAATTATTTTCCTTTATAGTCATCCGAATGAGCTGACACTCAAAAGCCAACAGTGAGTCTTTCTCAGATCTAGACCTAGACCTCCAATTAATTAGTTGTGTTATATAAAAAATATCTGTATGTATGAGAATACTGTAGAGTGTTTTTCTATTCTTAGCATATCAGAGAACAAGTGAGGCATTAATAGCAATAACAAATGGCATTTTTATGGTGTTTTATAGTTTACAAAATGCTTTCATATGCACATCCCATGGGAGTGCCCTGGTCACTGTGATGGAAGTGTTTCTATTCAATTGTTGACAGGGATGCTGTACTACAGACTTTATACAGGAAAAAAAGATCATTCATTTAATCCATATATATTTGCAATGATGGTTTGGTTTAAGGTCAAACAATTTGCGAAATGTACTTTTGCAAGAAAACACAGACAGTTGCTAGTATTAAGTAAAAATCTTTAAAGCCTTTAGCTGTAAACCATGCTTTGCAAGTTCTAATGCCACAAAATAAATGAATAAATTGGGCCAGGTGTCAGTGGGTAAGTTGGTAGGCAGTGGGGCCTACAACAAATTGGAACATACGTTCCTGCATATAGCTGTATGCATTTAAAAATATTTAAACATGATGGGCCAATACCTGTGTGCCTCATATGCAGCCTCTGTTCCACAGTTACAGAACATGAGGTGTAGAAAAAGAAACAAAGCAGGAACACAAGCACAAGGAGAGGATATAAAATATGGTTTAGAATGTAGGAGTTAAGCTTGTTAAGGACTGAACTACAAAGTGCAAGGTTGATAAACATGGCTGATGCTCCTTCAGTATCACCTTCCTCCTTCGATCTTCCCATTCTGACTTTGTTTTGCTGTCATTGTTGGGCCAGCATAACATGATGTTAAGAACACTACAGTGATGTGACCCTGCACTTTTTAGTCAGTTTCCTTACCAGTAAAACTAAGATAATAACTATATTATAGCTTGTTGCAAGACTAAATGAGAATGTACATGAGAAGGGGTTAGCAGAGGTCCTTTCATAATTTAAGTGCTAAATAAATGGTAGGTATTATCCTCATTCTCACCATTATTGGAAAAAACACACACTTCTTCTTACTCATTCCTTGAACAACTTCTTAGAATATACTAAATATGGCAATTAACTTTCAGACCTGTATGGTAAGATGCTTGCCAGGATAAAGGCAGAGTTCTTTCCTTTCATCAAACATATCACCAACCACAAAATCAAAGATAAAAGTATCCTCTGTCTCTGGGCTGGTCAATTAACATGAATAGCCCCTTTCCTTTAGAACTATAAAAGGCATTGGGCAAGTTAATCAGACTCTATCTAGCACCAAGTAGGCCAGTGCTTCCTAAAATGACATTCATAGAAACTCTCCAAGAATTTGGTTCAGTTAAAAATGCATTGATGCATTGATTGAACATCCTCTCTGAGATTAGGAGCACTGGATTTCTTCCTTGGAAATCCTGACATGCACAGATGGTGGGGGGAGAGCAAAATGTAAAGAGGTCATTTCACTACAAATACAAACATGTCTGAGTTCCTCATGCTCTAATGGGCACCTTTCTCTCCTCCTCTTTCAGCCAGACTTTCTAAGTATTGTAGAAATGCAAAGATTAGTATGCTGTAAAAAGACGCAGGACATGTACATGCTTATTCTCCAAAGTCTAGTTTTAGCTCTACATCCTCCAAGAAGCTTTTCACTCTACTTTGATCTTTGACTTACTTGAAATCCTTTGAAAATTGCTGTTTAATCATTTTGGTCCTTTAGCATTTGCTACCTTAAGTAGCAATTAAATTGCTTCCTGGGCATATGTTCTATGTACCCAACCAGACTGCAGTAAGCCCTCTGAGGCGAAGAATTTATACTCTTCTGGGCAATACTTTATCTGCATTAATCTGAACAACTGTTTTAGTGTTGCCAGATTAAAAATTAATAAAAAATAACCCACAAATAGTAAATGCAATAGTTTGGGGCTTTCTTATGTTGAAGACACATATAAAACAATGTTTCATAAAATTTGAAGACTTTTTTATATAATTTAAGACTTCAGGTTAGTTTAGAGACCAAAAAAATGGTAAATATAAACCTTTATCTGTTATTTAATAATGTTTTATTTTCACTTTTAATCAACATTACTTTTGGTCCTGCTTTATAACCTGGTGGTAACAACTTGTACTTACTAACAGGGCAACAGAACACACATTCAATTGCCCCTTTTAATTCCACATGCAAAAATGGTTGGGATTACAAGGTAATACTCCTAAAACTCACAGGTTACCAGTTTGCATTATGCTACTTTATTACCTTTTGTTATCTGTTTCCTAAGTATTGTTACTGAAATGAAAAGAAAATTATGTTTACGAACATAAATGTTTTTAAAAGATAAGGAAAGAACTAATGTCTAATAGTGAAGAAATTAATTTTATTTGAAAACTAGTAAATAACTATAAATAGAGTTCTCCATATGTTTACTTCCAAGAACTAAGCTTCCACCATGCTCATATCTAATTTCTTTTATTTTATTTCTTCTATCTTTCAGATCTGTCTCTTCCTTTAATTTCTACTGCCACATGTGAAATTTTGCTTTGCATTACTTCTCATCTAGATTACTATAACTATGGCTTCACTATTTTCTTGACTTCCCCTTCAAGTTGATGTTTTACAAAGATGCTCAATTGATCTTTCCAACGTACAGTTCCAAATTTGTGATTCCTAGCTCAGACATTCTCAGTGCCTTCTTCTTGCTTACAGAACGAAGTCAAATTTACCACAGGCTAGCAACTTCTGATTTCTGTGCTCTTGTTCCAATTTATTTTTCTGAAAATTTCCCCATAGTCTGCCTCATACATTACATACACTATATATATTTATACACTTCATCCACTAAAATGAAACTATATATTGTTCCTCTGTATGCCTTTAACCTTCTAATCTCTATTTCCTTTATGTCTTCCCTAAGCCGAAAACACTCCTCCAAATCCTATCCACCCTCCAGGGATGGCATCTCTTCCATGCAGTTGTTTCTAAAGTCCTCAGAAGTACTGAATATTCTTCTTTCTGAAAGTGTATAGAAAATTTTCACTATCTCTTTTATAGAACTTGTTATTTTATAACTAAAAATATATTTAGACAAATATCTTTCTCCTCTGCCAAAGTATGAAAGCTCCTTGAGAATGGAGTCTATGGCAGTTTCACTTTGCAAACTCTACTGTGCCAAGTATAAAGGCTCCAAACATAGCAGTTACCAAATACTTGTTGAAGAAATGACAAAGTGGAGTACTTAATTTATTTAGTTAATATTTAGTAGTTTTACAAAAGTCTACAAGTGGGATCTATATGAACCTATTGATAATCATGAAATGAAAGTCATTGGTTTTGATATTCTGATATGTTTCATAAACTATATGAGTGGTTATCCAGCTGTTCTCAACAAAATCTTTGGGGTTCCACAGAAGCAGCCCAGGAATTTCTCTCCTTGGGAGGGAAAAATGGTAAGTAAACAATTATCTACCCTGAACTCTGCCTTCAACTAAAATTGATCCATGTTGTATATGGGCCTTCTTCTAAGGCACATTTTAGAGAAAACTTTCACTGTTTAAAAATTATTTTTGAAATCCCTTGATATTCCACCTCTGGAATCCTTTGATTCTATATTTTTTTCAAGTTTCTTTTCCATATGAAAACATCTTCATATAAAAACCAGGTAAATGAGATGCTGTGATTTAATTGAATTTACAATTAGAGAAATACCAAAATAGTGGCACAAAAGTAGTGTTTCAGATAATTTTATACCAGGTCCTCCTATATATAGCATCTGACTTTGTTTGAGGCATGACATTCTATACCAGTGATCAATTTCAAACTTTAATCTGAATTTACTGATCTAAGAACTAGTTAGCTGGTGAATCTCACAGATATCATTTCCTTGCTGGAAATTTTTAATGTATTCAAAAGATCCCTGAGAGGTTGTTATATAGCTTTCTATTTCTGTAAAACTCAATGACACAACTATATTGCCCAGGCTTATGGGAGTCTGTCCCCTTACCCGCAGAGCAGAAAACCCTGATCTGTAATAAATCTAAAATGCATCTTCAATGAAATACATTTTGGACTTCTAGTCAGTTACACAATTCTAAATTCATTATTCAGGGGGAAAAAATACCTGTTCAAGTCACGATGTATAATTGGCTGTGTCAGGTTGTGAAGGTATTCCATACCTTTGGCAACATCTACTGCAATAACTAATTTAGACTGCAAATCAAGAATCCTAGAATTTAAAAATAACATTTAATGAGGATGAAATGGTCAAAGCCAATGCCATATCTTTTTAAAATAAATCAGTGGTATATGTGGTTTGTTCTTCTGTATAATTTCAGCCTGTTTTGCTCTATTACAGAATAAGCTAAAAATTCAACAAATCTTTAAAAAACAGCTTTTCTACATCAGATACTGTTTAATTACAAATCAATTCAAATACCAAAATCTTTTACTTAAAATATTCTACTTTATTTTATAATATTATACTAAATTTCTTTCTAGTATCATAAAAATTAAATCTACTATAGTCACTGAGTGGAAACCACACTCTAATTATTATATGCATAGATAGATAAAGTGAATTCAAATTAGACATGTGAAAGACCACTCTTTTTTAAAACTTTAAAAAAAAATAAACAACTGTAAATAATGACCCCTGTCAATTATTTTATCTGAGTTTACATATGTCTACTTTACTGGTATGTCAAATTTAGCCTAAAGATTACAATCTTCAGTTACCAATTTAAACTCCTTGAATTTGTTATCTCCAACTGAATTCCATTTAAGAAAGCGCTGAAGTATTTATATTCTCTAATTATTGGGAATAAATTATTAGCCATCTTTAAAATGCCACATTTCCTAGCACTCAGAGATTTCAGAAGGCAAAGTCTTACTCCAAGCAGAAAGCCTCTGAGGTGTTTGTTGCTGAGATAATTCCAACGGTATGTAAAATAACAAGTCAGAACAAGAGCCCCATACCTCTTCTGTTCATGAAGGAGGGAGAATAGAGAACCCCCTGATATGTACTGAGTGACGATGGCAAACTGGCTGGGATCATTCAAACAAGCTCCCACAAACTGAATGACACAGGGATGATTGAGCCGACAGAGAATGGACACCTCTCGGCAAAACATATCCACGTCTGACTTGGAGCAGTAGGTGTTGGCGCGATACCTGGAGACAGTATCGACAGGAAATCCTCAGTCAACAGATGAATCAAAACAAGGGGCTCACCATTCACACGCTTCTCAAAGTTCACAGTTCCACTGGGATGTTTCATTTTCTCAATTGCTTGCTTACCGCTTTATTGCCACTATTTTATTTCTGCATCGTCCTTTATATACTTTCCCAAAAGAACCTAAAATTGTTTAAGAGAAATAAATAAAGACATTATCCTGAGCTCATTACACTAAAGCTGACTAAGAATTTCTTAGGTTACCTGAGCCGATAATCTCATGGAACTCAATTTCTGAGAGTTGAAGGTGGAAATGTGAAGGTAATCCAGCCCTTAGGAGGAGAACATCTGCCTTCTCTGCAAACAGAAATTGTTTTATTTTTTAAGATAAAAAGCACACATGTGGATGTGCACAAGTGCATGTGGAAATATAAATTACGGAACCAAAAATATCATTCCTTAGTAACATTTACTTTTTCAGCTATCATTGACTACTAGGAGATATGAAAACCTTATTACAAATGATCCCTGCATTAAAAGGATGTTAGTTCTCTCTATGTTACTCAACCTTTGTTATCAGGACCAAGAGTTTATTCCTGATCTGATCAACAACTAGCTTGTCTGCGTACCACCGAAATCCTGGAGCACAGTCCGTACCACATCATGATAAAGAGTCTTATCTAGTCAAGCCCTGCAACCCATCACAATAGGCTTAGCCAAAGATCCATAGACTGAACCTCAAAGGGATACATACCAATTAGATATCAGAAAATAAGCACATGAATCATTCAGAGGAAACACGCAAAACCAAAAAATAATTTTAAAAGACTTCAAGTTCTAGGTAGTTTAACTGTTTAACTAAGTTGGAACTCTATTTTTTTTACATTGAATTAAAATTTTCACTGTTATACCTTAATGAACAGAGGCATATACAAAATAGAACAGCAAGTTAGGTTACAGAAAGAATGGCTTGTTGATAGTATTGTTTATACTTACAAAATAGTCATCATTTATACTATGTAAAACAAAATAGAAAATTATCATAGTTGAGGCAATAGTTATCCTTAGTAATAAAATATAGCAATTGTACCATATTAAAATACCTTTTGTCATGCTTTTGATCTTCCCCAAGGGGGATGGAACAGACACATAGGAGCCATCTAGAAATCAAATTACATTATGGTGTTGAAAGTAGCAATCAGGTATTTATTTTTTTCTACGTGGAAGTTAAACATTATTGAAAAAGTAGGTGACATATTTGCTAGGAAAATCAAGTCATACTATAGCTTAAACTGTAGACCGGACATTAAAACTATACAGCAAATATTTACTTAGAAAGCACATAGAAATATTAGAAATCCAAGGTCTAGCAGACTCCAACATATTTAACTTGTATCTGGATATGAGCATTCCCTGATGCCTTAATAGGTAACTGAAATGGAAAATGACTGCTCTCAGCCTTCCCAGGCCTTCCTAGTCATGAACGAGCCTCATAAACATCCTATCCAGGGAATGTTAAACTTGAAGGAATTGTAGATTGGTGAGTTAGAAAGTTGGGGGCTTATTTATTTTCAGCCTCACCCAGCCATAAGTTTTCTTAAAATAAAGCTAATCTGACATGCTCTCCTCCCTCATCCCAGAATGATAGTAATAGAAACATAGTTTTACCCTCAGGACAATATTGCACTAACAACAAAAACTGAATAAGGACAAGGTACCTCCTCCAGGCTGAGAATATTCATTACAGGGCAGTTCATCCTGTGGTCTCTTATAATGCTTCAGGAGTGTGACAATTGCATCATGTCCTTCATGAAAAGAGAAAAAGGACAGAGGGTCTTAATTTTTGCTTGATTTATTCAGCTTACCAACCAATCCAAAAATGACCAGAGGTAGCTTGAAACATAGGATGTATTTTAAGAGATAATATATTGCAATAGAAATTTAGTTCACTCATTCATTCATTCATTCATTCATTCAAAATCACTCATTAAGATTCTACTAGATGAGGCACTATGTTCGCTACTGGGGACACAATGAACAAGGCAACTATCATCCTACCCTTAAGAAGCCTACTGGAGTTGAACAAATAATATGAGTAATGAGAATTTCTAACTGAGGGAAAATCAAGAGCTATGGGAGTATATATTAAGGGGACCATTATACTGGTGAACGGCACATATGGTAATCAGGAAGGAGAGATGCATTTGCTGTGATTGAACATTTTGTTTACCGGGCCTCTAGTAATGAAATAATGGGGAGCCAGTCCTATTAGCACTCTTCCTCTGGACTCTCCTGTGCTCACAATCAGTGAGACTACAAGACTCAAATGCCATTACCCAACAGGCAAACCTATAAAGAAAGAGCCTACGAGGCAGAAGGAACAGATACTATGAAGGTCCCATGAGCAGACACATCATGTTCAGGAAATGAAAGAAGGCCAGTGTGTCTGGTACCCTGCAAGCAAGGATGAGAGTGGTACTGGACTTGCTTGGAGAAGTAGGTAAGCACACATCACGTGGAATAGTGCCTCATCAATGTCTTAGGGTATATAAGAATCACCTGGAGTACATTTTAAAACAAAGATTCCTGAGTGCAGCCCCCAGACATTCTGATTTACAAGGTCTGTCTCCAGCATTACTTTTCTAACAAAGTTCCAGGTATGCTGATCAGCTGTTTAACCTTTATACTATTGATGTAGAGATTTATTGGGTAGGATAAGGAGTTTGGATTTTAATGTAAAGGAAATGGGAAGCTACTAAGGATTTTAATTAGTTGAAGGATATGCTTTATTTTTCTTTAAAAAAAAAAAAATCCCCATTCTCCCAGCTGGCGTCACTCAGTGGTTAAACATTGACCTATGAACCAGGAGGTCACGGTTTGATTCCCGGTCAGGACACATGCCCAGGTTGTGACTTGATCCCTGATGTGGGGTGTGCAGGAGGCAGCTGATCAATGATTCTCTCTCATCACTGATGTTTCCATGTAACTCTCCCTCTCTCTTCCTCTCTGAAATCAATAAAAATATATTTTTAAAACATCCCCATTTACAGATTAGAACTGATGATGCATCTTCAATAGGCTGTTGTAAAGAGTAGGTAAGATAAAATTTGTAATATGCCTAATAGTTCTAACACATAAATATGCCCTTTGGATCTTTTCACATCTTACTATTTTGCCCTAAGAATTGTAAAGGAACTTGGTAACTCCTTTATGGAACTTCAGATACATTTCATAAATACCAATATATTCAATTTCTATTACTGCTACTGTTAATTACCAAAAAATTAGTGGCTTAAACAATATGGTTATATTGTGTTACTAGAGACCTGATGTTGAAATATTTCTCTGAATATCTACAGAGAAAATTCGTGCAAGTGTAGGCCTTCCTTCCCCCGGCTGCTGGCACCAGCTTCTCTGGCACCTGGGACCCGGGCTTTTCTCCTCTGGCCGCTTGCAGGCACCAGAGATCTGGGGTGCCTTCCCACAGGCCACTCGCAGGCACCCGGGACCCGGGCTGGCTTCCCTCCGGCCCCGGCTTCGTCAGGAAGGACATCTGGAAGATGTCGGGTCTAATTAGCATATTACCCTTTTTTTTATTATAGATAGTTCTGGTGGTCAGAAGTCAAACACAGTTCTCACTAGGTTAAAATCAAAGCATTGGCAGGGCTGCTTTCCTTTCTAGCGGTCTAGGGGGAAATCGGTTTCCTTGCCTTCTCCAACTTCCAGAGGCACCGACATTCCTTGGCTCTGGGCCCTCTTTCTAGATTTTTCTTCTAAGTGCTCAATGTCTGTCTGAGTCCTTCTCACAGCATGTCACTCTGACCTTGCTTGTGCTTTCCTCTTTCACACTTGAGGACCCCTGTTCTTACATTGGGCCCACTGGGATAATCCAGGGTAATCTTTCTCTCTCTCTCTTAAAGTCAGATAATTATCAGCCTTAATTCCACCTGCAGCCTTAAATCCCCTTTGCCATGTAGGGCAGCGTACTCACAGGTTCCAGGTATTAGGACCTGGGCATCTATGGGGCCCATTGCTCTGCCTACCACACCCAATGGGATGACAATTTTAGTGCCCTTTGTGTGTTGGTGCTGCCTCCTGTTGAGTACCTCCCTTTCTTCCCCGTCTTTGAAGGCTTTTTAGCCTCAGGACAAAAGTAATATAATAAAAATAAAAAATAAATGTGGGATTAAAATACCCCCTCATCTGTCCCGTTGCTGGATTCCTAGGTTCTGAAGTTCTGTCTGCTCTTCTCCATACCTTCTGCCCCCACTTCAATAGGACCTGTGGTGCTTTTGGAGCTGTTCTTTTACTTAATTTGGTCTTTAAGGATTTGGGACCAGGAATAAAAACAAAACACACAAAAATGTTTTTCTTATTTCTGTTTTTCCTAGGAGAGGCATCTTTGGGGAAAGAAAACAACCCAAATCCCAAGCATTTACTCAAGCACAACAGAGCTTAATTCACTGAGCCCACTCCTCGCCTGGCCCGTCTCAGCTCCTCTGTTGGACTGACTGCAGCTGACAAGCCAAGAGAGGACTCCTGCTCTCCCTAGCGAAGCAGAAATCCACATCTTGAATCCTGAACGCCTGCGTAAGTCCGTGATCACACCCTCGACGTTACCTTTCATTTCAACAGCTCTCTTGGCGCCACTTGCTCTGAGCAGTTTTAATTTCCTGCCAGCACAGTGGCACGATTTGCTGGCATTTTCTTTGGGATGCTTTTCATCAAGAGCCTAATGAGTGCCTGGGTTCTGGCTGATGATAAGCATGAGGCTGCCAGAGAAATGCCAAGAGGCCCTCTCAGTTCTGGAAGGCATCTCCGCCTGATTTCCCACCGCCTGTTAACAGTGGGCAAAGGCTTACACGTATGGGAAATTCTCCACAGCTCTCACCACTCTGACAAACTACTGATGTGTACTAGTATGCAAGGAAACCTGAAGACTCCTGGCACCTAGATCCCTGAAATGTGGCCACAAACAGTTAAGCAGAAAAAAAAAATGCTCTGATGGAACTCACTAAATAGACGTGGTAAGCCAGACTCCTGATAATGGATTCACCCTGATAACCAAGGTACACTAATGGAACACATCCAGAGATAATCAAACTTCCACTAATTAAATAAAATGTTTTCCTATATCTCAGAATTTACTATCTACATCCAAGCATTTTACCCAAATAGGAAATTGCTATGCTATTAGCCTAATGCAGCTATAATAATGATTTGAACTTTCAGAGTATTATTCATTGGAGCCCCTGAGGGTTTTTGGAAAATGAGACTCTACTGCTGGCTTGAAGTGTCTTTCATTGCTTGCTCCCCACTCTTCTAGTCCTGTCTGTATTCCCCACATTTCATGCTTTTCCTTTCATTTGTCTTCTTCTTGTATCCCTTTACTCCTTATACCTGGAGAGATTCCCCCCATCCCTTTCAAGGCTCTTTGCTTTCAACTTTCTGAATAGCTCTTTATTTTAAAACCTACTTTGTTGCTTAAGGCTACAAGTCCACCCAAAGGGCTATTACAAAGACAATTTAGTGTCTACCTCATGGTCATGTACTCAACAGAGGATTCATATATTATTCAAGAAGAAAATGTATAAATTGTATTATTTCCCTATAAGGTTGCTTCTCTGTCCCACCATTTCATCTTAGGAACAATGAATGTAATTTATTCCTATGAGAAATTATGTTAAGAACATAGAAGAAACCTTAGTATAAAAATTATTTTTAAGAATCAAGTCTGAATATTAATGGTAAATGATACCAGTATTGAAATCTTCTGCCTAACTTTGTAACTCTGAGGCCTGTTAGGTCCAAGGTTTAGCAGAGAACTTGGAGACTTGGTCTTGATTAGAGAAACCAAGGAATTTCTATTTGACCTCATAGGTCCCACATGTCCGGGTCATCAAAGGAGTAGTCTGACTCAAAGAATAAAATGTTCACAGCAATGACTGGATAAGATTTTGCTCAATTTTCCACTATCTTCTCATCATTTTAAAAACTAACTTTCCAGAAGCGTTGAAAGGTGGGATCAGAGGGTGGCATGGCTCCTGATGGTTGCCCTTATGACTCATCTTCCTCCTGTCAGTCCTGGTCCCACACACTGTCAATTAAATCAGAAGCAATGAAAATTCTAAACTTGCTACATATTCTCATGACTTGAATCTGAAAGGTGTTTAATATTGTATCACAGAGAGGGAGCCCACATCCCCTTTCCTCCATTGTCTTTGTCCCTTAGTCACCAGGCCCAAAGAAGAATGCCACTAGCCCTTCACCTTGAGATAAGAATGCACAAGCATGAATGTTTTTGCAAAAGAACATTATATTCAAATTAAGTCACTTTAGTTTCCCTCTTTCATTTTTTTCCTCTGCTTTCCATTGGCCATTCTTTCCCCTTTCTTTCCTTCCACAAATATTTATTGAGCGCCCATTAGGAAGCAGCTCAAATGACATCTTTCCAGGGAAGCCCTCCATGGCTTCTCAATTTTAAATTGTGTCCTTAAACTTTTTACTCACCATTGCATGTCGTATTTTATTCATAGCACTTATCATTACCTGATAGTTTCTATTTGTTTTCTTGTTTGCAGCCTAGTTTTTCCCGCTAGAAAAGCAGACTTCCTAATAGCAGGGAGATATTGTCTGTCTAACTCACTGTTTTACTTCAGGTCCCAGAACAATGACTATCATATAGTAGGTGTGTAATACAGTTTTTGTTTGAATGATTGATTGGTACAAGATAATGTTGAAATGCTCTTGACTCCTGTAAAGAATTCTATCTAATAGAAAAGAAAAACTAATTATGTAAATGTTCACTCGGATTTTATTTAGCCAAGCTCTAGGAAGGAAAGGTGAAGGATGCTGTGCATGTGCTTATTTTACAATAGGCTAAGGGGTCAGGGAAGAGCTCCTTGAGGAATTGTTTTTTGAGTTGACTTGAAAGATCAGTGTGAGTTGATTAAGCAAAAAGAGTGGAGAAAAGCATCCAGCAAGAGGGAAAATTTTTGTAGTTCCAATGCATAGAAAGAAGAGCTTTTGAGGAGGAATATAGGGGGCAATCTGGGGGAGGGGGTAGCAATCTGAATCTGTGCCAGTGACCAGTGTCCTAGTGCACATTCTTGTTAGCCTATAATTAAGTCACTGCCCCTTCCTTAGGCAATAATCTGTTTTCCTGGGTGCTTCCAGTTCACAGGGGCCACTGGCTGGGAATTTGGCAGCTTGGCCGGGTGGTGGTGGTGGTGGGGGGGGAGGATCGCTGGTGCTACCCAGGCCAGGCATTCAGATATAATCTAACTTCCCTATTCTAACTGACTCAGGAGGGGCTGTGAAAGCCCGCCACAAAAGCCAGGAAATAAGGAAACAAAGAATTTAGAAATATATATAGGGGGGTGATCTCATTGTATTGGTTGTTCAGGCTTTGGATCTTTGAATCCCCTGAGCCAGCAGCACTGCTTTAAATAAAGGGTTTTTCCTGAATCTCTAGTACTCACTGTGTATTTTCCAGTCACCTGATAAATACTGCAACACTTTATTTGGAGCATTTTTTAAATATTTCTTCCTATTAATTTGAGTATTAGGATAGTGCAGTTGATTAGAAACCTGTTATATTTAAAGAAATATCTACAGAGACAACAGAATAGTGGTAATTAGTATTCTTGAGAACATCAACTATACTACAACTGACCAGATGCCATCTAGTGACACAAAGAATAGAATGTTATAACTGAAATATGTGCTCCTACTCAATTTCACCTCAACAAACATGTATTGAGCATCTATTGGGAATCAGCCATTGAATTAAGTTTCTGAAAGGCAAAATTTAATAGCTCAGATGCTTGCTCGCAATATGTTTACAATTTAGCAGGAGAGAGAATATTTTAATCTGAAGTGATAAGTACAGAGATTGAGATGTGCATGTGGTACAATAAAACATAAAGAAAAGACATGTGTACAGGCTGGACTGTCAGGGAAGACTTTCTGGAAGAGGAAATCCATAAACTGATTCTTGAAGGCTAAGTACAAATCAGATGTGAAGAGTGAAGTCGAGTGGAGAGAATGGAAGGGTGTGGAAAGGCACGATAAAAGGCTTGGAAACATAGAATAATGTGATATGTGTAGGGACAACCAATACTTTTGTATTGCCATCATGTGCATAGATACAGTTGAAAGGAGTTTTTAGGGGTAAATTAGGCAGGTTTAGAGAGTTTTAGGAATTAGGGGGTCCATGGGAAAGAACTGCAGGGCTGCAAAGCTGGGAGGCTGGGAGCTGCCAAAAGGTATACATTTATAGAATAAAGAAAGAGGAAGCCACTCATTCACAGAATAGAGGAGAAGGAAGCTACTTATTCACAAAATAAAGGGAAAGAACGCCATTCATTCACAGAATAAAGGGGAAAGTCACAGAGAGTAGGGAAAAAAAAGAGGAGGACCCCACTTGGGGTTTGAGTCTTGATGCTACTATAGTGACCAATCAGAGGGAATATCAGGACACAAAGAACCACAGCCTTTGTAAATCTTAAGAAAGAGGGACTTAGTGGGTCTCTCTCCCCCTCCCCATGTGGTAGTCTGTGCTTGTTTCCCAGTAAATTTTCACGTTTTCCTATACCACCTTTTGTTGGTGGCTTCCTTCTTCAAATCCACCTGGACAAGAACCCGGGAAATCACCTTTGTATACTGCCCAGAGGAAAACAACGCATTTCAGTTTAATTTCTGTGTTTCACTGTCTCACAGGGTGACTGTTCAGATTTGATGAGTTAAGGCGTATAGAGTGTTTCCAAGGTGCCTGTCACGGAGTGAATACCCAGTGAATAGTGATCTGGTGAATGTGATGATGCTTGTGGCATGTGAAGTCATCCAGGTGACAGGAATAACTGAACATGAGGTCTGAGAGGTAGGAAAGGCACAGGGTATGCCATGATAGCAAACTGGGACCTTTTCCAATAGGTGACTGTGGGTCAGTGAAGGGTTGTAAGCTGGGAAATAATATGGTCCTATTTGTACCTTGAATATATCTCTGACTATAGTTGGAAAATGAATTCAAAAGATGCTGAAGATATTTTTTTTTTAAAAGACTACTTATGAGGCTATAAAATGGATCATGGTATGGACTAAAATCGTGGTAGCAAAAATAAAGAAAGAATGGATTCAAATATATCTATGAAGTAAAATGAACAAGACTTCTTCATTGAATGAATATGTGGTAGGGGACACTGAAGGAGAAAAAGTAGTCAAGTATCAATCCAGATTTCAGACTTAGGTGACTAAGTGGGTGATACTGCTTTAAAATGACAGAGTGAATAAGGGATACTATAGGAGAAAGTGATTGATGAAGACAAAAAAGTGTTAAGTTCACCCACCTGGCATGGCTCCGTGTTTGAGTGTTGACCTATGAACCAGGTCAAGGTTCAATTCCTGGACAATGTTAGGTCACCAAAGGAGGAATGCACGAGGCCAGAATGGTGAGGGATTACAAATTTATTCGATCATCTGTACACCAGGTGACTGAGCCTGGATGGCTCCAGCACCCAGTGACAGGAGTCAGCGGCTTTTAAAGGAGTTTTGGCGGGCTTTTTCCTGGGCAGGACTTCTTTATGCATACCCAAAGGGGAGATAATGGAATGTGGTCGCAGCAAGTGAAATGTGGTCTCAGCAAAGGGAATATCCATAGTGAAGTGGCCTGAAAAGTCAGTTGCTGGGGGAAGGGTATCAATTCAATTGCTTGATCAGCCTTAACAGTCAAGGCACATGCCTGGGTTGTGGGCTCAATCCCTAGTAGGGGGCATGCAGGAGGCAGCCAATCAATGATTCTCTCTCATCATCGATGTTTCTATCTCTCTCCCTCTCCCTTCCTCTTGGAAATTAATAAGAAATATACTTTTTTTTAAAAAAGTATTAAGTTCACTTCTAGCAGAGGGATGTCTTCCCAGCACCCACCGCCCCCTTCTGCCCATCTCTGGTTTAAGACTTGTGAGTCCCTCTGAATGTCTCAGACTAAGGCCTCAACCCCATGAAGGAGAGAGAGAACTATATAACCAGACACCTGGAGAAGAGAGATCAAGGGAAGACAAAGAAACAGCCCGCATATGAAAGAAAAGGTGGCATCACCAGAAAAGGAAGTAAACGAATTGGGGGCAAGCAACCTGTCAGAGAAATGATCATAAGGTGGATGAAAAGAATGGAAGACAAATTCAACAATATGTGTAAGAACCAAGATGAAATGAAGAAGAACCAAAAAGAAATGAAAAATGACATCGCTGCTATAAAGAACTCAATAGAAAGCATAAAGAGTAGACTAGAAAAAGCAGAGGACTGCATCAGTGAGCTAGAAGACAAGGTAGGAAAAAATACCCAAGCAGAGCAGCTTCTACGAAAAAAAAAAAATAAAAAGCAGAAGAGCCTAAGGGAACTTTGGGACAACACGAAACAAGACAACATCCACATAATAGGGGTGCCAGAAGGAAAGGAAACTGAGCAAGGAATAGAAAACCTGTTTGAAGAAATAATGACAGAGAACTTCCCTAATGTAGGGAAGAAAAAACTCACACAAAACCAAGAAGCTCAGAGTCCCAGACAAAATGAACCCAAAATACTGATGCCAAGGCACATTATAATTAAATTGGCAAACACCAACGACAAAGTAAGAATCTTAAAAGCTACCAGAGAGAGACAGAAAGTTACCTACAAAGGATCCCTCATCGGACTAGCGTCTTATTTCTCAACAGAAACACATCAGGCCAGAAGGGAATGGAATGAAATATACAACGTCATGCAAAGGAAGGGTCTGAATCCAAGAATACTGTACCCAGCAAGGCTATCAATCAAAATTGAGGGTGAAATCAGGAGCTTCACAGACAAAAAAGGACTAAGGCAATTTATTACCACCAAACCAGCAATGCAAGAAATTCTAAAGGGTCTGCTGTAAAAGGAGAACTAGGAAGTGAAGAAGGAATGCAGGGGTAAAGAATAAAAATGGTGACAAACAAGTACCTATCAATAATAACTTTAAATGTAAATGGATTAAATGCCCCAATCAAAAGACATAGGGTAACTAAGTGGATAAGAAAACATGACCCATATATCTGCTGTCTACAGGAAACCCACCTCAAAAAAAAAAAAGACGCACACAGACTGATGGTGAAGGGATGGGAAAAGGTTTTTCAGGCGAATGGAAATGAAAAACAAAGCTAGGGTAGCAATACTTATATCTGACAAATTAGATCTCAAAGTGAAGGACATAAAAAGAGATAAGGAAGGCCACTTCATAATACTAAAGGGAGCAATCCAACAAGAAGAAATAACTCTGGTAAACATATATGCACCCAATACAGGAGCACCAAAATACATAAAAAAATTCCTGGAGGATATCAAGGGAGAGATTGACAGCAATACAATCATAGTAGGGGACTTTAATACCCCACTATCACCATTGGACAGGTCCTCTAAACAAAAAATCAGCAAAGAAACATCAATCCTAAATGACTCACTAAACCAGATGGAATTAATTGACATCTTCAGAACATTTCACCCCAAAGCCACAGAATATACATTCTTCTCAAGTGCACATGGGTCATTTTCAAAGATAGACTATATATTGGGTCACAGGCAAAGTCTCTTCAAATTCAAGAAGACAGAAATAATATAAAGCATCTTCTCATATCACAATGGCATAAAACTGGAAATCAACTACAATAAAAACAATCCAAAAAAATCAAACACATGGAGACTAAATAGCATGCTATTAAACAATGACTGGGTTACCAGAGAGATCAAAGAAGAAATTTAAAAAATCATGGCAACAAACGACAATGAAAATACAACAATCCAAAATCTATGGGACACAGCGAAAGCAGTCTTGAGAGGGAAGTTTATAGCTCTACAAGCCTACTCCAAAAAAAAACAAAAAACAATGGTAATAAATTACCTAACCCTACAATTCAAAGAGTTAGAAAGAGAGCAACAAGAAAAGCCAGTGTAAGCAGAAGGAAGGAAATAATAAAGATCAGAGTGGAGATAAAAGACATAGAGACCAAAACAAAAAAACAAACAAACAATAACAACAACAAAAACAATACAAAAGATCAATGAAACCAAGAGCTGGTTCTTTGAAAGGATAAACAAGATTGATGAACCTCTAGCCAGGCTCACCAAGAAGCAGAGAGAGAGGACCCAAATAAACAAAATCAGAAATGAAAGAGGTGAAATAACAACAGACCCCGACGAAATACAAAGGATTGTTACAAAATACTACGAACAACTCTATTCCAACAAACTGGACAACCTAGAGGAAATCGACATATTCCTAGAAAAATACAACCTTCCAAAACTCAATCAGGAAGAATCTAAGCAGCTCAACATGCCAGTAACTATGGAAGAAATTGAAGCAGTCATCAAAAAGCTTCCAGCAAACAAAAGCCCGGGGCCAGATGGCTCCACAGGGGAGTTCTACCAAACATTCAAGAAAGAACTAAAACCTATCCTCCTCAGACTATTCCAAAAAATTCAAGAGGAAGGAACACTTCCAGCTCCTTCTATGAAGCCAGCATCACCCTAATACCAAAATCAGATAAAAGACAACACAATGAAAGAGGATTACAGGTCAATATTCCCCATGAACATAGATGCCAAAATCCTCAACAAAATTCTAGCAAATCGGATCCAGCAGTACATCAGAAAGATCATACACTATGACCAAGTAGGATTTATCCCAGGAATGCAAGGATGGTACAATATCCGCAAATCAATCAACGTGATACATCACATAAACAAATTGAGAGACAAAAATCACATAATCATATCAATTGATGCAGAAAAGGCATTTGACAAAGTCCAACACCCTTTTCTGATAAAAATGCTCAGCAAAGTGGGAATAGAGGGATCATATCTCAACATAATAAAAGCCTTATATGACAAACCTACAGCCAACATCATACTCAATGGGCAAAAACTAAAACCATTTCCCCTAAGAACAGGAACAAGACAGGGATGCCCACTTTCACCACTCCTGTTCGATATAGTACTGGAAGTGCTAGCCATAGTGATCAGACAAGAAGAAGAAATAAAAGGCATACAAATTGGAAAAGAAGAAGTAAAACTGTCCTTATTCACAGATGACATAATATTGTACATAAAAAAACCCTAAAAACTCAATAAAAAAACTATTAGACTTAATAAATGAATTTAGCAATATAGCAGGATACAAAATTAAAGCCAAGAAATCTATGGCATTTCTATACACCAATAGTGAACTTACAGAAAGAGAGACTAAAAAAGCAATCCCATTTACCATCACACCAAAAAAATTAATATACATAGGAATAAACTTAAGTAAGGAGGTAAAAGACCTATACACGGAAAACTACAGGACACTGAAAAAAGAGATAGAGGAAGAGATAAACAGATGGAAGAACATATCATGTTCATTGATTGGTAGAATCAACATCATTAAAATGTCCATACTGCCCAAAGCAATCTATAGATTCAAAGCACTCCCCATTAAAATACCAACTGCATATTTCACAGACCTAGAAAGAACTCTCCAAAAATTCATATGGAATAAAAAAAGACCCCGAATAGCTGTAGCAATCCTGAGAAATAAGAACAAAGTAGGTGGGATCTCAATACCAGATTTCAAGCTGTATTACAAAGCCACTGTTCTCAAAACAGCCTGGTACTGGCAGAAGAACAGACATATAGACCAATGACATAGAATAGAGAACCCAGATATCGACCCAAACCACTATGCTCAATTAATATTTGACAAAGGAGGCATGGACATACAATGGAGTCAAGACAGTCTCTTCAATAAATGGTGTTGGGAAAATTGGACAGATACATGCAAAAAAAAGAAAACTAGATCACCAACTTACACCATACACAAAATAAACTCAAAATGGATAAAGGACTTAAACATAAGACAGGAAACCATAAAAATACTAGAGGAATCTACAGGCAGTGAAATCTCAGACATATGCCGAAGCAATTTCTTCACCGATACCGCTCCTAGGGCAATGGAAACTAAGAGAAAATAAACAAGACACTGAAGGGGTGGGATGAGGGCATGCGACAGGGGGTAGAGCAGGCTGGGGGAAAGTCAATGGTGGGGGAAAGGAGATATATGTACTACTAAGTGTCATACTTTAAACAATAAAATAAAATTTAAAAAAAAGTGTTAAGTTCAATTGTAGGCGTGTTGAATTACACATGCTCCTCAGATCCCCAAATAAAGGGATTGAGTATGTCAGTTGGTGTGGTTTTAAAACATGGCTGCATGTTTGTTGTTGTTTTTTTGACACTTTTCCTTGACTGTTGTAGTAAAGAGATCTGCAAATTTGTATTTTATTTTTTTGCATGCTAATATACATATTAGAGTAATAGTTTTAAATTGCTTTCACAATATTTTGATTAGTGATTTTCAAAATCTCCTTGAATTTGCTTTGGTCCTGAGGTTTTAAAATGAATGTTATTACTTGAGTCATAAATAAGAGATATCAATACACCAAAACAACACATGTTTTCATATATCCCAAGTTTGTCAGTGGTGTTTGGCAGGGATATAAACCCTTCATGAGCAGGTTTGTAGCGGATGCCCCTCATCTAAATGCATCATTATGTCATATTTCTTTCCAGACACTAAAGCATGTTGTAAATTAGGAAAGACCATGAGGTTTGGGAGTTATGTGGAACTTGACTGAACCTCTGCTACACACTTAATAACAGACACCACCATTTTTATTGAGAATTTATGTTCCAGACATTTACATCTTATCCCTAATCTTCAGCAGAATTCTGTAAAGTTGTTATTAATTTACTCATTTTAAATTTAAAGATTAAGGCTTAGAGAGGTTAAATAACTTTTCCAAGATAATTAATTATTAAGGATAAAATTGGGACTTGGATCTATCTGATTCTAGAGTCAGATGGAAAGAGACTGACCTCTGTAATAAGATAGACCTCTGTTTGGTACCAGCTCTCCACTTAAGAGCTGTGTGGTTTGGGCAAGTGTGACTTAACAGCTCTAAGTCTCAAACTATCCAATAGACAAAAACTACCAATTTAAAGGGTTACTTTGATAAATGCATATATAATAGGTGCTTAATGAATGTACTTTCTCTTCCATTATCCATTTTAATATATGTTGTTTCTTACGTATTATGTTTCAAAAGTACTTTCGTAGTAACTCCCTAAAAGAATGGAAGTTTTTCCTCTTCTAATGAGAATCAGTATTTTTTTATTTCTCTTTAAAGGAGAGAGTAACTAAACATGTAGAAATGTAACCAGTATACATAAAATCACACATAGATTTTTAAATACCATTTGAATCCTTTGTGTATTCCTTTCTCTACCCTACCCTAATCCATGCAAGCACACTAAACTAGATTCACAAAATTAAGTAGGTTCACTAAAGTCCAAATATAGAATTCAATATAGAAGAAACTTGAATATTTATTATTTCATTGATGAAAATTTATCAAAACATTTAATGAATCCACCACATCTTCCTTCTACTCCTCTGACACCCTTATCTCTTAGTTATTTTTAACTGGTTGAAAACTATAGAAATTCACCACTGTAAGACTTTATTACTTTTTGAGAATACACTATAGTATGTTTACTATAAATAATTCACACCATACTACACTTGTCAAAACGAATGAACAAAGTATACATCATGCAATAGGAGCCTTGATTTTTATTGTTTTTGCTCACTTACTCACTGATTCTCCAACTGCAGCTCCCTGTCACTGTGAATTAGAGTGGGACTGCTGTATACAAATATTGTATTCTGGGCAATTAGATATTGGGATAGGACCCTCTGCAAATTACTTTAACTGGTGTCAGTGCTGAAGCAAATAAGACGTTTTAGCAAAACAGAGTTTCAGTTCTGTTTCTAGTTTGGGTGATTTTCTGGCCCTAAACTGCCTGACATAAAGGAGTGCTTTTCTTTGTCAAAGGCAGCCTTTTCAAATCTAACTGCCAGACACACTATTGAGCTATGTGTTCAATTCTAATTGGCAGAGATCTTTTCAATTTGGCAGTTTCATCTTTAATGCAATGGATGTAAGATTATGTGTAGGTCTTTTCAATGGTTTTTCCATACTGGTGATTAGGGCAGAGGATTTGAACATAAGCAGGCTGCTGGCTATTTCTTCTGGCCAATTTAAATTGATTCATACAAGTCCTTTGTACCTCAGGGAAAGGGCAGAACAAATCCAAGTGAGTGAGACAGCTATCGCTACTTTCAGATGGCGTAGAAAAAAAAAAGGTTGGCGGGAGGGAGGCAGACTTAAGGATGGGAAACACTCTAAATATTGTAAAATTGGAGCTCTGAGCAGAATGGTAGAGAAATACTGAAACTTAACCAGTAGGGTTCTGTGTAGAATCAAGGTCACAAGAAAAATTATTTCCAGGATTTATTTTGATATCGTTAGGTTAAAAGGGCTATGTAAATAAAGAAACAACAAAACAAAAACAGACTCAGAGGAAACAGAGACCAAAGGGATGGTTATCAGAGGGGGTGAAAGAATGGGTGAAAAAGCTGAAGAGGAATAGAGTGAATAATATTTTGATAATGTTGCATGGTGACAGATGATCATTAGAATTAGTGGGGTGATCACACTGGGTATAAAAATGTCAAATCACTAAATTGTACACCTGAAACTAATATATCTAATACAGTATAGTATACCAACTATACTTAAATAAAAATAAAAGGGATATGTAAATAGAAAGTATTTTTCATATCTGATCCTTTCAGCTTTTTTCTGAAAGTATCTAAAAAAGAAAAAGATAACTCTTCCAACAGTGCAAAGCACCCCTCAACATGCTATAGCACAGTAGTTGGCAAACTCATTAGACAACAGAACGGCAAACCGCGGTTCGCAAGCTGCATGTGGCTCGCGAGCTGCAGTTTGCCGACCACTGCTATATCAGAGATATCAACTGAAAGTTTTGTTTGGGTCAGGTGAAAATTTGTCTTAGAATAATCCAAACAGAGGTTAATGTTTTTGAAAAACATTCTCAATTTTCTATTGAGAGGTTAAAGTAGGATGAGCTATTCAAATTGGACCCATCCAAAAGTACACCTTTTCAAATAGATAGACCTTGGTTATGAGGTCCCTTCTGGTTTATCAGTCCTGGTTTATCTGTCCTGGATGGGGCAATTTCTACATAATTTCTTTTGCATAAAGAAGAAACTCCAAGTGATCTTTTAGTGCTTCTTCTTCTCCATCTCCAACTTGCCTAGGGAAATCCTTAGTATGCCACACCCATTAATTTATTGAGTCCCTCTCAGAGCAAGAAAGGAAAGCATTTTTTTTCCTTTTTTAAAAATTGATTTCAGAGAGGAAGGGAGAGGGAGAGAAAGATAGAAATATCAATGAGAGAGAATCATCAACTGGTTGCCTCCTGCATGCACCCCCCTGGGGATCGAGCCCACAACCCAGGCATGTGCCCCCAATCGGAATTCAACCTGGGACCCCTCAGTCCCCAGGCTGATGTCTCTATACACTGAGCCAAATCAGCTAGGGAGGAAAGCATTTCTTTATCTAAATAAAACAGGGACAGTGTACTGTTGACAATATTTTAAGAAGGCCATTTCAATCCACATGAAAATGATGCAACATTTCTCCAGCAAGAAAAAATAGCAACAATTTCATTTTGTTGGTTTGATTTCTTCTATCCTAAGAACATACCCAAACCATCCATCTGTCTCCTGAGTACTAACATTCAATTTGTTAAAATTTATGGTAATAATGAAATGCAACACTGGTGCCTGGCACATTAGTTGAACAAATAAGAGTGACAAGCATGGCATATGTTGCAGAGACCAGTGGCTAAATCCTCTAAGCTAAAGGAATTTTGTTGTCATTTGGTAGGAACTCTTAGGAGCTTATACCATGATTTATTGTCTTATAAAGTGTGGGGATCCACAAAAACATAAAATAAAACCAGTTTTCAACTATCATTCTCAATCAACTGAACACAAACAAAGCCAGTGCCTATGAAGAGCTAGCTGCAGCAGCTATTTCTGAGCTGCCTTCCAGAAGACTAACGCTTTGTAAATAATCTTTCTCTGAAACTCAAATTTCTTAAGAGACACTGATAACCATCTAAATAAATGCCACGTGTTGAGTAACTAGAAATTAGTAAGGCCTTCGGAAGCCTCAGGATATGTAGGATTTTCCAACGGATACTCAAATAAAGAGCTACCTGAAATTTCTTTTATACAAAGCAACAGGTCATTACACCTAACAGAAATCTTTACAGATACTTATCAAAAGACATGTACATGAGTGTTCACAGCAACAGCATTTTTTATAATCTGTAATTGAAAATTCTTCAAATGCCCCTAAACAGTAGAATGAATAAGTACATTGTGATATAGTTGCAAATCATTATACTATACAATGAGAATGAATGATCTACAACTATCTGCAACAACCTAGATGAATCTTACAAATTGTGGGTCAAATGAAGCCGGACACAAAGACATATATAGCATACCATTCCATTTATATAAAATACATAAAGTGGCAAAGCTAACATATGCCCCATGAAGACAGTGGTACCCTTTTTGAGGAGTGATTGGAAGAGAATGTAAGTAGGGATTTGGAGTGCTAGCCATGACCCATTTCTTCATCTGCATGCTAGAGTGAGTTCAGTTTGTGAAAATTCATTGAACTACAATGTGCAAACATATATGTGTGTGTGTGTGTATTTATAAAACACAAATAAAAATAGCAGGCCTACTAGTATATCTACAAAGTCCCTACTATTCCATATTTGTTCACTTGTTTCTATTAAAGTAACTACTATGTCTTTTTTTTTACTAGAAATCTGCAAACCTGTATGTTTTCCTTTCTCCTTTTCTATGTTCTATAATAGCTGCCTATTTCTATCCATCAAACTCCATTTCTCCTTTCAATAATGGACTTTCATGTTTTACTTCAGATAGCCTGATAAATCTTCCAGTTTAGTAATTGTTCTCCTTTAGTATGGACTGCTAAGATTCTAGCATTTAAAAAGATGAAAACACTTCTTTACATACTTTAAACTTCCTAATAAGGTGATGCAGATATCAAAGTCTGACATATTTTACAGCATTTAGTTGTAGCTCTCTGATTTCAATTACAATGTCTATTGTTCCATGTCCTCTAGAAATTTAAACTCCATACGGCCTCATGTGTATAAAGCTTGCTAATGTACAGCTTGCTTCTAAGACACAATATATCTTAATAACAATGACAAAGATGCTAGTTCACCTTCTAATTGTCTCTAGTTTCCTTTCCCTTAAAATTAAGAATTTGTTATTAATCATCTTTATTTCTATACTACTGCTATTACCAATGTTATCATTACTAAAATACAGTTATTAGGTACTCATTTATGCCAGACACTGTTGTAAGCAATTTGCACATACTATCTCATTTACTCTCTACAATCTTGTAAAAGAGGAGTTGTTGTTGTCCTCATTTTCCAGATGAAGAAACTGAAGTTCAGCAATAATAAATAACTTGCCTAAGATAAAAGAACATGGCTTGATTTAAACCCAGGTATTCTCCCATCCTAGCCCAAGCTTGAACCACTTTGCACTCCAGTAAGTTTATACTTAAACACTAATCATTAGCTCCCTTACTTTTTAAAGTAGAGGCATTGTCAGCAGATCTGACAAACATTCCCTTTCTTTCTTTGTATTTATTTCCTTTTAAAAAATTTGAATTCACATAAAAATTTCCCCCATATAAGAGATAAAGACTCACTCTATGTCTACTCTAAGAAAGTAACTGTCATTATCCATCACGATTTTGTTTCTCTAGTATCTAGGAATGTGAGCTCATTCTCTTTACAAAGTGCCAATACCAAGCATGCCTTCAGTTCATCTGCAGCTCAGGGGTTGCCTTCCCTACTGATGGTCTATTGGACTCTTTGATGCAAGTCCCCAGTGACTCAAATATAATTTACAGAGAAATGGGAGTGTACAACTCATGCAAGCAAAAAAAAAAAATTACTGATGCCATAATCTATGCACACAGTTCCATGTATTACTAGAGAGATGCAATGATGAAAAATATACCTTTTTCATAAGCCCACATCAAACATGTCTGCTCATCTTTTTCACCACTAGACCTGCTGGGATCACAGGCTACTAGATTCATATCAGCTCCATTATCCAGTAAGAACTGAACCAGGCGAATGTGACCGTGGTAGCAAGCAGAGTGCAATCCTATAATAGAATAGAATGAAAGTGCAAAAGGAAAAAAGAGGAAAACAATCCCAATTTTCAAAAGACAGTCATTACCACATAATAGATTTGTTGCCAGAGATACAAAGGAAGGATTTACTTCTTTAATAATGAATTAATTCCATTATTGAGCAAACAAGATATACTTTAGGCAAAAGAAGTATACTATTCTAGTTGATCTTCTATATAGACTGCCTTTTTGTTTAGCACAATTCCTAGTATTTCTATACCTACTGTAATTACCAAGAAAAGGGTTGGCATCTTTGTACATATCAAAGAACAAAGACCCAATCAAGTATTTTTCTTGATCAGCCAACCAAGGGGAAGGCAGTGTTGTTAGTCTGTTCCTGGTGCAGGGCACAAGGAATTCATTGACTGGAGATACTTTAGCACAACAGTGAAACTACCTCAAAGTCAGTTGCTTATTGTTATCACCATG
Source organism: Eptesicus fuscus (assembly GCF_027574615.1). Taxonomy (NCBI): domain Eukaryota; kingdom Metazoa; phylum Chordata; class Mammalia; order Chiroptera; family Vespertilionidae; genus Eptesicus; species Eptesicus fuscus. The sequence continues at coordinate 53,385,455 of NC_072481.1, read as the reverse complement.
CACCATCAATTCTAAATGATGCAATTGATAAAATATCCCTCCCCCCTGGGGTGGACCACTCCCACTGCCCCCTTTCTTCTTGAGCATACTACTTTTCTTGACAGTTTTGGATATGCCTCATAAACTCGTGATGATCTCACCACAGCCTTACCTGTGTGCCCATCTCTTCCTTGGTGGTTGATGCTTACAACATTTTGATCAAGAAGAAACTTAACCAGGTCAATGTTCTTGCCATAGGTACAAGCACTGCAAAAAAAATATACCATAAAGAAAATAGAAGGCCCTTGTTATAGGCTGAATTGCATGCCCCTCAAGTTAATATGCTGACACCCCAACACACAAAACCTCAAAATGTGACCATATCTAAAGAGATACAATTTAAATAGGTAATTAAGTTAAAAATTGAAACATTAGAGTGGGTCCCAACCTAATATGACTGGTATCCCAATAAGAAGGGGAGATTCATACACAGTTACAGAAACAGAAGACAGCAGAAAAGTGGCCATTTGCAAGGCAAGGAGAGAGACTTCAGAAGATACCAAACCCTCTGATGACTTGATCTGGACTTACAGCTTCTAGAACTGTGAGAAAACAAACATCTGGTTTTCAAGCAACAGAGTCTGTGGCATTTTGTTATGGCCATCCTAGAAAATAAATACAGCCCCAATTTACCCAGGCTACTCTAGATGCTGGGGTGTTTGTAGGAGTGCCTCTGCTTACCTTGATACCTTACAACAGAATTCTTTTAAGAAGAGAAGAAATCTTGTCATCTTAATGTTCCTACTGCACCAACACAAGGCTGGTTCTTAATTAAACTTTCTTGAATAATTCATTGAGTGAATAAAAAGCTACCATCTTACTGCAATAGACTTTACCAGCATTGATTAGTTGCATAATAAATAGTTCCCATAATACTACACTTTTAATGTTCCATTGTTGAATTGCCTGCTTGTTTCTTTCAAAGCAACTATTTACAGAAAATAATGAGTTCTGAATATATATATATACTAGAGGCCCAGTGCATGAATTCATGCACCAGTGGGATCCCTTGGCCTGGCCTGGGGGATCGGGCTGAAACCCACTCTCTTACATCCCCTGAGGGGTCCTGGATTGTGAGAGGGTGCAGGCCAGGCTGAGGGACCCCCCGGTGCATGATTAGGGCCAGAGAGGAATGTGGAAGGTTGGCCAGCCGGGGAGGGACTGTGGGAAGGCTCCAGGGCGTGTCCAGCCCATCTCGCTCAGTCCTGATTGGCCGGACCCCAGCAGCAAGCTAACCTACTGGTTGGAGCGTCTGCCCCCTGGTGGTTAGTGCACTTCATAGCGACTGGTCAACTGGTTGACTGTCTGCCCCCTAGTGGTCAGTGCATGTCATAGCGAGCAGTTGAGCAGCCTTAGCATATCATTAGCATATTACGCTTTGATTGGTTGAATGGATGACCGGACACTTAGCATATTAGGCTTTTATTATATAGGACATGTCTGTGTATACATATACATATGAAAACAATCACAGAAGTAAATATATTGAGTGCTTGCTATATACAAAGCACTGTGATTAGTACATAAAATAATTCATAATTGAGTAAATTTCTCATGTAAAAGGGAAGTTTACTTTATGCTTAAAATGACTAGAATAAAAACATCATGTTATTTCTAATTGCCACAGGCTTGCACAAAAATAAAACAACTGAACATACTTTTAACGCAACTTCACTAATCTTGTCATATAAGCAATTCTCTGGAAGTGACAATCATCTTCTGATTAGAGTTGGTTCCAATTTATGTGGACTGAATAGCAAAATGATTTGAAAACTAGCCTGAGGTATCAGCCTTAACAAGCATGACCTATGGGAAAAGAGAACACCAGCAACCTGTACATATCAGTTCTGCTAATTGTCCCCTTCAGTGACAGATCCCACTGATTCATTTCAACTGAAGGTGGGATCTGAAAAGTTCTTGAATATGTTCTGTTACAGAGTGTATAGAAAACAGACAAAATATTTTGGTACTAGAACATGAAGACATATTTAAAAAGTACAGGATTTGGAATTAGGCAGGCATTTATTACATGATTTTCTAGCCATAAGAATTTTTGGCAAGTTACTTAGCTTCTCTAAGCCTCAATTTTTCTCATCTGTAAAAGAGGGATAATAAATCCAACTTTGTAAAATGGTTATGAGGTTTAAATAAGATAACAGACACAAATAATCTGGCATATAATCACTCCATAAGTGGTAGTTTTCTTTGCCTCCCTTTTCGCTGACCTCTTGGTTGCTAAGAAAAATCTGGAAATCCAAGTGGAATTTGACAGGTTGATACCTAATGCAGAAGCACAAGCTTAACTTTAGTGCAGTATGGAAAAGGGCCTCTTCATTTAATTATTTACCACTGTAATAGAAACACTACATAAATATAGAGTCCCAGGCTTATTTGGTTTATTTTTTAGGGCTTACAAACTGGCCAAGATATCTGAAATGTGCAGGTAAATTATCTTATATTCAAGTTTTACTAAATTAAAATTATTCTTTTTATTTTTATAGCCAAACCAGAGGCTGGGGCCTCTCTCCCTTCCCCCGCCCCCTGTTCAAACTCCCGGACAACTCACGATTGAGGGGACAATTTGCATACTACACTTTTATTATATAGGATAGTCACCTGTTAAAAATGAAGGTTTTAAATCTGTTCCTTATGGACACTTTAGGAAGTTATATCTCTGAGTTATTAGCTACCTTTCCCTGTCCTCTCTCCTCCTCTCCCTCCCTTCTTTCCTTCTTTGTTGCAACTTTTCCAAATCCAGCTGCTCCTTCAGAATGCTTTTCTAGAGCAAAAAAGCATATTGTAAAGGACTCTCATAGATGGTTAGAAAGGAGCTAATGCCTTCCTAGGTCTCTCACTGGCCACCCTGACTAAGCTTTTATAGGCTAACAGATGGATGTCTTAGATAGGTAGATACATTTGCACATAAGGTTTATGTGCTTAGGAAAAAAGTGTCACATTTAATGCTAATGAATTCCAGTAATGAGATTCTTGTAGGAGGAGGACTATGGGCACTGCCCCTTTTGGCAGCTTTCTGTGGAGTGAAGTGGAAAGGAAACAATATGCTTACAGATGTTGATATGCCTGTTGCCTTGGCAACATCAGTCCCTGTCTTTGGGGCTGCTGCCAAGAATGCAGCATCTGGCACAGGCCCCATCTGTTGTACTAACAGCAGCATCTGCCTCTACCTTATCTTCAGTGCTTGTAGCTTGGGATCCTTGTCTCCTGCCCACCCTCTGCTCTCGCTCTCTGATTGCAACATCTGCCACTATTTGTTCTTGCTGTATGTACACAACTGCAGGTGCCATAGGGTGTCTGCTAAGTGTAGTGGCTATTGTATTTAAATATTCATTTACCTGTGAAAAGCTGTCTCACTGAAGATGTTTTCCTTAGTCAGACTTTCTGTTCCTGATATTTGGATGATTTCCTTGGCGACTTCAAATTTGCCATTGTAGCATGCCCTAGAGTTAAAGAACATGTTTTGATTACAGTAAATAGGCACATGTCAAATACCTGGAGGACCTATAGAATTATACATAATACTCACAGGTGCAAAGGGGTGTCTCCGTAGATATTAACAACGTGAGGCTGGACTTCTGAATCACTCTGAAGCAGGAACTTCACTATATCATGGTGTCCAAAGCGAGAGCAGAAATGAAGTGGGACGTGGTCTTCGTTGTCCTGAGCATTCACTGTCATCAGCGAGAAAGAAAAAGGCATGTCACCTGGAAGCCCTTGTTCCTTAGCCTTCTCATGGGTAGTGTCAGGGATTTTTCCCAAGTGCCTGAGAGACTCCTAGAAATTGCCAATTAATGATAATAATAAAGGAAATTAAGTGCAACCAATTTAAAAAGTTATAATTATATTCTATTGCCTATTACCACATTAAGCAGGCTTTCTTCTAGTTCCCATAAATTCTATGGAACTCATCTAATCAAATCTACCTTGCACAATGGAATAGTTCAGGAAACTAATATGCACCTAAAAGGTGCTCATGGCTTTAATTCCACAAGTATCTCCTTTCAAATTGATTTTCTCCTCCTCTAGAGGATGTTAAAAATTATAGCTCCTGGCCAGAGCATCATTTCCGAGATTTGGGTTTAACAAGTTAGGGAGGGGCCTAGCTCTCTGTATGTTTACAACACTGTTTGGGAGGTTCTGATGCACCCTTAACTGAGAATTATCACATTATGGTATACAGAGCAGGTATGATAAAAACCAATGAGCTTTAGAGTGAGACAGACCTCATTAATCCCATTACTGTAGACAGTTATTTAACATTCAATTGCTCACTCAGTAGTGGGCATTTGTCCTTCTCTTCGGCCCACCCAGCCTTATAACCTATTCTGACATTTGGTGAATTCTCTGTACTAAAAGAAGCCAAAACCATGTTCTATCATAAAAGCTGAAAATATTTCCAAGTTTCCTTTGTAGCGAGGGAACAGGACTGGCAGAGGGTGACCATATGTTCTGGTTTAGGCCTGTTAGTCTAGCACCGTAGTCGGCAAACTGCGGCTTGCAAGCCACATGCGGCTCTTTGGCCCCTTGAGTGTGGCTCTTCACAAAATACCATGGCCTGGGCGAGTCTATTTTGAAGAAGTGGCATTAGAAGAAGTTTAAGTTTAAAAAATTTGGCTCTCAAAAGAAATTTCAATCGTTGTACTGTTGATATTTGGTGACCACTGGTCTAGCATAGTGTTTCATAGTGACCGTTTCACTCTCAATAGTGCCCTTGGACACTTATCTATAGGTTCTTCCCAGCAACACATTATATGAGACTCTGACATTGGAGCTGATGACATGAAAAAAGCAGAGCCTACGCTATCTGGGCAATGCAGCACTGGTGGAGTAGCGCCAGCCAGTTTCCAGCAGGAGTGATCCAGCCCCAGACTCAGTGCCCTGCATTGCTGGTGCCAGAATCCAAGTGGTGCTGTGTGTGCCAAGCAGGGTGGCCGTGTATCTTCATAGGACTAGTTGTGGAGTGTGATTTTGGATATCGTTCTTCACTATGAGGATTCCGGGACTGGCTTTCCAACCCTGTCTTGGGGAAGGTTCTGCACGCTGCTTGATATCCTTTAACATATTCCTTTTATAAATTAGCAAAAGTTAGTTTCCAGTGCTTTCAAATGAGAAGACCTGACTGATACCTATTCATTCCTCAACAAGAATGAAATGATCACTAGGCACCAGCACTGTGCCAGATGTCAGATGTATTGATTCTTCTCAGTAGCAATAGATGTAATAACACAATTGTTGCAGGGATGCTGAAAGGATTCAAGGAGAGCATAATTGGAAAGCTTCTAGCATGATGCCTATCACATATTAGGCACTTAATAAAAATGTCTTCTCTTCCTTTTTACTAATTTCCCTCCTAGACATTCGCTAAGTGCTAAGACCAATAAGCTATCAATGCATAGAGTCAATACCCTCATATAACATAAAAGCTAGTTGGATAGTCAAGAATTACAGGACTAAAGTAATAATAACTGAACACCAATTCTGGATTAGCTTTAGCATAATTTTAAAAACTAAAATAACTGAATCAACTGGTCTATAGCCATTTAAAAAATATCTTATTATCCCATCTGTACAGAGTGCTTTATTCAAGATAGAAAATAATAGTCCTTAACAAACCCAATTAATCCTCATATATATACAAATTGTTCATAGAACCAAAAGAATCAAAGGGGAAAAAATTTAATGATGAATGACAGGGGAAAAAAGGGAAGAAAATAGTTAATTTAAAAATGTGCAAGTACTAATTCATTACTACTGTACTGTTGTTATAATCATCATTTGATATGTAATGAACATGAATTTAGGCCTTGTAGCTGCTATATTTTTAGATAATTATTCTCATTTTATTTTCCTGCAAGATCTTAAGCCATAGGGAAATTCTTCAGCAAAATCACTGAACTCCTCCCGAAGCTGTTACTGAAAAATAAATCTTTGATTCTTTTCTATTAATGAGTGACTCAGAAGGGCACCCTTCCTTCAGAAGAGTGTTTCTAGTTGTTTTGATTATCTTCCTTTTTATGATACTTTTCCTTTGTTCACATCCTGTTGGAAGCCAGGGAAAGTCAATACTGTGAGTCGATGCCTGAGGACAGTAGGGAGTCCAGAGCATCTGGAGGTCGCATAAGAGTTCTTGAGGTCCAGAGGGGACATTGTAAAGCAGAATGAAGCACAATCTTCTATTAATTCATAATTTTCCTTGGCCATCCCTGGCCCCACCCAACATTATTCTTCTATTAGAGGCCCGTTGCATGAAGATTCGTGCAATAGGCCTTCTTCCCCTGGCTGCCGGCACCAGTTTTCCTCTGGCACCCAGGACCCAGGCCTTTGCTCTGGCCGCCACCTTCCATCTTTGCTCTGGCCAGAGCCTTCAGTCTTCTCTGCTGTGGCTGGAGCACTGCTTCTGTAGCTCCCTCCACCCCCTCATAGCAGGTGTCCTGCCCTGCCTGGCTGCTCTGTGCCTGTGTATGCAAATTAGCCTGCCATCTTTGTTGGGTTAATTTGCATACTCACTCCTGATTGGTTGGTGGGCATTGTAGAGGTATGGTCAATTTGCATATTTCTCTTTTATTAGTGTAGATCGTTGAATTGAGAAACTTCAAAGAAGATTATCTACTTGGTGAATTACCTGTAATGGCCTAGATATTTTTCCCATCAATTAGTAAATGCCAACCAAAGGGACAAGTCAGGAGAAATCTGGATCAGGTACAGAGCTCAGGTGTATACACTTATATTTATGCTTCAGTCATTGTGATTTACTTAGTTTTGTCTTGGACCAATTTGCAAGGACAAGAAAAGTATTTGTTATTTTATCTTCTCTGAGGAAATTGGATGTGTGAATGATACTCTATTTTCTCTAACTTAACATCTTATTGAAATATTTAAATAAAGTAAAATTTCAAGCAAAACAATATTTGTGAATCATTGGTATTTGAAAAATATTTAGTGCCTATTCCTCTACTTTGAAGAGAGTATGTATTCAGTAATGTCTTTTGAAAGAAAGATTGGATAAAGGGGTGGGCGAATGGATGTTATTACTTGCTTATGTCTGTTTATTGATCTTAAAGATAAAACAAAAAAATTCATATTAACAGCAATGTCAGCACATATCATTAGCTCTCTAAAGCAATCCCCAAGTGTGTCTTAGATTTTCAATAATAAATTTGTGTAATATTTCTGTCAAGGTATACTTTAAAAAATAAATACTTCCTCTTATTGACCATGTCCTAGAAATTTTATGACTTTCTACAATATTCAGTTTCATGTTAAAGTAACTATAGATTTTAACAGTCAGAGGATAACAAATTTAAACATCCTGAATTTTAAAGATTGTGACAAATGTATCACCATTTTCTTCTTAGGGAGTTCAAAAATATTTTGACCTTTTCAATCTCATTCAATAAGCATTACATTTATCCCTTTTTATTGCCCTGAGAGATATAAGAAAAAAGATGGAGACTTAAAAGATACATGACTGAGTAGGTCAGTCTCCCAGACATGTTAAACTGAAGAGGGTACTTTCAGAATTGCATTTTGGCTAATTTTGTAACCCAAATTTATTTTCATTTGTCACATTCTGTTACCAAGGAAACATACTGAAAATATCAGATTTCAAATTGTGCTCCTTTTTGGGGTCATTCATTTATTCTTCCTCCTAGGTCCATTATGATAGGCAAGATCCTGTGTAAGTAAATAGATCATCTGGAGGCTTAGCTACATTTTGGAATCAGTGAACTAGCTAATAATAAATGTGTAATGTCCATCACCATTACAGATCTTCTGGTTTATTCTCTGAAATTGGTTGAAGTGCTAAGGGGACTTAAATATCAAGTGTGTACTAAAAGATCATCTAAAAATATATTTAAAAATCTGAGTCATGCTGTCTCTCAAGTTTTTAAATGATTGAGTAGGAGGCATGTAGAGCTTGTGTCAATCAGAAAGAAAATGCTCATAATTATATCACATGAGGCTGGGGCGTAAGGGGAATTCAGGTGCAGTACACATTTCAATACCTTTTGTAGAAGAGTCCTTTGATCCTGGAGACATGCTGATCATAAATGACACTCATTTTGACACCACCGAGCTTTGGAGTTACAAAGATGAGTAAAAAGCAATTTGGCATTGACAATAAAAGGGAAAAAGTGAGCAGTTCCTGGCTCCTTGGAAGAGTGAGGCGGTTTCAAAAACACAATTATGTTGGAAGAGTAAGGTGGTTCACAGAGGTGTACCTCTGCCTATTCTAAGCTAACAGAATCCCAGAGACTACTTAACAAGGTTCAGGGACAGCCTTCCCTGCATCCTGACAGCACAGGTTGTTTATGCTAATGCTATGAAGATGCCTAAGTTATTGCACACTGGCTCATAAAAAATGACACAAACTAGGTTTCTTAAATGTTACAAGATAAAATGGCTCTGTTTAGCCTCTCCTCATAGTTGTCTCTGGAAGCCTTTGTGTTTTCCTTATGAGTAAATGAAAACTTCGATTAGCTTTATTAGCTGAATATCAGTCTCAATTTTGGACCAAGGAACTGGAAGTTCTAGAGCTTTGACAACCTTGTCCTTTTATAAATGTGCATCGTTTCTGCTGCAAAGGCCAGCAGCTCTTACAGCCGGGCTTTTAATTAGGTCTCTTGGGGGTCAATGAAAGAATGTTGGATTTGCCTGAGAGAATTTAACGACAAGATGTAACTCTGAGGGAATCTATGTCAAAGTAAAGTTTATGAGGAAGAGAAAAAGAAAAAGGAAAATTTTTTTCATGCTCTACTTTCAATCAATTTTCCAAAAACTCATTTTATAATTTAAAAAATATAAAGTTGCAGGAAATTCTATTCTATTAATTACATCTAAAATCTTTAGGTCGTTTTCTAAAGCTATTTCCCCAAAAATTTATCATACTCTAATTTCATTTCTATTTAAAATAATAATAATATCAAATGTTAGGGGAGGTATGGGGAACTCTCATATATTGATATGAGAGTGAAAAGAGGTACTGACACTTTGGAAAACTCTGAAATTTCTTCAAATGTTAAACATGTGCATACCTTCTGATTTAGTAATTTCACTCATAAATATATGTGTGTGTGTGTGTACTTGTATATACACACACATACATGTTGTACACTAATTTAATATTGTATACATGTTGAAACTAATATAATATTGCATGTCAACTATAATTGAAAAATAAATATTTTAAAATTCCAAACTATAATTCATGCAACAATATAGATAAAAGTCAAAATCATAGTGTTGGTCAAAAGAAGGTGGTCACAAAATTATTAACTGCCAGAACAGAAAAATAACTAACCTATGGCAACAGAAGTCAAAATATTGATTACCTATGGTGGTGAAAGCTATTTACTCAGAAGGAGGCACAAGGGAAATTTCCAGAGTTCAACCTTCCAGATGAAAATATTCTATAACTTGACATGACTTGTTTTTACATGGGTGTATGCATAAGTAAATACTCAGTTAAGTTAATATTCACTTAAGATTTAAAAATTTTTCTGTATATAAACTTGATCCCAATTAAAGAAAAAGATTAATGAATAACAACAAATAGGAATCATTTACCTAGGACAACCCCTTTACTGTTAACTGCAGCACCTAATATATTAAGAATTGAGCTAAAATGTATAAAGAAGAATGAACACATAGATTTAATTAATATATTAAGTATAATAAATTATGACTTATAGAACAAATTATTGCATAAGGACAGAATTAATCTTCTTTAAGATTATTTTCTAGTAAATAAGAAAAGAGGGCAAAGGTCTTCTAAATATATAATCTTACCATCTGTTTTGCTGCCTTCTTCCATTAAGAGCTTTGCAATATTAAAGAATCCTTTTGCAGCTGCTAGATGCAGGGGCCGATCTCCAACTTCACCACTTACATTTACATCAGCACCAAATTTCAAAAGGAGGCGGGTTACCTAAAGGATCCATTCATTTGAAATTAGTATCAAAAGTCAAAAAATCATGCAAAACTTTTGGCAATATGGAAGAAGACATCTTAATGCCTTCTCTTAAGTTATTTTTACCTGAAAATAACAGGAAATCCTACTCAGCTGGTCTAAAAAATAAATAATTTATTATTGTATCATCTAACAAGATGTTTAGGGCGGGGTCTTCATTGTATATAAATAATCCTCTCTGAATTCACCCATAATTTACTGAAAAAAATTTTTGGAAAGTCTCCTTCTGGCTAGAGCTAGCAGTGTTCCCTTGATTCTTGATTTTCACAGCACCTCCATTCATAGGTCACTCATGGTCATCTTGATAATGGACTTCTATATCCTTTTCTGGATTTTTTGTAAATGGGAGATAGCTGCCCTAGTCCTGGGTATCTTCCCCATTAAGCTGAGATCACTTCCAAAGGGATGGAGAGAAACGAAGTATTTAACAATGTAGGAGTCGGCCAGAGGTTGTTTCAGGTAATTAGGATTCATTTGAATTATTTACATATTCACTTAGGAATCTTCCAAATAATTTTTCTAAACCTGATGCTGCCTCCTTTCCTGAGAATTTTAGAAGTCACCACAGTGACCCCCAGAAGTAAGTTATTTAATATGACAGTTATGGGAAGACCCCTCACTTGTCCTGACCACGGAGGTATAAGTGAATTTAAGTTCTAAAACTATTTCAACTTTCTATATGGCATCAAATAAACATGTCTTGGGTAGAAACCTCTCAGGAATATGGTACATATTTGATAGAAAGTCCACGCAAAAATATTAGCTGAATGGGGTGTGGTGAAACTTCCTATTGAGTGTAGTGGTAAGCAACAAAGGTTCTACTGGCAAAATTTAGACTTTTTTTTTTATTAGCTATGTCACCTTAAATAAATTATTCAATTTTTGAAACATCAGTTTCTTCATTGCTAAGATAAGAATATAATAGTTATACCTCATAGAGTTGTTGTGAAAATTAAATGACTTATTACTTATAAAGCACTTAGAAAAGTGCCTATTAATAAATGTTGGCAGAAGTGAGAGCACCAATGTGAAACGTGTATACTTTGTCCCTTTGTTGGCTACTGGGTAGACCAATATTTAATTCAGGAGAAATGAGAGCAGTAGAAGTTTAATCTCAAGAACCTTGCACTCCTAAGCAGATATTTCCACTTACACAGACTCCATAAATTCTGATTATGTGACTTTATAATGGACAGATTTAAACTATCTTCAAAATCGATTGTCTATTAAGCAGTATTATTATATACCTAGGAAATATTGCTCTTGGTACAAAACATCTACTCTTCTACTTAAAAATAAGTAAATAAACAAATGGCAAGGAACATGGCACATCAGACACATTTATATATTAAATGGGCCATTCTCTCGTCAGCATATTTTAGCAAATGACAGTAGCACCCATAAATTACTTATGTGCTGTCTTTGCATACAGAAAGCGAGTCCTTTATCGTAAAAGGACCATCCACATTTTAGCATAATTGTATAAGTCTGTGACTATATATTCAGGAGAAGTAAACAAATTTAGCTCTACACCAAACATGTATAGAAGCTCTTTAGAGTTCTGCTGGGTGATGAGGTTAATATCCAGAGAATGACTCTACAGATAACATGTGTTGTGTATATGCTGCCTGTGCCTGAAGTCAGAAAAGTATAGGCTTTTTTCATCGCCTGGGCTTTTGGACCCTGTACTTTCAAAAGCATTTTCAGTGCCCAGTCCTCCAGTGCACTCCGGTGCCCTTTGTGCAGCACATCAATGAACTGAGCAGTCTTCCCTAGCTATAAGTCACACTTCACAGGCCTGAGAGTGTCCAAGCAAATGCCAGCTAGAATAGAAAATAAAGGCAGAATGACTAGAACAGCACAGGGACAGAAGTAAGTTTGATTTTCAACATGGGATCCTCAGCCAGTACAGTGGAATGACCTCTACAACGGTAAAAAAGTATCACCCCACTCAAAAATGGAGTTAGATTAGTGATCTAGAATATAAAACGAGGAAGAGTGAAAGTGGGATGTCAAAAGATCACGTAAGTTTTGATTTCCCAGTGATGTTTGTATTTCTATTTTATTTGATTCTATTTAGTTATTTGAGAATGGCTAAAGGGCAGTGTTTGAAAGCAGTGTGTAAAACTTTTGTCTTTTTTTAAATCTTTATTGTTGAAAGTATTACAGATGTCCTCTTTTCTCCCCCACTTATCCCTTTTAGTTGGCACCCATCCCCTGCCCCAGGCCTTCACCACATTTTCAATATGCTAAGGTTGAAGATCAATGGACTTTGGTCATAGAGCACTTGTCCTTGAATTCTAGCTCCAACACTAGGCAAACTGCCTGGACTTCATGATCTGGTTCATTGGTATAAGAGGAATAGCAAGAGGCTCTTTGGTATACCAGAATGAATATGGGCTTTAGGATAAGACAGGCCTGGATACATATTCCAGGTTTTCTATTATTAGCTGCATAATTCTGGCATGCTCCCTGACCCGAGTGGGCTCCATATGTAGCATTCATGAGAAGGGGCAAATGACAGCTAAGTTCAGGGTTGTGGCTAAATTTTTTTAAAATCCACATAAAGGTCTCAACACAGTGCCTGTCCTATAGTATGAGCTCACTTACAACTTAAGTTCATAAGGTTGACCTGAAGGTCAAATGAAATTATGTATTAAGTGAATGTACATTGTAAACTTTAAGTTATTCTATACATGTTACTTTATTATAGAACTAGAGGCCTGATGCACGAAATTCGTGCAAGGGGCTTGGCCCTTGCAGCCCCAGCTTTGTCCAGAAGGTCGTCCAGAAGGTCGTTCGGCTGTCCAGTCTACTGGTAATTAGCATATTATGCTTTTATTATTATAGATATCAAATGTTATAAATAGGTGCTTGTCATATAATTGTGTTTAAAGAAAATTATATATTTAAAGCACCTTTAGTGATTGCTTTTTAGTTTATCTAGGTTATTCCAGTGTCAATTTCCCATTGTCATTATAGCAAATTACCACACTTATGGTATTAAAACAACCCAGGTTTATTCTCTCATAGTTCTAGAGGTCAGCTGTCTAAAATGAAGGTTGCTTTCTCTCTCGAGGCTTTCATTTCCTGATTTTTCAGCTTCTGCAGGCTGCCTGAATTCCTCAGCTTGCAGTCCCATCCTGCATTACTTTAACCTCTTGCTTCCATTGTCACATCACCTATTAGTCACTCTGACTTCCTACTTCTTTGTGATTATATCAGGACCATCCAGATAGTCCAGGATAATCTCTCATCTCAAGGTCCTTATCTTGATCACACCTGCAAAGTGCCTCTGAAGGTTATATTCACAAGTTCTGGAAACTAGAACATATTTCAGGAGATGTTTTTCAGCTTTCCATATCCCGTGACAATCAAAAAAAGGAAACACAATTTCTGAAAATATTTTTTTTCAGAGAACTACTGGAAAGGATATTGTGATTTGTTTGACTGATATCATCACTGGCATCAACACAGAGACATTTATTAAGCATTTGCCAAACACTTTAATAGCTCGTCATAACAGCAACCCTCTGATGTAGATTCTGTTAATATTTTTCCCATTCTAGATGAAGAAACTGAAGATCACATGGTATTAAAGTTAGCAATTTATATAACTCAGGCTGACTGTGGCTGCACACCTACTAGTGTTCTCTTCAGCCTCCCCTATTTACTAAAATAATCAGTAAAAATTAATAACTCAGCAACTGCAATGCTTCTAATGATCTACAATTTCCTCAAGGATGGAGCTTATAAGAATATGGAAAAATAATTCAAAGGATACCTTAAATATCTTTTCTTTGAAGCTAGGACAGTTCAACAAAAGCCTAAAGCGCTTAGGTGGTCCCCCAGCCTTTGGAAATACTTACCTGTTCATGCCCATAGTATGCTGCAATGTGCAATGGGGTGAAAAAAACCGCATCTTGAACATTGACATTAGCTCCATGCTGCAGCAGCACATCGACAGCCTGGAAAAGAAAGAGACCCTCAGGAGTTTTATTTGGGGAATCTGGCCATGGAAGTTCATTTTACAACCACCATACATTCTTCAGGAATCTTGAAACACATTTTTCTTCTAACTCCCTTCTCCAAAACCTCCAAAGGCTTGTTTTTGCCTAGATAATAAAGACCAAGCCCTTTATATGGCATTCAAGGTCCTCTCAATCTGATGGTGTCTTATTTAGTTATTTTCCTCGCTGTCATAAACCCAATTGTATAATCAAACTATATTTATTTTCTGCCCCTTCTGAGTCTTTGTTCATATTACTTCCTCAGCCAGGAATTGTCTTCTGTCCAATCTATAGATGTTTACACTCAAGCTAAATACCATCTCCTTTAAAATTTCTTTGATTTCCCTCGCTTCCTACCAACTGAGTTGTCTTCCTTTCTCTCAAATCTCATATAACTTTTTTCATGCCATTTAGAAAATTTAAAGAATTGACATAATGCCTTATCACCCTTACTAAAGAGAAAGTGCTTTAGGGGTAATGTATATATCAGATTCATCTTTATAATCCTACCCTAGCATGTGGCCATGCAAATATTAATGATTCACTAAGCATTTGTTAAATGAATGAGCAAGTGAAAAACACTACCAGTATCTGTTGCCAAGGTGTCTTTATAAAAAGCCACAGGTCACCAACAAACCTTCAGGTTTCTTCTATTCCCAAGACCCATTTCTAACTCTCTCTTCTCTGGAAAAATAATTGGAATAATTTCCTTAAGATGTGTTCATTTTAATTGTGGATTTTCCTAATGCACTGTTTATTCTTCAGTTCGCCAAATAATACACATTTGGGAAATTTCAAAAGTCTATTAGACTGAAAAGACAAGTCAGGAAGATGGGATCTAAGAACTCAATGGACTTACCCTCTAACACGTTTTCTGTTCCTATAAACAAACTGCCTCGTAAGTCAAGTTTCCTTGCCTGTTAGAATCACAGCCCACAGAACTAAAGAGGGACCATGGACACTATATGTCAAACCCCTATGTTTTAATGAAGAAGAAACTGAGTACCCAGGGAATTAGGAAATTTCTCAAAGTCATGGAGCAAGTCACTGCCAACAGGAAGTGAATCTTTAGTCAATTGCCTCAAGCTTTGTTTCTGAGTGTTCCACAGTTTTAAATATCTCATTCACGCCCTAGCTGGTTTGGCTAAGTGGATAGAGGGTTGGCCTGCAGACTAAAGGGTCCCAGGTTTGATTTCAGTCTAGGGCACATGCCCAGGTTGTGGGCTCAATCCCTGGTGGGGGGAGTGCAGGAGGCAGCCGATCAATGGTTCTCTCTCATCATTGATGTTTCTATCACTCTCCCTCTCCCTTCCTCTCTGAAACTATATGTATATATTTTTTTAATTTAATAAATCTTTATTGTTCAGATTATTACAATTGTTCCTCTTTTTTCCCCCCATAGCTCCCCTCCACCCGGTTCCCACCCCACCCTCTGCCCTTACCCTCCCACTGTCCTCATCCAAAGGTGTACGATTTTTGTCCAGTCTCTTCCCGCATCCCCCACACCCTTCCCCCCTAGAATTGTCAGTCCACTCCCATTCTATGCCCCTGATTCTATTATATTCACCAGTTTATTCAGCTCATCATATTTTTTTATTCACTTTATTTTTAGATTCAATTGTTGATAGATATATATTTGTTGTTCATAATTTTTATCTTTACCTTTTTCTTCTTCTTCCTCTTCTTAAAGAATACCTTTCAGCATTTCATATAATACTTGGCTTGGTGGTGATGAAGTCCTTTAGCTTTTTCTTATCTGTGAAGCTCTTTATATGCCCTTTAATCCTGAATGATAGCTTAGCTGGGTAGAGTAATCTTGGTTGTAGGTTCTTGCTATTCATCACTTTGAATATTTCTTGCCACTCTCATCTGGCCTGCAGTTTCTGTTGAGAAATCAGCTGACAATCGTATGGGTGCTCCCTTGTAGGTAATTGTTTTTCTCTTGCTGCTTTTAATATTCTCTCTTTGTCTTTTGCTCTTGGCATTTTAATTATGATGTGTCTTGGTGTGGTCCTCTTTGGATTCCTTTTGTTTGGGGTTCTCTGCCCTTCTTGGACTTGTAAGTCTATTTCTTTCACCAGGTGGAGGAAGTTTTCGGTCATTATTTCTTCAAATAGGTTTTCAGTATCTTGCTCTCTCTCTTCTTATGGCACCCCCATAATTCTGATTTTGGTACACTTGAAGTTGTCCCAGAGGCTCCTTACACTCTCTTCAAATTTTTGGATTCTTTTTTCTTTTTGCTTTTCCAGTTGAGTGTTTTTTGCTTCTTTGTATTTCAAATCTTTGACTTGATTCTTGCAATCCTCTAGTCTGCTGTTAGCTCTCTGTATAATATTTTTTATTTCAGTCAGGGTATGCTTAATTTCTAGTTGGTCCTTTTTCATATCCCTGAGGGTCTCACTAAATTTATCAGCCTTTTCTAGAAAATTCTTGAAAAACCTTATAACCATGGTTTTGAACTCTATATCCAGTCATTTGCTTTCCTCCATTTCTTTCATTTGTGACCTGTTTCTTTGTCTCCGCATTTTGGCTGCTTCCCTGAGTTGATATAGTGGCTTTGTGTGCTAGGTGTCCTATAGGGTCCAGGGGCTCAGCCTTCCCAGTTACCTGAGGTGGACACTCTTGGTACACCCCTTTGTGGGCTGTGTGCATAGTCTTGTTGTAGTTAAGCCTTGATTTTTGTTGGTATCACTGGGAAGAATTGACCTCCAAGCCAATTGGCTGTGAGGATCAGCTGTGTCTACACTGGGAGAACTTCTGTGCTGGAGACACCCTTATGAGACAGGAATTGCAAAAGCCTCTGTGCTCAGCTTGGATGGGGCGGAGTCTTAGGGTGGAGCAGACAGCATTGGTTTCCTGTCAGCCCTGCCCTAATAGGCCCCTGTGTCTCACTGTCCCGTGGTAATCACTGCAAGCACCTCTGAGAGAAAGCCACCCTCGAGTTCCACCCACTGCCAGACAGTCCAATTTCTCCCCGAATGGGTCTGGGTCCCCAGAGTCTTGCCCGGAACTGGAGTTCAGTGCAGTCAGGAGCTTTTGTCTCCCTCCTGCTTGAGAAAGCCAGCTGCATACTCAGTTGCCCACCCTCTCCACGCACGCGCCTCAGTACCTCTGCCTTCTGCAGTTCCTCTGAGTCTCAGTGTGCTTTTCTCTTTCCTTCTAGTTGTAGAAATTCCACTCAGCCAGACTTCCTGTGGTTCTGGATGATGTCCATTTTGTCTTTTAGTTGTAGTTTTGAAATTGTTGTTCAAGGCAGCAGTTTAGGTGTTTACCTATGCCACCATCTTGGTTTCTCCGTGAAACATATTTTTTAAAAAAATAGCTCAATCATTAATCATATACTTATTCCTGTATCAAACAAAATTTGTTTAGCTAAAATTGTTTTTTTCACATGATTATCCTCATAGATTATTCAATCCTAGGGATAGTATTAGAACTAATTACTATTTTCAAAGAAGGGATAAGGAATTCTTGTTGGATCTTCTAAAATTTCTGGTGGGTCCCAAAATATATGCAGGTGTATACACTTCTATACATTTTCACGGTAATGTTTTTGCTGATATTTGGATATTGGTGACTAATGATTAATAGAATACACAATGTGTAAAGTGAATTGTTTTTCTATTACAAAATTAAGACCACAATTAACATTTGAGGACATATTATATGTCAGACCCTGCACTAAGTGCATAAATAGTAACTGATGTATCCTTTAACTGTTCTACCCCCAAACACAGAAAGACAGGTGCTGCTGTTTCATTTTAAAGGTGAAGAAACTGAGCCTTGTGAAGGCTAGGTAACTTATGAGGTCATACAGCCAGTAAAGGCCAGAACTGGAATTCAAATCTAGGTCTATTTGACTTCAAAGTTTCTTTTCATCAAGCCCCACCTGTGACCTTGATCTCATTAACACTAACCTTTAAGTAGATGAATTAACTGACTCAGATAGGAGGAAGCATTCTGTCAGTTAGAAGCACTATAGATTCAGCTCGAAAATGAATGCCAGAGCCTTTTGTATCAAGCGCTTGTATCTTAGACTTCACATGCCTGTAAGTTCAATCTCAGGAACCTTTAAAAGAGGTCACTAACGATCAAGGTAAATGAAGCTTTTTATAATTTCTCTTATTTTAAATATAGCATAAAATAGACAGCATGATTTTTTATTGCAAAAAAGAATCTCTAATGTTAACATTATAGAGCCAATTTCTTAGCCAGGGTTCCAGAACTAACTTTCATTCTAATGGATAACAGCTCTTAGGCTTCAATAGTCCAAAGCAATTTTTTTTTCTTTCTAAATTTGTACTTATCCAGTCATTCAGAAAGTTAATCTTTAGCTGAGTGTTTATTAATTATGAAGTGTTGGCTTTCTGAGAAACTGTCAAATGTAAGTTTTAATGAAACCATACAGTCATTATTGTATGCTTTATTGAGTTTGTTTTAAAATGTAAGGAAATATTTAACCATTGAGAGTAATGCATATTGGAGTTATTTGAATAATTTCATGTTACTTATGAGTAGAATGCATTTATTGATTTTTATAATTTTTGGAATCATTATGGGGGAAGCATCTTCCATAAATCTTATGGGAATTTAATATAATGTGATGAAAAAATATGCCTATCATGCAATTAAGATAAATGCACTCATATTTAACACTTAGGTTGGAAAATATATATATATATAAAATCATTTTATTCATGCTTCCCTTACCTTAAAAAGTTTCAGAACCTTAAAAGTTGGTAAATAAACTTCACTGTCTACTATATGAAACCACATGAAGTTACAGACTGAATCTACTTTGCCATTATGCTAAGTATGTGATAGACATTCAAATAACTATTGAATTGGACTGTATTTCTAGTAAAAAAAAAATGGAATATATATCTACCATTAGTCATAAAGGAATTTAATCATTAAAAATTAGGAACTAATTATATGGTAGAAATTTTAAATAATACATTCAACAAATACGTATTGATCATTTACTTTACATTAACCTTTAGCAAACCCCAACTGGCAAAAACTGTGATTGGAATCTTAAAATAAATGATCTCATTAAGATTTCTATAGGGCATAAAATTCCTGTTGCCTTACAATTTTTAAGAAAGTACATAGTGTTTTTTTTTGTTGTTGTTCCTCAAAAACAAGATTGTTACCATCATAAATAGCTAGTTATTAACATTAGTAATGGGAAGAAAGCAAAGGGGAGGCCAGACATTATAAACATGGTCATCTGGGAGATTCACCAGGAAGCTGCAACCACCAGTCCATTTCCCCTGCAAATCACTGGGGGAAGGGAATGGATGCATGTGCAGTAAATTCAGGGTGACATAGGAAGGTGCTTACTTGCCTGTCAGTCTAGCCTGGGGAACCATGGATTGGCTGGAGGGGTGAACCAAGGCAAGCATATAAAATTCTGAATGATTCATTAGCAAAAATCCCGATCAAAATCTGCAAGATAGTCTATTTTTCTTGATGTTTAGGCTCTTGTTTCTTACTTGCTCAGTATCTGCACTAACCTGCCATATAGTTCTAGAAGTAGCAAAGCCCATGGCCATGTGGACCCAACAGGCAATAGACTACAGCTGGTATCACAAGCTAACCTAGCCAGATGCTGAACTGGACTGGACTTTAATATGGAGTGAAAACTCAGGATAGTGGCTTTGATCTTAGCCCCACTGAAGACAAAATGGGACGTTTTCCATGGCCAGATGGAGCGAGATGGGACTTTGTAGGGAAACTCCCCTAATGTTTCATCATCAATATAGCTTTCCACAATATCTCATATTCCCATGGCACTCCAAGAGCTCCACTTCCACCAATAACAGGTGGGGACACCGAGGAACCTCGCTGATAGCAAAACTACGAGCAAAGTTGTAATCTAGAAACAATTCTTATCACAGAAAGGCTATTTTTATTATATATATATATAGATATGTATATATATAATTGATTTCAGAGAGAGGGAGAGGAAGGGAGATAGAAACGTCAATGATGAGAGAGAATCATTGATCAGCTTCCTTCTGCACACCCTGCACTGAAGATTGAGCTCACACCCTCGGCATGTGCCCTGACAGGAATCAAACAATGACCTACTGGTTCATAGGTCGATGCTCAACCACTGAACAATACCTGCAGGGTCAGAAAGGCTATCTTAATAATGTTTAAACTCTCTAAGGAAATGAACTGTATAATGGTTATATTTGTATAACTAACACATATATCAGTATTATTATTATTAAGAGTAAAGATTCAAATATAGGTTAGTAACTTGGTCCCTTTTACTGATGGAAAGATAAGCACCATAAAATATCTCCCATGAAGTGATTGTTTTATGAGCACAGAAAATGGATCAGAGCTCTTTATTTTGATAGTAGGGGAATTACTACATAAATTACCCTTTATAGATATTTTTTTATTTACTAGTTGACTCCCAAAAAGGTCCAAGTGGAGTCCCCTTGAGTTCCAGGTTGCAATTTCAACACTTACTGTACATCCTGCTCCTCTTCCTGGAAAGCCTCCCTTCTCTTTCTCTATCTGCCACACACCCAGTCTGAAGGCCACACTCAGTTCCCATGTTCTCCATGAGAACCTTCTGCAAATACTTTACCATATTGAGCATTTCTTTCTCTGAATGCTTATATTACTTATCTTTACACCTTAATTATTCCATTAATTACCACTGTATACAATTTTAAACTTTTTCTTTTCATATTCTAAAATTGTCTCAATGAAGTATAAGAAGTTTTGACTTCAGGTTAAATAATTTTTTATCAGAGGCACTGAAATTTAATCCTCCTAACTGATGTAGCCAGAAGTTATTATTTTAAAATTTCAGAGTTTCTAAAAGTAATGCTTGTAAGAGTAAAGACACCCACTGTTCTTTTTGCTTAATGTTTTTTTCTACAATATGACTTTAGCTTTTTTTATTTGGTCCCATTTAGCTCCCCCTCTATACTTCATTTTATGGAAGTCATTGTAAGTGATGAAGAAGGATAACAAATGACCATATCAAGAGAAACTAAATGTCCCAAGAAAGAGAAAATAAAATAAATTATCAATGAAGTAAAATGGCAATCAATCTTAGTAAAAATGGCCAAAATTAAATACAGTGTCTTATGCCTCATTAACTTAAATAAGTATATATACTTTGAAATTAAATTTTTCTTTGCTTTCAGGACTATCTCATTCCCTATGACTTCTTTGGATTCCTTCCTCATATTGGTGCTTATACCATTGTTTTCTTTAGTGGAAAGTCAGTATTACCAAAGCTTTAGAGGAAAATGTTTTCTAACATGTATGCCTCATGAATCCAAAATGATCCCAAAGACATTAATATGCAACTTGCTTTAGTTTTGATATTTTCAGTTATTTCCAGTTCTAACATTCAATAACCAGTTTTCAATTATGTTCCCTCAAACTATTGCTGTCTCACTTAATCTTTACCATTTTCTTTTAAGAGTAGTCTACACTTTCTGTCCCCTTTTCCTCACCACCTATTCAGTCTCCAGCTCACCTCAATCTGGCTTCAGACTTCACCACTTCAGGGAAATGTCTCTGAAAAAATGACATCAAAATCCTCCTAATAGCCCATTCCAATGGACACTTCTTAGTCTTTTCCTTATTTTAATATTTCTCCGGCATTTGTTCCTACTTGTCTGTTCCTTAATATTCTGTGTTTTTTTTTAGATTGACTGACATCATATTCTTTGAGTTTGCTTCTACCTCCATATGAAGCATAATAACCTCCATCTTGTATAAAAAACTGCTGTTTGAAACTCTCTGCTTTTGTTAGATAGTCCATAGTCCTGTAAACTCTGTTATTATAAACTCTGTCACTTTAAGACAGTCTCTTATTCTATAAAATGACTTTGTTTTTAGTTCAAATAATAGAAAAAGATAAACTTAACTGTCTGACCTTGCAAGCTAGCCATCTAATGTAATAGACTAATGTAGACTAATACTGATAATAATTCCCATATTCTTATGCCAAGTACTAATTCATTAAGTATTCAAGGTTAAACTGTCTGTAACTATAATTCACACAGAGCTCTTTGTAATGTCTACAAACAAAGAAGCTCAAAAAGTATAAATATGGGAAACTTCCTGTATGTGTTGCTCAAAGATTTGGAAGAGACACCTCCCTCTGGGCCGTGCACAATAAACGACTCCTAATTAACTGGCTTATTAAGGTGTCTTGTATCTAATTCACTGATTTACGATACAACACATAGGGAAGTGTTTATCTCTTAAGTGTTTATGTTGCACTTTCCACACTGATACTTGTGTTTCCTTTTGATCTCCATTGTCTGCTCAAATTCCCTTGTATTTAAGTTACTTCATGCAAAGCACTTAGCACAGTGCTTGGTACATAATAGTAAGTTTTCAGTATGTGGAAGCTCTGAGATATCTTGATCTATACATTTTCTAACTATTACTGCTACTACTATTTTGATAGCACACGTGCGTGTGCACACACACACACACACATGCACATACTTGCCTCTCCAGTTGCATGTGTTTTCCCAGATTTCCTCCAACACAGGGCCTACTTTCTTTGGCAACCAATAATCTTCTTATGTATTTTCACTCTATTTCCCAACCACCTTTACCCTAGGTTGATACAGTCCCCTGCATAAACCTCATCTTTATTACTTGCCTTTTTATTCCTATAAATATGAATAAGACATTAGAAAGCAAAGGGAACAAATATTTCTTGAATGTTTACTATGATAATCTATACTAATAAAAGCCTAGGTGGCGTCTCGCCCTCACGTCATCACAAGATGGCTGCCCCCATGTCTTCACAAGATCAGGGGAGGGCAGTTGGGGGTGAGATCAGGCCAGCAGGGGAGGGCAGTTGGGGTGCGATCAGGCCAGCAGGCGAGGGCAGTTGGAGGCGATCGTGCTGGCAGCAGAGGGCAGTTGGGGGCAATCGGGCCAGCAGGGGAAGGCAGTTGGGGCGATCGGGCTGGCAGGGGAGCAGTTAGGCACCAATCAGGCCAGCAGGGGAGCAGTTAGGAGGTGATCAGGCTGGCAGGCAGAACTGGTTAGGAGCAATCAGGCAGGCAGGCAGGCAAGCGGTTAGAAGCCAGCAGGCCTGGATTGTGAGAGAGATGTCCAACTGTGGGATCGGGCCTAAACCTGGAGTCAGACATCTCCTGAGGGGTCCCAGATTGGAGAGGGTGCAAGCTGGGCTGAGGGACATCCCCCCCCAATGCACAAATTTTGTGCACCGGGCCTCTAGTATCTATATAAGCACATCTATCTCATTTAATGCTCACAATCATCTTACGGAATTGTTATCAATAACACCATTTTGAAAATAAGGACAATAAAGTTCCAAATTACTCAGCCTGTAAGGTTATGGAACTTTGTATTCAGATATTTAATTAGAGCTATGTCAGATTTTTTTAAAAAAGTCATTACAAAAATATTCAGCTAATGTTATATGTGAAAAACTCTTATAACTACAAGACAGAGCATTCTCACCTAACATTTGTAATGGGTATCAAGGAGTAAATATATATATATTACAAAAAATATATATAAATATATATATATATATATATATATATATATATGGAAAATTCTACTAAAATTAGAGCATAATGTCAAAAGAAGTACTTATTAAATCTAAAAATGCTACCATCTGAAATTCTTTCTAAGTAATATAAACCTTTGATACAAATGGATAAGCAATTATTGGTATCTTTAATTGGCACAGCTTTTGATAATCATTTAGAAACTTGAAAATTATTTTCACATCTTGATTAAGGGTGTGGACCCAACTGAAACTTTATTCTAAAGTTTATCCTCAAGTTTACGGAAGTCCAAAGAACCATTTTACTCCATGCTGTTTTTCTTCTTGTGTTATTATTTGAGGCCAACTAGCAATTCCTTACCTTGTCATCTCAAATAGTACTGTAGAGGATATAGTTCTTGGTTAATATTACTTTTCAAGAATTTTAAAAAATGACCACACAGGCAATATTACCAGTAAGCATGATCGTGACTATGTAATTGTTCCCAGTTGACTAAAAAAAGAAATGAAGTTAAAACTTATTCTAAGTAGAAGTTGTACATTATGGATCTCGAAGAGTCTTATATACTATAAAAAATTTAGCATTCTTTCTAAAATTTTAGTTTATAGGAACTCACAGAGAGATTTTAAGTAGGAGTAAAGTATGTTCTTATTTGCATCTTAAAAAGATCCTTCTAGTAATAATATAGCAAATGGATTGTGGAGGGGGCAAGACTGGAAGCAGGGTAATCATGTAACAGGTTCTGCAGTAAATTAAGAAAAACGAGATAAGGGTAAAATGAGCTGAGGTTGTGGTAGTAGCCTGGAGATCAGAGAGAATGGATTTTAGAGTTATTAAGATGGTAGAATCATGTGACTCAGCATATGGAAGAGCTGGTGATGGAGAGTAGATGAGAAGTTATCAACAGATGATTACCGTAGAAGAGGAAGCCTATAAAGGGAGATGAATGTGAAGATAAAACTTTCTCTCCTTTATAAATTTAGGAAGTAAGAACATCATCTAAAGTTTCTGATTCTCAAATTAATTACTTGCAAGAGCAAGTTTCTTCCAATTCCCTTTGGCCATTCATCGTGTTCTTATCAGACACCACAAGCTGTTTCAGTTGGGGCCACACCCTTAATCAAGATATGAAAATAATTTTCAAGTTTCTAAATGACTATCAAAAGCTGTGCCAATTAAAGATACCAATAATTGCTTATCCATTTGTATCAAAGGTTTATATTACTTAGAAAGAATTTCAGATGGTAGCATTTTTAGATTTAATAAGTACTTCTTTTGACGTTATGCTTTAATTTCAGTAGAATTTTCCATTTTTAAATATATATATATTTTTTCACTTCTTGATACGCATTACAAATGTTAGGTGAGAACACTCTGCCTTGTAGTTACAGAGTTTTTCACTTATAACATTAGTTGAATATTTTTGTAATGACTTTTTAAAAAAAAAATCTGACATAGCTCTAATTAAATATTTGAATACAAAAACCTATTGGAAAATAGTTTCTTCAGGCTGTCACAGAAATTAGGTTCTCATCTGTGATCTTTCTCATATTATTTCAGGTTAAAATTAAATTTGGCCTGAAAATTATTCAGAAAAATGATTCCACAAGATAATATTATCAAAGAAATTAAAGGGAAGTTCCACATTCTTAAGTTGTAAAAATAAAACTTAGGTATATATTAACTTATCCTATCTAATAAAGAGGGAATATTCAAATTGACCATCACACCATCATAAAGATGGCGGTGCCCACAGCGGAGGTGAGGTTTCCATAACACAAGATGGCTGCACCCACAGCGGTGGCCAAGTTGCCATAATGAGCCTTAACGAGCAATCAGCAGGGACCTGAGGCTGCATGGCGCTGAGCTGGGGCAGAGGATCCCCCGTCTAGTGGTGCTTGACAGGGGACCTCAGGCCATGCCCCCCTCCCCAGCGCCAGGCCAGGGGACCTCAGGCCACACCCCCCACCCTGGCGCCAGAATGGGGGACCTCAGGCCACACCCCTTGCCCCGGCACTGGGCCAGAGGACCTGGAGCTGTGCTCCCCCGCCTGGCATTGGGCCAGGGACCTGAAGCTGCCCCTCCCCTCCCCTGCCGCCTGGCAGGGCTTGACAAGGATGGGGCCAGCCAGGTCTGGATCTCGCCCAATAGGGGTAGGGCCAGCTGGGTATGGGTCTCACGCGATTTTGAGGCACCGCGAGTGGGCAGGGACTTGACTCTGGGTCCTGTGGCGCGCCCCAGAGGAGGAAGGTTTTCATATACATTTTACTAATTTTCTTCCATCTCTGATACTTCTATTATAGATAAAGGGCAAATAGCAATATTAAAACAGTTCCTCTAATTAATTCCCCTTTAATGTGCACGAATTTCTTGCACCAGGCCACTCGTATACATATAATAAAGGAATTCCATCAATTAAATACATTTATCACTTTTTAGGAAATAATGAGAACATAAGTAGAAAGCCAATGGATAAAGAATAGTGATGAGAAGGCTGGAGATACATGTGGTATTATTTTACAGAGATAATAATTAAAGACAAGAGATAGCATTACTTCTGCAAGGTAAGCGGAGTTACTGGTGGGATATTTACGGCTAGAAAGTGATAAACAAAGGAGCCAGCAAAGGAAAGAGAAGAGTCATCTAAGAAGAAAAATGAGAACAAAGAAATGCCTGTTAAGGAAATGCACAGAAGACATATTTTTTAAAGAGAAGACGGCCAAACTTTTATGAGCCTTCCAGCTAATCATCACCTTGCAGTGCTATTTCCTTCTTTATATATCCTTTTTCCCCCCCCCCAGCATTTCCTTATGCGAGGGTCTTATTTTTAAATCCCTGGCTGAGAAAACAGGCTTCAAATGTTCACCATGTTATGAAAACATCATGTTCTATGCATTTGAAAAGTCACATTTTTTCTTATGAGGTTTATTTATATAGTTTTCCAGAGACCTAACATTTTTCACTTTATTGTGATGGTAGAGGTTTGAAAATTGGAGTACAAGTTAGGCTCCCTCTCACTGATGTTCCTCCCCAAACTGGATATCATAATCAAGGAGAAGAACAATTATCACCTGACAACCAGCTTTCTCAGGACTTCTGTTCACCACCTCGTCACCTGCTAACTACTTCCCACTGGTGAACGACTTCCATTTTCTCCAAAGAAACCCTTCTGCCAAAGCATTTTGAAAACAAGTGATTTGCCTCCACATGAAAAATCAACTTCTAAATAATACTTTGAAGGTGAGTTGGAGTCAACTTATAGAACATAAGGAAAAACACATACAGATTTTTGTCTCTTAGATGAGACTAATAATAATCTTCCTAAAAATTACATCAATGATCAATTAATTTTCAGCAGCTGGAATTTAAAAACAGCAGCTGGAAATTAAGTCTCAGGTCAAGGGTTAGTCCTGTTACAAGCACATATATGAAATATATAGTACTCCCTTTTTTGAGCTTCCTCATTAAATAAGCCAGAAAACTTACTATTTGGTAAACTGCAAAATTCTACCTTAATTTATTTTTAATATAAAAATATGGGTAATCAACTGTATCTCACAGGCTCTTTATTTAAAAATGTAATTGAAAATGTTGGTCTGTAAGAACTTAAAATAAGTAACAGAATACATTAGTAAATCCACAGTTGTAAAAATGTTTTAACTGATTATAAAACACTATGCATTGGCAGTTATAGAAATCAATTACAGGTAATTTTCTTTCTAGAGAAGGCATTTATTAAAATGAAGAACACACATCATCTAATCAGAGACCTATTATCAGGACAGAAAAGAGTGGACATAATGGTGGTAAATGCACTAACCATCCCATTGGTTGTGCTAAACAAAGATATATTTATGGTGGCTAAAAGTAGAAGTCTGCAATAAAAATAAAAAGAAGTACAGCATCAATTTTGCCCAAGCAGTTTTGGCTTCAGAAAAATAAAGAGCCAAGAAACAATTCGGGATGGGACTCAAGTTCTGAATCCCATCATATGGCTAGCAAATGGTATAACCTGAATACAAAAAAATCCCTGGCAAGCAGATTCCAGAATCCAGATGCCTAACCACTAAGCATACTATACTGTTATAGCCCAAAACCATTGCTCTAAGATCCACGCTTTCCAATCATTTCAAGCAGTTTTGTGTTTTGTTTTGTTTTCAAATTTATTGAATGAACTCAGTGGATGCTTTCCCTTGGTCCTTGAGATTACTCCAGCCCCACTCGATGACACCTTATAAGAGACCTTACGCCAGGGGATCCAGCTAAGACACCCTGAGATTCCTGACTTAAAGATACTGCAAGACAATAAATGTTTGCTGTTTTAAGCCACAGAGTCTTAGGGTAAATTTTTGTTATGCAGCAATAGTTAGCTAATATACTATTGTACCTCTCAATTCACTACTAATGTAGAACTGACATCTACATTAAAATAGTTAACTACTTCCCACTTGTGATATTAAAAGAGGGCAAAATCAGCAAATATTTTTGAGTACCTATGTATCCTAAGCATTGTGCTAGGTTCTGGGGGTCAAAAGCATTAATTGCTAAAAGGCATTGAAACATGAAGTGGAATAAACAAAACAAAATAACTATGATATAAGGTAAATATGGATTTAATAGAGATACCATAGGGGCTAACAGAATAAAGGAGGTATAAATTATAAATTCTGTTTGGAGAAGATTCAGAAAACTATAGAGGGGGATATAAACTTGGGATTTGAAGTAGGAAGAAAGGAAAGATCAATCAATTCATTCATCCCTCAAACATATTTGATCATCCAACAGTACCTAGCATAGAACATATACTTGCTAAATTCTACCACTGTTTTTGTTGTTGTTAATCCTCACCCGAGGATATTTTTCCATTGACTTTAAAAGAAAGTGGAAGGGAGAGGAGAGACAGAGAGAGAAACATCAATGTGAGACACATCTATTGCTTGCCTCCTGAATGTACCCGACCAGGGTCAGGGATTGAGCCTACAACCAAGGTATGTGCACCTAACTGCTGAGCAAAACCAGCTAGGGCAGTTCTACCACTTTTTAAAAGCTACTTCTTCTTATGAAATCTTTTTAGACCTCTAGGCTCATTGAACTAATTATCAAGACAAGTGATTTAATATCCTTTAGAGTCACATTGAGGCTTATAAAAAGAATGTATTACAGATACCCTCCTTAGAATGACTGAATCAAATCTCTAGATACTACAAATGAGTATTTTTAAAAAGTTCCTTGTCAACTTCCTCTTGTTACTTCCACTATGGAGTAACAGGGACAAGTCTGGAAAAGCCAAGGATCAAGACTTAATATATGTAAGTGGCTTAGTAAAAGTACTAAAGGTAATTCTTACTACCATTGCTACTATCATTATTATTTCTTCTTCTCTTTAGCTGATTAACACCTACTTAGGTCCTTGAATTATAAACCAAATTTCTGAGAGATTCTCTCTGATTATTCATGAATATGGATTATTTATTCAATAAGTAATAATTTCTACTATATGCCAGGCAGGCTCTGTGCTAGAAACAGGATAATTTAGAGAAAACAGCAACAATAAAGTCTGTGTCTTTACTGAGCTTATAACTTAGCTCAGGATGTAGACAATAAAGGAAATAAATGATAAACTATGTTATATAGTGATCAATACTAGAGAAATATAAAGGGAGGAAGAGATTAGAGAGTTCCAGATATTTGATGTTTAAATTTAATTGAGATGATCTGGAAAGACCTTATTGAGAAAACTACATTTGAACCAGGACTTCAAGAAAGGTAGGGAACTAAGATATTCAGTTATTAAGGAAGAACTGTCTAAATAGAAGAGCAGTCCTAGGGCCCTGAGGCAGGAGCCTGGCTGGTATGTTTGGGGAACGTAAGGTTAAAGGGTGACTAAGAAGAATGAGAAGTACATTTGGAGAGGAAATAAGTACTTTTTCTCTCTGAAGGATACGGGAAGTCTTTGGAGCAGAGGAGTGGCATGATCTGATACACATTTTAAAAGACTCACACAGGCTGCCCTGTCAGAAGAACAGGCTGAGGGAAAAGGGCAGAAGAATGGAGACCAAATTGCTCTCTTTTAGACATAGCACCATGTTGGCCTTCACAGCTTCTATCACAGTGGCAATTTTAGGTTTGCTTGTGGGAGAATTTGATTGCCTATCTTTACCACCAGATCATAAGCTCCACAAGGCTAGGAATTGTACATAATATTACTCACCATTAAACTACTATTGTCAAACACCGATCTTGGAAACCCATTAGTTCCTCATTTGCAGAATGTTGAATGAAAGAAAACATGAATGTATATTGTTATATTTCAATTTTTGAAAATAGATTGCAAGCTCCTCGATGGCATTCAAAGCTATATTTTATACTTTCAATTTCTACCACAGCTAGCCTATGGTCTTTTGTATATGTGCTCAATAAACATTTATTAACTTAATTTGTTCTTCCCTAGTCACTTTTTTACATCTTCTATACTCTAAATTTCCTTGAAGAAAAATATGTAGAAACTACTAGAAAGTCAAGATAAGCTTCAAAAAGTCTAAACCTAAAGAGGGTACATGATCTCTTAAAGTTTACATATTGCCAGAAACTATGAAACACACAAGGGAGAACCAATGATGAATTTTTTTCCCCCTTGTCTTTTGGGAAATAAGACTTGATAATAGACATTTATTTATAATCATAGCTGCAAAATTGCCTCAGGAAAACAATAATAATGGGGCAAGCAATCTTGTTTTCTTTTGGATTTAATTTTTTTTAAAAAGCTAAAACTCAGTCATATTTATCAAATATACATTGACAGAACCAAAGCTACAGTATTCACCAAATCAAGTCTCAGTCCAGTTTAATAACAGTGTAATATAAAAATGTAGGAGTTAATTGTTTGACTGAATTATGCAACAATAATACATTTTTCTGCTTGGAAATACTTGATAAATTTTAAATACCCAAATATATATTTACATCGTATTTTTAAAATAACTTTTAAATATTTGCTGGTCTGAAAATGTATGTTTTTAAACACTAGGCTTAGGAAAGTATTTAATTAAACTAGAATAATAATGGAATCTTCAATGTCTCTGATTACTTTTTCATCTCTAAAGATACCTTTATTTGTAAAATTGCCAGTATGAGTCCACTTTCACTAGGAGCCACATTCCCATTACTAAATCAAAACAAAACCTAATTTCTTTCCATGAATAATTTGTATGTAAATCATGGAGCACATGCAACATTAATATAGTATAGAGATTCCAATTAATTGTATCTCCTTTCCAGAAATATCCTTTAATATTCTTGTGTTTTGGTCACAATTAGTGGAGGTTTAGTAAAAGGAAACTTGTGATTGTAAATAAGCAAAGAGGTAGAAACTTAAAACACAAATTTCAAATTGCTTTCTCTTCCTCTGCTCTATTTCTCAAGTACAAACTATGAATGACCCAAATAATTTTCTTAAAAGCCAGCAAAATATAACATACAGCTTAAGATGCTGTGTAGTATCATCATTATTATGTAACTAAAGGCATACCCCCATTCTAATCAAATTAAGAAAAACAGACAATTATATAAATATATATACATTTTCCATTCTCAGTCTTTCACTTAATTTTTATTTCAATTATTTACTTGCTAAGAACATTTTCAACAATATTTAAGAAATTAAATAGGAAGTAGAATCAACATCACAGTGTGCAACATATACATTCACACAGTACCCTATATTAAGAATAGCCCCATGTTTGTTTTAATGCTCTACTATTACTTTCTTGAAATTATCCCTGTTTTTTTTTTAAATTAAGGAGATCAATTTTTTTTTTCATTGAGATCTGCAAATGTAGCCAGTTCAGGTACAAAGTAAATTGAGCAGACCAATAATATAAAAGTTCTGAACAAAGAAGAAAGAAATGGGTGGAACTATAATTGATTAGGTTTGAAAACAGGAGTGGAAACAAATGATATAGCAACAAATAAGATAGAAACATATGACAAAAAAAAGTGACTCTTTATTGCAAATTTTTAAACAAAATTTTCTGTTACTTAGTTAAATATAACATTTTCAGTGCCATAGAAAATGAGGTCCTAATCAGAATCAATAAAGAAAACATTTATCTTGAAAAGTTTTGAAAACATTTTTCTTGCTTTTTAAATTCCCTTGAAATATACCCTTAATATTCTAGCCTTTCACCAAAGACAAATGAAAAATAAAAGATAACAGGAAGTATAATTTTCAAAAGATGTATCTTATCCATGAGGAATCTTAGGAGTAATCTTTTGAAAACAAAAAAGCCAAATTTAGAAGTGGAAATAAATTTAAGCAATGGACTTTTTCCTGTTAGCTTCCCTGAGGTAATCATTCCAAAGGTGCTCAGTGGTTTAACATCGAACTATGAACCAGGAGGTCACAGTTTGATTCCCAGTCAGGGCACATGCCCAGGTGGCAGGGTCCCTCCCCTTACACCCTCAGTCTTTTGAGTCAGATAGCCTGGTTTAGAATTTGATACTTAAAAGTTAGTCTCTTTGTTCCTCAGTTTCTTCATTAATATACTTTATACAATGATTAAAGGAGACTCAATTTCTTTTTAAAAAAATATATTTTATTGATTTTTTTTACAGAGAGGAAGGGAGAGGGATAGAGAGTTAGAAACATCGATGAGAAAGAAACATTGATCAGCTGCCTCCTGCACACCCCCTACTAGGGATGTGCCCGCAACCAAGGTACATGCCCTTGACCGGAATCAAACCTGGGGACCTTTCAGTCCACAGGCTGACGCTCTATCCACTGAGCCAAACCAGTCAGGGCAAGACTCAATTTCTTTATCAATACATTTATGTGAGGATTAAATGAGACAGTATGATAATAAGCAAAAGAGCTGACTAAAGCAAATCCTTTATAAATGTTCATTTCCTCAGCTTTCGGGTTAGAACACTACCCTATAAAGAGAGAAAGAAGACTCCTACAAGGAGAGAGCAAGTACAGAGATGGCAAGGGATCCAAATCATGCCTGCTACCATGTCTGAAAGCAAGGCAAGTCTAGCTCTGAGGGGGCAACCCTAAGGTCTGAATCCACTGAAGAAGCCCAGTAATAGAAGTCTTGAGTGCACTACTATAGTCCAGAAGGCAGATGACTATCCTCTGAGGAATCAGTCAAGCTTACGAAGCTCTAGAAGCCAGGACTCCAGGTTGAGGGAGAAGTTTGACAAGATGAAGATAGGAATGGAAGAGCTTAAATAGAAAGCCATGCCTGGGAATTGCTGTGAGGAAATTGTACCTCCAGACAACTCCAAATTGAGTCTTCCATTCATTCATTTGTAAGTGCCTAATGCTGCAATTTTCAACTGCAGAGCGCAAGAATTTTTAAAACATGTAATACCTGACTATTTAGTCAGGAATACTGACCTTTTTTCCCTTAGATTGTCAAATAAAAAACCGAAAAAAGCCAACACAAAAATAACCATCCAGTATGAATGAGTCAAAATGATACTTTTTTTTTTTGTCAGATTGGCAAGAAACGTAATATATATTTTGGTGGGCTGCAGAATATTATTAATTAGTTTAAGTGTGCCATGAGATAGGAAAGGTTGAAAATCGTGTCCAACATAGGAGATAAAGAAAGATTCCTGGTCCTGTGTTTAATGAGTTTATTTTCCAGGGTGAAAGACAAATTAATATATAATCCTATATAATAAAAGCCTAATATGCTAAGTGTCCGGTCGTCTAGTCAACCATTCAACCAATCAAAGCGTAATATGCTAATGATATGCTAAGGCCACTCAACTGCTCGCTATGACGTGCACTGATCACCAGGGGGTAGACAGTTGACTGATCAACCAGTTGCTATGATGTGCACTGACCACCAGGAGACAGATGCTCCAATGGGTAGGTTAGCTTGCTGCTGGTGTCCAGACGATCGGGACTGAGCAAGACAGGCCCTGGAGCCCTCCCGTGGTCCCTCCCTGGCTGGCCAACCTCCCGCATCCCTCCCCGGCCCTGATCGTGCAGCAGTGGGGTCCCTCGGTCTGGCCTGTGCCCTCTAGCAAACCAGGACCCCTCGGAGGATGTTGGAGAAACAGTTTCGTCCTGATCCTACAGGCCAGGTCGAGGGATCCCACTGTTACATGAATTTGTGCTCAGAGCCTCTAGTATCAACATACTAAAAGAGGTATGCTAGAGATAAACCTGGCATCATGGGGCAAGGATGAGGTACTGGATGGGCAGTGGGGGTGGGGGACAACTTCCCCAAGAGAAATGCTTGGATTAAATTGTGCTTGGAAGATTGCATAGAAGCTATCCAAAATAAAGGTGAAAGAAGTTCCAAACATACAAATACTAGAGGAATACCAGGCTCCAGAGTCCAGGACACTGACATATTCTCAATTGCATAGTAAGGGACCAGGTAAAATGTGGGTGAGGCTGTTGAATACTGTCTTCTTGGGTTTGGGTTGGTAGTAAAAAAACAAAACCCTGAGTCTTCTCAGAAGAGCTTAGCAGGCCTAATGAGATGAACTAGGAAAGCAGAAGCAAAGGAAACAATAAAACTAAAAGGAAAGCTACCAAATGGGAGATAATATTTACAAACTATATATCTGATAGGGGGTTTATATCTAAAATATATAAGGAACTAACACAACTCAAAAGCAAAAAGAATAAATTAATTCAAAATGGGCAAGGAATGTGAATAGACATTTTTCCAAAGAGGCACACAAATGACAACAGGTATATGAAAGATACTCAACATCACTAATAACATGGGAACACAAATCAAAACCACAGTGCCATATTACCTCATGCCTCTCAGTATGGCTATGATCAAAAGTCAAAAGATAGGTAATGGTAATTGTGTGAAGAAAAGGTAACCCTTGTACACTGTTTGTGGAAATGTGAATTGGTACAACAATTACGGCAAACAGTCTAGATGTTCCTCAAAAAATTAAAAGTAAAACTACCATATGATCCAAAAATCCCACTTCAGGGTATATCCAAAGGAAATAAAGTCAATATCTCAAACTGATACCGGTGCTCCCACCTGCATTGCAGCATTATTCACAGTAGCCAAAATATGGAAACAACCCAGATACCCACTGACAGATGAATGGATAAAGAAATGTGAGAGAAATACATATTTTAATATCATATTTATATTATTGTATAGTATAATATGTATGTATAATATATTAATTATAAATAATATATAATGAATATCATATCATAATATGATGTATTATAACATATAATATACATTACATATCTATATATATAAATGCCTAAGCAACCGAACGACTGAACGACCAGGGGACAGACGCTCAACGCAGGAGCTGCCCCCTCGTAGTCAGTGTGCCCCCACAGCGGGAGCGCTGCTCAGCTGACCGACCCATCCCTGTGGCCCACCAACTGAGCGGCAGCCACTCACTCCCTCAGTAGTCCTGCAGGTCCAATCTCTGGGGAACGGGCCAGGCACCGACAGACCTGTACCACCGGCATGATCCCAACAGTGCCACTGGCCTCCTGGAAGTTGGCCTTGGGCACTGTGGTGGCTTCCCCTCCCTAGATGAAGAAACAATATAAAAGTGGCCTCCAGGTGGCTCCCAACAACCGGTGTGAATGTCAGCAGGACAGATCCAGATCCTGGGCCAGCAAGGGCATCCCACTGCCCACCCAGAGGGCTGATCGCATCCCGATCGCAACTGACTGGGCGCGAGCCAGTGGCAGGCCCAGTGGGGCCAGGATGAGCGGGAGCAGCAAGCAGCATTGGACTGTGGGTTTCCACCTGATCCCCGCAGGCCACCCCGAGGGACCCCACCCATGCATGAATTCATGCACCGGGCCTCTAGTTAGAATATAATAGAATGTTATATAGAATGGAATATAGCAGTCAGCCTTAAAAAATACCAAAATCCTGCCATTTGCAACAACTTGGAATAAACCTGGAAGACATTATGTTAAGTGAAATAAGGCAGTCACAGAAGTTCAAGTACTATATGGTTCCTTTTCTTTGATGTATCTAAAGTAGTAAAATTTTTATAAGCACAGAATACTATAGTGGTTGCCAGGGGCTATTGGATAGGATAAATGGAGAGTTGTTGTTCAATGGGTATAAAGTTTCAGTTATGCTAAATAAATTCTACAAACGTGTTGTACAACATAGTGCTTATAGATAACAATATGATATTGTGCACCTCAAAATTTATTAAGAGGATCAATCTGATGTTAAGTGTTCTTAACACAAAAAAAGCAAAGTGAATGTGCATGAATTTTATAGTCATATTTTTAACAATGCTCCTGTATACATTTCCATAGAAATTCATAACCACACTTGCAAATTTATGCTAAATAAAGAAAACAGAATGCTCATATATCAATAGTAGTCATGGTATAATCCTCTTTAGTCACATTCATTCCTCACAAAACATACAAAATAAATCCTGTTATTATCTTTATGTTAGAAAAAAAATTAAGGTTAGAGCTAAAGCAATCACCACTTAAGGCCAACAAGGTATAAATAGCAAAACTGATATTTAAATCTAAATTTGCCTCCAGAGCAAACCTATACTTTTAATTAATAGATATACTGACTCATGACTGGTGTCTATTAAAAACTGAGATAGGAATTATGAATAAACATGCTCAATTCTATTCCAATATCTTAATGGAAGAATGTTCTTTACTAGAGTTAGGGCACCAAAGCTTTGGCCTTCAGATTTTATATCTCTATGTTCTTCTCTAGGCACTCTCCTGACTTTCACTTTGCCCCATAGCAAATCATCTACCAACTATGTGCTTTAATCTTTAGCACATAGTGGTTCACAACTTTAGCTCTAATACTAAAGTGTTAATTCTGTAATTCCACTCAAGGAGTTTCTATCAGGAACAGTAACTAACATTGGCTGGAGGTCAGGTATAAGTTGTGTTTAAAGAAACTCCTTTAGCTGAGATTCTGATATAGCTATTTAAATACACTGTGAAATATATGACTTTGTAAATGTGCTAGGTTTTTTGTTATCATTATTTATTTTATTTTGATTACTTTAATGGATTTTTTGGGGATGACACTGGTTCACAAACCATACAGATTTCAAGTGTGTGTACAACTCAACAAAACAGCAACTGCACACTGCATTGTGCACTCATCGCCCAAAGCAAAGTCTCTTTTTGTCCCCATTTATCCCCCCTTTTCCCCTCTCCCCTCCCCCACAGCTCTTTCCCTTTGCCTATTACCACACTGTTGTCTGTGTCTATGTGTTATATACATATGCTTTTTTTGCTTAATCCCTTCACCTTCTTTCATCCAGATCCCCAACACCTGTCCCTCTGATAACTATCAGTCTGTTCCATGTATCCATACCTCTTTTTCTACTGGTATTTTGTTCATCAGTTCATTTTGTTCATTAGATTCCACATAATAAGTGAGATCATATGGTATTTTCGGTTCTCTGTCTGGCTTATTTCACTTAGCATAATAATCTCTAGGTCCACACATGCTGTTGCAAAAGGTAAGATTTAATTTATCACACAAAAACAAGTATTGTGGTTCACAACTTGGATTTAATGCATCTTCTCAGAAATGTTTCTCTTTCTTACCATGTCCCTAGATATCCAATTGGTTGCTTACATTTCTGCTTTCTGAAAATTATGACAGATTCCATTTAATCCTGCCTACAAAAGATAAGGCAAAGAAGATAGTTCTATAGCCAAAAAGAATGAATTCTAAATGGAAACAAATATATAGAACTCTAAGTCACAAAATTAGCTATGAAGTTTGGAAAACATTTTTGAATGTGAAGAAAAATAATAAAGTAATCAATTTAGTATTTAGAAAATAACTGGAATATTGAAAACACTCAATAAAACATGTCTTTATAGATAGGTGGCTTTATGTTTTATTACTTCCCAATAGTTTAGCCAATGATATACTGCTACTATGAAAATCTAAAGTATCAAAAAAAGTATTTCAAGATTGTTAAAGTCTACTTATTTAATACATCTTTGCAAAATATTGGGCTCACATAAAATACCAAGATAGACAGATTACAAACTTATACATTGATAAATTATCTAAATAAAAAATAAACATCAATGTTCTGTCATAAAGGTGCAAAATATAGGAACCATAAGCATCCACACACATGAGGTCACCACCTGTCAGTACACCTCAAGATAGAGGCGGCTACATTTATGGTGGCAAATAATTTAACATGTTTCACAAAATCAATGATTCAGGAGGGTCTTTTTTTGTTTCTTCCTTCTATGATGAACAGGACCGCACTCTGTCTCTTTCTACCTCTGATATAATTCAGAAAGAATAATATCAAGTCTTAATTTAAAATGAGTGATATACTACAGAGTTTCAGACCATATATCTCTACAAAGCTGTCAAGCTTCCTTTCACCACTTTTCCGATATTCTAAAAACAAGTTTATATTAAACACAGATCAACAATAAATCTGTCAATTGGTGTCTTATTTATGACACTGTTAGAAGAAATACTGATGTTCTTTATAAGCCAAAATGGATACTTCCTGATTCCTTCAGCATTAAAATGAAAACAACTAAAATATTTTATGAAATTTTATCATCTGTGAGATGTCTACTATTTAGTTGATCTTAGGTATTATTCTAGGTATTATTCCCTCACATGTCTCCCACATAGGTAAAGGGAAGGATGTTCTATATAGTACATGGGAAAAGAGCCTTAGTTTTTATGGCCCCAGCTTGATAAGTATAAAATTATGATTTGATTTAAATATTTAAATGGCAAGAAAGCTAGAGTAGAAGATGATTTAGCTAAATGCCTAGGACCTGATCTAGTCCAGATTTATGATACTTCTAAAAATTTAGATGATTTAATTTGCAAAGTGGAATGCTCAAAAAATTTAATATAACATATAGCATTATAAAAATTATAATAGTTTGTAGTTATACATTTACATTTAAGTGCAACCTACACACACAACAGTTTATTACTTTAAAATGCTTACCTCCAAATTGTGTAAACGACCAAGAGCCTTCATAACTCACTACAACCATTCATTACTATTTGCACTACATGACCATATTGTGGTGTTTGAGTTTTTGTGACACCAGTATCAGGTTATCTGCTGCATGCCTCCATTTTCTACTTTTAAACAGGTGTGTCTATCATGATAGACTATGTCTATTTTGCCAATGTATGCTGGGTATGTGGGAGGCAGGGCACTTGTCTCTAGTTCATAAGCATTCAGACTGAGATAACCCATAGTAGAGAAACTGAATTCAAGGGTCTCCATCCACACTTAGACCTGATTTATTTGATGAGATCCTGGAATCTCAGCATAAAGTAGTAATGGAATGTGGCTTTGAAGGAATGTTGGAAGGAATGAGTGTATTTTGAATATGAGGGTAAGGTATATTTAAAAACATAGTTGTATCAAAAGACATCACAAAAATTGACTATCTGATTTTAAAATGTATAATGGAATTTAATAAAAGACCAAAATAGCAAAGAAAATCTTAAGAACAAGAAAAGCACATTTATACCTGATACCAAAACTCATTATAAAGCTTCAGCAATGAAGACAGTGTAGTTTTGACATACAACAAATAGAATAAAAGGACCGAATAAAGAATCCAGAAATAGACCATTACACATACAGACAATTGTTGGCATAAAACATGATGAAAAAAATGGAAGTACAAAATATGTTGATGGATTTAACTATAAACGTATAAGAAATAACACACAATGCAAAGAGATTAATCTTGAGGGTAAAATAATGAATATCTGGTCCTGGCCGGGTAGCTCAGTTGGTCAGGGCACACACAAGAAGCAACCAATGAAAGCATAAATAACTGGGACAACAAATCAATGTTTTTCTTTCTCCCTTCCTTTCTCTCTAAAATCAATCAATCAATAGAAAATTTTTAAAAAATAATATCTGAGTAAGATAAAATAACTTCAACTATATGCTATTTATAAGAGATACTGCTAACACATAATATTTATAAAGGTTCAAAGTAAATGGATAGAAAAAGATATGCCCAATAAATTCTAAGCAAGAAAGTTTGATATTACTATATTGATATGAGAAAACATTAGACTTCATGTACACAGACAACAATATGGTGATTGCCAGACGGGAGGGGGTTAGGCAAGGTAGAAGAGGGTAAAGGGGGCATAAATGGTGATGGAAGGAGACTTGACTTGGCGTGTTAAATACACAATATAATATCCAGATGATGTATTATAGAACTGTATACTTGAAACCTATATAATTTTATTAATCAATGTCACACCAGTAAAACATTTAAAAAAAATAGTTTTAAAATGTTGTGGCCCATTTAAAAAGCTGTTACATATTTTTAAATAAAAATGTTATAAAAGTATTTAGTGTGATCCCATTTTTGAAAAAAAAAATATTTGAAAGAAAATGTCACAGTGTTCATCTTTGGGTAGCAATGAGTGGGGAGAGGTATGTAGCCATTAACTCTGTAGCCATTTGTGAAAACTTAAATTTTTAGAAAATATATCCACTCTAATAAGATAAGAAAAAATTAAATGTAGTAATAAAAGTTAAATAAAATTATATGTGTTTAACAAAGTCCTTATGAGCCTTTTCCCATGTCAACATATAGTATTGTAAAAATGTCATGTTTAATGACTGCATGGTATCTCATTGTACCCATGCACCATTTTTATTTAAACAATATTTATGGCTGGACATTTAGATCTTTACATGGGCAGCTCTGCAATTCAATTTCTTATTATTTAAAAGAAATAAATTCCTAAAAGTGGAATTGCTAGGTCATATGCAAAATTTTAAGGCCTGAAATGCAGAAATATTTCATCATAATTTTGACAGAAGACTTAAAGTGCAAATGTATTATTCACATATTGGTTCTGGGTTTTGTTTAATTACAAATGTTATATAAGCTCAGAGATATTTAAAAAGTTTAATTACCTAAATTAGATAAAAATCTCAAAAATTCGAGGAGTTCCAGTGAGAGCTCAGACTTGATCTTTTGCAGAAAGAAAAGGAATGTAGAATGGCACAATATCTTAAGCAAAGAATGCACCCCTGTAACTCCATACCTGGTGTATTATCATATGAGGGAGGGGCTCAAAGAGTGCTTGCTTAGCTGCACTTAATTAAGTTTGCCTGATTCACCGATTTCTTCTTTCCTGGGGATGGCCAGAAAAGTTAGGAGCAACTATCTAATGGAAACAATAAGACATCAAGCTAAAAAGTTCAAAGGCTTTTACTATAAAATATAATTACAGAGCTTATTGACTGGATTTTCAAAATTTTATGTTATCACATTTGCTCATGAGATTATCAGCATCTAAACCAAATTACGGTCCTTTATTGAAACAACACATTTTCAATCCTTCTAAGTATAATCAGTGTAAAGTTATGTATTCAGTTTGGCAACCTATTGTGACAAAATATATAAAATCAAGTTACAGAGGGAATAGACATATAGTATTTCTCTAAGTGTGAGGCTACTGAAAGGGGGAAAAATAGCAGGTATAAGTAATCTGAAGATCCTTATTTATCTTGACAGTTCATAAATGGATCACAAACTATCAATGTTGAGACTGAGTGATAGCACAGGTCTCTCAGTCAGTAACTGATTTTATGCCAGAGAGAAAATTCTCATGTTAGATTAAAGACAACATTATTGATCAGAATGATTAGGACAGTGCAGCCAAGTCATATATAGAGACATATGAGTCTAAAAGACTAACGATGCTCCCTTTTGTGTATGTTGGACTTCTTTTTTGTGGAGTGGAATACACTTAAGCCCTGTAACTCTTTTGTTAAGGGTTAAACTTCATTATTGGATTATGTCCAAATTACTCCTTTATATAGGTCACAACAGATACTGAATGGGCAGAAAGAAAAAGTTCAAGACAAAACTTGATTATTATTTTATAGATTTTAAAGAATAATTTGTATGAAGCTATTCATGAAAATTACTTGTGATTTTGTAAGCTACTTTTCTAATAATTGGTATTATTATAAACTCTTCTCTGGCTTTTATTGAGAGGAGAAATAATTTTCCTCATTGTGTATAATTTCTATTCAAGAGTTGTTGTCTGAAACAACTCTTGAATAATCATTAATCTATTCACTCAGCAAACATTTATTAAAAACCTACTGTATGGAAAAGCATAATACTAAAAAAAATGCATTAAAAAAATCACATAGAACCATGTTTATAAAACAAGCAGAGTTGATGCCATGAAAAATGTATAGATAAAGGGCTCTAGTTATTGAGAACACGGAAACATGGAAACACTTCAGGCTATTGGGATCCAGCTGTTTCATGAAGTTTGTGTCGTTTTAGCTGAAGTTTGAGGATGTGTGGGGAAGGCAAACTATAAAGAAACTATAGTGTGATAAAAATGTATATGAAAAGGGACATAAACATGG
Source organism: Eptesicus fuscus (assembly GCF_027574615.1). NCBI lineage: Eukaryota > Metazoa > Chordata > Mammalia > Chiroptera > Vespertilionidae > Eptesicus > Eptesicus fuscus. The sequence continues at coordinate 53,343,465 of NC_072481.1, read as the reverse complement.
GGAACAGTTCATTTAATCTAGATCATAGATTGAAAGATGAAGAGCATGAGAACCCATGATTGAAAAAATAGGTGAGCTGGATCATTATGACTTAATCCCCTGCTGGGTATATTGTGGGGTCAGCAACTTTCTTGGTCAGAGGGGTGACTTCACCATGCTTCAGAGAAGCTGATAAATTTTCAGGAATGTTTAGAATGAAGTGAACTATAACAGATTGGGAGACAGGTCCAGTAAGTCAGAATACTACTGCATTAAGTCCAGGAGAGTAAGGGCAATATGAATGTAAAGAAAACGGAAGCAAAATATTGGCAACCAACAGGAATATCCTTGACATTTCTAGACAAAAGATTTGCAGCCGTTGTTCTTTGTCTTATTTAATTTGAAAATTTCCCCAAGTCTCCTGATTAGCTCAATGTATATATTTTCAGGAAAGAATTATGAGAATGATTCTTCAAGTCCTGGCAGGACCTATGCAGGTGTGGAGATCTGCAGTAATTAGGAGACAGCTCAGCGCATAGCTAAGGGAGTTGGTTAGTAGCCTGCTTCAGGGCACAGAACAAAGAGGGCAGCAAGGTTAAAGATGCCTCAATGGGTTACACACGAATTGCTTCTGAGATTGACTCTAGTAGGCTTTGTGTGCTTTCCTTACTGGTTCCATGCTTTATAATTGCTAAATTGATCTGATATTCAGTTGTGCAAGAATGAGTGATGAGAGGCAGAGGTGCTAAGTGCCTTTGAAGGACACCTCATAAGAGAGATGCTGTGAGAAAGGGACGCTGCTGAGAGCCAGTCATGGGGGCTCTAGCCTCTCACTCCCACCACCCCAACCTCAGCAAGTTTTTAAAGGTTCTTTGGAGATCCACCAAAGGGAGCCATCAAGGAGAATAACTCACACAAAGTTCAGAGAAGATAAAATACTTAAAAGCCTCTACTCCCTAAATACCAGCCCAGAATGAAACATCCCTGAAAAAAGTAAGTAGTGTTCACTGTGTACTTTACTACTATATTAGAAGGTCAGGTATAAAATATTGATCTTTTGATGTATTTCTAATTGAGGGAAAAAAAGGGTAATCATTCTCTGCCCTGCTGAGACATAGGGAGCTTGGAGGCTCTAAAACTCTGGGGGTATGACTTGAGCAAGCAACAAACACCTTGATTCAAAACAAAGCCTTCAAATTCCTGGCAGAGAGAATAGTGTTAAAATATATAGCTGTCTCTTTTTGCCACAAACATCTAACATAAATTTTCTGCCTAGCTGATGCATTATATAACATGATTAATATATAAATAATATATGATAAATAGATAAATCATATTATCTATCTATCTATCTATCTATCTATCTATCTATCATCTATCTATCTATCAACTCTTTTTTAATGTATAGAGGACCTAGAATGTTGGAATCAAATTCAGTGCATAGAAGAGTTGGCATAAAGAGGAAAATTCACATACAACATAGAATGGTTACAAAGAAATTTCTCATCAGGTTGATTTGATTAGCAATAATCTTTGATTCTAATTTCTCAGGTAATGTTTATTTCATCATTTTCCAGGGTAACAAGCTGATGAACCTCTCATTTACATTTTTATTAGCCTATAAAGCTTTTCCTGCTTGTGCTCTTTTACCTCACCCTGAGAGCAATACTTAATGTTAAAGAGTTGCTAATAGATTCTCTAGCAAAGACTCAAGTGCCAAACATAAAAGTGACACTCAAAAAACCAAGATGGCGGCATAGGTGAAACACCTAACCTGCAGCCGGGCACAACAATTTCAAAGGCACAACTAGAGGTCAGAACGGACATCGTCCAGAACCACAGGAGAGCTGGCGGACTGAAATGCCCACAGCTGGGGGGAAGGAGAAGGCCACGGGGACAATCGGGGGAGCCGTAAAAGCCTGAGGTATGGAGAAACTGGCGGAGACACGAGCACGCGCGCCTGCGGGGAGGATGGAGCCGGAGAGGAAGGGGCGGCTGACGGCCTGGCCGGCGTTCACTGGCAGGAAGGAGATAAAGGCTCCGGAGTGCGCTAAGCGCCGGCTCCGACTGCACTGAGCGCCAGTTCCGGGCGAAACCCTGGGAAGCCAGGCGCAGGCTGGGGGAATCAATCTGGGCTGTGGGGCGCAGGCACAGAGGAGCGGGGGAAGGCAGAGCTCCAGAGGCGCGCACGGGAAGGGGCGCAAAGGACGGACTGTTGCCTGCGCCACTGAACTGCCCTAGCGGGAAGGAGACATAAGCTCAGGACCGTGCTGAACCCCAGTTCCGACTGCACTGAACCCCAGTTCCGGGCGAAACCCTGGGAAGCCAGGCGCACGCTGGGGGAATGAATTTGGGCTGTGGTGGCGGAGGCACAGAGAAGCGGCGGCTCCAGACGCGCGCACTGGAAGGTGCGCAGAGGACGGACTTTTGCCTGCGCCACTGGGTGGCCCTGCTGGGAAGGAGACAGGGACGCCAGACTGCGCTGAGACCCAGTTCCAACTGCACTGAAACCCAGTTCCAGGCGAGAATCTGGGAGTCCAGATTCATTAGGGGAGGGACTGGACTGTTTGGCAGTGGGCGAAACTCCAGGGCGCGTTTCTCTCAGAGGTGTTTGCAAGGAATACAGAGGGACACAGACACAGGAGTCTCATAGGGCGGGGCTGACAGGAAGCCAAGGTTGGAGGCTCCACCCTGTAGCTCCGCCCCAGCCAAGCTGAGCAGAAGCTTTTTCCTGCTGAGTGCCTCAGGTAGTGGCTGACCCACACTGCATTGGAGACCCAGAAACGAGGGCATCTAGTGGTTGGTGGGAGATGACACCAGATTTCAATCACTTGCATAAGGGAGGCATTCTAGAGGCAGACTCAGTGAGCGCCAAGGCATTGCTGCATCAAGACCCGGCCCACAAACATGTCTCCTGCACAGCAACTCTTCCTATATGGACAAAGAGGGTCCTCACGGCCAATTGGCCTGGAGGACAATTCCTCCCAGTGACACCAACAACAATCAAGACTTAACTGTACAAAGGAGGACCAAGATGGAGACATAGGGCGGCAGCCTGATCGTTGCCTACCACAACAATATTGAGACTACGACGGGAGAGCAGAGCAGACACCAGCCAGAAAGACCGGGGGGCTGGCTGAGCAGATGCTCTACAACTAGAATAAAAGAGAGGGGTACGCAGGATGATGCTGATGCCGGTGACCCAAAGTCCACACTTTAAGAACTATGGCTCAGGCGACACAATGGTGGCCAGGAACGTGCTCGGCGCAGTTCCCCCGGCGGTCTCCGGCTGAGGGGACGGCTCCACTCGCTGCCGAGCACGGACAGACGAGCCCCTGGGAGACATGGGGTGGGAGACTCCGTGCTTGCTGACCTCCGAGTCCTTCAAGAATCTCAATGCCCCGAAGTGGCCAGGTGCGCACGCTCAGCAACTGGCCACCGTTGCAGACCCAAGGGCCGACGCAGCGACACCGGACCAGCCCACCGCCGGGCACCGGGCACACCGGAGCCTTGCCGAGCCCGCCGCCCAACGAGTTCTGCGGCAGCCGCCCTGGAGCTCTGAGAAAATGACCGAAGGAATTGCTGAGAGGGAATTGACCAACAGGAATTGGGATCAAGAAGACGAAACCCCGCTGAGACCCGAGTCCAGGCGAGCCTGCGAGCCTCTGGGCTCAGATGTGGTCACACGCCTCTGGGTCTAAGTGAGGCCTCATGCCCCTGGGTTTGGGTGAGGCCACGCGCCCCTGGGTCCAGGTGAAGCTGGATTCCGGGTTCGGGTGAGGCCATGTGCCCCTGGGTCCGGGCGAATCTGAACCCTGGGTCCGGGTGAGGCCGTGGGCCCCTGGATCCGGGTAAGGCTGGGTCCCGAGTACGGGTGAGGCCATGAGACCCTGGATCCGGGTGAGACCACGCGACCAGGGGTCTGAGAGAGGTAACGCGCCCCTGGGTCCGGGTGGCTTCGTGCACCTAGGTCCAGGTGAGGTCACGTGCCCCTGGGTCTGAGAGAAGCCACGCACCCCTAGGTCCGGGCGAGAGCATGTGTCCCTGGATCCGGGTGGGGCCTCGTGCACCTAGGCCAGGGTGGGGCCGCGTGCCCCTGGGTCTGAGGGAGGCCAGGCGTCCCTGGGTCCGGGTGAGACCGTGTGTCCCTGGATCCGGGTGAGGCCTCGTGCACCTAGGCCCGGGTGAGGCCACGTGGCCCTGGGTCTGGGGGAGGCAAGGCGACCCTGGGTCCGGGTGAGACCGTGTGTCCCTGGATCCGGGTGAGGCCTCGTGCGCCTAGGCCCGGGTGAGGCCACGTGCCCCTGGGTCTGGGGGAGGCCAGGCGTCCCTAGGCCCGGGTGAGACCGTGTGTCCCTGGATCCGGGTGAGACCTCGTGCACCTAGCCATGGGTGAGGTCACGTGCCCCGGGGTCTGAGAGGCCAAGCGTCCCTGGGTCCGGGTGAGACCATGTGTCCCTGGATCCGGGTGAGGCCGCGTGCACCTAGACCCGGGTGAGCCCAAGTGGCCCTGGGTCTGGGAGAGGCCAAGCGTCCCTGGGTCCGGGTGAGACCATGTGTCCCTGGATCCGGGTGAGGCCTCGTGCACCTAGGCCCGGGTGAGCCCAAGTGGCCCTGGGTCTGGAAGAGGCCAAGCGTCCCTGGGTCCGGGTGAGACCATGTGTCCCTGGATCCGGGTGAGGCCGCGTGCACCTAGGCCCGGGTGAGCCCAAGTGGCCCTGGGTCTGGGAGAGGCCAAGCGTCCCTGGGTCCGGGTGCGACCATGTGTCCCTGGATCCGGGTGAGGCATCGTGCACCTAGGCCCGGGTGAGCCCAAGTGGCCCTGGGTCTGGGAGAGGCCAAGCGTCCCTGGGTCCGGGTGAGACCATGTGTCCCTGGATCCGGGTGAGGCCGCGTGCACCTAGGCCCGGGTGAGCCCAAGTGGCCCTGGGTCTGGGAGAGGCCAAGCGTCCCTGGGTCCGGGTGAGACCATGTGTCCCTGGATCCGGGTGAGGCCTCGTGCACCTAGGCCCGGGTGAGCCCAAGTGGCCCTGGGTCTGGGAGAGGCCAAGCATCCCTGGGTCCGGGTGAGACCATGTGTCCCTGGATCTGGGTGAGGCCGCGTGCACCCAGGCCCGGGTGAGCCCAAGTGGCCCTGGGTCTGGGAGAGGCCAAGCGTCCCTGGGTCCGGGTGCGACCGTGTGTCCCTGGATCCGGATGAGGCCTTGTGCACCTAGGCCCGGGTGAGCCCAAGTGGCCCTGGGTCTGGGAGAGGCCAAGCGTCCCTGGGTCCGGGTGCGACCATGTGTCCCTGGATCCGGGTGAGGCCTCGTGCACCTAGGCCCGGGTGAGCCCAAGAGGCCCTGGGTCTGGGAGAGGCCAAGCATCCCTGGGTCTGGGTGAGACCATGTGTCCCTGGATCCGGGCGAGGCCGCGTGCACCTAGGCCCGGGTGAGCCCAAGTGGCCCTGGGTCTGGGAGAGGCCAAGCGTCCCTGGGTCCGGGTGTGACCATGTGTCCCTGAATCCGGATGAGGCCTCGTGCACCTAGGCCCGGGTGAGCCCAAGTGGCCCTGGGTCTGGGAGAGGCCACGCGTCTCTGGGTCCGGGGGAGACCATGTGTCCCTGGATCCGGGTGAGGCCTCGTGCACCTAGGCCCGTGTGAGCCCAAGTGGCCCTGGGTCTGGGAGAGGCCAAGCATCCCTGGGTCCGGGTGAGACCATGTGTCCCTGGATCCGGGTGAGGCCGCGTGCACCTAGGCCCGGGTGAGCCCAAGTGGCCCTGGGTCTGGGAGAGGCCAAGCGTCACTGGGTCCGGGTGCGACCATGTGTCCCTGGATCCGGATGAGGCATCGTGCACCTAGGCCCGGGTGAGCCCAAGTGGCCCTGGGTCTGAGAGAGGCCAAGCGTCCCTGGGTCCGGGTGAGACCATGTGTCCCTGGATCCGGGTGAGGCCTCGTGCACCTAGGCCCGGGTGAGCCCAAGTGGCCCTGGGTCTGGGAGAGGCCAAGCGTCCCTGGGTCCGGGTGAGACCATGTGTCCCTGGATCCGGGTGAGGCCGCGTGCACCTAGGCCCGGGTGAGCCCAAGTGGCCCTGGGTCTGGGAGAGGCCAAGCGTCACTGGGTCCGGGTGCGACCATGTGTCCCTGGATCCGGGTGAGGCCTCGTGCACCTAGGCCCGGGTGAGCCCAAGAGGCCCTGGGTCTGGGAGAGGCCAAGCATCCCTGGGTCTGGGTGAGACCATGTGTCCCTGGATCCGGGCGAGGCCGCGTGCACCTAGGCCCGGGTGAGCCCAAGTGGCCCTGGGTCTGGGAGAGGCCAAGCGTCCCTGGGTCCGGGTGTGACCATGTGTCCCTGAATCCGGATGAGGCCTCGTGCACCTAGGCCCGGGTGAGCCCAAGTGGCCCTGGGTCTGGGAGAGGCCAAGCGTCCCTGGGTCCGGGTGAGACCATGTGTCCCAGGATCCGGATGAGGCCTCGTGCACCTAAGCCCAGGTGAGGCCACGTGTCCCTGGGTCTGGGAGAGGCCAAGCGTCCCTGGGTAGGGGTGAAGCCAGATCCTGGGTCCGGGTGCGGCCGTGCACCCCTGGATCCATCCGGGTGAGGCTGGGTCCCAGGCCCGAGTGAGACCACGCGCCCCTTGGGTAGGGGTGAGGCCACGTGCCCCTTAGTCTGGGTGACGCCGTGCCCCTGGGTTCGGCCGAGACCAAACCAGAGGGAGTCGGACCTCCATTACCACCATTTGTCCACCATCCAGAGCTGAGGGGTCAGTGCTGACATGTACACATAAGGAACTACTGGACATTGAAATTGGGTCTCAAAAGAACTGTTGGTCCAGGGGGAAGCTCGCTACAGATTGATTCATTTGCCTGTCAGCATAACTATTATTGCTCGTCTCACATTCAGTTCTTATTAGTATATATCTAGTGACATATGATCTCGCTCATCTAGGGGAAATGATGAACAACATAGACTGAGGAACAAGAACAGAACCAGAAGCAAGGAGACATCGATCGGACTATCGGGCCTCAGAGGGAGGATAGGGGAGGGTAGGGGGAGGGTGGGGGGAGGGGGAGAGTTCAACCAAAGGACCTGTATGCATGCATATAAGCCTATCCAACGGTTAAGTTCAACAGGGGATTGGGGCATGCGTGGGGAGAGGGGTGGGATGGGAATGGGGGGATGAGGACAAATATGTGACACCTTAATCAATAAAGAAATTTAAAAAAAAAAAAAAAAAAATAAAAGTGACACTCAAGCTAGTGTCCTCTTACACCACTCTTATAATTGATACATGCCTAAAGCATTGCTCTGAGATCATAAAATTACTGATTACAATGCATGATCTATGATCTTCTCTCAATCTCCAGACCAAAAGCCTAGAAAGTAGGAGCCTGCCTCCTTGCCTTAATAAACAGTATTCTGTAAGACAGGACACATTCTGTAATTAGGGCATAGAGTTTCTGATTTCAACTTCTGAGAGAACCACTTTTGAATGCCACAGAAGATGTTGTGTTCTTAAATCAAGTCTTGGTTATTTAAGACTATGTGTGCAATAAAGGTTTTGTTTCAGACTTAACCATTTGACATGAATGTATATCAAAGTGTAATATCATGGGACTGCAAATGACTATTCAGAACAAGTTTACAACAAGTTAATGCCAGTGACTAGTGTTAGAATACCTATCAATCATTAATGGCATTCACTGAAGTAATAATTAGCAAAATTTACAATGATGTAAATTGGTTGGTATATTTTTCCCTTGCTATACGTTTTGCACCTGAATTATGGCAGCCCACAATGGTCATATAGGATTTGTTTCACTGTATGCAAAATTTGGGGAGACTTATCAGATATAAGGTTAACAGTGCAGCATACTGTGAAATGACATAAAGTTACACTCCTGAATCTGAGAGAGAAAGAGGGGGAGGGAGAGAGAGAGAGAGAGAGAGTGAGAGAGAGAGAGAGAGAGAGAGAGAGAGAGAGAGAGAGATTCCTGAACTCATTTCACAAATCCAGCACTTATTCCAAAAGCTGTCAAAGATGATTGTTATGGGCTGAATTTTGTTCCCCCATCTATATCAAATTCATATATTGAAGCCCTGAACCCCAGCACCTCAGAATGTGACTGTATTTGGAGATAGGACCTCTAAAGAGGTCATTAAGTTAGGGTGGTCCCTAATAAAATATGACTGATGTCCTTATAAGAAGAGGAGATTAAGACTGAGGAATACCAGGCATGTACATGCACAGATGCAACCATGTGAACACATAGCAAGAAGGCAGTCATCTGCAAGTCCAGGAAAGAACTTCAGAAGAAATTAACCTGCCTAGCCCTTGATATCAGACTTTTAGCTTCCAAACTGTGAGAAAATAAACTATATAAGCCATTCGGTCGGTGGTGTTTTGTTCCAAAATCCCTAGTAAACCAATATAATGGTCCAAAAAAGTAAACCGTAGACCAACCTCGCTTGTGAATATTAGCAAAGCAAGTTCAATAGCAGGCTAGGAGAATAATGTGCCATGACCTATTGTGTCATTGTGGGAGTACAAGATGATTCAACTGAAGAATGACAATTGTGCTGGAAGTATCAGCCAAGGCAATTAGGAAAGAGAAAAATAAGATGATTAATTATTGGAAAAGAAGTAAAAATTATTACTGCACTTAAGAAATTTAATTATAAACCAGAAATATCCAAAAGACTCACCTAAAAATCTATAGAAATAATAAATCCATAAGTTCAATGGTTATAAAATTAAAAAATAATAACCAATACATTTTCTATAAACAAACTATAAAAATTAGAAAATACAATGTCATTTACATTAGCAATGAAAAGATAAAATACCTAGGTTAGAAGGGCAGTGCATCACTGTGAGAGTTGGCTCTGACCCTTGACAGCGTGTGAACACCTGCTCTACAAATTATTAGCTGTCACCTTGCACAAGTTACTTAACTGCTCTGTGCCTCTGTTTTCTCATATGGAAAATGCAGATAAAATCCCAAGTGAGGATTAAGTCAATTGATATGTTTGGTACTCCATTATCATTTCAAAGCTATTAAATATAACTGGTGTGTGTGTGTGTGTGTGTGTGTGTGTGTGTGTGTGTGTGTGTGTGTTTTACTATTAGTTCTGATTCCAAATGAAGTTCACAAGGGACTATTGCTTATTCATAGGATTGGAGACAGATCTGATACGTTTTAATTGTAAAACTCATGAGTAAGTTATCTGAGAGAGAGAGAGAGAGAGAGAGAGAGAGAGAGAGAGAGAGAGAGAGAGACCACATTTTATAATTCCAAGCATCTGCTTGTTTGTGCCTTTGGGAAAAAACCTTAAGCCATTATAAAATAAATAACTTAGAGTTAGAAGCTTCTTGGTAAACAAAATTCTCTCCTAAAACATTTACATTATTTAGTTAAGAATGAGCTGGAACAACATCAATTGCATTTTCTTGAAATCAGAAATAAATTATATAATAACTGGGAAGCATTTCTAAAGCAGTGCTTGGATAAGTGTTTACAATCTGAAAATGGGATAAGGTAGGATAGAATCAATTCAACTATTAAAATAATACTCTGACCTCCACAAAGTATATATGAAACTATGCCTTTCTGTGAAAAATAAAATACTCCACGACACCTATGCATTATATATTGCATTATTTCTGACATGCTTTTTCTATTTGCTAATTGATTTGTCTTCTGATAACTGCAAAAACTATACCATGAAACACTCAAGTATAACAACTTTTTAAAGAGTTATTTGACTATGTATAAAGTGTTTTACACTTAAGGTATATGTATATGTGTGTATGTGTGTGTAGGTGTGTTTGTGATACGCTCACCTACATGCATTATATCTACATGGGTTTTGGTGCCCATATACTAAGTGCCATATTAAGTTATTCTTGAATCAATGTTGTTGTTGTATATGTAGCAATGTCTGGCTTTTAGATAGTAATATAGAGATTTTATGTTTTGTTTTCTGAATATTTTTTGTGTCCTACAGATGTAAGCTCTGTTTTAGCAATATATACAAGAGTCACAGGGAGGAACTGTTCTTTTATTTACAAGACTAGAGGCCCGGTGCACAAAATTCGTGCACAGGGGAGGGTGACCCTCAGCCCAGCCTGCACCCTCTCCAATATGGGACCCCTCGACCAATATGCTACCTCTGCACGCTCTCCAATATGTGACACCTGTGGAATCAGGCCTAAACCTGCAGTTGGACATCCCTCTCACAATCCGGGACCACTGGCTCCTAACTGCTTACCTGCCTGCCTGATTGCCCCCTAACTGCTCCTTGCTGGCCTGATTGACACCTAACTGTTCCTCAGCGGGGCCAAATACCCTCCCCTGCTGGCCTGATCACCCCAAGGCTTTTATTAGTATAGATATGACCCTGCACAGAAAATTTTACTAACCCTGCTGTACAATAAGGGCTTGACGATTGAATCATTAGGACCAGACACCAAGATTTCCTTTCTTTGAATAGTGGAGGGAATAATTATCTTGTCTTTAAGTTGCCCCAAAATTAAAATGAGATAATGACTTAGAAAAGTATAAAAGCACCATATAAAGACAACTATCTTTTTAATGAAGTGATAAAATGAAAAACACTATTTTTATTCTCCCCTTCCTTCCTTTACAGTTTTTATTTAAACTTTGAAATTTATAAAAATTTCACTACAATTTTTATTTCTTTACATTCAATATTATTTTGTATTGGTTTCAGGTTTTATATTAGTTACAGAATAGTGGTTAGACAATCATATACTTTACAAAGTGTTCCCTGGTATTTCTAGTACCCACCTGGCATCATACCATCATGACAACACTATTGACTATATTCCCTATTTAAGTGATAATGGGTTTACAGGTTCCTTTCAGTCTTTCTTTTGTGTTGCTCATCCTTCCTTTTCTTTCTCACTTCTTCCCTCATCTTCTTTATATAGCATCTCAATTGGCCATCAAAGCTCAGTGAAGGCACTGGGACATGCTTCATCCATTTTATAGACCAGGAAACTGAGGCCAATTCCAGTTGGCTATGGAACTTGACTCAGCACACAGGAAGCCCTCAGAGCCATGCTCTTTGTGCTTCCTAAGGGGCAGTCACCCGGCAAACAGAACAAACCTTCCAGCCAGGCTTCCGAGCCTCTTTCTCGAGCACCTCTTCATTGTGGATGCTCCACATTCTTTCCTCTCCCCGTCCCCTGCCCCCCATTCTTTACTGCCCCCGCTTCTCCGGAGCAGGTGGAAGGCTTCGCACTCACTGCCTAGGCATGCTCTGCCATGGAGCAGGGTGTCTCGGGCTTGCCTTTGGATCAAGGCGGGAGCAGAAGTCGCCGCCTCTGAAGTGTGAAGGCCACCTGAGTGAAGCCCATTAGCACTGGGAGCTTCTCTGAATCATGTCAGTCAGTCCAGTACCCTGCAGTGCAGCACCCCTCCACTGAGGTGGAACCACCCCTCAACCCCCACCTCAGGGGTGAGGGTCCTTGCCCTTTTGCCCGGGAGTCCTTCCATGCCCCTTGATGCCTGCCTGGGCCCACCCGCGTCTTGGGGGCACTGCAGAACCTCTGTCTCTCTACAGATGAGGCAGATCCCTGCCCTAGGTCTCCGTGAAGCTATGAATCTGTGGCCTGAGGCCCGGTCTGGGTCTCAGCAACCCCATGCCTGCAATGTTCCCAGGGACCCCAGGGAGTGGCTAGGCGGGTCGGTCTCGCCTCCCCGGGGCCCCGATCTTCCCAGAGACCCCTGGGAGTGGCTAGGCAGGCCGCTGCCCCTCCTGGGGCCTGTGATGGACCCGGACCCCTCCTGTGCCGTCTGGCGCTGCCCACCCCACCACCTCCCTGGCCGATGGACTGGTACCTTGTGGGCGGTGTTTGGCGCTGCTTGCAGGGCCTTCTCCGCCCTCGATGGACCCGTACCCCCCCAAGCAGGCCATGGTGCTGCCCGCCCTGCGTTCATATGCAAATTAACCGCCATCTTTGGTGCGTTAATTTGCATACTCACTCACTCTGATTGGCTGTGGGCATAGCAAAGGTACGGTCAATTTACATACTTGTCTATTATTAGGTAAGATTACACATTTGAAGTCAGATAACCATGGTTGAGTCCTATCCATCTCATGTATCTATTGTCTGAATGGCCCTGTGGAAATCATTTAACTTCTCTAATTCTCAGTTTCTTTACTGAGAAACTGAGTCTAATGGTAGTTGTCCCACAGGATAACCAAATGACAAGTGCATGTGAATAATAAAGCACTACCAAATGTCAGCTAATATTTTTATTTTTATAGTTTTTAAAATATATTTTTATTGATTTCAGAGAGGAAAGGAGAGGGATAAAGAGATAGAAACATCAATGATGAGAGAGAATCATTGATTGGCTGCCTCCTGCACACCCCGTACTGGGAATCGAGCCTGCAACCCAGGCATGTGCCCTTGGCTTGAATCAAACCTGGGGCCCTTCAGTCCGCAGGCCAATGCTCTATCTACTGAGCCAAACCAGCTAGGGTCAGCTAATATTTTTAATCTTCATGGCTGAGAGAGCACATGATGCACATGCCCCCTGAACTCAAAGGGGAGAAGAGGGTTTAACACATGTTTATGGATTGCCAACAGGATGTTGGGCCTTGCATAAAGCAGCATATGTATATGTATTGATAGATGGGTAAATCAGTCAGGGAGAAGTATTGAGAGCCAGGACAACCAATATTTGCTTGCTTTTCAAAGCACAGTAAATCTAACTCTGCGTCTCCAATTGCAATTGCAGTCAGCATGTCTAGGAAACCGCAGCACGTTCTCTTCTATTATTGAAGGAGACAGCTGCCTAGTCAATGTAAATTTTATTGTAAAATTGTTTAATAGAATTCACGGATATGGGAGGACAAACACACTTGAGACACTAATGGAGGGTCTGAATTTGATATGTGCAGACAAAGAGGCCTATCAGACTTGGCATCAGTTATTGCTTCACAGAGAAAGGTAGGCAATAAAAGAAAGTGACTACTAATGAAAGGAAACTCCCATTGTTCCACTGTCACCATCCCTTCTAAATAGAGTTAAAAAATAAGAGTGGAAAAAGCATCTAAATTTTTGGTACAGTAATTAAATACTATATATACATATATATTTTACTCAGTCTCTGTACCACTTGATACCCAGGATCCTTTATCTGTTGAAATTCTCTATACACTGAATTATTGTGATACTACAATATCCTTGTTTTCCTTATACCACTCTGACCCATCCTGCTTTGTTTCCTCAGTGGCTATTCACTAATTCTTCAGGTCTCTGTGGATATTCTCTTAGTCTCGATCCTTGGCCATTTATCAGACCCAATTTATACCTTTCAGCTATTGTTATGGCTCCAGATATAACCTCTGCATATGATTTCTAAAAAGGTAAAATAAGTCTCATCTTCTCCACTGAATGCCAGTTGTATATTTCTAAATTATTAATGAACATTTAATTAGTAAATTTACATGTCTGGAACTAATTGATTATTGCTCTAAATTGAATCCTTTACCCAATCCCTTTTCTCTGTCTGCTTAAACATATTGTAACTCTGGGATCTGTACTAAATAATGTGGTCAATGAAATCCTCTTCAACATATTATTTATTAAATCTCTAATCATTCTCTTGCTCCAAATGTTTCAATGGCTTCTCATTTCCTAGTGGAAAAATCCTATTGATTATAAGTGTCTTTAAAGAGTGGGAGCTTCTGTGTTCTATTAACCTACCACACCATCTAGTCTTGTGTATTATACATTGTAAACCATAATAATTTCTTATTGAATTGAATTACACTCCTTAGACTTCCATTCTCAGTTTCCTTAGTCTGGTCCATTTCTAACATCCAAATTTACCTACAGGGACTCTTCATAATATGTTTCATGCTATTGTTCTATTCACTTTCACCTAAATATGTTCAGATCATTCTTCCTTCCCATTTTTGGACATAATTCCTCTTCTTTCATCTGTTCAGTTCTCACCACTCTTCAAAGCTCAGTCCAATTTCAAATCCCTCTCATAAATCCTTTCCTAAATCTTTTAGTTCACATTGATAGCTTCTAATTTTGTGTTCTTTGACATTCATATTTCTAATTATTCCTAATTATTAAATTGACTCTGGTCTTTGACTCTTTCCTCCTCCTTTATTATGACTATACTAGAGGCCCAGTGCATGAATTTGTGCACAGGTGGGGTCCAGCTGGCCCAGCCCCAATTGGGGCAGATCGGTGGTGGGCCTGTTGGGAGGAGGAGACAGCGGGAGGTTGGCTGGCCGGCCTTCCCTGATCAGGACCCGATCAGGGCTGGGCCAGCTGGGGGGAGGGGCCACGGGCAATTGGCCAGCGGACCCCAACCCTGATTGAGGTGGGGGGCTGATCAGGGGTCAGCAGCTGGGGGAGGGGCCATGGGAGGTTGGCCAGCCATCCCCAACCCTGATTGGTGGGGGGGGGCAATTGGGGGTGGAGATGGCTGGGCGGAAGGGCTGCAGGCCAATCTGGGTGGTGGGGGCTGATTGGGGGTGGGGCAAACTATGGGGATAGGCTGTGGGTTGTGGGCTGGCCAGCCCTGCCCCCAAATGGGGTGAGGTGGCTGATCAGGCACCAGTAGCCTGAAGGAAGGGCCATGGGTGGTTGGCCAGCTGGCTCTGCCCCTGATCAGAGTGGGGGGGGCGCCGATTGAGGGCAAAGCTGGCAGGGGGGAGGAGCCACAGGCCAATCAAGGTGGTGGGGGCGCATCAGGGGTGGGGCCAGACAGGGGGAAAGGGCCACAGAGGGGTTGGCTATCTGCCCCGCCCTCAATATGGTTGGGAGAGGCCGATCAGGGGAGGGGCCAGCTGGGAGGAGGGGCCGTGGGAGGTTGGCCAGCCAGCCCCAGCCCCCGATCGGGTCAGTTTGCTGGCTGCATTGGGCGTCATGGCGACCGGTCGTTCTGGTCATTACGGTGTTCCGGTTGCTGGCTTTTTATATATATAGATTGTTATTTTACTTTTAAATTGCTTATGTAATTTTTCCTGGGTATTCATTTTGTGTGTCCAACTACATTATAAAGTGCTTAGGGGGAAAATATGATGTCATATTCTAGCACTATGCTATGAAAAAAATAGAGTCTCAAAATATCTGTTAAATCAATGAATGCCTATGAGGGCAACTAAAACACATTGAAAGTGAGTATTTATTATAATTAATAGTTTTGAAATAAGTCAAAGAAAAAATTCTGCATTTTTTAATATGAGGTTTTTGGGATACCATTATCCTTTATTATCTGATCTATAACTTATTTAGTCCATTAGACAAGAAGAGAATAAAGTCTAATAAATGTACACCTGTTTTATGCACCATCAATGAGTGACATTAAAAGTCATTAAATGTTACAACAGCTCATAAAGGAAGATAGAGAACCCATGGAGAATTGCAAAACAAGAGTAAAGAACTATTGGGAATTATATTAGTAGAATTTTCCCTAAGGCTTGTAGAATCAATATGATAGTTTCTTCCAAACTATGATTACAAAGCAAGAAAACAGCTATTTGAGTAGGAGATGAAAAGACAAAGCTCTTAACCACCTTGCTTTTGACCCTGTTTTAGATCTAGCACTTGCATATCTAATTAATTTAGCACCAGGCAAAAAGGATTTTGCTTTAAAAAACATATTCTGTCATTTTCCTGGCATTCAGAGCTTGAAGGTGTTTCATTAGCACTCAAGGTCTACATCAAAAATTCTTCCACTCAGGCTTCTTGATACTTACCTTTCATTTACTTTATCACTGGCCTCAATTGGTTTATTTTTTTAATAAAAAGATTATATTTAAGTGACTCTATATGGATTTCCCCTTTCTTAATTAACACAAATTCACTAATACTTACACTGAATGTCACTAAAAAGATTTATTTTGTGGGAAATAAGATGACATAGTAAGGAGTGAAAATGTCAACATGAAGAAAACAACTTTGCTCTTAATATGCTAATACTTATTGAAAGTAAGAGCCTTTCAGTGTGACACCTGACCTCATCTCCATCACTCCATCTCCATCTCACACTACAGTAATAACTTTGGCTCACTCATGTCCCTCAAACACACCTAGCACTTTCCTATCTCAGGGTTTTCGTATGTGCTATTATATATATGATACATAGCATCACTATCTATATATATAAAAGGCTAATATGCAAAATGTCCCCTTGGGCATTTGACCAGAAGACTGGTGTTCTATCGCTCGCTATGACGTGCGCTGACAACCGGAGGTGGCGCAGAACAAAGGGAGGCCCCAGCCAGCAGCTGGAAGGCCCCAATCAGCCCTGATTGCCGGCCAGGCCTAAGGACCCTACTCGTGCATGAATTTCATACACTGGGCCTCTAGTATAGCTTATAAAATGGTGCCTACTTCTTCATCACTCTGTTTTCATTTTACATCATTTTATTATTTCCTGGTACTCACTACTAACATTGTATAATATTTTACTTTCTTTGTTGTCTGTCTCATTCCCAACAACTAAACTCTAAGATAAAGAATATTTGCCTGTCTTTCTTGCTATGTCACTTCAACAACTAGATTAGTATCTAGTGCACAATGAATAATCTTTCATTGAGTCCTTATTCTGTATGAAACAATCAGCAAAGTGCTTTATATGGATTATCTAATTTAATCATTACAATAGGTTGTTTACTATTTCTATTTTATAAATGAAGAAAACATAGATAGATGTCTTGATGTACTGGTACAGTAACTTGTTTGAGGTAAACATAGTAAGTGATGGAAACTGAACTGTCTGACTCCTAAACCGAGGCTCTTACTTACTGCTGTAAAGTCTCTGTG
This sequence comes from Eptesicus fuscus, assembly GCF_027574615.1. Classification (NCBI taxonomy): domain Eukaryota; kingdom Metazoa; phylum Chordata; class Mammalia; order Chiroptera; family Vespertilionidae; genus Eptesicus; species Eptesicus fuscus. Next base: position 53,326,680 of record NC_072481.1, on the reverse strand, counting down.
TATCAAGCCATTTTTATATTAATTGATGTTTTATTACACTTTTATGAAGTAGATTGAATTGACTATCAAAAGAACATTTATAGCTTAATTTGATCCAAAAAATAAATGAGTGGGTTTAATAGCTAAAAAATAGATAACTTCCAGGAAGCCAGCATTTGAAAAGAGTTGTGAACAAGAATACAAAGAGGCAGGTTTACTTTAACAGGTAACTAAGGTGTGACTTACCTCCAGGTGACCAGCTATTGTAGCAATATGCAGGGCAGTGAGACCACCATACCCAACCTGCTGTATGTCAGCTCCACTATGAAGCAGGGAAGTGATCAATTCTGCACTATCCTGTAAAGAAACACATCCTTAGTGTTACCTTTATACTAATAGCAGGTCTGAATGCTGTATAACAGGATGTATTGGTTCCCTGACTGTCAGAGTTTAGGTACCCAAAGAAAACCTAAGTGATTTCTGTCATAGCAAGGAGCAGCTCCTGATGGTTAAAATGTAGGAACCAATGACAGGCCATTCCGTTACAATCCTATACCACCTGACCATGAAAGACAGAAAGGACATTTACCTATAGTGAGGCTCTTGCAAATTGAATTCCAACTTACATGTAGGTCACTCCAATAAATGTCCTTTCTCTAGTGACTGCAGTATTGAACTGACTGTGGCGGACTATTTCATGGTAGTTTAGTAATTGCTTCTTCTCTAATGCATATGTGTCTTGTGCTTTATATATAATTAATCAATAGAGTCTTTCTTAACTTGACTCATTATAATAGTGAAAATGTTGGGAGTATCATTGGAGCTTGTGAGAATAAATTATTCAAATGACAAAGTAATCTTTATGTTATTTATACTATTATTTGCATTGTGTTTCTATCTCAAACATACTCAATGGCAAGAATGGCAAGTTGGCACAGGATTGGCCACTGCATTTATGCATATACATATAATTTCAAATACTGCTGGTTAAGAAAATTCTTCCATTAAAAAACAAAGTGTAGGGGGTTCCAGTCAAGATGGTGACATAGGTACATGTGATACTGGAATCCTCCCACAACCACATCAAAATTACAACTAACCTACCAAAAAACCTTCATTCAGAACAGCCTGAAATCTAGCTGAACAGAAGTCCTACAATTGAGAATATAAAGAAGAAGCCACATTAAGACTGGTAGGAGGATGGAGATGCTGAATGGGCTGGTCCCACACCACATGTGGTGGATAAACAATCTGGAGGGATATCTCAGCTGCAGAGGTCCTCCCTGAGGAGCGAGGGGTTCCAGCCCCACACCAGCCCACCCAGCTAATGGTTCCAGTGGCAGGAAGAGAAGAACCCATAACTTCTATCTGTAATAAACAGTAGGAATTGTGGCTGAGTAGGAGGGCAGCTGGACTCCTAGGCATTCCTCTTAAAAGGCCCACACAGGGACTTACTCAGACTCAGTCACTCTGAGTTCCAGTGCTAGAGGCACCAGGAGCACCTGGGGAGGAGCTGAGTTGTCTGGCATTGGGGCAATAGAAGGAGGGGCAGCTTTCTCTCAGACAGAAGTGCTGGCAGATACCATTGTTTCTTTGTTGAGCCCTCCCCCTGCAGAGCCTGCAGGTGAGTGCCATATCTGAGTCTCCATCAAGCTGACTGACACTGTTTGCCCAGGCCTGATATTCCACTAACACTTTCACCATTTCCACAATGAGGCTCTTTTGCTTTCTTATCATTTGTGTGTTCACTGGAGTAGCACTTTTAATTTCCTTCAAGAACTTTTCCTTTCCACTCACAACTTGGCTAACTGCTGGCACAAGAGGCCTAACTTTTGCCCTATCTTAACTTTCAACGTGCATCCTTCACTAAATTTAATCATATCCAGTTTTTTTATTAAAAGTGAAAAACGTGCAATGCTTGCTTCACTTAGAAGCCATTTGAGAGTTATGACTTGGCCTAATTTCAATATTGTTTTTGTCTCAGGGAATAGGGAGACCTGAGGAGAGGGAGGAAGTAGTGAGCAGTCAGTTAGTAGAGCAGTCAGAACAAACACAACCTTTAGTGATTAAGTTCACTGTCTTACGCAGATAGGCACAGCTCATTCCCCAAAGCAATGACCATAATAATATCAAAGATCACTGATTACAAATCATCATAGCAAATATAATAAAAATGAAAAAGTTTGAAATATTTCATAATTACCAAAATGTGACACAGAGACATGAAGTGAGCAAATCCTATTGGGAAAATGGTGCCCATGGACGTGTTAGATGAAGGGTTGTCACAAACCTTCAATTTGTAAAAAACACAGAATATGCAAAGCAATATAAAGCAAAGCGCATTGAAATGAGGTTTGCCAGTTTCCAAATCTTCCACTCTGCACATCTACTCTACCAGGAAAGTTAAATAAAGATTTCATCTTCTTTTACTATTCCATCAGCTCCTTCTGCTCAGTCTATAGACATTTGTTTTCTCTATTAAAAAACAAAAACAACAAATTTTTTTTTTTTATTTTTTAATTTATTTATTTTTTTTACTGAAGCCAAGGTAATTTTATCTCTATCTTTTCCTTTGTTTTCTGGGAAAAGTTATTGATATTCACTACTGACAACTCTGATCTCATTTCTTTAGTAATCCCTAGCTACGTAGACCCAAATCTTGCATAAATCCCGACTGAGTTCACCATACTCCTTACTCATTGCACTTTGCTTTTTCTCAGACTACTCCCTTCTCTTGCCCTCTATAATCAAGAGAAATAACCATTCCTGTTTCTTCCACTTGCAACATTAGGACCTCATCACTGTTCTGAATCCATCTCCTCAGCTTCAAGAGGTAACTTTTGGATTACCAAATGAAATATCAATAATCTCCCTCATCTCTGTAGTCATATCATCTTCTTAAAATCCCTCTTAATTTTGGTTTCATAAAGCCATATATTCCTGATTTCCTTCTCTTTGCCTCTTCATTGTCACTGTCTCCAAAAAGTTAGTGATTTAGGAGTTTAGTCCTTTCTCATTCTATATTCCATCTTTGGTAATTCTTACAAAAATCTGATAACTTTATCTATCTAATAATAGAGGAATATGCAAATTATCCAGGATGCTGTAATGTCACCACCAAACAGCAGGGACCTGAGGCTGCATGATGTCTGGCCAGGGCCAGGGACCTCAGGCTGCGCCTCCCATCCCACGGGGCATGACAGGGAACCTCAGGTTGTGCCCCCTGCCACAGTGCTGAGCTGGGGGACCTCAGGCTATGCCCCCTGCCCAGCAGGGCTTGATGAGGAACCTCAGGCTGCACCCCCCGCCCAGCAGGGCTTGGCGGGGGACCTAAGACTGTGCCCCCCACCCGGTGCCAGGCCGGAACTTGAGGCTGCGCCCCCCTCTTGGAAGGGCTTGACAGGGTGGGACCAGCTGGGTCTGTGTCTCACCCAATGGGGGTGGGCCAGCCAAGTCTAGGTCACCTGCATTTTCAAAGCACATGCAGGTGGTGGGCAGGAACTTGACTCTAGGTCCTGTGGCATGCCCCAGACTCTGACAGGAGGGAGATTTTCATATACATTTTACTAATTTTCTTTCATCTCTGACACTTTTATTATAGAGAAAGGGCAAATAGCAATCCTATCTAATAATAGACAAATATGCAAACTGACCATACCTCCGACACACCCAGAAGCCACGCCCACAAGCCACGCCCACCACACAATCAGAAAGAGTATGCAAATTAACCCAAACCAAGATGGCTACAGCTACAGAGAGCAAGGTTTCCTAGGTAACAGAGGAAGCCAAGCTTTCTGCCAGCCATTGCAGGCCTAAGCCTCCACTCAAGCTACAAAGTTTCAATTATAGAAGGTAAACAAATTCAAACAAATGGCGGCAGAATGGAGCTTGAGAGGGCAGGCCAGGGTTGCCACCGGCAACAGGGGAAGCAAAGCTTTCCACACACCCTGGCGGGGCCCACCCACTTAAGGCAACAAAGTTTTAATTATAATCCCAACACAAATGGCTGGGGCCTCGGAGGGAGCCCCAGGCTTGACTCTGCTCCAGGCTACAAAGTTTCAGTTGTAGAAGGAAAATAAATTCCAGATACCAGGGCCTCTGCTTGGGTTGCCAGGGTGCGTGGCCCACCTGCAAACCACCACAGGCCCCTCGCTCAGGCCGCCCCCGCCCCAAGGGAACCCCACCTTGATCAGGGACACCCTTCAGGGCAAACCAGCTGGCCCCCACCCCTGTACCAGGCCTCTATCCTATCTAATAAAAGAGTAATATGCAGATTGAACATCACTGCAACACACAATATAGCTGCCCCCATGTGGTCAAAGATCCTGCCCCCATGTGGATACAAGATGGCCACCACAAGATGGCCAGCAGGAGAGGGCAGTTGGGAGGCACCCGGCCTGCAAAGGAGGGCAGTTGAGAGGGCCAGGCCTGCAAGGAAGGGCAGTTGGAGGTGATCAACCCTGCAGGAGAGGGCAGTTAGTGGTAACCAGGCCGGCAGAGGAGGGAAGTTGGGGCAAACAGGCTGGCAGGGGAGTGGTTAGGGGGTGATCAGGCTGGCAGGCAGAAGTGGTTAGGGCAATCAGGAAGGCAGGCAGGCAAGCAGTTGGGAGCCAGCAGTCCTGGATTGCGAGCGGGATGTCCGACTGCCCGTTTAGGCCAGATCCTGGGATCTGGCCTAAACGGGCAGTCGGACATCCCTTGAGGGGTCCCAGATTGGAGAGGGTACAGGCTGGGCTGAGGGACAACCACCCTCTGTGCACGAATTTCGTGCACCGGGCCTCTAGTATTAAAATATTTCCTTTAATTAATTCCCATTTAATGTGCATGAATTTCATGCACTGGGCCACTAGTCTTTAATAAGTTCATATCTCATGTATCCTGCCTACCAATGGCATCTCAAATTAGAAATTCAAAACTGCTTTTGTGAATCCCATTCATCACTTTCTCAGGGTGATCTGTCATCTCTTGGTATTCCTTATTTATATTTATGGCACTTTCTTATTCTAAATGACCCTGAGCCCCTTCAACTCAATCAATTTTAGCTATTGCTGGTTTTAACTCAATAATACTTATCACATTTCTTCTCCTTATTTCTATTATCACCCTCCATTTTATATAGCCCTCTAACGAGTCTCCTTGAGTAAGCCTTTTCTCATTGTAGTCCTTCCTCTAGATAAGTGTTCTTTCACACAGCTTTGATTTCATCATTCTCCTTTTCAATAAACTTTTTAGACCCTCAACAAATATTTATGGAGACTATGTGGTGTGTGAAACATTGCTCTGAGTAGTGGAGACACTGCAGTGAGTTGAGTACTACAGTTAAATCCCTGCTTTCATGGAGCTTATATTTTTACTGTGTGTAAGTGATGTACCAATGGCTATGAGATAAAACAGGCAAGTGATAAAAGTAGGCTACTTTAATTTGAGTAGTCAGGAAAAGCTTCATTGAAGGAAGAAATCCAAACCACAATTTCAGCAATGGGCATTCAAGGAAGGGAGTAGTGTAAAAATCCTAAAATGGAGATAAGCTTAGTGCATTTGAAAGTCAGTGTTGAGTAGAAGATTAAAAGGGGGGAGGGGAGAGGAGTAATGTTCAAGATGAAATCAAAGACATCTGCTCTTGTAGGCTCTCACCGGCCATTGTATTAGGTGTTCAGATTTTTTCCAAGTGCAATAGATAGCTTGGGAATGACATGATATTGAGTTAGAGAAGACTAAAAAATAGTAGTTTTTGAGGTAGATATAAATGTTTTGTTTTTTACAAGTTTGAGATAATTACAATGCAGGTTTAAGTTTGTACATACTAGAATAAGTCTCCCCTAGTTAGAATTCCAGCTCTGCTAATGACTATGCAAACTGGGGTGAGTTATAGAACCTTTTTACACTAATATCTTTGGTTATTAAAAAGGGAACAAAACTGTTTCAACCTAAAGTGATACACATATAAATTGTTTATCCACAAGTAATGTGACAATACATATAAAGCACTTAAAAGATACCTGCCAAACAATATTCAGTGAAACTCATTACCATTGGTCATAGAAGTCTGGGACTCAGGGAAACTTCCAAGTTAGTGATTTGACTCCATCATTTAGCTCTTCTTTCTCCTTTCTTTTTACGCCTCCCCACCCCTCCATTACTTCACTTCCTCTACTTCATTAGTTATCCATTGAAATCACTGAATGCATAAAACAGAGGAAAACTCTGAACCAGTACTGGAAATTAGAAAATGTTGACTAGTTCTCCTTCCTCCAGAAAAAAATTCATAGGAGTTAACTCTAACCTCAATAATAACCTTTAATTTTGAATGGTGAGGGCTAAAGATATGAGCAGTCTCTGAGATAAATGGGAAGAGACATTACCTTAAAACATTTTTCCCGGCAGATGAGCAGGCATTTAAATGCAGGAAAGTGGAGAAGGTATTTTTAAGCATAGAATTGTGTGGGGTGTTTTTTTAAATAGAGGAAAATGTGATAAATTTGAGCAAATGAAAGTATTAAAAACACACAATATAAGATAAATGACAAATTAGAGAAATAGTCACAATACATAAAACAGACAAATGGTTTGTATATTTAATGTATGAAGAACTCTTATAAATCAGTAGAAAGATAGATACTCTTTAATTTAACAAATATTTATTAATGAATGTATACCTTATGGTAAGCACTGTGCTAAACTAAATTAAAATAAATTGTATGTAAATTATGAAGCATATGACATATTTATCTATCAGACAGATTCTAGTAAACACACATTCATCTTTTCTTCCACTATCTTTGTATTTTCTCCTTATTTAGCCAAAATCTGTAGAATTAAAATAATGTGTGTTATGATTCCTTTAGTATGGTCAAATGGTGAGGTCAAGAGTTAGAAGTACTAAATTATGCTTTCATATCTTGGTTGGATTTCTCAGGTTGACCTCTGATTGATCTAAACAATATTTCACTAAATACTATAAAAATAAAACTTTTGTCTTACCAAGCCATGCTAAAGAGAATATAATAAAACAATCATTGCTACTTACAAATTGTTCATTAAGATGTAAAATGCTTTATCCACATCACATTTTTCAAACTCCACAACTTACCCATAAGATAAATATTACAGTTGACTCTTGAACAACATGGTTTGAACTGCAGGAGTCCACTTAATGTGGATTTTTTTTCTTCAACAAATGCAGTTGGCCCTTCAGATTCACAGAGTTCCACATCCTCAGATTCAACCAGAAAACAGTATTTTTGTATTCCAAATCATGGTTTCACAAGAGAGATCCCCAATCAAAAATGCTGTTTTCAATCTGTACTTGCTTGCGTTTGTGGATGAAATGGGCCAACTGCAGTAAAGCTTTTGGTGTATCAAAGTCATATGCAAACTTTCAACTGCCTTGCTGCCCCTAACCTCATGTTATATAAGGTCCAATTGTATGATGTCTATGTTATAGCTATTGATAGTTTGGATCAAAGAATTTAAATTACTTGTAGAAACCTAAATATTTTGTAAGTGTTGGAGCTAGATACAAAGTCAGGTCTGTTTGACTTCAAAGTCCATGCTTCATTTTTTACTTTCCACAGTGCTTTAGCTGATCTTTCCACATGAATCTCTTGAACTCCCAAGTCCCTTTAAGAACTTACAAGAACTCAACTGACATAGCATAGCACAGCATAAAATATTTTTCTTTAATGTACATTTAAATTGAAATTGAACTTGGATTTAAACTTAGGTCTTTTGACTTTGAATCCTATGCTTTTCTCAGTATGACATGTTAGCCTCAACTCCCAATGACTCCTCTACTCCCAATATTTTGCCTTTCATGTGAAAGCCCTAACTCATTGTTTTTTTACCTTTAAAAGGGGGAATCTAATACCTGCTGTATAGAACTATAAGAAGGGTCAAATGGCATTATTTATGTGAAAATGTTGTAAACTCAATCAAGATCCTTATGAGTATAGGTTTATATATTTACTAGAGGCCCGGTGCACAAAATTCATGCATGGGGGGGGGTGGTCCCCCTCAGCCCAGCCTGCACCCTCTCCAATCCGGGACCCCTCAGGGGATGTCTGACCGGCAGTTGGACATCCCTCTCACAATCCTGACCACTGGCTCCTAATTGCTCACCTGCCTGCTTGCCTGCTTGCCCCTAACTGCCTCCCCCTGCCAGCCTGATCACCCCTCATTGCCTCTGTGTGCCGGCCTGATAACCCCTAACTGCCCTCCCTGCCGACTTGGTTGGCCCTAACTGCTCCCTGCTACCGGCCTGGTCGCCCCCAACTACCCCCCCCCCACTGGCCTGGTTGCCCCACCCAGCCTGCTGTTCAGTCGTTTGGTCTTCCCTCACTAACCCACCTGCCAACCTGGTCACCCCACCCAGCCTGCTTGTTCAGTCGTTTGGTCATCCCTCAGGCCAGCTCTGGGTGGCTGGGCAGCTGCCATCCTAGGCTTGCCTGTGCCTCGGGCTGGCCCTGGGCAGCTGGGGGGCTGAGGGGACTGGGCGCCACCATCTTGTGGCTATGGGCACTGCCATCTTTGATGGTGTGGCAGTCAATTAGCATATTCCCTCCTTATTGTCTGTGGGTACTGCCATCTTTGTGAGGGCATAATGGTCAATTAGCATATTCCCTCTTTATTAGCTAGGATAGTAAATGCATTACCCCCAAGACTGACCTAACTCTATTAAAATATTCATCTTATGTCTCAGTCCCCAAAGATGTTTAATCATGAAATAATTTATTTTTTAATCTATAATATCTCAGAGTTGAGCTATATTGTTTCCTGAAATATTCTAACCACCTCTAATATTCTGATGTTCCCTGAAGTGTCACATTAAGCTCCATGGCAGAGTTGAACTTGGTTGGGAAAGAAGATTGAGTTTCCACATGTAAAAATAGAGATATACAAAGAAATATTTTAATAATGTGCTTTTCTAAGTAGTTTTCTTCATTGATCCAATTTACCCACTACAGTTATTGTCAAAGCCTGTTTGTGTTTATAAGAGGAAAAGTAAGAAAAGCAGTTTTGTAGTCAAGAGAATATTAAGGTCTCTTCTAGGACAAGGGAGCATGCAGAGCTTCAGTATGAAATGTATTTAGTCCCAGGCATTGAATTTTAATGGACTAGACCTGCCTCATGCGTCATAGACATTTCCAATGAAAGGATCCATTAATCAGTATAAAAATAACTGTTCATGAAGTTCACACCTACATATGCCTCTTGTTGAAGTAATTCTGCATTTATCTTCACAAAAGATATCAATTATTAAAGGTTTTAGTGTGATGGAGATACTTGACTTTGCTTGAAAGTTTGAAGAAGTGCTGACACTTTTTCCAGGTTAAAGCCTCTAAATTTGCTTTTGACCTATTTCTTCTTATCACCGCCACTGAACCTTCACTTTCTACTTTCCAGTTTCCTGTAGTCACTTTCTTCTGGTGGGATGCTTCCAACTGGCCTTTGAATATACTTGTCCTCTCATTCAATAATACAGTGATGATGTAACAGGGAGGGGCTAAATCAGAATCTCAGGAGTTTGGCAGAATGCAAACACATGCTGCTTGAAAAGCAAATTGAATAATATGATTTCTTTAATTTGTTTTCCCTTCTTGTTTCTTTATTTTAAAATTTTATTTATTTTATTTATCCAAAGAGGTGAGACCAAAAAGACTGAAAAACACTGTTGTAAAAAAGTTTCTGTGACCCTGCCATTCCTTGAGATAATGACTAATCCAATGGGGTGGTGAGGGCCTGGGAGGTGCGGGGGAGGACAGGAGCAGGCTGGAAGAGGTTAATGGGGGGAAAAGGAGGACCTATGTAATACTTTCAAAACAATAAATATTTTTAAAAAGATAATGACCAATCTTTTGCCTTTTGGAAGAGAAATCAATACTCATAGCCACCATTTCCCTAACTCCATTTATTGTTAATCCATTTTATGCTTTCTTTCTTTTTTTTTAACTATACTTTTAGAATGATAAGCATTTAGATTTAATCTCTGACTTCAGTAGTGTGTATAATTTCTATGAGAGAGTACAAACAGGGGAACAGATGTATACTTCCCTGCATAGTATTTTATGACTAAAATTTTGAATTAATAGCCAATATTTAAATATCAAGAAACTTAATATAATTTCTGATTCTCTGAAGTTTTTGGCAACACTGGGCTTACATTCCTACATGGCAATGATTAGCTGGACCTGAATACTGACTGCTCTCTTTACATGGGGTATAAATTACATAACTTGCATAGTCTCCACCACTTCCTGCATCTCAAAAATATTGAGTCTAAGTGTTAATTCCTACTTAACTTTGACATATCATCTAACATGTGCATTCATTTACATTACCTGCATCATTCCTGAAGGCATGGAAGACTGTGACCCCTAACCTAGGAAAAGATGTAGAGAAGTAACCAGGTAATAAAGTCTAGACTCATTCACAGTATTCTAAGGCAAGTACAGGGTGCAAAGAGAATACAATGGATGAGCACCTAACCGAGACTTGGGTCAGGGAAGGTTCCTCAGGAAACAGTGGTGTCTAATATAAGAATTGAAGGATAAGTTAACATCTGTAGTTATCATCCTATTAACTGTTTATTGAGACCATGTTAATTTAGAAAGATATTATAAAATATGTAGTTATTAAAAAGAAATGGGAGCATAAAGAAATCCATCTTAACAATGCTCTGATTTGTGGGTATAAATGTTCTCTAGTTCCTTAAAGTGAGGATTAAGTATTAAATGATATTTATTTATTTATTTTAAATATATTTTTATTGATTTCAGAGAGGGAGGGAGAGGGAGAGAGAGAGGGAAACATCAATGATGAGAGAGAATCATTGATAGGGTGCCTCCTGCACGCCCCCTGCTGCAGACCTAGCCCACGACTCGGGCACATGCCCTTGACCAGAATCAAACCTGGGACCCTTCAGTCCACAGGCCAATGCTATATCCACTGAGCCAAACCAGATAGGTATTAAATGGTATTTAAAAGTTGCAATCAACTGGGAGATTTAGTTAAGTATGCAAAAAGTGAGATTCCTTTTTTATTCTTCAGAATTTTGTTTTTTTCCTTGAGAACTTTCTTATTATTATCTTAACAAATTCCCACTTGGGGGAAATGCAATCTTTAATCAAGAAACTATCTGTTCAAATAGAAAGGCAACTTGAATTTTAAAAATATCAATTTGTTTTATCTTCTAAATTAGTCGTTCTCGTTCAGGAATCCTACCTTCCTCCCCCCCCTCCCAACCCTCCACCAGGAGCAATGTCTGGAGATACTTTTGATGTTAACAGCTGGAATGGGAGAAATGGCTACTGGCTTTTAGACAAGAGAGGCCAGGCAGAAATGCTGATAAGCATCTTACAATCTCAGGACAGCCCCCACAACAAGAAATAATCCAATCCAAAATGCCAGTCATGTCAAGACAGAGAAATCTTGATCTAAAGATGGAGGATTCAGAAACTATGAAAAATGTGCTTTGGGTCCTGGATTTTAGGATAGTTGAAATAAAAATCTCAACTTTGCAATCAAATACATGTACTAAGAAAGAAAAAAAAAAAAAAAATATATATATATATATAAATATATAAATATATATATATATATATCAGGAAAGCAAATACAACAGTTTCCAGGCTATGAATCACCATGAATAAAATACAGTTTTCTGATAGACATGGTTAAGTAGGATCTAGGTCTATGAGTCAGACAGGCATGGGTTTGAATTTAAAATTTTCCCCTTCTGCTCAGCCAACATGGCTCTGTGGCTGATTGTTGATCTATGAACCAGGAGGTCATGGTTCCATTCCAGGTTGGGGTACATACCTGAGTTGAGGGAATGGTCCCCAGTTTGGGGCATACAGGAGGTAGCCAGTCAATGATTCTCTCTTATCATTGATGTTTCTATCTCTCTCTCCCTCTCCCTTCCTCTCTGAAATCAATAAAAACATATATTTTTTTAAATTTCCCCCTTCCATGTCTTTTCCCTTTGTGATAACATAGAAAATAACTTCTGAAAAATGGGAATATCTTGCTAGCTATCTGTAGGGTGGAATCAATGATCATTCAGCATTTGCTTTTATCATATGAAATGTTAAAAAAAGAGTTAACTAATCAAAATGCTACTTTTCATTCACTAAATAATTTTATTAAGTAGTTTGTGTATTAAAGTAGAAGTATGTGTGAGGTCAAATGAGATGTTCTAATATGCTTTTGTTCATTAACAGTCTTACTTAAGATCCTTGAAACTATAAATCTCATTTTCCCACACAAAGTCTTGTGTTTCGTTTTAAGAGTACTGTACAATTCAGATACCATCTAAAGAAATAGGCTCTAGCCCGCCCAGTGTGGCTCAGTAGTTGAGCATTGACCTATGAACCAGGAGGTCATGGTTCGATTCCAGGTCAGGGCACATGCCCGGGTTGCAGGCTCGATCCCCAGTAGTGGGCATGCAGGAGGCAGCCGATCAATGATTCTCTTTCATCATTGATGTTTCTTTCTCTCTCTCCCTCTCCCTTCCTCTCTGAAATCAATAAAAAATATATTAAAAATAAATAAATAAATAAATATGTCCCAAAGTAGGTTGCAACATGACAGAAATCATGCAAAACAGTTTATTAGGGTACAAAAAATATAAATTTGACTTAACTTTATATAAAAAGGTAATAAAATTTTACTAATATTCAACATGAAGATTTGTATTGGTAGTCTCAGTTCATATGTCAGTTAGTCATATATGTAATAAATAAATATTTAGAATTCCAAATGAAATGAGACCCTCATTCTTTTTTCAGCATTTAGTACAAGAGGATGCATTATGTGAGCCAAAATAAGTGGGTTTATAAATATTACCATCTACTTTTAACTGAGTTGACCCTTAAAATGGCAGATTATTATTTTTAATGTATGCCTGTCCATTTATTTATTTTAAATCCTCACCTGAGGACATGCTTACAGAGAAGAAGGAGGAAAGAGGAAAGGGAGAGAAAGAAACATTGATCAGTTGCCTTCCATATGTGCCCTGACTGGGAATCGAACTGGCAACATTTTGGTGCACAGGATGATGCTCAACCAACTGAGCCACTCCAGCTGGGCGAATGTAGACTATTCTTAAAATATTCCTATGAAGAAATCACAGACCAAATATATATTATGAATGTAGGAAGAATAGGAAAATGCCTACCAAAAACAAAACAAATAAAAACTCAAAACCCATTAAAGAAAGATGACATGATAAAGATTTCTTGCAACATATAATGCCTAACATGAAATACAAATTAATAGATATATAAAGAAACAAAAAATGTAGTATATACTTAAGATAAAAATTATTTAATAAGAACAAACACTGAGGCAATCCAGATGTTAGAAAAAAAAACAAAACATTTAAAATAGCCATTAATGCTAGGTTCAAAAATTTTAAAGTAAAATCTGAAAAAATAAAGAAAAATATGAGTAATCATAGCAGAGAAATTACAATGATATTTTAACACTAAGTAAAAATACTAGGCCCTGACCGGTTTGGCTCAGTGGATAGAGTGTCCTACTGTGGACTAAAGGTTCCCAGGTTCAATTCTGGTCAAGGACATGTACCTTGGTTGCGGGTACATCCCCAGTAGTGGGTGTGCAGGAGGCAGCTGATCGATGTTTCTCTCTCATCGATGTTTCTAACTCTCTGTCCCTCTCCCTTCTTCTCTGTAAAAAAATCAATAAAAAATATATTTTAAAAAAAGTAAAAATACTAGAACTGGAAAGTATAACATCTGAAATGAATAATTCTTAGTAGTTAGCATCCAATGGAAGGTTACAGAGAAATTGTTTCTGAACTTGAATTCAAATAAATAAAAATAATCAAATTTTGAGAACAGTAAGAATGTAGAAGAAAATAAACAGACACATGGTAACCTGTGGAAGATTAACAAATAGTCAAATATACACATTTTAAAAAATAATGGTAAAAATTTCAGAATTTGATAAAAACGAAAACTTACAGACTTAAGAAGCTCAATGAACTTCAAAATGAATTGTACAAAGAAAACCATAAATAGGATTATTATAACCATTCTGCTGAAATCCAAGGATATTTTCTCTTCTCTTATTTTCTTTAAAAGACATGAGTGTTTAACACAAAAATTTTAACAATATATTGGAGTTGATAACATGTATAGATGTAATGTACCTGGCCACACTAGCATAAAGAATGGAAATAAAGTGGAACTGTACTATTGAAAGATTTTTGTATTTAAAGTGAAGTAGGCCAGTATTAACAGACAGTGCTTATGATATATTGAGAATACAAACTGTAATCACAAGAGCATCAGTTAAAAATGCATATGACTTCATTTGTAAAAATGCATAAATACATAGTCATTACTTTATAATGCATAAAACTTTTGCTCTTTAAATGACACTGTTAAGAAAATGAAAAGGCAAACCATAGAGCGGGGAAAACTTTGCATAATGTACATCTAACAAAGGATCAACATCCCAAAAATATAAAGGTCGCCTACAATTCAAAAAAACAATAAATCAAATTTTAAAATGGGAAAAAAATATTTGAATATACAATACACCTAAAAAACTTGGTGAAAAATAAGCACATGAAAATCCACTCAACCACATTAATCATTAGGGTAATGCAAATTAATCATAATGAGATCCTAATATGCATCAAATGAAATGGCTAAAATAAAAAAATATTGACCATACGAAGTATTGATAAAGATGTGGAACTAGAATTCTCATATGTTGCTGATGAGAATGGAAAATGATAAAGCCAGTTTGATAGAAAGTTTGCCATGTTCTTATAAAATTAAACATGCACTTATGATATGACCCACCATTTCCACTCCTAGGTACTGCCCAATAGGAATAAAAACATTTGTTCAAATGAAGATTTGCAAATGAATGCTAATAGCAGTGTTATTTATAATACTGAAAGTCTGGTAATAACTCCTGTATCTATCAACAGGTGAATGATTAAACAAATTATGGAATATCCATATAAGAGACTGCAACTTTGCAATAAAAGAAATAAATTACTGAATGCACAACAATATCATTAGAATAAGTGGGAGAAACCATATATATATATATATATAAAACCCTATGCAAATAGACTGAACGGCAGAACAACCAAACAACTGGTTGCACTGACGTGCGCTGACCACCAGGGGCTGTGTGCGGCACATGGCAGGCATCAGCAAGCAGGTGGCAGAGCGTGGAACAGGGCGGGTGTTGGTCGCAGTGGGATGGTGGAACAGGTGAGCAGGAGTGGCGCCAGTCACTGTCATCAGGGCGAGCCTCTGGTGGTTACTGAAAATTCTTTGCTCCCGTGCACCGCAGTCCTGCCCGCTCGCATCCACTGCCGTCGCTGGAGCTGCCACTCACACCCACTGCCAGCGCCCAGCACTGATGCTGATCACTCGGAGCCGTCAGTAGGTGCGAGCAGTGGCTGCCAACCCCGATCTCCCCTAAGGGCTACTTCACCTCACCCTGCTCCTGAGGAGTGATCAGGGCAGCAACCGCTGCTCGCAACTACTGCTGGCACTGGCCACAATTGCTCTGCACTGTGAGCTGGTGCAAGTGGGTGTGAGCAGGACTGGTGCCATCAGCACATGGGAGCAGCGTTGGCAGGAGCAGGGCTGCCAGCAGTCAGGGGACCAGGTGTCATGCAGGAGGGGCTAGGCGGGGGTGCGAAGAATGTGCTGAGACCTGCCCCTGTGCCCACTGCAGTCTCGCGGCCCACAGTTCCTTTCAAGGTGCATTAATTCGTGCACTGGCCCCTAGTCTACACTAATAAAAGAGAAATATGCAAATTGACCCTACCTTCGTGATGCCCACCAGCCAATCAGGAGTGCATATGCAAATTAACCCAACAAATATGGCAGGTTAATTTGCATACACAGGCACCGAGCGGCCAGGCACGGGGCATTCCACACTGCCCCAGCTGCTCCAGACCTCTGGGCAGCGTGGGAAGGTGGAAAGGTGGCTTTGGGCCCAGGGCAAAGGTAGAAAGGCGGCTCCGGCCACAGCGAAGGTGATGCCGGCTGCCAGGGAAGGAAGGCCCATTCTTGCATGAATCTTCATGCATCAGGCCTCTAGTCTTTATAATAAAAGCCTAAGTGACCTTTATGGAATGACCAGAATGACCAGTCACTATGATGCGCACTGACCACCAGTCCCGCTCACACCCACTTGCACCAGCTCACAGTGCAGCTCATGGCACCAGTCCCACTCACACCCACTTGTACCAGCTCACAGTGCAGAGCAATTGTGGCCAGTGCCAGCAGTAGGTGCAAGCAGCAGCTGCTGCCCTGATCACCCCTCAGGAGAAGGGTGAGGTGAAGTAGCCCTTAGGAGCAATCGGGGTCGGCAGCCACCGCTCGCACCCGCTGACGGCGCCAAGTGATCAGCATCAGTGCCGAGTGCCAGCAGTGGGTGCGAGTGGTGACTCCAGAGGCGGCAGGAGCTACCCCCTGGTGGTCAGTGCACTCCCACAGGGCGAGCACCACTCAGCCAGAAGCTGGACTCATGGCTGGCGAGTGCAGCAGCAGTGGCAGGAGCCTCTCCTGCCTCCACAGAAGTGCTAAGGAATAGTGAGCTGAGCAGTAAGGAGCAGCAAGCAGGTGGGAAATAAGTAGCGAGAGGTCCCAGACTGCAAAAGGGCACAGGCTAGCTGAGGGACCGCCCCCACAGTGCACGAATTTCATGCACCGGGCCTCTAGTCTAAATATATAAAACCCTAAGTGACCGGTTGACTGTTTGACCAGTCAACCCTTTGACCAGTTGCTATGATGTGCACTGATACCAGGGGGCAGACACTCAATGCAGGAGCTGCCCCCTGGTGGTCAGTGCACTCCCATAGTGGGAGCACCGCTCAGCTGACCAACGGGTGCCAGACGCTGGGCTCAATGCTGGCAAGCAAAGCAGCTGTGGCAGGAGCCTCTCCCACCTCTATAGCAGCGCTACCGAACGGACGCGGCAGGGATGAGATGAGCAGGAGTGGCGCAGTGCTTGGCCTGGGTTTGGGCTCCTTCCCGGCCACCTGCTGATTCATGCACTATTACATCCCTCGGGGGATTTCAGACTGCCGGTTTTGACCCAATCCTGGATTGCACGAGGGCGCAGGCCAGGCTGAGGGACCCCAATGGTGCACAAATTCGTGCACCGGGCCTCTAGTATATAAAATAAAACATACTAATGGATTGCATTTATATAAAATTCCAGAAAGGGGAAATTATAGTGTTAAAAAATACATCCGAGGTTTCTGGAGACCAGATGAGATGAAGAAAGAAACTGACTACAAAAGGTTATGAAGGAACCTTTGTGAACGATATCATCATTGTGATGCTGGTACATGACTATATTTTTAAAAGTATACTTAAAATTGTAAATTTTATTGTGCATACATTATACCTCAATAAATCTAATCTCTATTAAAAATTAAAACAAAACAAAGTATAAGGGCTAACCATCCATATGACAAAATTTAAACAACTGCTCCATTCTTACTATTAATGATGCCCCCACTGATAGAAAAAAACAATACCCAGTCCTGAGGTAGGCCCAATATGCCAGGGTGTGTAATTGAAAGAGCTGCTGATACATCAAATAAAAATATGCAAAACTTACATTATTCATTTTGTGAATGTTAAGAACAAAATAAAGTTTAATTACAATGTTTATGATAATCCGAAGTAATACATAAAAATAACTATTTTGTATATATAAAAAATATTAAGATCAAGAAAAGCAAGAAGAAACAAGGTAATTCCTTCAGATTAAAGGAGAGTGCAGAGATAAGAAAACTAAAAATGCTTACTTCTGGACTGAATTCTAAACTAGAAAAAATAAAAAGCTATAAATGACACCATTGGGACTACTGGCCAAATTTGAATTTGGACTATAGGTTAGATAATAGCAGTGTTAAATTTTCTGATTTTTATAATTACATTGTGATTATGTTGGTGAATTTCCTTTTTCTCAGGAAATAAAGATCAAAGTTTTAGTAATAATGAGGCAATGTTGCCTTCAATTTACTTTCAAAGGTTTCAAGAAAAAAAATAATAATGAAGATGAGACAAACTATAAACATTTAGTAAATCTGGATAATGTGTAAATAGGAGTTTCTTGTACTAGTCTGGCAACTTAAAAAATAAACTTAATAAAATAAACATTTATTAAAATATATGGGGGAAAGGAACTGGAACCCAAAATGAATTATATACATATTACAGTAGTTAAGAAAGGGATAATTAGAACTAAATTTAGTACAATAGGAGTGTGAATGGCTATTTTACATTGTTTCTGTATTTAATGGTAAATTAAATTTGTTTTTACCTTCATTAAGGAATAAGTAGAATAATCAATCATTCATCCTATCATGGCCTTTTAATAATTATTGACTACCTTATATCCTAAGATTATAAATTTGTTTGAAATTTCTACAAAAAAAAGTTTTAGTCCTTATATTCTTCTGTAAAATATAAGAAAACAGTAGAAACAGCAAAAGGAACTCTAAAAATTGAATTTTCGAATTAATAAACAGAGGTGGGAGAAATAAATATCCTATCTAATAAAAGAGTAATATGCAAATTGACTGTTACTCCAAGACACAAGATGGCTGCCCCCATGTGGTCAAAGATGGCTGCCCCCATGTGGACACAAGATGGCCACTACAAGATGGCCTGCAGTGGAGGACAGTTGGTGGGACCCAGGCCTGCAGGGGAGGGCAGTTGGGGGCAACCAGGCCTGAGGGGAGGACAGTTAGGGGTGACCAGACTAGCAGGGGAAGGCAGTTAGGGGTGACCAGGCCGGCAGGGAGGGCAGTTAGGGGCAATTGGGCTGGCCGGGGAGCAGTTAGGCATTGATCAGGCTGGCAGGGGAGTGGTTAGGGGGTGATCAGTCTGGCAGGCAGGCGAGCGGTTGGGAACCAGCAGTCCTGGATTGTGAGATGGATGTCCAACTGCCTGTTTAGGCCCGATCCCACTGTGGGGATCAGATTGGAGAGGGTGCAGGCTGGGCTGAGGGATATCCCCCACCCCCGTGCAAGAATTTCATGCACCGGGCTTCTAGTATTCTCATAAAGATTGTAGCTCTAACTCATTCAGAACCCATTTGTGTGGTTGTGTCAGGGTAAATCTTAGGAAAATTACCTAATATGGAAAAAATCTCCCAGACAGATTCAGAATTTATGGTTTCACATATTGCCACGACTAGCCATCAGCATCTTCCTAGTCATCAGAGCTCTCCTACTTTCACCTCTTGTCATTTAGCAGGAAAACCATCATCAGACACTTTTTCCTACACCCTGAACTCCCACTCCATTCCAGTTTTGCAGAATGACTAGTAAGTATTAAAGACTACTTAGCACTTACCTGATGCTTTCTCCCAGAAGGAATCAGAAAAATTGACTAGGCATTGACAGGGATGAAAAGGGATGATCATTAGAGCACTTGCACTCTGACTCACAGAAGTATGTGAATCTGAATCAAGGGGGATTATGGCTCTTTCCCCACAGTGGTAAACTCTCTAAAGGCTGGGAAGGGGTAGAGTGCAAAGTGATCTTGACATAAGCAAACAGCTGCCCCTCCCCCCACCTGCACATACAAAACTGATATAAAATCATATCACAGAGCACTGAAATTGACAAAGAACAAAATATGCAATATAACAAGGAGTGTCTGAAAGTATGACCCACTGTACTTGATTTTAATCATTATTCTAGCATCTACTAGAAAATCGAACTTTAACCTTTTCTATAAAATAAAACCTATATGCAACTCACTGGATTATTTTAATGGTTAAAGAAATAATGTATATAAACCTATTGTGATATTTAGCTCATAATAAATGCAGAGCAAGTAGAACCTTATTATAATTAAAGAATGAATAAGTTACATATATTTAACTTATATAAGTATGTATTTATGAAAATCTGAAAGATCTATCTCAACACTGAGTACCCCAGTTTTTCCAATCCACTTTTCCATTTATTTTCTGATCAGATACTGAAATTAGGTTGGAACATGGGACTGATATAAGGAAATAAATAACTGGAGCAAAAGTAGAAAATTTAAAAAAGGAAACTAAAGGGAACCCCGGAGATATTTTTTTATGAAGGAAAACATGCAGAAAAAGAATGCAACTTCAATGTGCTTCTTTCATGAATTTTTCAAATGCAACCTCATTCCCGTCTGCACAGAGACAGCTTGGTCTCCTGGTAAGGAGCTCTGGTGAGGGAACCAGATTGCCAGGTCTTCATTCCTGGCTCACCACTGCCTAGGCATGTAACCTTGGAGACGATAGTATTCCCTCACGGAGTTCTTGTGAGAATTAAATGAGTTAAATATATAAAGCATTAAAAAGAGTATGTGTCTGGTATTTAGATGAAACCTACTCAATAAAGAGCAAGAAGCCCATCCAGTATTGTAATATTCTGGTCACTGTTAATGTTTTCCATCATTACTAATTTGAAAAAAAAAAAAAAAAAGGAGCCTAAAGATACACACACTCTTGGTTCTCATGCAATACTTATTGGAACAAAAATGCTGTACCTTGTAAACTGCCAAATGCAAGGCTGTAAATCCATTTCTTGTCAGTCGAGATGGGCGGAGCCCTTTTAACATAAGGGTTCTAATATGAGACTTGTTGCCTTAAAGAGAAAAGTTTTAAAAAGGTTAAACTGTTGAGGGGGTAGACTAAGTGATTTTAAAATCTCTCTGAGTTAATGGTAAATGTCACACTGATGTATGACAGTGTCAGATTGCTGTTCTACAGGCCATTTTTAAAGTTTTCTATTAGTTGACAGCCTTACTTAGTAGTGAACATTTCTATAACACTTATAAAACTTTGTATCAATGCCGTGCATTTAATGCATTTGTGTTACATTGTTTTATTTAGTGCTCTCATCATCTGATGGTTTTAAAACATAAAAACATGAAAAATCATCTTAATAAACAATTAGGGGAAAAGCTTAGATAAAAATCTAGTTGTACAGGAATCTTTAGAACATCATTAGCAGTCAAGCTTATTTGGACCAAAGCAGTCTAATCAATCGATTTGACAGAAATGGTTAAGAGATCTGATGAAAGTCAATACTTATACATCAGTATTCTATTTAAAAAGCTGAGTTCAATGAATGCTAGTTTGAATTAACAAAAATAAATATTAACTATTAATTCATTAATTAAGTAAATATATTGAGTACCTACTATATGCCAGTTACCATCCTAGGTGTTAGGGATACATGCATTAGTGAACAAAACAAAACATAAGTCCAATTAACTCTTAATCTTCCCTTTGGTCAGTCTTCACTTTGAGATTTTATCCTTGGCATTTATTACCTTCCACATATCTTACTGCAGATGGTGAAGCAATTGCTTGATAATGTTTTGAGTACTTCTGAATTTAACCTAATCCCTCACTAGCATGCCCAATTCTTCAAAATGCTCTTTGGATTTCCAAGCAAGCTAGCTGAGTGACTTGGTTCAGGGTAGAAGCACAGTGAAACAAACTCAGAGCTAAATCAATTGGAATATCTGCCTGGTATTTACTGCTTCAACTGAAGATTTTCAGAGTTGCAGGGGCAAAACAAAAGAGAAAATTGAGTATAAATGGAATTGTCTTGTAGATGATTAAGCAGCTCAAATCACTGACCATATACTAGTATATGTACAACTAGTTTATAAAGTATTGAGCTTCAAGCACTCACCTCCACAAATGCAACATAAATGAAGCAGAGACAGTCCATTTTCTGTGCGGTAATTTAAATTAACTTTACTGAAGGCATCATCAGAGCTGAAAAAAAATATTTTACAGATGATAAATTTCATCTTTTAGTTTATTATCTTTCATTTGAAAAATTATAGAAGGGTATCATTCTATCTAATAAAGAGGGAATATGCTAATTGACCATCACACTCTCACAAAGATGGTGGTGCCCACAGCCACAAGATGGCGGCGCCCAGTCCCTTCAGCCCCACCGGGGTGGCAGGCATGCGGCACAGCCAGGTCTGCCTCCAGGCAGGTCCGGACACACTGCACGCCTGCTTCCGGAGACCCCCAGTCCCCTCAGTGCCCCCAGCCATCCAGGGCCGGCACGAGGCACAGGCAAGCCTCAGATGGCAGTTGCCCAGCCACCCAGAGCCGCCTGAGGCTCAGGTAACCAGGGCAAGCCCAAAGCTTGCACTGCCAGCAGTGGCAGCAGCAGAGGTGTGATGGGGCATTGCCTTCCCCTGATTTCCAGGTCGCCTCTCACCCCTGAGGGCTCCCGGACTGTGAGAGGGTGGCAGGCTGGGCTGAGAGACCCCCCCCTCCAGTGCATGAATTTTCATGCACTGGGTCTCTAGTGTTACTATAAATTCAGAAGTATATCTTTTCTAGGATTCTTTTGTACCTAGAAAATGTATTTTGAATATATCTCTGTATAAAGAACTGTAAAATCAAGATAAAGTAATATTGAAAGTTTGAGAGACCACGTTAAAGATTCATGCGCACAGTCTGTTCTGTGTAAAATTTGAATGGTTCAGGGCATCTTGATGAATTAAAATTTATGTATATATAGAAAGTATAGACATTTGAAAATAAAATATTTCCTTCACACTCAACATTTCACACCATAGTTATGGAAAATTTCAAGAAATCCACTCCAAAAAGAAAAGAAAAAAGTCAGCATCTGATAAGAGACTGGGAAAAGAATACACTCCCAATGTATTACAAATTCTGCCTGAAGCAAAGTTGCCTTGTACTCTGACTGGGTCAGGTTTCACAGATAAAGAAGGTCTAAACTCTGATAGTGTACAGGCTCAGATGAAAGGAGTAGTGTTAGTGATTTAATTAAGGAAAGCCTTGCCTTGTCTGAACAAAGACTATTGCCCCACAATGGCCCTGGAGAGCTATAGGTAGCCTTTGGAGAAAAAAAAAAAAAAGTAAAGCTAAAATTGTTGACCTCCTGAGGTCCTTGGTACAGGATGGTTTTCAGTAGAAATGATGGGATCATATCCTTGGCCTCACAGGTCAATTTCAAGGTGCCTCCTGCCTATTTAAATCTCTCAAAGCTTCAGTGAGATAGCATAGTCTTTGGTAAGTGAGCCTTCCATGTCATTTGTAAAGTACTTACACTTAAAAGATACTGTAAATTCCGGATGTCATCATCAATGCATCCAGTTAAGAACTTCAAAACTCATTGGAATTTTGAAATAGAAAAAGAAAAGGTATTATTCTCCAGGGTTCTGCTAAAAAGAGAGAGTCTCTAAATCTGGGTACATTGGAGGATCTCAGTGAAACACTTTGTAAGCAATGGCAAGTCTGGTGGTTGTTTTCATAGATGTGGGGATATTCCAGAACTTTTCCACCCTCCAAACTTTCTGCGTTTTCACGTTCAACTTCCCAACAGCAATGCTGTTGACCATCCTGGGAGTACCAAGGACCTCAGGAGGTCAATAATTTTAGCTTTACATTTTTTTTTCTTCCAAAGGCTACCTATAGCTCTCCAGGGCCATTGTGGGGCAGTAGTGTTTGTTCAAACAAGACAAGGCTTTCCTTATACCTCATAGCTTGACTTGTTTAGAATGCCATTTATAGAAGTAAAATGAACTCCAATGAGTCATTTTTACTAATGTTGGTAATATAATATAGCAAGGAGCCCAGGATTTCATGAAATATAGTTAACCGAACTCACTTCTATCTGCACTTTCCCCCAGCTCAATGAAAATTGGGAGGGGGGGGGGAATGACTTCTGATGAAAATACCACTATTTTAAATGTCTATCTAAAATAAGCCTAATTATAAACAATATAGCTATTTTATATGTGCAGTACCTTTACAAAATAATGTGTGCAGTACATATTATAAAATGTGTGGCCTTTTCCTGAGCCTGACATTTAAACTCTCAAAGCCAATTGCATTGGAGATGTCTTGGAGAAATTAAACTATTAGGTAGTACAGAACAAAGTGCTCTCAGCAACCCATGCTTGGAAATGCATCCACAAAGGCCTTTTTCGTGAACGTGATTTCAAATAGTAAAGGTTTTCTGAAAAGCTGAACTCTGCTTTTAAAGCTGGGTGGATTGATTTTTTTCTCTTAAAGTTTGTAGGACATCAGTGTCCTTAAATAAAAAGGGGAAATAACCTGTGACCAGTAGTTGATGAGGCTGATTGGCAATAATTGAGCCTGAAGCTTCAAGAGATTTATTTAAATAGGCAGGAGGCACCTTGAAATTGACCTGTGAGGCCAAGGATATGATCCCATCATTTCTACTGAAAAACATTCTGGGAGTACCAAGGACCTCACAAGGTCAATAATTTTAGCTTTACTTTTTTTTTTTTTTCAAAGGCTACCTGTAGCTCTCCAGGGCCCTTCTGGGACCATAGTCTTTGTTCAAACAAGGCAAGACTTTCCTTAATTAAATCACTAACACTACTCCTCTCACCTGAGCCTAAGCTTGCTTTCACTTTTCTTCCTTGGTCTTTCCATTATCCAGCAAATGAAACACACAGGAAGATCACAAGACAGAAATCAAAGTATTGGGGTGGAGGGAAGACAGGGAAGCATCCTGTTAAATAAAGAACTATATAAACTTCAGGCAAAGAGAAAAACAGGGAAGGAAGCACTTTCTTTTGAGCTAACTATACTGAACTTAATACTAAAAGAAGAAAAAGCTTGGGGGCTCCTATGTAGCAATAAATCCTTAAGGAAATTAGTTTTTCAACGTGTGCCTCTAATATACATTATATAACTAGGGTAGGGGCCCGGTGCACGAAATTCATGCACTGGGGGGGGGGGGTCCCCTCAGCCCAGCCTGCCCCCTCTCGCATACTGGGAGCCCTCAGGGGGTGTCCTGAGAAGCGGGCCTAAGCAGAAGTCTGGCCTCCCTTTGTGGGAGATCACCGGGCTAATCAGGGAAAGGCACCAGCCCCATCACCCCGCTGCTACAGCCACTGCCAGTCACCGCAGCCACCAAGGTGTTTTCATCAACACGGACTCCAGTCCCTTCACCAAGAAAAAATGACAACTTTCTTTAGGCATTTTCAAGATGTCTCTTTCATAGGATATGACCTTTCTTTCTTTCTTTCATTCTTTATTTCTTTCTTTCTTTCTTTCTTTCTTCCTTCCTTCCTTCCTTCCTTCCTTCCTTCCTTCCTTCCTTCCTTCCTTCCTTCCTTTCTTCTTTCTTTTTTTTTCTTTCTTTCTTTCTTTCTTTCTTTCTTTCTTTCTTTCTTTCTTTTCTTTCTTTCTTTCTTTCTTTTCTTCTTTCTTTTCTTCCTTCCTTCCTTCCTTCCTTCTTTTCTTTCTTTCTTTCTTTCTTTCTTTCTTTCTTTCTTTCTTTCTTTCTTTCTTTCTTTCTTTTTTTCTTTCTTTCTTTTCTTCCTTCCTTCCTTCCTTCCTTCCTTCCTTCCTTCCTTCCTTCCTTCCTTCCTTCCTTCTTTCTTTCTTTCTTTCTTTCTTTCTTTCTTTCTTTCTTTCTTTCTTTCTTTCTTTCTTTCTTTCTTCTTTCTCCTCATCTGAGGATATGTTTCCATTGATTTTTAGAGAATGTGGAAGAGAAAGGGAAAGACAGAGAGAAACATCAAAGTGAGAGGAACACTTTGATTGGTTGCCTCCTGCATGAGCCCTGACCTGGGCCCCAGCCAGGGAGGACCCTGCAACCTAGGTACATGCCCTTGATCAGAATCTAACCCAGACCCTGCAGTTGGCAAATCTAGGCATCATCCACTGAGCCAAACCGCCTAGGGCAGGATATGACATTTCTTAGCCTTCCAGCATCGGACCTTCGTTTTTTTTCTCCAGGAGTGTGGTGGAAAATCCCTAGATCACCTTTTTGGATTCTTATACCCAAACTACTAAGAATATTACCAGTGGCATACAGGGAGCTTAGCCAATGAGCGGTCAGAAGAGGTGTTTCCTCTGTAGTTCACACCTATCTCCTCCGATCTCCAGCTCCACCCCTGCCAAGGCCTAAAGCCTCGGAGACTGGGCAGGCCCTCCCCCTGCACCCCAGATCCCTCCAATTGCCAGGTCCGCCCCTGCCAAGGCCTAAAGCCTCTGGCCGAGGCTAGGGCCCTGGGCAGGGGACCCCCAGCTGGCTCCAATCTCCCAGCTCCACCCCCGGCCAAGGCGTGGCCCTGGGCAGGGGACCCCCAGCTAGTGCCGATGGCCCAGCTCCGCCCCCGGCCGAGGCCAGCAAGGACAGGCAGAAAGCTTGGCTTCCTCCATTGCCAGGGAAACCCAAGCCTCCCTCCTGCTCTCTGTGCTGCAGCCATCTTGATTGTGTTTATTTGCATATTCGCTCCTGACTGGCTGATGGGCGTGGCTTGTGGGTGTAGCGGAGGTACAGTCAATTTGCATATTACTCTTTTATTAGATAGGACAATATCTGCCGTATTTTAATGTTTTAAAAGTAGAAAAAGTCATTTCGTCAATGTAGGTAATTCTTAAAGCTTGGTCCTTATGTTTACACCAGGATTAAAATAATACCCTGTTTCTGCCTTTTAAGTCGTTTTTCTTTTCTTTCTCCAATTTGGGCAAGCTATTTAACCTCTTCAAGCCTCAATTTCTTCAGTTATAAAATTATTAAAATAACACATAAGACATTGTGTTGTGAAGAATAAATGTGGTTAAGTGCTTACTACAGTAGCTGGCGCAGTATATGTTACCCACAAATAGTTATTTTATTGTTATTACTATTGTTATCAAGTCCACTGTAAATATTTGGCTTTTCTTTTGTAATCTGACCCTTCCATGAATTTTAGCAAAATTTTCAAACCGAGTTTTATTGTCAACCTCTCACATTTGATGACCTGTAAAATTTTCTGATTTTCACAATTAATTCTATAGATACAGTGTTAAGTATTTTATGCTCACAGTAACTCTGTTGGATTTTCAGAAAATGTATGACCTTTTCTTCCCTGTTTTTAAAAATGGCCACCAGGTTGTGACAATAACACTTATCAGTGATTCAGAGCAACTGCTAGAATCACAGTTTCGTAACACAAGTCCAGCGACATCATAAAATAGGGAAACTACCGGGTGTTCAAAAAATTTATACACATTTTGAATGATTATAAAGCCAGTGTTTATTAACATACAGTTAGTTATCAAAATTTAAAAGAATCTACAGAAATGAATAATTTTTTTTGTCAATGCCTGTTTTCAAACTGATGACCCATTCTGGTCCAGGCACTGCTGATAACATGAAGCAATGGAATCGAGAACATCAAGAATCATTTTGTTCGGTATTTGTGTGCCCTCAATTCATCTACTGTTGCCGATTCTGTGTTGCAAATTTTAGCTTTTATGTATCCCCATAAAAAAGTCTAGTGGCATTTTGAATATTTTTTCTAGGTGCCTTATATAAGTAGAATCATAGATTATTTGTCCTTTTGGGACTGTCTTATTTCATCTAGCATACTGTTGTTCTCAAGGTTCATAGGTTCATCCATTTTGTTATGTGTCAGAATTTCCTTCCTTTTTAAGGCTGAAAAATATTTCATTATACATATATATGTTTGCATATATATATCACATTTTCTTTATTCATTCATCCATTGATGAACATTTGAGTTGCCTATACCTTTTTGCTATTGTAAATAATGCTGTTATGAACATGTTATATGAAAATCTCATTTATTTATGATTTATCATAAAGTCCTTGTCTGGTTTAGATATTAAGTTATAATAGCCTAATAAAATTAACTAAGAACTAAAAAAAAAGTCTAATGGCACTTTAGGTTAAATTTTCTTGGTTCAAAGCTTAGTCTGGCTTCACCAATTATTTCAAATCAGTTAACCTGAAAGGGAGTGAAAATTAAGTGTGTTATCAGCTGTTAAAGTGTGTATACATTTTGGGGGACACTCTATATTTTCAACAATGGAGATATTAAAAGAACAATAAATCCAAATGGGGAAAAATAGGTTGTACTTAAAATCATTTTATCATTCAACCCATTATTTAACTTTGCCAATGCATTTGGATCAGTCTGGCATAATACCTACTGAATACCAACTGTGTGCCCCACCTTGGTTCTTAATACTCCCTTCAGATTGTTTTCAACAGTCTACTTGATATAAATTACTTATTAATTCCTGGATCTTTTTTAGTGCATCTGTTTTGGGAACATACAAGTTAGAGAGAATCCTGCAACGGACCTGAGCATTATTTCTGATCTCTACTGCTCCTATCAGCCTTGCAAAGAAAGTGAACACTAAATAAACTGAAAATATAAGATGCTAAAGTCCACTGCTTTATTAAAAAAAAAAAAAGAATAACAGCAAGTGAATGTCTACTCTTTACATAAATAAAATTGAAAGCAGGAATTATATTTGAGTTTTTATTTAACAATCATTTCTTAGCTCCTTAGCTCACTGAATCTTTTAAAAAATTAATTGATTGGTTTACAGAGAGGTGGGAGGGAGGGAGAGAGATTAGGAAAGAAGAGAGAGAGAGAGAGAGAGAGAGAGAGAGAGAGAGAGAGAGAGAGAGAGAGAGGGAAACATCAATTTGTTGTTTGACTTATTTATGCATTCATTGGTCACTTCTTGTATGTGCCCTGACCAGGGGTCAAAACCGAAATCTTGGTATATTGTGCGTACACACTAACCAATTAAAATACCTTGCCAGAGCAGCTCACTGAATCTTAAACTAGACTTGACCATTCTTAAGTGATTCAGTATAATACAGTTCTAAAGAGCTCCTCGCTCAAAACTGAGCTGTTGCCTGTTGCTTTGTTCTGCTGTTGAATTCTATCCTCCTTGAATTCATGCAACTTCTATTAATTCCAACAAAATGAACCAACAGAGAATAAACTCTCACAATATCTGGCAGTCAAGTGCAATTTTAATAGCACAATTTTTATCTTAACTTTAATAACTGGAACATAATTTTTAAAAAGAGTTACTTTGAAACTATATTTGAATCCTAATTCTCACTTCCCATTAACTTCTAGCTGAATGTTTCTGTTTTGATACATGAAATTAAAACGTTCAAGATTTTAAAGCAATCATTCCTAGGAGAGATATTTAATTTTACTTTATTTTTCCTCTTCTAAAGCAACTGTGTATGTCAACTTCACTGCCAATTGAGCATCACTTATGTATTCTAATACCCTACACTAAATTTATTTTTTAATTTCCCCTTACATTTTTCATCACCTACCATGCCATACTGTAATTTAACATATCCTAATGAGTTCACAGTGCTTGCTGGGGCATAAATGAAGTTCCTAATTAAAATGAAGTCACTATTATGAATACATTTCTAAGTCTCTCCTTAATCATTAAAAAATTGTAGTTCTGTACCCAAAGGTTACTTTCTTTCTTGTAGCATAATGAACTCTTTTCTTAGTCTTTACCTTTTATCCAGGAAAGTAGGCAGTTCTGTGATCCAATTAAACTTCCTTCTCATGACCTCATCCTTTCAACACAATATCTGACATGACCACCAGTGGAAACTTTCAAAAATATAACATTTCAACAGTTGGCCAAAAAATAATACATTACTGTCCAAAATATTCAGATAGGTAGACACATTTTTTTAAATTAACTCATTGTTTGAAATTTAAGGAAAGACCAAGGGAGGTAGAAGTAGGTAAGAATTTGTTATGGATCATCTAGTTCCCAAATTGATAATTTAGGTTTCAAATGGCTGGCTGTAAGTTCCTGTGTAGTTCTCTGTGGATGCTGCTGTTTTCCCCAAAAAACAATAGAAATAGAAAACAATCATCAATAAGATCTTTTCCCAAGATATATCCTAAGGAATATATCTTGTTTGTCTGATATCTTCCAGATCAAATCTGAAAACTAACAATATGAAGTATACTCATTCATTTATTCATTCATAGATACAATAAACAATTATTGAGATATGGTGGAAGATAGAGAAAGAATAGCTAAGGATGATAACATTGGGACAATAATAATTCTTATCTCATAGGATTTTGAGGTTTAAGTGGATAAGACCTCATAAGGCTTTTGTAAATATTAGCTGATATAATAATTATTTTTACTGAAGCATTCATATTAATTATTTTATCTTTTTTATTGTTTTGCTTTGCATTTGAGAAGGGGAAAGGGAAAGAGAAAGAAAACATGGAGGCAATGTGGGCTAGAAAAGAAAAATAGAGGGAAGATAAAAGAGGGAAAGTTAGCCCTAACTGGTTTGGCTCAGTGGACAGAGCATCAGCCTGCGGACTCAAGGGTCCCAGGTTTGATTCCGGTCAAGAGCATGTCCCTTGGTTGCGGGCACATCCCCAGTATGGAGTGTGCAGGAGGCAGCTGATCGATGTTTCTCTCTCATCGATATTTCTAACTCTCTATCCCTCTCATTTCCTCTCTGTAAAAAAATCAAAATATATTTTAAAAAAATAAAAAGAGGGAAAGTTAGAGTGAGGTAGCAAGTTAGAGAGACACAGAGAGAGAAAGAGACAGAAATAGAGAGTGAGCGATAGAGAGCAAGAGATTAAGATCAAGCTGCTTCATAAGGTTTTTACACAATATTCCTTTAAATTTTTATTCATAACTAATTTTTAAAATATATATATTTTATTGATATCAGAGAGGAAATGAGAGGGAGAGAGAGATAGAAACATCAGTGATGAGAGAGAATCACTGATCGGCCACCTCCTGCACACCCCCTACTGGGGATCAAGCCTGCAACCCAGGCATGTGCCTGCCTGGGAATTGAACTGTGACCGCCTGGTTCATAGGTCAATGCTACACCACTGAGAAACACTGCTCAGGACATAACTGATTTTAACTAGGCAAAGAAGAAAAGAAGTAGGAAGGTAGGCAGTCTTGGGCAATGTGAATTAACTTTTTTTGGTTTGAGGTCTTTCTGTTGGTGCTGCTGTGTTTTGTTTGTTTGTTTAATTTGGCATATAATCCACTCATCTGCTGATGGGCAAATTACTGTTACTCTAGTTTACCTTTCAAAAGATGACATTCTTCCCTCAATATTCTATTAGCAACTTGATAGAGACTTTCACTCTTCTTAGATAAGCCCCGTCTGCAATGCTTATTCATTTCATAATAGCTAAACTTCATAATTGGCTATAGTTCTGTAAAAGTAGATGTCTTATTTGGAGG
The DNA here is from genome assembly GCF_027574615.1 of Eptesicus fuscus. Lineage (NCBI taxonomy): Eukaryota > Metazoa > Chordata > Mammalia > Chiroptera > Vespertilionidae > Eptesicus > Eptesicus fuscus. The sequence goes on along the minus strand of NC_072481.1, from coordinate 53,295,627 downwards.
ATAAGTATCGTGATCTGTAGTTGGGCCCAGAAGAACTTTTCAGGGAGAAAATAAGAAGTAAGGTGCATCTCAGAAAACCTCCTTAATTTTTTTTCTGTTTTTAAAATTTTCTCTAAATGTTGCAACATTTAGAACAGCATTTTCTGACTATTTTTGTTCATTTATTAAACCTAATCAATTTAAAGTGAGATATTGTCATTATTGGCCAAAATATAGCTACTCAATGTCAAAATATATTAAAATGAGAAAAAATAGGGTTCTTTTTCTTTCATTATTTAAAATTATTATTGTCTAAAGTTTTACATATGTCACCTTTTTCCTTGATTGACCCCCTCCCCAGCCATTCCCACCTCGGGCAAGCCCCCACTGCCCCACTGTCTGGGTCCATTGGTTATGCTAATATGCCTTTGGTTGCTCTCTAAACAGCCATTTGTCTCTGGATCTATTCTTGTTCAGCAACTTACGTTGATCATTATATCTCACATATGAGTGAGATCATGTGATATTTATCTTTCTCCGACTGGCTTACTTTGCTTAGCATAATGCTCCAGTTCCATCCATGCTGTTGCAAATGGTAAAAGTTCCTTCTTTTGTATAACAATGTAGTATTCCATTGTGTAGATGTACCATAGTTTTTTAATCCACACATCTGCTGATGGGCACTTAGGTTGTTTCCAAATCTTAACTACTGTAAATTGTGCTGCTATGAACATAGGGGTGCATATATCCTTTCTGATTGATGTTTCTGGTTTCTTGGGATATAGTCCTAGAAGTGGGATTACTGGGTCAAATGGGAGTTCCATTTTTAACTTTTTGAGGAAACTCCATACTGTCTTCCACAGTGGCTGCACCAGTCTGCATTCCCAAAAGCAGTGCACGAGGGTTCCTTTTTCTCCACATCCTCGCCAGCACTTGTCATTTGTTGATTTGTTGATGATAGCCATTCTGACAGGTGTGAGATGGTATCTCATTGCTGTTTTGATTTGCATCTCTTAGATGATTAGTGACTTTGAGCATGTTTTCATAAGTCTCTCCGCCTTCTATATGTCCTCTTTTGAAAAGTATCTATTTAGGTCCTTTGCCCATTTTTTTATTGGATCATTTATCTTCCTTTTGTTAAGTTGTATGAGTTCTCTGTAAATTTTGGAGATTAAACCCTTATCTGAAATATCATTGGCAAATATGTTCTCCCATGCAGTGGGCTTTCTTGTTGTTTTGCTGATGGTTTCTTTTGCTGTGAAGAAGTTTTTAATTTTGATGTTATGTAGCAGGATACAAAATTAATACGCAAAAATCTATGGCCTTTTTATACACCAATAATGAACTCACAGAAAGAGAAATGAATAAAACAATCCCATTTACCATTGCACAAAAAAAAAAAAATAAGATACCTAGGAATAAACCTAACTAAGGAGGTAAAAGACATGTACTCGGAAAACTAACAGGATATGGAAAAAAGGATAGAAGAAGACATAAACAAATGGAAGAACATACCATATTTATGGATTGGTAGAATCAACATTATTAAAATGTCCATACTACCCAAAGCAATCTACAGATTCAATGCAATCCCCATGAAAATACCAATGGCATATTTCAAAGATCTAGAATAACTCTCCAAAAATTTATCTGGAATAAAGAAAGACCCCGAATAGCCACAGCAATCCTGAGAAAGAAGAACAAAGTTGGAGGGATCACAATACCAGATATCAAGTTATATTATCAAGCCACGGTTCTCAAAACTTCCTGGTACTGGCACAAAAACAGACATACAGACCAATGGAACAGAACAGAGAACCCAGAAAGCCATTATGCTCAATTAATATTTGACAGTGGAGGCAAGAGCATACAATGGAGTCAAGATAGTCTCTTCAATAAATGGTGCTGGGAAATTTGGTCAGATACATGCAAAAAATGAAACTAGATCAGCAACTTACACTATACACAAAAATAAACTCAAAGTGGCTAAAGGACTTAAATATAAGACGGGAAACCATAAAAATCCTACAAGACTCCATAGGCAGCAAAATAGCAGACATATGTCGTAGCAATTTCTTTACAGACACAGCTCCTAGGGCAATGGCGACTAAGGAGAAAATAAACAAATAGGGTTCTTTTGATTATGTGGACAAGTCATGGTTTTGTAAAATTATAACTTCTCTGGAGTATGGTGATAGTGATCCAAATTTTATAATATAGATTAATCAGACAAAAAGATTTACAGTGAAATTAGCAAAACAGTGTTCTAAAATTGCTAATGACTTAAAAGCACATTGAAACAAAATAATTTAATTAGGAACCTTTTAAAAATTGCATGTGGCGCTCCACTACATAAGTATTTTTCAAAGATCCTAGAATAGTAAATGTATCATCAGACAGTGGGAGTGGGGGCATAAATATATTCTATGTTCTACTTCCACACCTGGGAACAATTTTGATACATAGGATATAGCAAAATTGTGGAGTAGCATGGGAAAAATGAAAGTTTTTCAAAGATAATTCTGATCTATACCTCTTTCCCATGCCCAGGTTGAAAACCAAGATAATGAAAATTGTGAATTAAGTAGAGTTGAATGCAATCCCAGCACAACCATACCAGTTGTGCAGCCTATTTAACGCCAGCTTTATTTGATTAGACTCATTTCTTTGGGTATAATAGGAAATTGCAATATCTACTTCATAGTATTGTTAATATAAACAATGATGAATAGTTTTTAACTAACATTTTTTAGTATTTACCATGTGCCAGTCACTGTGCTAAAGCACTTTACATATGCAGGAGTTGGCAAAAGTAGGTTCACAGTTCTGAGTATGCAAAACAGTTTTTTCTTGTATTATAATTTATTTACTAATTACTGTGTTATTTATTATTATTAACCTACTTTTGCCCATCCCTGTATACATTTAGGATTATATGAGCTAATACATATTAAAATACCATGTAGCATGCCTAGCATACAGTTGACACTAAATTTTTAGTTTGTTTTTCTTTCAATTGCTATACAAATAGGTATCAGAAATAAATAAAAAATATAAATGAAGTTAAAAAAGATAAAGAGGCTGTCTTTAGTGAACACATATATTAGTAGTTAGACCTGTAAATGGATAACAACACCATGAATTAAGTGCCATTATATTGATTAACGCAAAGATCAAAGAGAACATAATAGACAAAATAATCAGACAATGGTCCTCCACTGTACACTTCTGTCTTCCTTCTCTAACTTCTATTTTTCCTCATCTCTTCCCATCACCCAACCACTAGCTCAGCAAATGTCAAAAGTTATGAGTGAATGCAACTTTATTGTGGAAGATAAAGGAATATTCCATTTCCATTCCTCTTCTTACTCATATCAATTTCTCATTCCAAAGGTGCCATAAATTAAAGCATAAGCAAGATAATGCTTTAGGTCTTTCTGTCTTTTTAAAGTTTAATGCTATATTGTTCTGTACTATATTATGGGTGAAAGCTATACCAAGAGACTATGTATTTGAGCTGACAGGAAGAAGCCTTGGTGCTCTATGGTGAGAAAGGCCTCTTAATGAACAAAATGAAGATCTACCATCAATGCTATAAAGAAACTTGTCAGCAAATGAAAACAAAACAAAACAAAATCCAAAATTAAACCCCAGAAGAACCTGTTTACCTCAGTGATGCTCCACCTGTTACTCTTGTGTTAAAAAAAAAACCTTTTTTTTTTGGGGGGGGTGCATCTTTTACAGTTTTTCTGCTATCTTGTTTTAGAGAAAGCCTGATATCAGGCAGCATAACACAACTGTTCATCACAGGAATACTCCTTACATTGTGTAAAACATGAATAAAGATGAGAAAGAGAAATATTTTAACACATATTTGACACCTAAAATGTCCTACTCATTTAAATGTGATTTTGTACAATATTATAGTTTATCTTCCCAAATACCCTTAAGATTTTTGTATGTGAGCCAGTGAGTGAGACAATTTCTATTCTCAGTACTCCATTCTTTTCTTTCCTTGTCATCCATCATTTTATTCTAGAGGAAAGAAAATTCTGTGAATTTTGCCCTAGGCACGATTGACTTTCTTTCCTGGATGATGCTCTTGGCCTTGATGGGATCAGACAAAGCAGGGTACTCCTTTTTTCTGTTTGTTTGTTTGCTTGCTCCATTAACTCTCTGGAGATCATACTAGTTGCCAGCTTTCTGTTCTCATGTTCTGCATTCCTTCATTGATATCACCTCAGGCAGAGTTCTCAGCGTAACTCTGATATCTCCCTAGAAGTCTAGTTTTCAAACTTTAGCAGAAGTATCGTTTTTAGCATACAAGTATTACCTGGGGAGCTTATTAAAAATTCAGGTTTCTGGAAGTCATCCCCAGAGGTTCTGATTCATTTGAGATGGGGTGAAACCATGGAATCTAAAATTTTAGCAAGCACTGCCGGCTACTCTACGTAGGAGGTGCGTAGCCCTTGGAGAAACATGATCCTGGGCTCTGGTAATCCTCTCCTTGGCTTCATTATTATCACTTCTGGCTAATTGGATGTGTCTGTGGCTTCCTTAATGGCTTTAGCACCAGGCTACCAGTCTTCCTTTCTACAAAATGCCCTACCATTATTCTCAGGGAATTTGACATCCAGTTTGATGAGCCTTTTAATAGAGTGCCTAAAAACTCGTTAAATCTCTTCTGATCACAATTTTTAAAATTTATATTTTGGAATTTTGCATAATATTGAAGTGCTCTAACATTTTACATTTTTACTTTTGAAAACACCCTCTTCAGATAAAAACATTTTATCTAACTTTCTCACCTTCTAACTTTCAATAAACTATTTGTTACTCCCATTCGATAATAAAGTCTTCGGTCTTTCAAACTGCCCTATTTGTCCAATCAATCATTGTAATGAAAACCTTCAATTATTCAATGCCTATTGTGTGTTAGGCCCTGTACTCAGCATTTAATTGACATAATTTTGCAGATAGCCTGTGAGGTTATTAACCTCATTTTAAAATATAAATAAGGCTCAGGATATTCAGTAAAATATCTAAGGATATATAGTTTGTAAATAGAAGAAGCTAGATTTAAAACTGTTTGCATGATTGCAAAACCCTTAACCTGACTGACATAGCTTTCTTACTCAACTTACATAAAATGGTCAAGATGTTAGTTTTCCTTGCCTCTTCTTCACTTTCCATGGTTCACATTTATTCTTGCCTATATATCTTTGCTGGAATGCTTTTTATCTGGAATGCTTTTTAAAATCAATGAATCAATCAATACCCCAAATCTTTATTTTATATATTTTTTTTCTACTTGGCCCTTGTCATAGACTGTCTTCTGTGAATTATTTATATACTAGAGGCCCAGTGCACAGATTCATGCACCGGTGGGGTCCCTCAGCCTGGCCTGTGCCCTCTCGCAATCCAGGACTCCTCAGGTGATGTCAGACTGCCTGCAGGGGATTGGGCCAAAACCGGCAGTCTGAGATCCCCCAAGGGATGTAGAAGTGCCCGAAGCAGCAGGCGGCTGGGGAGGAGCCTGAGCCGGGCACCATGCAGCTCCTGCTCATCCTGGCCCCACTGCACCTGTTGCTGCAGCTGCTCAGTAGTGCTGCCGCAGAGGCGGGAGAGGCTCCTGCCACTGCAGCTGCACTTTCCAGTGGTGAGTCAGGTGTCTGGCGCCCATTGGTCAGCTGAGTGGCGCTCCTGCTGTGGGAGCGCATTGACCACCAGGGGCCAGCTCCTGCAGTGAGCATCTGTCCCCTGGTGGTCAGTGTGTGCCATAGTGACCAGTCAAATGGTCGACTGGTTGAACGGTCAACTGGTTGCTTAGGGTTATATATATACGTGTGTGTGTGTGTGTCTGTGTGTGTGTGTGTGTGTGTGTGTGTGTGTGTGTGTGTGTTTTCTCTCAACCAGATTTTGAAGTCCTATAACAAGAAGCAGGTATTACAGTAAGAAAAGCTTTCTCTAACATTATGCTCAGTGAAATAAGCCAGTCAAAGACAAGTACCATATGATCTCACTCATATGTGGAATTTAATAAACAAACTGAACTACCAAGCAAAATAGAGACAGATGCATAGAGAGCAGACAGATAGTTGTGGGGAGTGGGAGTGGCCATGCTAGGCAGGGTGGGGAGATTGAGCAAAAAAGAAAAAAATAAGAGTGGACTAATGGACATGTGGTGATTGGTGGTGGTGGAGGGTGATGAGTGGAGGGCATAGATGGGCTAAAAGGTGATGGAAAAATTAAATTAAATTAAAATTAAAAAGAAATTCAATATTAAAAAACACACACACAAACAAGAAAAGCTCTCTCTATGGAGTCACAACAAACTTGCTACAAATCACAGTGCCAGCACATGATCTAAACAAACACAACCTCTCTGTTCTTTAGTTTATTATCCACCAGAAATATTATCTTCCATTCATGATCATGGTGAGGATAAATAATGTCTTATATTTGATGTGTCTAGAATAGCACCTTAAATATAGCTGGCACAATACATTTTCTACTATAATCTCCCTGCTGCTGATTCTTTCCTCTCACCTCCAATACTAATCAGCAAAAAGGCGGTCACTTTTATCACATGTAGTGAAAATGTAGGGAAAGGCAGCGATAGTGGGAACTGTCGAAATAGCTGCTTGTTGATGTGGTATGAGAGAAATATTTACATCTCAAGCCCACTGCTTAATCCTTAAAAAGATGTTGTTGTTGTTTTTTAAATCAGGCTTGATATATTTGTATAATATTTCCTTAATTAAAACATAAAAATAAGGTTTTGACTTTATAAAATTGGGGAAAATCTCTTCAGTTGAATCACATTTCATTATGTATATTTATCTTAGTTAATAAAAGCTAGAGGACTTATGATTAAGTTCTATATTCATATCTCTTTTCCAACAAAATAAATGTGTATGTATAAATCTATTATACCAAAGTACAAGTCACATCTTTACAGGAAATTTAAGTTTCCCCATATCTGAGCAAGAGATAATACTTGCAAAAGTCAACTCAACCCAGGGTATCTCATCACGTGTGTCAATGCTGAGTTAATCATTTTGTGCCAAATAAATAACAGAAGAATATACTATTTCCCAAACCATAAATTGAACACTTATGAAGGCCCTATGAACCCCTAACAAATTTCATATATGCTATATTATAACTGGATAATTTTATTTGCCAGTTATGTGAGTTTATTATGTTTACTATATCTGAAATTTAAAAATATAATGTCATTTTGTCATTGCTTTATAATTGTTTTCCAAGTAACATGGAGTTCTTTGTCATGAGGGCATTATATGACTAACACAGCTGTAAGTGAACATGACTAACTGGCCTGCATGGAACTGTGTCTCAGTCAGGCAGCTAACTTAAACTAATGTCCTCCCCACCCCCAATGCATCTAGTTTCTCAAGGCCAGATTCAATTTCTCCATAAGGATGCTTGCATATACTAGTATAAGGGTCTGACCCCCTTTTCTGAATGTTTTATGTGTTCCAAGGTTGTGGCTCTATGCCAGATTATTTTTCTATTATTACTTTAGAATAAAACCCACTGAAAGCCTGAAGCCAATATAACTCATTGTTATATGATTTTTCAGGGGCAGAATAATAGTTCCATTAAGAGACATCCTTTCAATGTCAAGAGACCAGAGGGTTTGTTAAAATTAGACTTAGTCTAGTCGTGCAAAGAAAACAATGTGGCCAATATTCTGCCACCATTAGGAAAAGACGTCTTGTTTGTTGCTGGCATGGCTTACAAGAAAGATCTAATTCCAGAGAAGATTATTTGCATCAGCAACAGTATTCAAAGGCTAGCCCTTAGGTTCCTCTCCTTTTAAACTTCAGTAATTGGAGTGTAGAAGCCATGTTTTAAGGATATAATCTGTTTATATGGTCAAGAAAGGATAACTTTACATTCTAAGACTGAGAACATGACTGGATAGGGTTTTGTTTGTAAATATATAGAGATGTATTTTAAACAAGATAAATAATGAAGTCACTTATACAAAGAAATAATAACTTTACCCAAATATGTGCCTTAATTCTGTAAATTCTTTTTCTTTGATCTGCAGGTCATCTTCTAATCTTTCTATTATAATAACATAAGATTCACTGACCTTTTTTTTCCATTCATCTAGAAAAAAAAAAGGGATAAACTCATAATTTAAATTGTCTTGCAAAATGTAAACACAGATCATAATATAGAAGTAATTAAAACTTTTTTATTCTTAATTCTATATACTTAATTTAAATTACTGACTGTGAGCTTAAAATGCAGATGTTTATATTTAAAAGGCAATCATATTGAATTGAAGTGATTAAGAACCCATTTGATATTGGATAATACATTTACATAAAATATATATTTGACTTATTTCATTGGATTTAATCGCTTTTTAATTATAGCAATCTCCAGTTTCTAGAAAAGAGTTTTTTTGGTTCTAAATACTAGGTAGTTAAGATATAATTCTAAGATCCCTATATTCAGCAGTATTACAATTTTTTTCCTACAATATTATACATAGGAACTAATAATACATTTTTGTAGTAAATTTGTTTTCTCTATTTCAAAAAATTAATTTGAATTCAGATAATATTCATAACACTTTTGTATAATATATAATTTTATCACCTTTGTAAAAATTAACAAATATTCCAAGGAAATGTTAATTATCTACAACTATTAATGAACCATATTACATTTAAAGATATAAAATATTTACCAGTGCAAGTTTGGGTTGGTCTAGATTTATAATTTCCCATTTGTTAGATGTTTGTTCTTTTCCCCAGTGCAGTTCCTCACATTACAAGATTCCAAGTTCAAGTGCTGTAACAGTCCAGTAGAAAAATACTTTGATAGTCTGGCTAAAAATAAGCAGACTACCAAATGGAATGTCACCCAATAGTTACAAAGAACAAAATAGTGTGTACTTTCAAGGGTAAAATCATAAAGGAAATTAATCAGCCTGTTTAAAAGTGCTGTATCAAAAATAAATAGTAAATGTTTCAATAGGATTATTTGCCTCCATCAATTGATTACCTACCCATGTATACTTTAAAAAATATTTTTAAATCTTTATTGTTGAAAATATTACATATGTCCCATTTTTTCTTCCATTAACCCCTTATAGTCCACTCCGGCCCCCAGTCGCAGACCTCCACCACCCTATTGTCTGTGTCCATGGGTTATGCATATATGCATTTAAGTTATTTGGTTGATCTCTTCCTACCCACCCACCCATCCACCTCCACCTTTCCTATGAGATATATGCTTTTATGGGGACTCGGTTCTTTAATAGGCATATCTAGAAAGTGATTCAGTTATATATGAGGTCCACAAAGAACTATAAAAACTACCTCAGATTTTCTTTCAGAATCATTTTCTCCTGAGCCAAACTCATGGCAGTTGGAGAAGAGCGACTGTAATAGAATTTACCTCTACATATAAATAATGAAAACCCATATCCTATGTCATGTTACTAATAGAAATGATTGCAAGTTTTTCCTATATTAAAGCTACAAAATTATGTTTGTAAGAAGAAATTTTCAACAAAAACCATGATTTATTTATACTAATTATTCTTCATGCTGACCTTAAGAATCATAGATAAGAATCTAAGACACTGAGTTTTACAAAAAACATTTCATAAAACAATGACAAGAACAATAAGAGTACAGATTGTGGATGAAAAAGGGCCACATGGTAACCTGACTAACTCAAGGAGGGCCTGCCCACACCTAAAGTAACCACAAAGGATGGTCTGAAATTAAAAACCTTTAATTAAAAGGCAGTTTACGGTGGGTAGTTCCGTCCTAGGCCAGTATCTTCCCTGACAAAGATCAACTTTACTGAGCCTATTGTCTTTTTGCATCTAAGACAACATACCTGAGGAATATCAGAGTAATTTGTAACTTCCCTTTTCTTGGACCCCTCAGAGCACAACCAAATGAGCCTGCTGGAGCCAGGACTGAGACCACAAACTCCTTCATTGTTATTGTTATCTTGTTAATTGTTGACTGTTAACAATCCTGTACCCACCTAAGTAAAATAAGTGTCTATCATTTTACTTTTTATCCAATCCCAGAGGTCCCCCCCTCTTTTCTTTCTCCTACATCCCTAATCTATCACAAGTGGATTTCGTGTATCCCTCTTATGTCTACTCCGTTGATTGTAATGTATAAAACAAGGTAAAAAACGGCCATTCTGATAGAGAACCAAGATGGCTGCATAGATACACACCTATACTTGCTGCCTCTCACAACCACATCAAAATTACAACTAAAAGGCAGAACAACTACCACCCAGAACTGCAGGAAAGCTGGCTGAATGGAAGTTCCACAACTAGAGGGGTGAAGAGAGCACATTGAGACTGGTAAGAGGTACAGAGGCACCTGGATGTGCTGCTCTTTTAATCGGGAGGGAGATACAAGCTCCCACTTGCTCTGAACTCCAGTTCCGGGAGAGAGTCTGGCAGACCCAGGTACATACGGGAGAAACTGGACTGGCATCAGGACAGGAACGCAAGGGCAGCTTTCTCTCAGAGGTGCTTGCAGCGATCATTGTTCCTGCACAGGGGTGTGGGACATGGAGACCCGGGGACCTCTCCGGTGCAGGGCTGACTGGCAGCCACTGCTGTTTGCTCCACCCTGATGATTCCCAAAGACCCCACCCCACCCAATTTACAACCCCATCCAAGCTGTGCACAACAGCTTTTGCATATGAATGGCCTGTCCTTTCTCCACCTAAAACTGCAGCTGGGTCAGAGAGCTCCAGAGCTTCCAAAAGAAGGCCCAAGGCCTGGCAGCAGCAGCCTGGCAGCAGCAGCCTGCCTTGCTTCACAGCTGGGCCTCATCTGAGCACTTCCAAACCCCATACAGAGGAGGAATCTGCAGATGTCTCTGTAGCTCCTACCAGGTGGCCCCAGACAGTGGCTGACCTTGCACCTCCTTGGAGATCCAAGAGCCAGTGTACCCAGTGGTCAGAGTGAGACCATAGCTGATTACAACTCTTCACATCCATAAGGGGCAGACTCAGTGAACACCAAAGCCTCATTGAAGCAAGTCCTGCCCATAAGGGTGTCTCCTGCACAACAGATCTTCCAGTGTAGACACAGTGGGTCATCACAGCCAATTGGCCTGGAGGTCAATTCCTCCCAGCAATCAAGGGTTAACTACAATAACACTGTGCAAACAGCCCACAAAGAGGTGCACCAAGAGCATCCACCTCAGGTGACTGGGGAGGCTGAGCCACTGGGCCCTATAAGACACCTACAAGACTAGGCCACTCTATCAACTCAAGTACTTAGCAGCTACCCAGTACACAGAAACAAACAAAGGGAAGCAGCCAAAATGCGGAGACAAAAAAAAAAGTCACAAATGAAAGAAATGGATGAAAGCAAAATACTAGATATAGAGTTCAAAACCATGGTTATAAGGTTACTCAAGAATCTTCTAGAAACCTCCAAGAAATGTAGTGAGACCCTCAAGGATATGAAAAAGACCAATCAGAAATTAAGAATACACTGACTGAAATAAAGAATAATATACAGAGATTCAACAGCAGACTAGAGTATTCCAAGAATCAAGTCAAAGATTTGAAATACGAAGAAGCAAAAAACACCCAACTGGAAAAGCAAAAAAAAAAAGAATCCAAAAATATGAAGATAGTGTAAGGAGCTTCTGGGACAACTTCAAGCGTACCAACATCAGAATTATGGAGGTGCCAGAAGAAGAGAGAGAGCAAGATAATGAAAACCTATTTGAAGAGATAATGACAGAAAACTTCCCCTACCTGGTGAAAGAAATAGACGTACAAGTTCAGGAAGCGCACAGAACCCCAAACAAGAGGAATCCAAAGAGGAACACACCAAGACACATCATAATTTAAATGCCAAGGGCAAAAGACAAAGAGAGAATCTAAAAAGCAGCAAGAAAAAAACAGTTAGTTACCTACAAGGGAGTACCCATATGACTGTAAGCTGATTTCTCAACAGAAACTATGCAGGCCAGAAGGGAGTGGCAAGAAATATTCAAAGTGATGAATAGCAAGAACCTACAACCAAGATTACTCTACCCAGCAAAGCTATCATTTGGAATTGAAGGTCAGATAAAGAGCTTCACAGACAAGAAAAAGCTAAAGGAGTTCATCACCACCAAACCAGTATTATATGAAATGCTGAAGAGTATTCTCTAAGAAGAGGAAGAAAAAGAAAAAGGTAAAGATAAAAAATTATGAACAACAAAGTGACAACAAATACTTATCTATCAACAAGTGAATCTAAAAATCAAATGAATAAAAAACCTGATGAACAGAACAGACTGGTGAATGTAATAGAATCAGGGGCATGGAAAGGGAACAAACTGACAATTCTCAGGGGGAAGGGGTTTTGGGGGGTGGGGGAAGAGACTGGACAAAGAGCTTACACCTATGGATGAGGTCAGTGAGGGGAGGGGGAAAGGCCTGGAGTGGGGTAGGAATCTGGTGGAGAGAAGCTATTGGGGGAAAAAAAGAGGAACATCTGTAATAATCTGAACAATAAAGATTAAAAAAAACAAACAAACCTGCCATTCTCCAGAGAATTATCCCACTACATTGAGATTCTGCTTCACGGCAATTGTTGACAGTTTGGTTCAAATAAACTCACAAAAATTCTTTACAGGTTTGAATGTTTTTTTACATTAACAAGATAATAAGACTAAATGCGGTTGTATGGCAGATACTCATACAATCCTATCTGATATATATTATTCCCATATTACGGTTGAGAAAATACAGATTCTCTTGTAGGTGGTAGAGTCTGGAATAATTTCTGATCTTTATGATTCTAAAGTCCAAGCTAGATATTATTATTGATATATATTCTATAATTTCTCTTTCTTTCACTTCCACTAACTTCATGAGGGCATTTCTCTTTGTATAAGTATAATTCTATCAATATAAATGAACCCAGGGTACAATGCAGATAGAATGGAAAACTCTGAAAGAAAAGATATCTGATTTTTAACTACATACTTATTTTGTATAATGTAATTATACCTATAAAGTATACATTTTAATGTTGAGATTCACCTCCAGAGACTATAGTTTGAATGTAACAGGTATAGATTTTATGATAGTTGAACTAGAGGCCCAGTACACAAAATTCGTGCACCGGTGGCCAGCCAGGTACTCCCTCCCTTCCCCTGGCTGCCTGCCACTGGCCAGGGCCTCCCTCCCTTCCCCTGGCCAGCCCTGCCCCCTGATCGAACTCCCAGAAGAACTGCTGGTCGACGGGACAATTTGCATACTACATTTTATTTATATAGAATGTTCAAATAACTGTTTCTTTTTTAAATCAAATACTTAGATAAATTTGTTTCTGCACAACTTTTTCTCAGAATAAGTAAGTGAAGTTCCCAAGGTAGGGCTTCCATACTGGTCAGATATAGCTGGAGAAATAGGTATCTGACTTCACAGACATCTCCGTACTCCCCTAGATATAACTCTCCTTATATTTCCTCATCAGTATATGCCATGGTTATTGATGTCTGCTATGCTTTGGGGGCCTCTATTTACTTGGTCCATGCATTCAATTTTCTTTGTTCGAAGGGCAGACATCTTAATTGCACCAGCTTTCTTTCAGGTCAGAAAGTCTTTGCTTTCCCCAGGTATGCTGCCCTCAGGATCACTGAATTCAGCACCTGGCTTCTTCAGTGCTTCCTTGTTCTGAAGATGTTACTAGATGGTATTCTTTGCAAGGTTTGCTATTACCCAGGGCTATGTCTTGGAAAGTAATTTACAAATACTCTCTTTTCTCAACTTTCCTTAAAAATAACCTATGTCTCACACGGATAATAGTGCACTAGGCCTAGGAGAGGGGTGGGATGGAGGTAGTCAAAGGGGGAATAAAGGAGGACATATGTAATATTTTGAACAAAAAGATAAATTTTTAAAAAAATTAAATTAAAATCCATGGTTTTCATATCATGAATCCAGAGGGACAGGGATGAGAGGTAGGGCGCTAGGCCTTCTGTACAACATTTACATTTGTGTATTTTTCCTGATTTCCTTTCTTATATTCTCTCTCCACCATCTCGGACCTTCTACCCATGTACTGTGTGCATGTGTGTGCCACCCCTATCGAGGAAGAAAAGGTTAGTTCATATCATTTTGCATTTTCTTTTTCAATTTCCTCTTTTGGATATAACATGAGAGTTGATCAACAAAATTTTAATATTTTTCCTTTTTACTTTAAAAAGTCTTTTTGTTTTCCCTAAAAGGTTAGCTCTTACAAATTCAAGCTTTAATTTTCAAAGTCACTTATTTCTGCTAGGAGTTTGAAAATCCAATCAGCATCTCAATTGAATTTTCCCATACCCAGAGGCAATACTTTTATTCAAAAAACGGGAGAATAGCAGGAAATGATAATATTAATACCTAAAATATTAAGCATCATTGAACTATATAACACTTTCCTAGTTCTAAAAGCACAATATGTATAAGCCCATTTTAAGAATGTGGATTACTCCTCCTGAGTGTCATTAGTGAGGTGAACCAAGAGCTGAAATGAGTAAGTGATCCAGGATAACACTCCTGCTTTCCTTTATAAAGAATGCTGAAGAGAATCCACATGGAAGCAGGAAATATTTTCCCCACTACTCAGTCCATTTCTGTAAAAATTACTTTTCTCTACCTTAGTTGGCCACATGCTGCAAATGGAAATCTACTCATCTCAGTTCTAAGACTTCCAGGTGTATGGAAAACATGTTAAGTTATCCTATATAATAAAGAGCTAATATGCAAATGGTCATCATGCTCTCGCACCCTTGCACCACCCCAGGGGACTTGAGGCCGGGCTGGAGGACCTGTGGCTGCGCCCCCCGCCCAGCGGGGCTTGCTGGGGGACCTGAGGCCTCATCCCCTGCCCCGGCACCGGGGCCAGGGGACCTGAGGCGGAACCCCTCACCCCAGTGCTGGGGGTAAGGAACCTGAGGCCGCACCCTCTGCCCAGTGCCGGGGTGGGGGACCTGAGGCTGTGCCCCCAACCCTGCGGGGCTTGATGGGGGTGGGGCTGGCCAGGTCTGGGTTTTGCACGATTTTGAGGCATGCGTGGGTGGGCGGGGACGTGACTCTGGGTCCCGTGGCATGCCCCAGACTCTAACAGGAGGGAGATTTTCATATACATTTGACTAATTTTCTTTCACCTCTGACACTTCTATTATAGAGAAAGGGTAAATAGCAATATTAAAATATTTCCTCTAATTAATTCCCTTTTTAATGTGCACAAATTTCGTGCACCAGACCACTAGTCTATATAATAAAAGCCTAAGCGATCATTATGGTGGAACGACCAGAACGACCTGTCGCTATGATGCGCACTTACCACCAGGGGGCAGATGCTCAATGCAGGAGCTGCCTCCTGATGGTCAGTGCACTCCCACAGGGGGAGCGCCGCTCAGCCAGAAGCCGGGCTCATAGCTGGCAAGCGCAGCAGCGGTGGCAGGAGCCTCTCCTGCAGTGCTAAGGAGCAGTGAGCCAAGCAGTAAGGAGCAGCAAGCAGGTGGGTGGTAAGGAGCCAGGACTCCTGTACTGCAAGAGGGCACAGGCCAGGCTAAGGGATGCCCTCCCTCCCGCAGTGCAGAAATTTCATTCACTGGGCCTCTAGTATATTATTTAAATAACCACAAACAAACAAACAGAAAAAACCTAATTACAAAAGTGTTCATCTTCTCAAACTTAGTGAAAGTAGAATCCACCTAATGATACTTTGTAAATAAACATAATCCTGGGCTCCATTCTCAGAAGTTCTCGGCCCAGGAATTTGAATTTTAATAGACACTCCTAGTGATTCTAATACAGATTATATTTGGGACATACTTTGAGAGGCACTCTTTTAAGATTGATTAAAGTGAGATGTCTACTTGAATTCCATCTAAGAGAAAAGAGAACTGGAGTAAAGAGAAAAAAATAATTGTTTCAGATTTTCAGAGTTCTATCCTGGGTTATCACAGGGGCAATAGATGATTTGACTGTGCATGTACAGTCTCATATTTTAAGTGATTTACAAAAATATGGAGGCAACCAACATGCCCTTTTAGGGAAGAATGAATAAACAAATTGTATTATTTCCATACAGTAGAATATTGTTCAGAAATAAATAAAATGAGCTAACCACAAAAAGTCATGAAAGAACCTTAAATGAAGAATGTTAGATAAGGCTACATATTACATAATACCAACTACATAACATTTTGGAAAATGCAAAACTATAGACCCACTAAAAAGATCAGTGGTTGCCAGGAGGGGAGAAGGAAGGGATGAATAGTTGGAACACTGGAAATCTTTAGGCTAGTGAAATTATTCTGTAAGAACTGTAATGGCAGATACATGACATTATGCATTTGGAAAACCTCACAGAACTGTAAAACATGAAGACTTTAGTCAACAATAATGTATCAATATTGGTTTACCAAACCAATATAAGATGTTCCTATTAGGTGAAATTGTGGCAGGGGAGTGAAGAGAGAAGGAAGGAGTTATATGGCTACTATCTGTACTTTATGCTCAATTTTTTTACAAATCTAAAACTGTTTTAACAGAGAAGTCTGTAATGTTTAAAAATTAAGGAAAATTTTAAATTTTTTTTTTTTTTTTTTTTTTTTTACAGAGAGGAAGGGGGAGAGAGAGAGAGAGAGAGAGAGAGAGAGAGAGAGAGAGAGAGAGAGTTAGAAACATCGATGAGAGAGAAACATCAATCAGCTGCCTCCTGCACGCCCCCCACTGGGGATGTGCCCGCAACCAAGGTACGTGCCCCCGACCGGAATCGAACCTGGGACCCTTCAGTCCGCAGGCCGATGCTCTATCCACTGAGCCAAACCGGCTTCGGCAGGAAAATTTTAAAACAATAAATAAATATGATAAAAAATTAGTAATTCCTTAACAGGACAATTTGAGTGTTTCAAGGGATAGAGCGTAAGAAAAAGCCTTCTCTAAGGAGGCTAACTAATAGTAAGCATTTTTGTTCTTTTATACTTGCTTGGTATTTTTCTTTTTCATTCAGAATGTCAGGATAGATTTAGTAAATAAGTTATTTCTTCAACTATTCATTTTTGATCAACCTTCATGTTCCATTGAATTGCCTAAATCTAACATTAATGCCTCCATCTTTTCAACTGATTTATTAGACTACTTCAGCACATACATAGACATGTGCTAATACTCTTTCAATCAGCCTATTTACATTCTTTCTGAATTCCTTTATTTTGGGTTCATATGATTTATTTATCCCAGTCTACACTTGTGCATCTGCTATTTATATTTTATACTACACTCTTCATAAATATTTAAAAGGATGCTTTCAAGATGAAAAAAAGATAAAAATTGACCTTGATATTTCTTCTACTTTTATGATTCCAACAGAGGAATTATAAAGACATATCCCATGAACCTGACTGATGTACTTGGAACAATTCTTATCACAGTTAGGAGCCTGAGTCATTTACACTTAAAACTTAGATCATTCTTCCATTGTAAATGAGTTCTTATTAATATGTTTCTAAATTTTAGAGAAGTTTAAATGTTTGATGGGTTGCATTTGGTTGACAAGCAATTAAGATAACCATTGCTTTAAACATGATTAATAGCTAACCAGAATTACTAATTGGTATACATCCTTCTTTTTTAAACATTAAATTACTTATATTAAAACCAAGTTACATAAAAGGAAAACTGATCATTGGCCAAGATGTCTACTAGTATTCATTATTAAAAATTCTTTGATTTCTTTTTAAACAATATATTTGTGCATTTTAACCAGCATAATTTGCAAGGTTCTTACTTGTCAACAAAGTTTCCTTTCTTTTTTACTGAAATACCTAAATGCATAGTATGTTGGATGAAACTATAAATCACCATTATAAATCTTAACACTGTTGAGGCAATATTAATCTTAAAAAATGCATAGTACTTGAGAATATAGGTATAATAATGAAAGTAAGTGTGAAAAACCAATATCACAGTAATTTAAAATAGGTATTCTCAGTATCTCTGTGAGAGTATATTAAATTAAATAAGGAATAAAACAATCTTGCTATTTTTATCTCCAATATACACTAGAACTACAAATGCAAAAATCTTAATGTTTGCTATGCCTTCCTTTGCTGCTGGGTATGAAGTGAACTTTATTAAATAATTTAAATTAAATAGAGATGAGTCATATCTCTGTCATTGGCTAAGACTTTCTTTTTCCAAACTAATAGGACTTCTTTCAATTGTCAGTTCAGCTCTTCATTGGTTTGATTGATTAATTTATTCAGTCAATAAGCATGTATTGTATGTATCAAGCATTCCAAAAATCTTATGTGGCCCAGGAATAGACAAGTAAACAGGCAATTGCAATAAAGCATTTGTCCTATAACAGCAATATAGATTATTGATAATGAGATGGTGCATCTAATAAAGCCTAGATTCCAATGAGAAATAAATTATTTGAGGCATTAAAACCTTCCGAATAATCTAAACTTCATGACTTGAGCCACTTCCAATCCTCCATCCTTCCTTCTTCCCTCTAAGAGTCAGTTGCCCTGCTAAGGAAATAACATTGTGTTGTAATTATAGTTCAGTTAATAACTAATTGTTGCCTTTGGGAAAATAACATTTCCATGTCTGAAATGTGTCACTTATATAAAACAAAAACAAACAAACAAAAAAGGTGGAGGAAACAAAAATAGTTCTACTTACTTTAAGTTAGTCTTATTTTTACTTACCAATTACTCACCTGTGGCTGTTCCTCAAAGTGAAAATAAAACTGATTTGATGTAGGTAGGGAAAATTATTTAAAGGTTAAAAAGTAGACGTATATAATATGTGGTTGTTATGAGCCTACTGAGTAATTCCATGCTACCAGTTCTTTGCTTAGTTCTTCTAAGCAGAAACAATCTCAGTAGGTAATCTGTCCAAGCACAGCTACCATTATTTTTATTACATCTCCTCCTATATCACAGTGGAACGATGGTGATAATGGTTATCATGCCACACACTTTTATGCCCCCCTCCTGCCATCCTGCATCATATCAGTGTTGGAAATGGCACCAGCCTTTGAAAAGTGGTTAAAGGTTCAAAATCTTCCTTCTGTTCATGTGGTTCAGTTAAGTATCACACCCATCAGAATGACATTGACTCAATTGTATAGTTTTCTATCCATTTTATACTTTAGTTGTGGGAATAGCCTGGCTTCCTTCGCAGCTGAAGTTTCACAGTACATAAAATCTTGAATAACTTGAATAGAAATTAAAGGGAGTGCTATGATTTCAAGAGCAGCAAGAAAATAAAACAAACCGATAACACTCCAGTCCTACTCTAAGTTAAGCCTATATGAATGCAACACCTACTTTCATGAAAGCACCTATTACAAAGATAGAATTAGTGTCTTTGTCTCTCCTGATAGGCTGTGAGCAATTTAAGAGCAGAAATTGTCTTATTTATATTTGCATTCCCAAAAGCCTAGCATAGTACTTGGCAGATATATGTGTAAACTTAATTGTTTTGGATTGAATTGAATTGAACTAAACTAAACTGAAACAAACTGAATTGAATTGAACCAATTGAATTGAATAGAATCAATCCCTTCAGTAAGGAAAATATTGCTAAGGTCTTGAAAAGAGGTAAAGTGAATATAGATGAAGTCATTGCCAATTCTGCAGATGATACATGGGAGCATTTTGAAATTCCATGGAAGAATAATTTAAATAAATTTTAATCACTTTATTTTCCTTATCTTCCATTTAAAAATTTATCTTTATCATAAGGGTTTTTTGCATTACTTGTCATTATTAGCATTAGTCATTTATAAAAAAGCACTAGAGGCCCGGTGCATGAAATTCGTGCATGGAGTGGGGGGTGTCCCTCAGCCTGATCGCCCCCTAACCATTCCCCTGCCAGCCTGATTGACACCTAACCTGATGGCCCCCACCTGCCCTCCCCTGCAAGCCTGATCGCCCACAACTGCCTCCCCTGCTGGCCTGATCTCCCACAACTGCCTTTCCCTGCCAACCTGATCTCCCACAACTGCCCTCCCTTGCCAGCCTGATCACCCACAACTGCCCTCCCCGGTCGTGACCAGCCTCCTCTGAGCAAGGTGGTGGAGATGCTGGGACTGGCTTCCTCCGTGCCGCATGGAGCCGTGGGACCCCCAGGCCTCACTGTACGGAGCAGCCTCCTGGCCCCACCTCCACTGTGCGTGCGGCCATCTTGTGATGGCCATCTTGTGACGAAGTGAGGGTGTGATGACCACCTAGGCTATTATTAGTGTAAATGTGATGCTCTAGCAATAATTTACAAATCAGACTTTCAGGGAGCTTTTAAAAAATACAATTACTAGGACTCATTCATGATCAACTAAATCAGAATCTGCTAGATTAGATCTTCGAATTAGGAAAAAGCAAAACAAAACTCCAAAAGTGATTTGGATATAGCTCTTCCATAAATGAAAGGCAGGATCCTATCCAGCAAAGAATTTATAACTTAATATGATATTGGAAAATACTACTTACCCAACAAAGTAGCTTTTGATGAATTAAAAAAATGTGGTGTAAAAACCACATACTATGTAAGTTAAGAAGAGGAAAGTGTTTTATTGGGCTGGCTACAGAGGGATTTTTTAATATACCAGACTTGAAATAGGTCTTGCTACTTGTGGAGTTTTTAAAATCTTAAAGGGAACAGAAATAACTATTTAATCTCAAGCATATGATAAACTGAGAGCTTGGACACAATTTTTAAATCATTATATCACTTCAGAGGATTCAGACAAATTATGATGATGATGTTCATTAAAAACCCTATCATTGCTCTACACAGTAAAACAAATTAAACAAAACTGATGGGACCAAAGTAATTTAAACTCCATCTTGAATTTTTTTTCTTGAGACTAATAATTGATGAGATTAAGTTAAGCAAAGTCATAAATGCTAAGTGACTGAAAAATTACATTAAGTGGATGCAATGGTAGAAATATGAATAGGAAAGGGAGTAAGAATTTCACAAGAAAAAAAGAAAGTCAAATCAAGAGAGCTTAGGAAAGTTGAAAAACAAACAAAAAACATACATATTGGAGGAGAGAAGCACCTAGGAAGTAACAAAAGCCAGTGTTCTATCAGTGAAAGGGATATGCAAATTACATATGACAAAAACATACTGAGGAAAGTTAGTGGTTTAAACAAAGGCATTATTTTATAAATAGAATCATAAAAATGTTGCTTCTAAGTCTGTTGAGGTTTCAAAGGTAGTGTTTAGCCCAGCCACCTTGGCTCTGTGGTTGAGCGTCAACCTATGAACCAGGAGGTCATGATTCGATATCCGGTCAGGGAATATATCTGGGTTGTAGGCTCGATCCCCAGTGAGGTGTGTGCAGAAATGTGATTCGCTCTCATCACTGATATTTCTATGTCTTTCTCTCTCTCCCTTCTTCTCTGAAATCAATATATATATATATATATATATATATATATATATATACATATACACATATATATACACATATATATGTGTATATGTATATATATATATATGTATACATATATATATATACACATATATATGTATATATGTGTATATATGTGTGTATGTGTGTGTGTGTATATATATATATATATATATCCCATATAATAAAAGCGTAATATGCAAATTGACCAAACAGCCAAACAGCGGAATGACCAAACAGTGGAACGACCATCCAGACAACCATCCAGACAACCATCGGGACCACACTATGAAACTCACTGGCGCCAGGCCAGCCAAGGCGGGTGCGATGCAATTGGTCGAGGGCCCAGCCGTCACCCTATAATCACCCTGCAGAGGGAGGCCTAGGCCTCTGGCCAGCAGGGCAATCAATCATAGGCCTCACGATCGCCCCAAAGAGGGAGGCCCAAGCCACCAACCGGCGAGCTGCGGTGGGTAGGTGGGGCCTCCCTCTGCGAGGGAAGCCCAGGTCCCAGGTTCTGGCAGCTGGAGGGAAGCCCAGGTCCTGGGTGCCAGCAGCTGGAGGGAAGCCGAGGTCCTGGGTACTGGAGGGAAGCCAGGGGAAGAAAGGCCTACTCTTGCATGAATTTTAGGCATCATGCCTTTAGTCTATATATATAAAAGCCTAAGCAACCATTGGACCATTCAACCATTCAACCAGTAGCTACGACACACACACTGACCACCAGGGGGCAGATGCTCCAACCCATAGGTTAGCTTGCTGCTGGAGTCCAGGACACCTCGGGGGATGTCAGAGAGCTGGTTTTGGCCCAATCCCCACAGGCCAGGCCAAGGGACCCCACCAGTGCACAGGGCCTCTAATCTTATATGTATAAAAGCCTAATATACAGTGTCCCCTCAGGATTTTGACCTAGTGTTTATGACATGCACTGACCACCAGGGGGTGGTGTGGAATGAAGGAAGGCCCCAGCTGGCAGCCAGCAGCCGGGGAAAAGAGGGCCTGGCCACTAGGGACTCTACCCATGCACGAATTTTGTACACTGGGCCTCTAGTCTTACCTTATAATAGACAAATATGCAAATTGACCGCACCTTCGCTACGCCCAAGCCACGCCCACCAACTAAGCCATGCCCATCAACCACGCACACCAGGAAACCGTTGCAGGGACACTGGGTGTGGCGGAGCCCAAGGCCGGGAAAGCCGCCTGAGGCTTTCCCGGCCTTGGGCGCCAGCAGGGTGCCTGCGCCAATCGCAGGAGACCACTGGGGGTTGGCTCCTGTGATCGGGTCGCAGGGACGCTGGGTGCAGCTGAGCCCAAGGCCACCGCCCAGGGCCAAGCCCAGACCCTGAAAGAAGGCAGAAGGCAGTGGCCACAGCCAAGGCCTGGGTCTCTGGTGCCGGCAGAAAACTGGTGCAAGCAGCCAGGTGAATGAAGGTCTAATGCACGAATCTTCGTGCAAACGGGCTACTAGTCATAATAATAAAAGGCCAGAGGTGTCACGACCGAAAAGACCAAACGACCAGTCACCATGAAGTGGGTGGAGCACCTCTCAGTCCTTCCCTTGTGGCCCACAGGCTCCGATAGCAGCAAGGCTGGCGGCTGGCGGTCAGGCGACGTGGTGAGTGGGTAAGTACGGCAAGGTGAGGCGCGTGTGGGTGGGAGGGGCTGCAAGTACAGCGGGTGGGTGGCTGGGGCGCGCCCGGGTGGGCGGGGCTGTGAGCATAGCAGGGCAGTGTGAGGGTGGGCGGGGCGTGTGCGGGTGGGGTGTGGGGAGGTGGGCGCGGCGAGGCGCATGCGTGTGGGCGGGGCTGCGTGATTTTGTGCTGGGCCTGTAGTATATATATAAAAGAAAGATAGTATTTAATGTTAGACACCTACCTCATTAGTTATAATGAAAAGAAGGTCAAAGAAAGAAAACTTTTATTAGAAATAAAGAAATGGATTATGAAATATATTTGTCCTGGCTAAAGAGAGGAATTGTATATATTATTTAATGTTCCTTTAATAATCCCAATAAAATTTGCTATCCAACCTAATAATAGACAAATATGCAAATTGACCATACCTTCAACACACCCACAAGCCACGCCCACCATCCAATCAGAGTGAGCATGCAAATTAACCCAAACCAAGATGGCTACAGCCACAGAGAGCAAGGTTTCCTAGGTAACAGAGGAAGCCAAGCTTTCTGCCTGCCCTTGCCAGGCCTAAGCCTCCACTCAAGCTACAAAGTTTCCATTATAGAAGGTAAACAAATTCAAACAAATGGCAGCAGAATGGAGCTTGAGAGAGCAGGCCAGGGTTGCCGCTGGCAACAGGGGAAGCAAAGCTTTCTGCACACCCTGGCCGGGCCCACCCGCTTAAGGCAACAAAGTTTCAATTATAACCCAACACAAATGGCTGCCGGCCTCCTCGGAGGGAGCCCCAGGCTTGGCTCCACTCCAGGCTACAAAGTTTCAATTGTAGAAGGAAAATAAATCCCAGATACCAGGGCCTCCACTTAGGTTGCCAGGGGGCGTGGCCAGCCTGCAAACCACCACAGGCCCCTCGCTCAGGCCGACCCCCACCCCAAGGGAACCCCCACCTGATCCGGGATGCCCTTCAGGGCAAACCAGCTGCCCCCCACCCCTGTACCAGGCCTCTATCCTATCTAATAAAAGAGTACTATGCAGATTGAGTACATCACTGCAACACACAATATAGCTGCCCCCATGTGGTCAAAGATCCTGCCCCCATGTGGACACAAGATGGCCACCACAGATGGCCAGCAGGAGAGGGCAGTTGGGAGGCACCCAGCCTGCAAGGGAGGGCAGTTGAGAAGGACCAGGCCTGCAAGGGAGGGCAGTTGGAGGTGATCAACCCTGCAGGAGAGGGCAGTTAGGGGTGACCAGGCCGGCAGAGGAGGGAAGTTGGGGGCAAACAGGCTGGCAGCAGAGTGGTTAGGGGGTGATCAGGCTGGCACGCAGAAGCAGTTAGGGGCAATCAGGAAGGCAGGCAGGCAAGCAGTTGGGAGCCAGCAGTCCTGGATTGTGAGAGGGATGTCCGGCTGCCTGTTTAGGCCCGATCCCTTGAGGGGTCCCATATTGGAGAGGGTACAGGCTGGGCTGAGGGACAACCCCCCTCCATGTATGAATTTCGTGCACCGGGCCTCTAGTATATCATAATTGAATGGGAAGCACATTCTCACCCATTTAGAACAAATTTTGTTTTTTCTAGATTTCAATTTCCAAAAGGCTTTCTGGTAAGTTTTGTTAAACCATTACAGTCTCATATTGCCCTGTGGCTCTTGGTGTTCATATATCTTGACTTTTGGTTTTAGTGCAAAGCCCAGCGAATTAATGGTAGACCTGGAACTGCGCTCAAATGCTGTTCAATGTTTATACTTTGCCCTATGTTGAGCTCTTTGCTTAACTAGAAAATTTTGTTTTGTTTTTATTTACTGGAAAACTTTGAAGATTCTTCATTGCTTTAGCGAATACCTGACTATGGGCTATAACATATGCATTCATGTAAAAATTTTGCTTGTTACTGATGTTATTTTTCTACTAAGAGCCTTGGAAAAAAAGGCTTATGGAATGTAGCCTACTACATAAACACGTTTAAAAAGCACACACATTCTTTTTGTTCTTTAAATCAGTTTGATATAATAGTGTCATATGTGATGTTATTTCGTTATCAATAAAAAAGCCACCTGCACACTGAATTTTTAGTTCAGCACAGATGATGATAAAGTCTTATAAAGACAAAAGATAGCTATTCATGTCTAAACAAAAACACATCCCAGAAATATGTGTTTAAATAGAACATTAATATATAGAATTAAACAGTAAAGTTTTAAAATCAATCTAACTTTTTTAAGTGTTAAAAAAGACATAAGCAAATTATTTAAAAAACAAACAAACATGTTTGCGGAGTTGAACTGTCTTCTTTACCAAATGCTAGCCGTTATTGCTGAAACTGCCTTATTGTACTTCCTGATATTTTAGAGACTGCTGGGAAGTAACTATATTTATTTTGCTCAGTAATTCACAAATACACATGGAACCAAAGCTCAACCCAAAATATAGTTAGCACTGGATACTTGTTATTTCTTGATTCCTTTCTAAAACAAACTTTTTAGGAGTCCCTGCTATGATGATGGTGAATTTTGTGCACCTCTTGGAATAAATAATGTACAGGAATCATTCAAATGCATATTCAGTGGGAAGCCATCTGGCTCCATATGAATTTATGAATATTTTAGCTTGCTCAGCTAGTCAAAAGTAAAATCTGGCACTTGGTATTATCATGTATATTTGTGACAGTATTATAAAAAAATGCTCTTTTACCAATCATGATTGACAATCTATTAAAGTATAGTTTTATAACTGGACAATCAATGGGTCCGTGCTGCCTGTCACTACTCGAGCCAATTAAGCAAAGAGAGGGTTGAATCATACTAGCATATGAGCGTCTATTCCCATACTGCCTGCTGGCAGTATGGGAGAGCAGCAGGTCATCCACAAAAGTCTGTGCTGCCTCTCCCCTTAAGCCAGCTGCTTATACTGGGTAGAAGGACAAAGATTACATGGGGAAGTAGGCAAAAGGGTATGCCAAACAGGTAATGCAGACTGGAGATTTGCAAAGGCCTGCGGGTATGCAAAGGCTGGGGGTCTTCAAAGGACTGGAAGCTCTGGTTTCTGCAACAAGGTTGTTAATCTTTCCATGATAATAGGCAGTTCCCTGATGGGAAGGATGGGCTGCATTTCCAGGTGAGCTCCCTGGTCCTATGTGTAACTCCCAGCCAGATTAGAATGTGCCTTCTTTAATCAGAACAAAACAATCACAGTTAACAAAACATGATTAATATTTCTTACAATTATAGCTGGTCACCAGTATTCTATTTCTGACCCCTATCAGTTTCATCAGAGATTGAGTCTATTTAAACCAGGTACAATACTGCTTTGTTTGGAAGTCATCATAATTCTACTTGAATTAGAACATGCGATGTTTTATTAAAATAGTTGTAATAAAATGAAATCTTGGCATTGGGTTGGACTTTATAGGTTTTTTTGTCGTGGACACCCAGATTGGGTTGGACTTTATAGGTTTGGTGATGTGGCACCCAGATCTTCCTTCAATGAAGGGCTTATTACCTCATCTACTGGGAGTGCTGTCAGTAAAGAGCTTTCATCTGTCAGCCCTATTCACAAATTGTCTCAACCACTGAGGGCTATCACACCCAAGACACTCCTCCCCAAGTTGCCCACATCCCATAATGATTAATATGTGATATAACTTGTGGCCACTCAGGTCCAACTCTAAACAGTACTGAAGTGCCATTCTGAGTCACAACTCCTCCTGGAGGCTATCATCGGGCCTGCATCACAACTTGATTTCTCCAGTCTGCGTCTGCGTAATTCTGCTTCTGTCCCCTTCCTTGGGAAAGGGTTAATCAAGAAACAGGGCTAACTTAGCAGGGACTAACTAAAGAAAGCTCATTGTACAAGCCCAAGACTTGCACCAACAATCTCCCCTTGAGTGATTATTTTACAGAAATGCCCGAAGACCATAATTCCTGTACAGCCCTCCGAAGGAAGGACGTCTGGCTCCAGCAGAAGGACAAAGGGCAAGGCCATAAAACTATGGTCCTGATAGATGTGTCAAACCGAAGCCCCGTCTGTAGCTCTCCCTAAGCACATAAAAAGCCTGCTCCCTCCCCAATTCACCACTGGCTCTTTCTCCAGTCAGACCACCCGAACCCAGGTGCCTCAAATAAATATCATTTTGATTACACTGAGCCTTGAGTCTGTTCTGTGTGACCCCGGCTCAACCCCAAACCTTTCACTTGTACAATTATTAGTCCTAAGGGCACTTCTTAAGAAATATACTACACGTTAAACTCCATCTCAGATTCTGCTTTCCAGGAAACTCAATCGGTAGCCATTATCTAACCCTACCTCTTACCTAAAACAAGAACTTATTGGGAAAACTTTTGGTAAATGTCTTTCAGTCACTTTGCACAAACACTTCTGGTATTATGAAGTTTTATCATCTTGTAAGGGAACCCACTCTATTATTAGATGAAGTTATTTCTAATATTGTATAAACATTTTCTTCCTTCTAACATCTGGAACCATATAAAACCAACTTTATCATTGTACTGATATAATCATTAATGGGTTAAATGATATTTTAATCCATGCTCACAATTTATGGGAGATAGATATTTTTAACTTTTTTGAGAATACTTTGGTAATTAGAAATATAGCGAAGTTGATACCACATTGATCTATAAGAACGTATGATACTGCAAAGGAGTGAATGTGAATAGAGAAACCTAAACCAAAAGGCCTGTGACCTCCCAGTGATATGAAGTAAGGATGATGATGGGGAACAGGTTAAGGAGACTTGAAAAGAGTGGCAAATGAGTTGAGAAAAGGACCAGTAGTGTGGACTTTCTTGAAGCTAAATAGAAAATACATTTCAAAGAAGGAGTGATCCAGACAAATACTACGGAAAGATCAGAACCATAAAGAGTACTGTGTTTGTCAAAATAGAAAGCACTGGGAATTCTGAGAAAAGGTTCAATGGAGTGGAGGTTGGGAATGAGGGCTAAAGCCTGATTGAACCAAGTTGTAGAGGGAATGGAAGAAAAGGTATTGGAGATGGAAGTGTAGACATTATATGCTGTCCAATAATTAATAGATACTTGGGAGACATTTTGAATATTCATGGGGTTTAGAATGGAGGTTGAGCTAACGTTGCGTGTACAGTATCTAAAAGGGAAGCAAAATTCCAGCTGACATCTGATTAGATATACTAAATAAAGAAAAGGTAAACAAACAAACAAAAAAAAACCACCAACAACAATGTGTGTGGTAAAGAGACTGCAGACTATCTATCACCAAGCAAAACTTCACAGAAAAAGAAGTGTACCATGTTAGAAAGTAGTATGAATCATCATCCTAAAAGGCAGTCTTCAGGGGAGCAAAATGAGATAGAGATCAAATAAGTGATGCAGTGTTGAGATGGCCACAATATTCCTTTTCCCTCAATACAACTTAATGCCAATCTGTTAAAATATCTTTCCTTTGCAGTTTATCTGCAAATTTGCTCTCACACACAATTATAAGAATTAGATGATAGTTTGTTATTACTGTACATTAAAAGATGTTATATAGTGGTGAATGGTAACTTGAATAGGGTTGAGAGAAGTCAGCAGATTTTGGTTATGTTTCAATGTGTTGATTGTACTGACTTGAAGAACTGGATGAAAAGGAGGAGGGAAAAGTATGTGATATATCATGAATGATTTCTATGTTCTTGCCTTGAATAATTTGGTGGGTGATTGGGATATTTACCCAGATGAAAAGATCATTAGGATTGATAGGTAGAAGATGAGAGCTATCTCAAGAGAGATGTCTATTGGATTTCTTTCTCTGAGAGAGAGGTATGAAGCAGGCAGGTAGATGTGCAAAGCTAGAATTCAGTGTTGAATATATTATGATGACTAGTAAAGAAACCTTCAAAACCACTGTAAATAAAAGATAAAAGAGACTGTATCCTGATGATATAATATAGCTAAAAGAAGTTTTGCTTTTCTTGTTATTTATTTTTACCTTTTGGGAAATTACAGCATGTTTGTAGTCTAGAGATATGGAGAAAGATGGATTGCAGATACCAGAAGCATAGATAATTTTGTAAACTGCTCATTCTCTAGAGAACTTAAGGCAAATATTTCTTTTGCATTTAAACATCTGCAGTTGTATAAAACAAAAAAGAATTTCTCTAAAACTCTATACTTTCTATCTCCCTTCTCATAGGCTAGATTTTACCTACAGCTTTTGAGAGGATAATAGTTAATTAGAAACTCTATCAACTTAAAGCAATTATAATGAGTGATGATCTTTCTTACTAAATTTCATTAAAAATTGATCCCAGTGATATGTAAGTAGTGGATTTTATAAGTTAATTTACAACCTTGTCAGCGTGCCTATACATTTAAAATCTGCACTTGGACCACTTGTTATAATCATAATTATTTCTTTGTGTATTAAAAGTTTTCTGGTTCTAGATTTCATTAAAAATGTTTAAAACTTCTCTGAAGAACAGCATATTGGTGAATATAATTTACTTTCTCAAACCCCAAGGCTAAAAAATAATAGGAAAGAAACCAATCATGTAAAACTTCATTTAGTAGTGCAACATTTCTCAACCTGCAAATGAAAAGAATACTTACTTGATTTCCAGAGTTGTGTTTTAAAACATTTTTTTGCCTCAAGATGTAAATGCTTTAATTCTTTTCTGAGCAATGGGATGCTCTCATATAATGAAAACTAACTTGAACCATCTGATTGTTCTGCAGAGAGAAAAGAACGGTTACTAGTGAAGAAAAGACATTAAAAAAAAAATCCATTTACATTACTTAGCTAGAGTTGGTGGTAGCAAAGATTTTAAGAGCCTTTAAGGAGGCTGGAGATTGAACATGCTGATCTGTATAACACACCATAGAACAGTGCCTGAAGAATATAGACAGAGTTTAGATTGTTTCTGTGATGCACTGAAGCACAATTGAAGGAATATAATTCTGGCACAGAGAGCTGGGAAATGACAGTAGATGGATTGCACCAGTCTGCAGCAATCAGAGATAAATTGCTCTGTTTGAATGGTTGAATTTTATACTTTGGAAGGCTCCTAGGTTCCTATACCCAGAGGCTTCAAAAGATAGAC
Source organism: Eptesicus fuscus (assembly GCF_027574615.1). Taxonomy (NCBI): domain Eukaryota; kingdom Metazoa; phylum Chordata; class Mammalia; order Chiroptera; family Vespertilionidae; genus Eptesicus; species Eptesicus fuscus. The sequence continues at coordinate 53,265,470 of NC_072481.1, read as the reverse complement.
TATTTGCTCAAACCAGCCCAGAAGGAAACGTTAAGTCTGTTAGTTTCGATCAGTTACTTGCATGTGCAATAATGCCCTTGGGATGAACATCTTTAGATACGAATGTCAATAATCAAACAGCCTTTACAGGTGGATGATAATTGTGACTAATTCACAGGTATCCTCTACCTCCACCTCTTGCAAATATCAATGCAATAGGCAATCAACAGCTTCTTATTCTTTTATTCCAATTTTAAACTTTATTTATTGATGTTAGAGCAAGAGGTGGGGAGATAGAGAGAAGAGGGGGGGGGGGAGGGAGAGAGAGAGAAACATTCATTTGTTTTTCCACTTATTTATGCATTCATTGGTTGATTCTTGTAGGTGCCCTGACCAGGAACAGAACCCTCAACCTTGGTGTATCAGAATGACACTCTAACCAACTGAGCTGCCCAGTCAGGGCTTTATTCCAGTTTTTATCCTGACACCAAATTACATTCTACTGGACTACAGCAAAACTGGCAAGTTTGAATATGTGGCAATTTGGTTGTGGCTTATGAAACTAGATGTCAGGGACAGACAGTGGTCCTTTCCCACCAGAGACTGCTGTAATTTGCCCTTTATAATATATTACAAAATCTAAATAGAAATTTCTGTGAATATAAACAAATAGAAACGTGAAGAACAGTAGTATGTGATATGGAGCTTAGCACATTGATATTAAAGGGAAGGAGAATGTGTATTAACCTTTGACAAAGTTCAATAGAAATAATATTAATAATATACTTCTACCAAGTATAAACAATAAAAATCATTTCTCAACCTCTATAGAATTTGGCTTTGTCTAAACAAAATTTTAGAGGTACAAAATATTAAACTAAGCAACTAATAGTTGCTTCAATTATTTCACTTGCACTAAATGAATTTTAAAATGTATTTTGCACGTGAATTTATAAAGGTCTTTTCTTTAATAACTTAGTTCTTTTTAAATTTGTTTTATTTTTTTTAAATCTCTATTGTTAAGAGTATTACAAATGTCTCCTTCCCTTTCCCTCTCCCTTGCTTCCCTCCACCCAGTTTCCACCCCACACCAGGCTTTCAGCACCCTATTGTCTGTGTCCCTGTCCCTAGGTAATGCATATCCTACCTAATAAAAGAGTAATATGCAAATTGACCCTAACTCCGCTACACCCACAAACCACGCCCACAAGCCACACCCACAAGCCAATCAGAGCGATAATGCAAATTAACCCAACCAAGATGGCTACAGCCACAGAGAAAGTAGGAGGGAGGCTTGGGTTTCCAAGGCGATAGAAGAAGCCAAGCTTTCTGCTTTCCCTGGCAGGCCTAAGCCTCCACTCAAGGCTACAAATTTCAATTATAGAAGGTAAACAAATCCAAACAGAAATGGCTGCTGGCCATGGAGTGAGCAGGAGACTTGGCTCCACTCCAGAATACAAAGTTTCAATTGTAGAAGGAAAATAAATTCCAGATACCAGGGCCTCCGCTTGGGTCACCAGGGGGCATGGCTGGCCTGCAAACCACCACAGGCCCCTCGCTCAGGCTGCCCCACGCCCCAAGGCAACCCCCACCCTGATCCAGGACACCCTTCAGGGCAAACCAGCTGGCCCCCACCCATGCTCCAGGCCTCTATCCTATCTGATAAAAGAGTAATATGCAGATTGACCATCACTCCAAGACACAATATAGCTGCCCCCATGTGGACACAAGATGGCCACCACAAGATGGCCAGCAGGGGAGGGCAGTTGGGAGGCACCAGGCCTGCAAGGGAGGGCAGTTGAGAGGGACCAGGCCTGCAAGGAAGGGCAGTTGGAGGCGATCAACCCTACAGGGGAGGGCAGTTAGGGGTGACCAGCCAGCAGAGGAGGGAAGTTGGGGCAAACAGGCTGGCAGGGGAGCAGTTAGACATCAATCAGACTGGGATGGGAGTGTTTAGGGGGTGATCTGGCTGGCAGGCAGAAGCAGTTAGGGGCAATCAGGAAGGCAGGCAAGCGAGCAGTTGGGAGACAGCAGTCCTGGATTGTGAGAGGGATGTCCGACTGCCCGTTTAGGCAGTCGGACATCCCTCGAGGGGTCCCAGATTGGAGAGGGTGCAGGCTGGGCTGAGGGACACCCCTCCACCCCCATGCATGAATTTCATGCACCGGGCCTCTAGTATACACATAAGATTTTTGGTTAATCTCTTCCCACCACCCCTCCTCCCTACCCTCTGAAATTTGTCAGTCTGTTCCATGTTTCCATGCCTTTGGTTCTATTTTATTCATCAGTTTATTTTGTTCATTATATTTCTTGTCCCAGAGACTCCTTATACTATCATCATATTTTTGATTATTTTTACTTTTAGCTCTTTTGATTGGGTGTTTTTTGCTTCCTCATATTCTTGTAATACTATACTGTTGAGTCCCTATAAATTATTAATTCAGTTAGTGTATGCTTAATTTCTGACTGGTCCCTTTTCATGTCTTTGAAATTCTCATTACTATCTTGAAAGTTTCACTAAGTCCCATGAAGCTCTCTTAGGTCCCTTGAAGCTCATTAGAATCCTTGAGTGACATTATAACCATTGATTTGAACTCTGTGTCCAGTAGTTTGCTTGCCTCCATTTCTTTCATTTGTGACCTGTTTCATTGTCTCCACATTTTGGTTGCTCCTTTGTGTTTGTTTCTAGATATTAGGAAGAGTTGCTATGACTCCTGGAATTAGTAGAGTGGCCTTGTGTAGTAGGTGCCCTGTAGGACCCAGTGGCTCAGCCTCCCAAGTCATCTGAGCTAGACACTCTAGGTGCACCCATGTGGGCTGTGTGCACAGTCTTGTAGTTGAGCCATGACTGTTGTTGGCATCTCAGGAAGACACTGACCTCCAGGCCAATTGGCTGTGAGGACCAACTGCAACTACAGTGGAAGAGATTCTGTGCAGGAGATGCATCTACAGAGCAGGACTGGCTTCAGTGGGGCTTTGGTGCTGACTCTGTCCCTTGAGCATATCACTCATGGGTGTGGTAGAGTTGTAATCTGGTGTGGTCTGAAGCTGTCCACTGGGTGCACTGGCTCTGCGTCTCCCAGGAGGTGCAGTCAGCCACTGCCTGGGGCCACCTAGCAGGAGCTACAGAAGTATCTGCAGGAGGCTGCTACTTGTATTGAGCTTTGAAGTGCCCAGGCAAAGCTAAGCTGTGAAGCAAGGCAGGCTGGTGCTAGTGCCAGGTCTTGGGCCTGTTATTGATAGGTATGGGCATGCTGATGCCAACTGCTGCCTGTTTAAGAGATTTTAGTGAAGCCTGAAGCCTGATTCAGGATAGGCTATTCATATGGAAAAGCAGCTGTAAACAGATTAGATGGGGCTGCAAACTGAATGGAGTAAGGTCTTAGGAAATCATCAGGATGGAGCAAACAGTGTGAACCAGGCTGATGGAAACTCAAATATGGCTGCCAGTCAGCTCTGCGATGAGGGATGTTCCAGTACAGGAACAATGACCTCTGCAAGCACCCCTGTCTGGAAGAAGCTGCCCGAGTTTCTGACAATCCAGTTCCTCCCCTTATGTCCCTGGATCCCCCAAAGCTGTTGCCCAGTGCAGGAACCCAGAGGGAGTGAATCCAAGTAAAGTTCATGTTCAGGCCCTTTAAGAGGAACTGCCTGGCTCTCCAGTGGCCTCCATGTCACTCCACCACAATCCCTGCTGACTTTTGCAACGCAAAATTATGGAGACTTCTCTTCACAGCTCTGGAACCCTATCCTGGTGGTCTGGTGTGGGGCTGAGACCCCTTGATTCTCACAGGAGGCCTCTGCAGTGGAGATATCCCTCCCAATTAAAAAAATTCCACATGTGGATGTCAGACCAGCTGATTCCACTCTTCTGCCCCCCTGCCTCTCCTACCAGTCTCGATTAACTTTCTTCTTTACTTCTCTACTTGTAGGACTTCTAGTCAGCCAGCTTTCAGGTGGTTCTGAATATGATTGTTCTGTGTTTTAGTTGTAATTTTGATGTGGTTGTGGGAGGCAGTGAGAACCATGTTTACTTATGCTGCCATCTTGGTTCTCTATCCCTTAGTTCTTAACATAGATGGAAACTGTTTCATTAGCTAAATAACAACAAAAATAACATCTAAAAATCTTTCAGATAACTTTGAACAAATTTATTATTATTATTATTTGGTTTTTCTTTCCTTCTTAATTCTGCTAGACTATATACATCAAGGTGCCCAAATTCTGGGTCTCCAAGTTGCTCAAGTCCAGAAGACAACATGGTGTATGCAAATGGCATCCCTGGTATTTCATAGTACACCAGTTATCAGCTGTATGTGAGAGCCATACATACATTTTGCAGCAGGCGAAGTTTGGATTTCGGCTCTATGCTCAATTTGGTTAGCTTTACCTAACATAGGAAATATTGCTTAGCCTCAGGAGATGAATAGATCACCACAGGTTCTGGGAATTCTGCATTAATACCATTAAAAATTTTTTATTCTAAGCATATCACTTAGATTTTTGAGTTTTTATTTCAATTTAGTATATACATGGATACACATTCCTGATATCCTTTTTGCTTAGTTTGGTAAATAAATGCTTAAGGTAGAAGACGAACACCAAATGATGGATTTTGCTTTTCATGCCCCTCTTGGTCACTGTTAATTATTAACTCATCAATAAGTTTATACAGTATGTTTAATTACACATTGTAGCTATCCTTTACAAAACTAGAGAGTATATGATTTAAGGGCTGTAATTTTATGAAATAAAATAATAAATCTAATAAAATGTCCAATTTCTTACTTATACGTGCTCAGGATTATCACCTCACTGAATTAGGAACACTATTGGTGATACATAGATGGTACTACATACCAATTTATCTCAAGGCAAGAGGCACTGACAAATTCTTGGGAAATGATAACATTTCAAAGCAGCTAGAATCCAGACATTGTGCAGAATTATGCTTAAAATGGTGACCATCAATTTGTAAGAAACCACCCACTGATTGAGTAGAATCCACATTCTAGAGATATGATTAAATTGAGGCAAAAATGAAACCCAATTTTGTCAAATAGCATCAAAAACTTGCAAAACAGGTATCTGGAGTCCACTGCTTGAAGGAAAACCCAGACAGTAATGTAATGGAGGCACTTAGGAAATGCATTTGACAGTACAGAGGATGGTACTAGGTGGAAACGTGTAGACATCAATAAGTATTCAATTGAAAAGTGCTTTAGAAAAAAAAAGTCTCTGAATGTGAAGTTTTAGAACATGACTGACTATATTTCAATACTGTATTTTGATCCTTTATATGTATATGTAAGCAGGTAAAACAATAAAAATCCGTAAGTGCATTTAAAAGCGATCACCAATAAATATAAAAATGTCAAGTAACAAAGAAAGCATTGAGTAACATTTTATTGGTAGTGTTTTCTCTTTTTTGTGGAACATAAAATAATGGTGATTCTTAATAATTGATAGCCTTTTAGATTGTACAAAATTATAGATTTAGATTATACTGTGAAATACAATATTGAACATTTAATAAATGATAACATAATATCCTCTGAAAACTGTGCAAGTAAATCAGTAAATGCTACACAATAGCTACTATATATCTTTATTTTGTCCTTGGAAAGAACCTTTAAAAAAGAAAAAAACAAGACATAAATATCATAATTGAGAGTTACAGACAAGTCACTTCTGGTTTACCAAATAATTATTTTCATTTTGTCATTGGATACATCAATAAAAGTGACACAGACCAGTTCTTATTTCAATTTACTCATGTTAAAATACAAACTCTTACAAGTATTTTCTGTAATTCTTATTAGACTTTGGTATGAGCACATTTCACTTATGTACTTATATCAAAACTAGAGGCCCTGTGCACGAAATTTGTACACGGGTAAGGTCCCTAAGGCTGGCCAGCGATCAGGGCCAATCAGGGCCTTCCGGCTGCCAGCAGGGGCTTTCCTTCATTCTGCACCGCCCCCTGGTGGTCAGTGCACATCATAACAAGCGACTGAACTCCAGGTCAAAATCCCGAGGGGGCACTTTGCATATTAGGCTTTTATATATATAGATAGGTACACATAACTTGGAATACCAGCCAATTTTTAGTTCTTGAAGCTGTTTATCATGTGTGCATTTTCTTAATCTTTCTCTTCTTTTGGCTCCTTTCTGCTATCTATCTTTTGGTTATTACTTCTCAGCATCATTACCAATGCATGGGTAGAAAATAAGAAATGAAAAGTAAAATCAGTCCATCTGGTAATTTAACAGTTCTATTAAAGAGATTAGTATGAGGATGAAAGTAATGCTCGGAATAAACATATTATTACCAGTGAATCCCAATTATTCCTACCATCTTCCCCACACAGATATTTGACTTTTGTGGGTGTGTATGCTTTCCTATGGATGAAAATTTAGGGAACATTTTTAAGATATACAAACACATTTTCTAGTTTATATGGATAAAATAACACATATACCCTTTTTTGTTTCCTTTTGGTAAGATCAATAAATGAGATTTTTAGCATCAATTTCAGAGTTGTTCATCACTTATCAATTAAGATTATCACAATATTTTAAGCATTAATTTAATCTAAATTTGCCAGTTATAAGTCTGTCCCTGCAAATGTTATTTTGACAATATTCCTACAGTGCTCTGAAGATCAGATAGTATGTTATTTTTATTAGTTAATCAGTAGAATTACTACATCTGAGACGAGAACTGCCAATAAACACTAAGAACTTTTTTGGAACTGAAGCCCAAAAGAAAAGGGAAAAACTAAAGATATGTTTAGAAAATTACTTTTAAAACTAGTACATTATTATGAGAACAAACTAATGCTCCATAAATCCATCTTAATTTATAAAAATATTAAAATAGTAATAAACATCTAAAAATCCCTTTCCTGAACTTACAGCCTTGAAATATTCTTTCTTCAAAAATGGTTTATCTGTATTTTTGTGTTATTGATGTTATGCTGCAGCAATTATGTTAATATAATTTTCATTAAATGACTTCAGTAAAACAAAGAAAAGCATCTCGAGAAAACTCCTATATTTGCAATCTAGCTCAATTAAGAAAGGCAAAGTATGCAATATTTAAGATCTCTAAATCAGAGTTTTCTATTCAAAGTAATTTCTAGAAAAATTTTCTCCCTATAGGTTATCATGTCTTCTACGTCTTTGTAGCCAAGCATTTCTTCAATGGACAACAGCTTACAGTTATTTAGGCTGAATGCTGACTTGCTTTGCACAGCATTTAACATCTTTATGGATGTTGTAACTGAATCATTCAAAGAAGTACAGACTGGGAAAATACGAGCATTCCACAAACTCAAACATGTCTTGTTTCCAGAGAAGAGCTCCTCTGTAACTTTCAGATTCCAAATATCTAAGCATGACAGGAAACAGACACCAAAGAATTGAAGTGACTTTATATCTGACAATGTTTTAACATTCCTTTTCAAGTTGTCTTGCACTCCAAATGCCATAGTTGAATACTTTAAGTGTCCATTCATCTTCAAGCTTAAGGAACACACAAAAGAATATGCAGGCAGGACAGCTGTTGTTATGATAGAAGAACCACTAATAATGCAGTTTTCCCCAACTGAAACATCAGGCCCCAATCTGGAGTACTCCACAACTGAGCCAGGTGACACAGAACATCTTGAATCCAATATACTTTGAATGATACAGGATGTGTTACCAAAGCATTCTGGTATTGCTGGAGAGATGCTAAAAGCTATGGACTGTAAGCCAAGCTCTGACTTCAAACTGCTAGCTGAAGTAAAGTGACACAAATATTCTTCAGTTGTGCCAATGTGATAAAATTTGGAGTTATTAAGAACAACAACATTTAGTGATGTCCCTTTAAGAAGGTGAAATATTCTCTGCCTCATGTCTACCAAATCTGACTCTTCTTTAGTGACATTTGATGTGTTTCTGGTATACTCCACAGTTGCTCCAGGTCCCAAAGCCTGCAGAAAGTCTCCATAGGCATCTATTTCACAGTTTAGTGTTCCTATTTTTTCATAAAAAGCAAGTAACTTTTTCGCTGATTTATGATCCATGTAAAATAGGCTGTCTGTGTAGACATACTCAGATTCAAATTTAAGAGAGGCAGTGTCACCCCCAGACAAGTCCTGCTGAGAAAAATTTCCAGGTCTATACACAGCATTACACTGACACATCCTTTCTATGCTGGGCTTATGAAGGAAACGATGGCAACACCGATATTCGAGGTCTCTGTATTCTAAACAATTGGAAGGTTCTAAGACAAATACTCCATGTGTGGTACCTACAGTCAAGCTAGAAGGATGAGCTAAAGCAGTAAAGCCAGGCTTGTCAAATCTGATAAACTCAGATTCTCCGATACTATAAAGTTCAATATCATCTGCACAGGTAACCAGAATCCCAGGATTCATATGTGAGGGGAAATCAATGTACATGGCTAGTTTTAATTCTAACATCTGATAAATAGGGTTACCAAAAGGTAAAGCAGTGAAAATTTTCCCCAGGGCACTTGCATTTGGAAGGCGTTGACTGTAGCCACCTATAAAATTAAATAAAATTACTCATAAAATGTTTCTATGAATGTTTCCAATAATTTAAAAACCCAGGGGCATCAGGAGTAACTCAAAATGTATCTAAAAATATTCAATATATACAATGTATTATTATAACTCAGGAAAGAATAATAAACTCCAGAATACAAATTCAAAGAAAAATTCTCCCCAATTCTTTGGAAATACTGTAGTTTTAAAGACTCTAGATTAGGAAAGAATTCCCATATACTTTAGAGAATGTGAACTGTTTTAAATCCACTGTATAGCTAATAAAATGGACCATGACCTCACATCCACATTTTAAACAATTTCAACCATATTTAAATTCCTACAATAATAATCCACTTTACAGGGGTAAAAGCAAGCCACAAAAAAAATAATATACCAATTCCAACATTATCTACTAAATTGTACTTTCCAAATGCAGTGTCTTTCCTCAAATTATTACATAGACTTAAAGGAAGCAAAGGTGCATTTATGTAAAAGCATTTTAAAACTTATACTTCTTTTTAATTTAAATAGGCTTTCCCTCTAAGATTAGCCTAATGACTTCTTAATTGCTTGAAGTGTGTTCTTGTAAGTAAATTAAATAGCTTACATCATTTTTATGTTTAGTAAGTACAGTGAGAGGCAGTATTGCAATATCTAGAGAGTCAGACAAAATTGGGTTCAGACTCAGGCTTACTACCTGTTAAGTTTTTTATCTTTGGACACACTCCAAATAAGCAAATGTAGAATAATACTTGCCTTGTCATGTTTTATGAGATCAATTATACATGTAAAGCACTTGGCATGTAGTACACCTTTCCAAAGACTAGCCAATAGCAAAGCTTAGCATTATAAGAATTAAATATTTTAAACTATATATTTTCTGATATTGAATTTAACTTTTACTAAATAATACTTGTTCTGGAATAAAACCATATATTTGAAAAATTTTTTGATGGCTTAGGAAAACTAATTGTTTTATTTGAGTAATACTTAAAAATTTTGCAACATGTTCTTGACATCTTTTTTTTTTTTAAATTGATTTCAGAGAGGAAGGGAAAGGGAGAAAGAATCATTGATCATCTGCCTCCTGCACGCCCCCTACTGGGGTTCGAGCCCACAACCTGGGCATGTGCCCTGACCAGGAATCAAACCATAACCTCCTGGTTCATAGGTGGCTCAACCACTAAGCCATGCCAGCTGGGCTAAATTTAAAAATGTTTTACAGCCAGCCATAAAATCATAACTTGGATGCTTTATTTGAAATCATCCTTACAGCCCTAGCTGGTTTGGTCAGTGGATAAAGCATTGGCCTAGGGACTGAAGGATCCCAGGTTCGATTCTGGCCAAGGACACATGCCCAGGTTGCAGGCTCGATCCCCAGTAGGGGGTGTGCAAGAGGCAGCTGATCAATGATTCTCATCATTGATGTTTCTATCTCTCCCTCGTCCTTCCTCTCTGAAATCAATAAAGAATTAAAAAAAAAAAATCACTGTTCTGTATAACAATCATAAGAAATAGAAAGTGCGTTGGAAGCCACGGTGCCAGTCCATGACAAAGTTTTCATCAGACTTAATTCATAGAGAAAAATAATAGAGGTTTTTACAAAATAAATATTTCCATACAACTAAACTTATCCAATTAAAAGAAACACCTACCCTCTGTTCTGAGATTATTTCTTTCCTACTTTTCTGCTTTACAATGACCTCTTTTATATGTGATTTTCCCTCAGGTATTTTCTCATCAACTCCATGTTTTGTCACCACCTTTTTATTCTTGTAACTCCTTCAAGAATTGTAGACTTTGTCTACCAATAATCAAATAAAAATGCAAGATATAAGGTTTCTGGCAATTGTACGGGGATCACAGTGCTAAACCAGCCTCTTCCCTACAGCAAGAATCCCTTCTAAAGACTGATTGAAAAATGTTCACATTTTGATGAGCTTTGTCTTTGGAAAATAATTTTGTACATACATACTAAACATAATACCCATAAATAGTCAATGTATGTGATCCACAATTTCAAAGATAAATATTGTGTAAAACATAATATTACTTACAAACTAAAAATATCAAAAAAAAGCATAAAATATTTGTTTTCAAAGCAGACTAACTTCTAAGACCAAAAAAAAAAAAAAAAAAAAGGAAAGTTCTAAGACAGTGGTTCCCAACATGGGGCACAATGTAGTTTTTAAGAAGGGCAATTAACAGTGAATTTTTTGCATTTCTTATGGTTCTAAGGGGCTCATATTATATAAATTTATAGTGAAATATTTATGCATTTCAGTTCTCTATTATATGTTTTGAAACTTATTTGCTATTTTTTCATATCACTTCACATTATTATTATTTTTTAAACAATTTCTTAGTGATTTCTTCCTCAGTACTTCAACTGTCTTTTCGTTCTTTTATTTTTCTCTTTCATGGATGCCATGTTCTTTGGAAGCTTGTTTAGACCAAGTTAATGGCCTTTTAGGCTTCCTCCACTTGAATAGGAGTTCACTTTTTGAATAGTAAGAATTATATGTCACAGGGTGGTGCGGGGGAGGGGGTGTGGTGGAGCATCAGGATTTTAGTGATGCTTAGGTAGGGCATGGCCAAAAAAAGGTTAGGAACCACTGTTCTAAGATATCAAAGGTAATCAGTAAATCAGTAAAGTATAATTTTACCAGAGTGAATTAATAGGATGGTAAAAGAATTCCATTTATCTCCATATAGCTTTTCCAAGTGTCGAAGGGCACAAAATGTTGATCCTCCATTACCTTAAAAATAAAGTTAAAAATGTACACTTTATTTCATATAAACCTACTAAAATTTTGTAAGTATGGTAAATTTAGGTATTAGAACTCTGAGGATATGGCTTGCTGGCTACAATTAACTAGGCAAAGAACAAAAATATGGACAAAAGAATCAATTTAAATACACATTTCATAGCAATTAAATAAATAAACAAACAATTAGCAATGAAAACCAGAGATCAGCCCTGGTAATAAAAGATGAGCTAATCTTCTCCCGAAAATATTAATACACAATAAGGAAATTATAAAATAGGCAATCCACAACACCAGAAAACTGTAAACACATACACACACATATATATATATATATACACACACACACTGGAAGTATTATATGTATAATTCACTTGGAATGACAAATTGCAAAAACCATTTAAGTAATTCTCCCTTATGACAATCAAATATGTAAGTTAGACTTGCTTTTTAAAAAGTTTTTTAGAATTTGGTTTCCTTACTAGTTACCTTGGGCAAGTTATTTAACTTTCTGTGCCTCTAAATCTCATCTATACAATGGGAATCATATAGTACTGACTGCTAGCTGTGAGGATTAAAACATGGCTAATTAGAACAATGCCAATGTCAGATATAGATACCCTATCTCTGGTATTAAGGAACTTCAGTTTTAGCATTACATGAAAAACTGCCCCCACAAAAATAGCATGCAATGAAAGGTTACAAGGCAAACTTTATGGAAATTGGATTTTTAAAGTAAATATCTCTGATACTTAAGCCATTAGACTGTGCTCTTTTGCATTCTGCAATTGTGGACCCAAGAAGTCAAGTAGTATATATTTTTCTTGTTTTGATCTCCTTACATAAATTTCTGAAGAAAATGTGGAGTTTGCAGGGGTCTTGGGAACCCGACTGATAAGGTCCAATGGATTATTTACCATCTGAATAAATTTTATTAAAATTAATACAATTGTCTTTTAAATAACATAACATTTGGGAAGTTTTTCATGGTAAGTCACAATGTATAAGAAAGTTGCTAAGCTTTGCCCAGCAGGCATGGCTCAGTAGTTGAGTGTAGATCTATGCCCCTGTCATTTCTGGTCAGGGCACATGCCCGGGATTGCAGGCTCGATCCCCAGTAGGGAGCATGCAGGAGGCAGCCAATCAATGATTCTCTCTCATAATTGTTTCTATCTCTCTCTCCCTCTTTTTTTTTTTTTTTTAATATATTTTATTTATTTTTTTACAGAGAGGAAGGGAAAGGGATAGAGAGCCAGAAATATCGATGAGAGAGAAACATCGACCAGCTGCCTCCTGCACACCCGCCACGGGGGATGTGCCCGCAACCAATGTACATGCCCCTGACCGGAATCGAACCTGGGACCTTTCAGTCCGCAGGCCAACGCTCTATCCACTGAGCCAAACCGGTTTCGGCTCTCTCTCCCTCTTCCTTCCTCTCTGAAATTGACTAATATATATATATATATATATATATATATATATATATATATATATATATATATACTAGAAGCCCGGTGCACGAAATTCGTGCATGGCGGGGGGTTGTCCCTCAGCCCAGCCTGTACCCTCTCCAATCTGGGACTCCTGGAGTGATGTCCGACTGCCCGTTTAGGCCCGATCCTGGTGGGATCGGGCCTAAACGGGCAGTCGGACATCCCTCTCACAATCCAGGACTGCTGGCTCCCAACTGCTTGCCTGCCTGCCTTCCTGATTGCCCCTAACCGCTTCTGCCTGCCAGCCTGATCACCCCCTAACCACTCCGCTGCCAGCCTGGTTGATGCTTAACTGCTCCCCTGCCAGCCTGTTTGCCCCCAACTTCCCTCCTCTGCCAGCCTGGTCACCCCTAACTGCCCTCTCCTGCAGGGTTGATCACCTCCAACTGCCCTCCCTTGCAAGCCTGGTCCCTCTCAACTGCCCTCCCCTGCTGGCCATCTTGTAGTGGCCATCTTGTGTCCACATGGGGGCAGGATCTTTGACCACATGGGGGCAGCTATATTGTGTGTTGCAGTGATGATCAATCTGTATATTACTCTTTTTATTAGATAGGATATATGTATATATATATATATATATATGTATATATATATATGTATGTATGTATATATATATATGTATATATGAGTTGCTATGACTTTTATCATTTTTTAAAAACTAGTGAATTCACATAAAAATTTTAAAGTTAGTAAAGACTATGGTGGGAAGATATGCAGTTTATAAATTACATGCCACAGGAAAACTTTTCTTCAATGATTATTCTACCTAGACTCTATGATATAAATCTGACCATAAAAGCTTACCAATTTTGGCTCCAGCAGGATCAACAAAAACATGATATTGAACTCCAAGGGGTAACTCCTTTTTTTTCAGCTTTTCTGACAGCTGTTGCTTATAAGCAAGTTCTTGTTTTTCATCAGCTGCTGTTATTGCAACAATGTCCCAGAACTCTCCAGCTGCCACAGGTTTGCCTATGTGAAAAAACAGCAAGGAAATGATAAATATTATCAGAATTCTCTGTTACAGGTTTACTTATTTGGAAAGAGGGGAAAACAAAGAGGTAACATTATCAACTTCATAAATGTATCTTTTGCTTTTGAGAATTAAGCAATTAGTAGTCAGTGTGATTCAAATAATTCTGAGGACTGTTCATAAATTATGTTTTTTCTCTTTTAGATTACTTTCTTCTTTTTTATGATCTACAGACCCATTTATTTAGATATTCTATTAAGAGAAATATTACTGATTTTCTAAAGATTATCTCAATTCTTAAATAAGAAGACAAAGGAACAAATAAATGAATCAATTTTCATATTATTAGGACTAGTGGTCCTTGGCTAAGAAAGATTCAACCCAAATATCCATTACTACAATGTTGCTGTTTATAAATGTGGGTACTTTATTTTTTACTACCTTAAAAAGAGCCATGCAATTTTACAAAGGCTAATGGAGTATGACATACAATTTTGGATAATAGGAAAGTTCCCAACTCCCAGATGAACTCATTAAAAGACTAAGACTAAACTTTTGGTAGACAGCTGGAAGCTCTTTTTTATTGAAAAAAAAAAAAGATAAAAATTGTTCTTATTAGTTAACGAACAGGACTTATCACCTAGAATGTAATAGTCCTGAACGTTTTACTGTCATCCTAGTATTATTTCCTGTATTCTTAAAGCAGTAACTTCATAAAAAAATAAGGAATTTTATTACACAGTTGTACAAGGAATGACAAGTGACATAGCCTTAAAAAAAAAAAAAAACAACCCAAAAACATTTTGATTCACCCTCACTCGTTTTAATAATCCATAATCCCTCCGTGTTTTAGTATATATATATATATATATATATATATATTAACTCAGTAAGCGTTCACATCACGGAACAAATTGGTGAAGTGGGTAGGGAGGTGGGAGAAGGCTAAAAATCACATTTGTAAAGGTCAAAACACTATGTTTTAGATATTTCAGATTTACTTAAATCATTTGTGTTAATGAACTAACCAAATGCATAACTTGAATTTATAGCTTCACTAGCTATACCTGTATCTACCTATCTACCTAGAAACTAGAAACAAAGTTATTAAAACGAGTGAGGGTGAATCAAAATGTTTTTGGGTTGTTTTTGTTTTTTTTTTAAGGCTATGTCACTTGTCATTCCTTGTACAACTGTGTAATAAAATTCCTTATTTTTTTATGAAGTTACTGCTTTAAGAATACAGGAATAATACTAGGATGACAGTAAAACGTTCAGGACTATTACATTCTAGGTGATAAGTCCTGTTCATTAACTAATAAGAACAATTTTTATCTTTTTTTTTCAATAAAAAAGAAAGTGACAAGCATCACGTAAAGAAAGGACAGTGAAAGAAAAGAATGAAACATTCAAGGTGTATTAGCTCTGCGTGGGCCAGCGTCCTGGGCCCACAGGTGAGAGAGAACCATCCAGGAAGTGACAGCCCAGCAGATTTCACCGCACGTCAAGGACCCGCCCTTTCCATTGCCCGGAGGGCCGGGCTTCCTCCTCCGGTACCTCTCAGCTCGGAAAACCTCCGCAACTTTCGCTGGGTGGCTTCTCGCAGAGACAGGCCCGGAGGGACCTGTGCACCGGCCATATCCCCGCCTCTGCCGCAGCCGGCTGTAAACTTCCAGGTAGCCCACCGCTCCACGCAGCACGCATGCGCCCTGGACTTGTCACCCGCGCCGGGTCCGGCTGCGCCTAGCCCCCGCCCCTTCCGTGCGTCACTCACGTAGCCACGCCCCCGAAGGTCTTGGTGCTGGCGCCGGGGGAGCTATGATGGGGTGATCCCGGAACCTGGCCCCCGTTTCCTTAGCGACGGTCTGCGGAGCTGATGGCCACCTAGCGTTTTCTCAGTCTGTGGCGGGCCTGGCCTCTAGTTCCCAGACTCATAAGGCCTCGCAGCTCGGTTGACCCGGTGAGTGGGTCAGGTTGGGCGACAAGATTGCTACCACTGACCCGCGAAGGGGAAGACGAAAGGACACCCTAGCTTCCAATGGGGTCTCTGGAGGCGATTGTCTTTTTCTGACTCCTGGTTTGTTTCATTCAGGAGCAGTTCCCCAGAACCTCTAGAGAGTGAATTCCCCCCTCTGGGCTCCATCCGAAGCCTTCTGCCCCAACCCTAGGTCTAGACACACAATGGGAACATTTACAACCTGCATTCTCTTCAGGTGCGTGGCTCCCCGGCCTTCGCGAGGTCCAGGATCCACCCTCTCCGTTTTGAGTTCACAGTTTTTAGAAGTTGTGTATCATTTATTCCGCCACCAGGCCCTTTACCTTTGTGCTGTTTTGGTTAATTCTCTGCCATCCTTTTGTATATGCAGATTAATCAAGAACTTGCAGTAGCATTCCTGGGGGGTAAATCAGCCTTATTAGATGTGTTTTTGGTGGGTTAACTTTGTATTTCTCTGGTAAAGCACTAGGTCTATAATGAGTTTTATAGATTAATGTCTTCATCTTGACGCCATCAGGGAGCTATGAATCAGAGAGAATAGTGACTTAGTCAAGGTCTCACAATTAGCGAGAGGCTTTAGCGAGGTATTTCAGTACTGCATGCAGACATCACTCTGTCACACCATGCAGCTCGATTCACTGTAGAGGCCTGTCTTCATTGAAGTCTTTATCAGGACCCATAGGCATTCGAGGCCGCACAAGCTCTTGCCATGAACTTAGTTTTTTCTTCTAAAGACTTGACCCTGTTGATTAATTCTGTTCTTACAGAGAAAATGTCTGACTAAAAAGGGAGATTACTCCTTCATACTTTTATCACTTAAGAGAGGTGTTGTTGTTTTTTGTTGTTGTTGTTGTTAAAAACAATATGTTCTTATTAAGAACGTTTAGAAAATACAGAAGACTTGGGTGAGGTGAGAATAAGCAATAGGGAAAGTAGCCAAAGAGAAGGTCAGAGGGGGACAGAAGCCCAAAGAATAATTTGGTTTTTTACTGAGGGAAGTAGACATTGCAGAGTTTTGATGTGACTTGCCTTCTATTTAAACAAATCACTCCATAATGTGAAAATAAGCTATTGGAGCATGGAGTAAGGATAGAAGGAGGGAGACTTGTTTTTGTTTTTTGTCTGTTTGTTTTTGGCTACTGCAATAATACAGGTAAGACTGGGTGAATCTTGGTCAGGATGATAACAGTGGGGATGATGAGAAGTTGGTTAGCTATATTTTGAAGGCAAATCAGTATGATTTGCTAATGGAATAGCTGTGAAATGCAAGAGAAAGAGAGAAGTCAAGGATGCCTGAATGATAGAATGGCCATCAATTGAGATGGGAATGCCTATGTTTGGAGAATGTTGTTAGGGTGGTAGGGAGAATCCAGAATTTAGTTTTGGACATAAAGAGTACACAAATTTAAATGTACATAGTGCAAATGAAACAGAATAGTGTATGTGTGAGTATGTGTGTATGTTTGTGCATTATACATAGGATATGGACTTCATTAAAGAGGTCTGGGCTAGAGATATAATTTTGGGAGTTGTCAGCATATAGATGGAATTAATTTTAAACTGTGGAATTAGATGAGATCTCAAGAGAAGAGAGATCAATTGAGACTGTATGTTCAGGAACTGTACATAATAGAGGTAAACAATGAAAAATTAACCAAACAAGAAAATTTCAGATAGTGATAAGAACTGTGAGGTAACTAAAAGGGGGTGATGTAATGAAGTCTGTCACAGAGTATTAAATGCAGCATTTTTTAGATCTTGGAAGGATAGCCATAAAATGAATTTTAATTTTTCTTGGCATAATTACATTAAACAAAATGTGCTGGAAATAAATATACACATTGTCAGATATGGTTTTGAATTTTCCTCTCTTCTGTTTTTCTCAAAATTTTATTTATTAGTTTTTAAATTAAATATAAAAAATATTTTGTACTACATTAGTGGGATTAAATTTCCTCAGCAGTTCATTGTAGAGTGTGAAAAAGTGTAGGGATTTTTATTTCAGTTTGTATTTATTATAATCAAACAGTTGTGATATGATTGTTTAAACAGTCATAAGCTATAATAACTAGATAAAATAAGTCAGTACAGCTTAGTAAATCCATTATTCTGTACCAGTAAAACATAATGGAAATTATGTATTTAATCTTATATTCTACATTTTAATTGGGACATTGGACAAAATGAACTATAGTAAGTTGAAAAATGATATTTTGTGGAGGCATTTGGGCATTTTTTCTATGGGAGGAGTGCCATTAAAAAAAAGAGTGAACAAATTGTTGAAGTATACTTTATATACCATTAACTTCCTTCACCAATTATAACTGGGCAATGTAATGTGTTTTGTGTGTGTGTGTGTTGGTAAATTAACTGAGTTGTGCAACAGTCACCACAATCCAGGTTAAGGACATTTTGTCACTCCAGTAAGATTCTTTGTGCCCATTTACAGTTAATGGAAGTTAGGTTGTTTTTATTACTCTAGGCATAACTATTTGTTTGGAAGTTGTAGAGAAGCACCTTAAGACATTTTTTTCTTCACATTAACATTTTATTTTTACTTTTTTTTGAGAAGAAACTTAAGCCAGATGAAGAGAGTCCAGGATTACAGAGCATGGAGCATATGTGCATGACTTGTTCAGTTCATGCTGGTTGATTTGTGTTGGTCATCCAAAGGTTTTATTATGAGTATATGAACTAAAATAACTTTAAATTTTAAAAATAGTAGTGCATTAAAATTGGGTTTCTTGTAACAGTTGTACCACACTAATGCAGTATGTTAACAGGGGACACTGTGTGTGAAGTGGGGCATGAGGGAATATAAAATTTTTGGCTCAGAGCCCAGAGATTCTGATAATGTAGATATTATATGGGACCCAGGGAATCTGCCTCTTTATTAATTTTTTAGGTGATTGATATTTAGAATTTGAGGATTATGGTTTTAGGTCTTGGCCAGGATATAAAAAGCAGTCAGTCTTTTAGAGTTGCAAGGGTTTATCTGGATTTTCATATTTACTCTCATTTGGATTATGCTGACCCAGTTTACCTGCACATGGTAGAAATAGATGCATCCAGTGAATAAGGGAGTTACTCTCAACCAAACACTCTCATATAGGCCATATAGGCCGCTTGAGCCTATATATTCTCTTTTAAGCTATCACTGTGTGCCTGCCTTTTATAAAAGCTGAAATTACCCATAATAAGAGAAATTTCATACATATAAGAAATACTATATAAAATTGCACAAAAAGCTCTGATCCAGCCCAGATGGTGTAGCTCAGTGGTTGAGCGTCAGCCCATCCACCAAGAGGTCGCTGTTTCAATTTCTGGTCAGAGCATATGCTCCATGTTGGTTTGATCCCCAGTAGGGAGCATGCAGGAGGTAGCCTATGGTTGTTTCTCTCTCATTGATGTTTTATCTCTCTCTCCCTTCTCCCTTTCCCTTCTTCTCTCTCTAAAAATTAGTCAATAAAAACATATTTTTAAAGAAAGCTCTAATCCAGAAGTTTTAGATAAACTTAGGTTTGAAACTATTAGAATTATAGATCTTAATTGCCTAATAGAATTAAACATAAATACAGAGTGGGGCAAAAATGGGTTTACAGTTGTGAGAACATGAAGCCCAGAGTTTGTTATGCTATTATTTATTATTTATTGTCTTTTTCATATGAGCATTTGTAACCTACTTTGCCCCACCCCATATAATGTAATTGCTAATTATCTCTTTAGAAAATAAATATAATAGTTGAAACCCTGCATTGCACCTTAATTTCATTTAGCTGCATTTTTTAGCCCCTCCCACAAAAAATACCACTTTCCTGAGCTAGGAGTTCATAATTCAAATAATTTATTTATTTAAAATACCTTTTAGCAAAAGCTATTATACAAGGTCTGCTAAGATAGTTTCCGTTGTTTGTTTTAGTTGTCTTGCCAATAGTTGATGTTTTCATATCAACTATTTTACTGAATTTCGTTTTCTCTAAGTATTTTAGGGATAAGAAAGTTTTTCTTCCTCTTACTGGTTAATTTATTGGTGAGGGCAAAAATACAGTTTTGAGTTGTAGTTATATAAATGTTAGACATTTAAGATGCTTTAAGATAGATTTTATGGGAATCAGATTTTTTTACAAAAATTAACTTAGTTTCTCTCCATTTTTATTATCACTATTAGCAAATGTTTTTTATTTTCATACTAGAGGCCCGATGCATGAAATTTGTGCAAGGTCCTTGGCCCCGACCCCCACCTGCTGCCGCTGCGGCCAGGGGCCTCTGCCACCTATGCCTCAGCCCCCGCCCGCTGTGGCTTTGTCTGGAAGGAAGGATGTCTGAAAGGATGTCCAGTCTAATTAGCATATTATTCTTTTATTATTATAAATGGATTTTTTTTGAAAGTAGAAAAAACATTTTTAAAGGAGTTTATCATTTTTTTCTAGATGTTTCATGCAACTATCACAAAAGAGCTAATCAGTCATGAAGAATGGAGTCACTATAATGAAAACATAATAGAAGATCACAAAAATTTTGTTTTTGTGAAGTTCACTGGTCTTCATTTAAAATCTATGGAAAGTTTGCAATATTGTGTCTCTCTTACAGTATGCATCTTCTCAAACAATTTTATTACCAATATTAGTCCACTTCAAAATTGTATAAAATTAGTCAAACTTGATCTCCATGGGAATCAGGTAAGCAATAGCCATTGCAGATATTTTCAGATACATGAAATTATATTAAATAAGCACTACTGATCCACAGTATGTTTCACAGATAGTCTTTTATATAAGACATAAACAAAAACTTAAAAATAAATAAAAATATGAAATGTAGAAATATAAAATTTCAAATATAAGCAAAAATTTTAATTTAAAAGCATATAAAATAAACTGTGATTTAGTTTACTTCTTAAAAAGATAGTCTGGATTGGGAATACTTGCCCCTTAGTTATTTTTTTTTAAATGACATCTAACTGATGTGTAACATTATATTAATTTCAGGGGTGCAAAATAGTGATTCAATATTTGTACATATTGTGAAATGATCACCATAATACTCTATATAATGTTCATCACCACATGGTTACAAATCATATTTGTAAATATTTTCTTCTATTTGGTTGATTGCCATTTCATTTTAGTGATAGTATCCTTTGTGATGCAGAAGTTTTTAATTTTTATTTAGTCTTGTTTATTTTTGCTTTTGTTGCCTTTGTCTTGGTTTCAGATTTAAAAACAAAAGAAAGTATCACTAACATGACTAAGACTGACATTAAAGAGCTCACCGTCTATGTTTTCTGCTACGATTTTTATGGTTCTTCTTCTTTTCTTCTCAATCCCTCCATCCCCCAGCCTCCAACATCTCTCAGCATGCTATCTACCTGTGAGTCTGTATCATAAGTGGATGTAGAATTTGTCAAAAGCTTTTTGCCTGCCTCTGTTGAAAGGATCATATAAATTTCATCTTTAATTAGTGTAATGTTATCACATATTTGATTTGACTTTTCAATTGTTTTTGTAAAGAAAGTATTTTAGAGAGGTTTAAAGAGTCAGCCTATTACAAAGGCATTTTTACTGGATGAGGTATGTATGTTTATTAATTCAATTATATTAATAATGATAGTTATTTAAGATGTCCAGCATATTATGTTTTTATACTAGTCATCATTTGGATAATTAGAAGTTCTGTTTTTGTTTACTAATGAGAAAGTTTCAATTTGGGAAAATAACTGAATTTTAGAATATGTTTAATATATTTCATTTTCTAAGCAATTGATATAAATTTTATATATGTATTTAAAGCACTATTATTAATAATATTTCAGGTAAAGAGTCTACCAGATGTCAGATTTTGGAGTAAATTAAAAAGCCTAAAACTTCTCTATCTTCATGACAATGGGTTTGCAAAGTTAAAGAATGTATGCATGTTATCTGCCTGTCCAAGCCTCATTGCCCTCACTATGTTTGATTGCCCAGTAAGCCTTAAAAAAGGATATAGACATGTTCTTGTCAACAGTATATGGCCTCTCAAAGCATTGGATCATCATGTTATTTCTGATGAAGAAATAGTTCAGAACTTTCATCTTCCTGAAAGATTCAAAACATATAACCATCGGCTTTTCTTTAATTTCTGCCCTGCTTTGAAAAAGGTAAATGGTTTCTTTATGTTTTATCTTAAATAAATTTATAGAAATGAAATTTTAGATTCTAAGCTCCATATCTAAATTATATAAAACTAATATTTTGCAACATTTGTATAAGATATCATATACTAGTGATACATTAGTAATGTGTTATATGTGAACTTATTAAAAAGCTTGTATGTTTACTGCATAAAAATTGTTGAGCAGAAAAGTACCAAATTGTAGAGAAAAAAATATAATGTCTCCGTTATATTTTAATAGCTTTAAGTATATATATCTTACATACTGTAAAATTCCCTTATTTTATACATGTGATTCAATAATTTTAATAAATTAACAGTGCTATATAACCATCTCCAAAATTCAATGCTGGAAATTTTTTACCATTCCAAAAATTTCTTACCCATTTGCAGGTAATCCCTACTTCAACACCCAGCCTTAGGTAACACTGATCTGTTTTCATTCTCCATAAATTCCCTTTACTAAGCATTTAATGTAAAGGAAGTGAAACGTGGGGTTCAGGGTGTAGATTTCTTCTCATGAGCCCTTGTCCAACGAAGGTTGAAGAATAAACTCGTGGACTAAAGGCTTCTTTAATAAAAATGTAGAAGTTTATTGGAAGCATATACAAACTCCACCTGAGAGCAGGGGCCCCCAAATGGAGAAAGCCTGCTCTCTTGCTCTCTAATAGGAAAAATCTAAATCCAAAAATCTATAATCTAATATCTGTCCCATGTTCCTTTGTCTCTGATTTATATATACTGTAGTTCTTTACCTTCCTTAATTTAGGACCCCCTTGCTTTCCTCATTGCTCACTCTGCTACTTAGTTTCAAAGTTCAAAGCCCATGTGGTACCCCTATCTTCCTCTCCCCTTTATCTTGCAACTTTCCTCTATCCTCTATAAGGTAAGTATTTTGGCATCTCAAGCCCTCATCTATCCATTCCTCTCCCATGGGCCCTCTCTTATCTCCTAAGACTTGCTGTCCTGGCTCTAAAATTTCTTTCAGAATCATATAATAAGTAGTTGTTTACATCTGCCATCTTTCACCTATTGTGATGGGTTTGAGGCTCATTAATGTAACATGAATCAGTAGTTTGTTCCTTTTGATTGCTGAGTAATATTTTATTACTAGAGGCCTGGTGCATGAAAATTCATGCACTGGAGTGGGGGGTCCCTCAGCCCAGACTGCCCCCTCTTATAGTCCAGGAGCCCTCAAAGGCGGGAGGCGACTTGGCAATCAGGGGAAGGTGACGCCCACATCACACCTCTGCTACTGCCACTGCTGAGGGCGCAAGCCTCAGCTGACCCTGGTTACCTGAGCCTCGGGCGGCCCTGGGTGGCTGGGCAGCCACTATCCGAGGCTTGCCTGCACCTCGAGCCAGCCCTGGGCTGCTGGGGTGCTAAGAGGGAAAAAGAAAGATGTTAACTGTAGGAAATAGGATTAGTACATCTTTTTATGTGAGATGATGCTAACTTCAACATATTTTTAAGCTGAAGGAAACAAATTTTAATTTTAAAAAAGATTAAAAATGTCAGAAATAGAGGCAATTCTATATAATAAAAGAGTAATATGCAAATTGAGCATACCTCTACTACACCCACAAGCCACGCCCACCAGCCAACCAGGAGTGAGTATGAAAATTAACCC
The DNA here is from genome assembly GCF_027574615.1 of Eptesicus fuscus. Classification (NCBI taxonomy): domain Eukaryota; kingdom Metazoa; phylum Chordata; class Mammalia; order Chiroptera; family Vespertilionidae; genus Eptesicus; species Eptesicus fuscus. Next base: position 53,241,923 of record NC_072481.1, on the reverse strand, counting down.
AACCAAGATGGCTGTGGCCACAGAGGGAACAGGAGGCTTGGGTATCCCCAGCAATGGAGGAAGCCAAGATTCCGGCAAACCCTGGCCGACCCTGGACTCAAGGCTACAAAGTTTCAATTATAGAAGGTAAATAAATCCCAACAAAAATGACTACGGCCACGGAGCGAGCAGGAGGCTTTAGTTTCCCCAGCAATGGAGTAAGCCAAACTTCCTGCACATCCTGGCCGGCCCAGGCCTCTGCTCAAGGCTACAAAGTTTCAATTATAGAAGATAAATAAATCCCAACAAAACTGGTTGCAGCCACGAAGCAAACAGAAAGCTTGGGTTTCCCCAGTGATGGAGGAAGCCAAGCTTCCTGCACACCCTGGCCTCCCTTCAAGGCTACAAAGTTTCAATTGTAGAAGACAAATAAATCCCAGATACTAGGGCCTCCACTTGGGTTGCCAGAGGGTGTGGCTGGCCTGCAAACCACTACAGATCCCTCACCCAGGCCACTCCATGCCCCAAGGGAACCCCCACCCTGATCCGGGACACCCTTCAGGGAAAACCAGCTGGCCCCCACCTGTGCACCAGGCCTCTATCCTATCTAATAAAAGATTAATATGCAAATTGACCATCACTCCAACACACAAGATGGCTGCCCCCATGTGGACACAAGATGGCTGCCACAAGATGGCCAGCAGGGGAGGGCAGTTAGGGATGACCAGGCTGGCAGGCAGAAGCAGTTAGGAGCAATAAGGAAGGCAGGCTGGCGAGTAGTTGGGAGCCAGCAGTCCTGGATTGTGAGAGGGCAGTCGGACATCCCTCAAGGGGTCCCAGATTGGAGAGGGTGCAGGCTGGGCTATAGGACACCCCCCATGCATGAATTTCATGCACTAGGCCTCTAGTGATTGAATAAAAATATTGTGTTCAAAGTATGATTGAAAGACATAAAAATGGAGTAAGCCTTAAAGCAATATAGGTATACTTCTATACCTATAAGTTCTAGCAGATTTTTTGTGAATCTAGAGAGTTAATGAAATCTATTTGAGTTTTCAGTTTAAGCATTCCTATTCATTATTTCTGCTTATAAGCAATACTAGGGGCCCAGTGCATGAATTTGTGCACCTTGAAAGGAACTGTAGGCTATGAGGCTGCTGTGGGCACAGGGGCAGGTCTTGGCCCATCCTCTGCCCGGCCCCTCCCTCTGTGTCTCCCGGTCCCCTGTTTGCCAGAAGCCCTGCTCCCTCCGCCACTGCTCCCATCCGATTATGGCACAGAGCTATTGGGGCCAGCGCCAGCAGTGGGTGTGAGCAGGACCAGCACTGTCAGTAGGTGTGAGCAGGCTGCCTGCCCCAATCACCCCTCAGGAATAGGGGGAGGTGGAGAAGCCCTCAGGAGCATTCGGGGCCTGCAGCCATTGCTCACACCTGCAGCAGCTGTTGCTCACACCTGCTGACAGCACCGAGTGCCGGCAGTGGGTGTGAGCAGCAGGTGTGAGCGCCAGGCGGGACCACAGCATGTGGGAGCAAAGAATTTTTATTTTTTTTAATATATTTTATTGATTTTTTACAGAGAGGAAGAGAGAGGGATAGAGAGTTAGAAACATCGATGAGAGAGAAACATCGATCAGCTGCCTCTTGCACACCCCCTACTGGGGATGTGCCCGCAACCAAGGTACATGCCCTTGACCGGAATCGAACCTAGGACCCTTGAGTCCGCAGGCCGACGCTCTATCCACTGAGCCAAACCGGTTTCGGCATGGAAGCAAAGAATTTTTAGTAACCATCAGAGGCTTGCCCCAAAGACCAGCATCCTGCCTTGGTCTGGTGCCCCCGCTTACCTGCTCCACCATTCTGCCATGGCCGATGCCATGGTGGACAGCACATGTCATAGCAACCAGTTGTTCGGGTGTTCTGCTGTTCAGTCTATTTGCATATTAGCCTTTTATTATATAGGATTCTGCTTATAAGGTTATTTTTTTGAATATTTTAATATTTTTATTTAGTTTATAGCAATATTAAACAAACACTCGAGAATGAACAGATTATAATCTATGAAGATAATAATTTATTTATTTTTGCACTTGTTATTAACTATAAGAATACAATGAAAACTAAAAAATAATTATGAACCTTATAATAGTTCATGCAATACTTTCAATAAGTATTGTTCTTTTAACTGGAGGGCAATGATGCAGAAATTAAAGAAACAAATTCTAAAAGAAACAAATTAGTAGTGTGATTAAAACTTGTGCCTATGACAATAAAAAATCCAGAATGTCTTTTGTCCATTTTGAGTTTATTCTTATGCATAGTGTAAGTTGGTGATCTAGTTTCATTTTTTTGCATGTAGCTATCCAGTTTTCCGAACGCCATTTATTAAAGAGACCCCATTGTATGATCTTGCCTCGTTTGTCAAATATTAATTGAGCATAGTAGCTTGGGTCAGTTTCTGGCGTATATGTACTGTTACATTGATCTATTATATGCCTGTTCTTGTGCCAGTACCAGGCTGTTTTGAGTACAGTGATTTTGTAGTATAACTTGGTATCTGGTATTGTGATTCCTCCAACTTTGTTCTTCTTTTTCAAAATTGTTGTGGCTATTCGGGGTCTTTTGTGGTCTCATATAAATTTTTGGAGTTTGTTCTAGATCTGAGAAATATGCCTTTGGCATTTTAATAGGGATTGCATTGAATCTATAGATTGCTTTGGATAGTAAAGACATTTTAACCTTTTGCACTCAGATGTCGAGTATGACTCGACACGGTTAGCATCGGTAGCAGCTCTTTTTATACTCTTTGAATGTATCAATAATTTGAAATATAAAAAATCCAAATAAATAAGTTTGTATGAAAAGAAACTCCAGTTTTTATTCTACTGCCGCGCTTTGTAAAATCTGGGGTATTAAAAAAATTAAATCCCGAGTAGAATAAAGGAATCGAGAAAAAAGCAAGCGAGTGCAAAGGGTTAATGATGTTGATTCTACCAATCCATGAACACAGTATTTTCTTCCACTTGTTTATATCTTTATCCCTTTTTTCAACATCCTGTAATTTTCCCATTGTAGGACTTTTTCCTCCTTGGTTAAGTTTATTCTGAAGTATCTTAATTTTTTTGGTTGCAATGGTAAATGGGCTTTTTAAAATTATAAATGCAACATTTATTAAAATACATTTCATTGTCAAAAAGTAATTTCTACAAACGTTGTATGAATACATTTTTTGGGACATCCTGTAAATATATGTCTTGAGAACTCTGAATTACTATACTTAAGAGGTACATTGGTCCAGAAGGAAGACATACATAGCTATGGCTCAGATCCCTTCCTTGCCCTTTCATAAATACATGACCTTAAGGAAGTTGAAGTCAGTTAACTTCTCAGAACATTCTGTTAATAAGGAAGAAAGAAAGATAGATTTTTCAAAGGCAGTTAATACTTGCTGTTAAACAGTGAAAAATACATTTAAAATGCAGTGCAGCATTGATATTCCAAGGGGAAGTTTTTGGTTCAAACATTTAGCATCCATTTGTTTATCATTCCAATGTAAATGTGAAGAGAAAAATGCATATGTATCAAATATAATTAACAAATACATTCTTTTTTAGTTGTGGGGATTTCAAGTCTGTCTTGGTTTCACAGTCCTATAATCTACATTGCATCACAAATACATTCTTAAAAAATATATGCTTGACTTAATAGAGTGATATAGATTAATGTTTGTAAAGCTTAAAATGCTTTTGCTTTCCAAAAAATAAAGATATCCCATCAGAGACTGTCTAAGACAATATAACCTGAGAAATTATACAGTGGTAAAGTGAATTTCCTGATTTTGTTTTTTATATCCTAAAATTGAAGCTTAAGAAGCCAATAACCCATATGAAATATAAAAAACATAAGATAAAATGTTAAAAGTAAAACTATATTTATAAAAATTTACTATATAGTTACATTTATGAATGTTATTTAGTTATAAATAAATGTAAATATATTATAAATAGGTGTGAAAACCAAAAGCAAGATATTTATTAGGATGATAAAGTCAATAACCAAAATAAATCATAAAAATGAAAGTAAAATGCTAAGTAAATATTAAGTTGAATAAAGCAGAGGATTTTAACATTAGTCTTAATGTAGAATTGAGCACACATATCATCAAATGGCATTAATAGGATCTCTTTCAAGTGATATAAAAATAACTGCTACAATAAATATATTTTTGTTTGAGCATTAATGTACAAAATGGTATTATACAAAAACATACAACAAATATATTTGGAAATATGAGACTAAATGGGCAGAAAATATTAAAGTAGTAGAGAACATAAAGTCTTTATCTCAATTAATCATTTTGTTAAAAAGGATGCATACAGGATTCCACTTCTGGGAAGATAGAATATATGTTCCTCCTGCAGCATACAACTCAATTTTCTGGACTTTATATATATAATATAGTTATTACTTATTATATAATAATTATGTATTATTTTATAATGCATTATATATAAAACAAACCTAAAAATTCTATGAATGTGAAAGAGCAGAGACTGTCTGGCTAAGACAATATAACCTGAGAAATTATACAGTAGTGAAGTGAGTTTCCTGCTTTTCTTTTCTTTTTCATTTTTATATCCTAAAATTGAAGCTTAAGAAACAGTAACCCAGAAAAGCCAAAATGTACAAATCAATAAATAAAATACCCAATAATACAAACAGAAGCCGGCTCTCTCTGTCTAAATGACCAAGAAAGTTTCAGTTTAGTAAGACAGATAACTTTTAGATCATTACCACTCTATTACAGTCAAAACCGTAGAAGAAATTGTGGTTGCAACTTCACCCATGCCAGCAAAGGTTGAGTGGGGAGTCTAGACTGGCATGGGTGAAGGTGCAACCACAGGAGATAAGGATTTTCACCATTGCCTAGATATAATAAGGCCACCCCCATAGTAGTGTCATTGAAGACCACATACAAGTTGAAACTTCCATCCTCACACAGAAGAAATGAGGAGCCCTCTCACCAATTAGGTGTTAATAGAGGTTGAGTGGTGAGGAACCTGACCTTCTTCCTACACCTGGAAGTCACAAGAAAATGACACATTTCCTCTGATGGAGCAATCTCAAAGAAAGCTAAAAAATAAGATGAAAATACAATTAAAAGTTTTACAACATAGCCAAAACCGGTTTGGCTCAGTGGATAAAGCGTCGGCCTGCAGACTCAAGGGTCCCAGGTTCGATTCCGGTCAAGGGCATGTGCCTTGGTTGCGGGCACATCCCCAGTGGGGAGTGTGCAAGAGGCAACTGATCGATGTTTCTAACTCTCTATCCCTCTCTCTTCCTCTCTGTAAAAAAATCAACAAAATATATATTAAAAAAAAAAGTTTTACAACATAATACAATCTAGGTTTTAACAAAAAAATGATTAACATGAAAAGAATTTGGAAGATTTTAGATTAAATAAAAACAGACAATTAACAGATGCTAACACTGAGAAGATAAAATGGTTAAATATTATAAAGCACCCATGATAAAAAAAAGCTTCAATGGGCAACCATAAACATGCTTGAAACATGTGCAAATAGAAGACCTTAGTAGAGTTAAGGTCTGTAATAGCAGATATAAAGAATAAATAGTGATTTGAGATCTCAGAAAGGCAATAACCAACCAACCAAACAAACAAAAACACTTAGTGAATGAATTTAACATTAGATTGAAAGGGAAAGGTGAAAGAATGAGAGAAAGGAAAAACAGAATAGTAGAAATTGCCCAATATGAGCAAGAAACTAGACTGAAAAAAATAGATATTCCATGTAAATGGAAACAAATATCCCATGTAAATGGAAACAAAGGAAAGCAAGGATAGCTTATATATTTATCAGATGATGTAGACTTTAAGCCAAAGACCTTAATAAGAGACAAACAAGGTCACTATACAATTATGTGTATACTAGAGGCCCAGTGCACAAAATTCATGCATGGAGGGGGGTTGTCCCTCAGCCCAGCCTGTACCCTCTCCAATATGGGACCCCTCAAGGGATGTCTGACTGCCCGTTAAACGGCATCCCTCTCACAATCCAGGACTGCTGGCTCCCAATTGCTTGCCTGCCTGCCTTTCTGATTGCCCCTACCGCTTTTGCCTGCCAGCCTGATCACCCCCTAACCACTCTGCTGCCAGCCTGTTTGCCCCCAACTTCCCTCCTCTGCCGGCCTGGTCACCCCTAACTGCCCTCTCCTGCAGGGTTGATCACCTCCAACACTCCTCCCTTGCAGGCCTGGTCCTTCTCAACTGCCCTCCCTTGCAGGCCGGGTGCCTCCCAGCTGCCCTCTCCTGCTGGCCATCTTGTGGTGGCCATCTTGTGTCCACATGGGGGCAGGATCTTTGACCACATGGGAGCAGCTATATTGTGTGTTGCAGTGATGATCAATATGCATATTACTCTTTTATTAGATAGGATAGAGGCCTGGTACAGGGGTGGGGGCTAGCTGGTTTGCCCTGAAGGGTGTCCCGGATCAGGTGGGGGTTCCCTTGGAGCGTGGGGCAGCCTGAGCGAGGGGCCTGTGGTGGTTTGCAGGCCGGCCACGCCCCCTGGCAACCCAAGTGGAGGCCCTGGTATCTGAAATTTATTTTCCTTCTTCAATTGAAACTTTGTAGCCTGGAGCAGAGCCAAGCCTGGGGCTCCCTCCGAGGAGGCCGGCAGCCATTTCTGTTGGGGTTATAATTGAAACTTTGTTGCCTTAAGCAGGTGGGCCCCGCCAGGGTGTGCTGAAAGCTTTGCTTCCCCTGTTGCCGGCGGCAACCCTGGCCTGCTCTCTCAAGCTCCATTCTGCCACCATTTGTTTGAATTTGTTTACCTTTTATAATGGAAACTTTGTAGCTTGAGTGGAGGCTTAGGCCTGGCAAGGGCAGGCAGAAAGCTTGGCTTCCTCTGTTACCTAGGAAACCTTGCTCTCTGTGGCTGTAGCCATCTTGATTTGGGTTAATTTGCATGCTCGCTCTGATTGGATGGTGGGATGGATGGTGGGCGTGGCTTGTGGGTGTATTGGAGGTATGGTCAATTTGCATATTTGTCTATTATTCGGTAGGATATATATATATATATATATATATATATATATATATATATATGCACCAAACATACAGTATCAAAATATATAAATCAAATATTAACAGACTTTAAGGGAGAAGTATAGAGCATAAGTAATTTTACAGGAATTCCATACCCCACTTTTAACAATGGATTAATGTACCTCACATCATTGTTTCTCTCCCTCCCTTTCTAAAATCAAGTAAAAATAAATATAAAATTGATTGGGAATCTGGGTAATTATATACAATATGAATAGAATATAGGTTTTTTTTTTTGTTTAAATATGTTTTTACTAGAGGCCTGGTGCATGAAATTTGTGCATGGAGGGGGGGTGTCTCTGTGGGATGGGGCCTAAACCAGCAGTCAGACATCCCTCTCACAATCTGGGACTGCTGGGTCCTAACTGCTCGCCTTCTTGCCTGCCTGATCACCCCTAACCACTCTACCAACCTGCCTGCCTGATGCCCCTAACTGCCTCTGCTTGCCGGCCTGATCACCCCTAACTGGTCCTCTGCTGGCCTGGTTGCCCCGTAACCGCCCCTGCCGGCCTGGCTGAACACTAACTGCCCCCCTGCTGGCCTGGTTCCCCCCTAACTGTCCAGAAGGAAGTCGGACATCCAGAAGATGTTCGGTAGACCCAGTCTAATTAGCATGTTACCCTTTTATTAGTATAGTTTGATTTTTTAGAGAGAGAGGAAAGGAGAGGGAGAGAGAGATAGGGACATCAATGGTGAGAGAGAATCATGATTGGCTGCTTCCTACAAGCCCCTACTGAGGATCTAGCCTACAACCCAGTCATGTTTCCTAACCAGTAATTGAACCATTGCTCTCTTGGTTCATGGGCCGATGCTCAATCACTGAGCCACACTGGCAGGGAAGAACTACTTTTGCTGTTATAACACAAAGTACTCTCTTCCATATGAGTCATATTACAAAAGTCCTTAGTATGTTTTTGAAATGCCTCATCATGTTTTATACCAGGGTTAGCAATAGCCCCATGTTCATTTCAGGGTTATAATAGCAAGTGGTAGACCATAGGTATTTTATTATTCTACCATCTATTTTGTTGATTGTTGGTAGTTCTTTGTTAAACTTTTACATAATAATTTAATTTTTTTATTAAATTGAAGATATTAGTACTAATTATCCTTAAAGTTAATTTTTTTCATAATTTTACATTATGTACTTTGGATAAATTGGTTTAGACTGTTTTTTGAGTATTAGATACATGAAGGCATATAGGTTCTTTGTAAACTCTAAAATATATTCTTTTAAGAAATATTATTATGAAACTGCTACAGATAACATTATTTGGATGTTTGAAATGTTTTAGTCCTATTCTAAGTGCTTTACAGATATTCCCTCACAACAACCCAGTGAGGCGTATTATTGTTATCTCTACAGATGATGAATTGGGGACAGGTAAGTTACTTACCCTAAATCACATTGCTAGCAAGTTGTAGAACTGGGATTTAAATCCAAGCCATATTCCTCTAGTAGAGGAAATGTATTACTTACCCTTTAGAAAGAGGATGTTTCCATTTATTCTCAGATTTCAAATGGTTGATGGCATTTGTACAAATTTAGTGCAGCTTTATTGTCATTTTACAAAATAATTGTCTTAGGACATCAGAAAGCTGAGTGTAGAGGTTACTTGTTCTCTGGAAGGGACACTAACTCTGCCCACAGGTGAAGAGTATCCTATATAATAAAAGGCTAATATGCAAATCTTCCAAAGGCGAAACAATCGCTCTATGATGCGCACTGACCACCAGGTGGAAGATGCTCAATGCAGGAGTTTCCCCCTGGTGGTCAGTGCGCTCCCACAGGGGGAGCACCGCTCAGCCAGAAGCCCTGAGCTAGGCTCACAGGTGGTGAGCGCAGCAGAGGTGGCGGGAGCCTCGCCCGCCTCCACAGCAGCACTAAGGATGTCCGACTGCCAGCTTAGGCCTGCTCCCTGCGGAGAGTGGGCATAAACCATCAGTCGGACATCTCCTGAGGGCTCCCAGACTACGAGAGGGTGCAGGCCAGGCTGAGGTACTCCCCCCACCCCTGAGTGCACGAATTTCATGCACCGGGCTTCTAGTTCTATTTATAAAGAGAAGGAATTACTCATGCCTTGGTGAGAATCCAGACTCTGCTTTAACTGCAGTGTGAACTTAATGGTTCTCTGCTGGTGAGAACTGCAGCATCTGACCAGGATCACTAAAGACTAGCCACCTAAGTTCCCTACTATATTCTTCTTATTCACTTCTTTCTTATGCTCTCAAACTCCCTGCCCCCAAGCTACTGTAGGGGAGGAAAAATAATTTTCCCTCTCTGTTCTGAGTTCTTGGCTGAGACTTCTGTAATAAAAGAGATTAACAAGAGAAAAACAAACAGAAGTTTGTTACTGTCTTCTTCATATATACATCAGAGATACTCAGGGTAAAATGAGTAACTCCTGAAGTGGCTTAGAATTAATGCTTAAAGAATGGGGAGAGAGAATGTAGGCTTCTTAGGAGAGTAAATGATTTTTAGGAAAGATGAATGGCCCTTAGAAGAACAGATGGGAGTTTGTGACAAAATTCATCTGGGTTTGGTGGTCTCTCTTAAACTCCTTTCCTTGTAATCTTCTCATTTTGTTCCCCTTAATAAGAAACCATCTTTCCTGGTTGATGAAACTATTGACAAGAGGATTTATTTTGAATGCATTTTGGAAGATCTTCCTTTAGGCATATAAGGGAAGTTCAGAGAAATCCCCTTCCTGTTTTTGCTGTTTTTCAAGTGTCACTGGTCAAAATAATGAATATGCCAAAGGAGCATATTTTGGGTTGGCATATCTTGATCTCCTACAATCATATTATGGGGTGGCATAAAGTAGCACTAATCTGCAAGATTTTGTTGTTATTCTAGCAGTACATAGATGATTGAAGGTATAGGCAGAAAAGGTGTGTGTTCATAACATGATGGGTTTGGTGATTTTCAAACAATACAAATTTTAGTTTTTTAAAGCAGAATCCTTACATTCATAACATAACCAAATTGGCTTTATTACTAACCAGTAAAATGATCAAAAAGATATAGGGAGTCTATATTTCCAAAAGTAAACAATTTGCAGGTGAGAGATCTTAGAGATAATTTCTTTAAAGGAAAGAGAGAATATATCTTTCCCCAGGGGGATGTGCTGTGTTCCAATACTAGTGTCCAACATTGTAGTGAAGCTGCAACAAAATTTTGAACTGCTGTAAATTATTTTATGAATCCAACATGACAGTTTTCTGGATGGGGATCCACAGAATACTTTTAGAGTTTCACTTAATACCTATTCATGTAACTACTTTTCAGAGGTTGACATACTTTGGTCAAAGTTGATATCTATGCTCTCAGATTGGGAGAAGAATCTAGAGAATAGAGGAAGTTATCATCATGGATCTTGCATTTTGTTAGAGAATTGAAGTTATTCAGTGCTACTAAATCTTGATTTACTCATCTAATAAAATATATGTGAAAATGTGTATCATTCAACTCCTGTGCCTTTAAGATACCTGTGAATGTGTTAATAGTTTCTACCAAGAAAGTACCGAGTTTAAAGTGTCTTTTGGAAATAATTTCATAAAATATAATTATTAAACATATTTTCTTTATACAGGGATCAACCTATGAGGATGAAACTAATGACATCAAATTTGTTATTTCAAAAATAAATGAAATCATGGCTCATAATTCACCAGTTTTGATTATTCAAAGATGGATACGTGGTTTTCTAGTTAGAAAACATTTGAGGTATGTTTTATTTTCTCTACTATTTGAATATTAAACTAAGATGTTAAGAAAATCAATGATAAAAAGGCATTTGTCCAATAATACTCATTTTTGCATTCCTATTAAAATGGTACTTTATTGATTACTTGAATTAGTTTTAAGGAACACACCACAGACTTTATAGTAATATCTTATAATATTTGGCATAATAAAAATTTGATACTTTTCCTTTTTTAAAGAGAATTGACTATATATGTATATAAGTAATAAAGTTTTTATTAATTAATAATTGAGTAATTCTACAGTGTTTCTCTTAAATTAAAAAACAACCATCTAAAACATACTGAATTCCCTCATGTAATGGGATGAAATAGAAATATAAACCATGAGACATATATGAGGATTTCATAATTTGTTTGAATGTGAAGATAATTTTGGTGAAACATCTGCTACCATATCAATCTACATTGGTTAATTGTAGTTTTCTTTCTCTTTGTTCCTTGCATTTGTTTCCAGTAGCTGACATTTGCAAATAGAGGAACACTTTTCTTGGCAGAATCTCTGAACACTGAACTTCGGGAGAAAAGATAGGGTATTCTGTCAATTTATATATATACACACACACGCACACACACACACACACACACACACACACACACACACACACATACATACTAGAGGCCCGATGCATGAAATTCGTGCACGGAGGGGAGTTATCCCTCAGCCCAGCGTGTACCCTCTCTAATATGGGACCCCTTGAGGGATGTCCGACTGCCTGTTTAGGCCCAATCCCACTGGTGTCCCGGATCAGGTGGGGGTTTCCTTGGGACCTGGGATGGCCTGAGCGAGGGGCCTGTGGTGGTTTGCAGGCCGGCCACTCCCCCTAGCTACCCAAGCGCAGGCCCTGGTATCTGGAATTTATTTTTCTTCTACAATTGAAACTTTGTAGCCCGGAGCGGAGCCAAGCCTGGGGCTCCCTCAGAGGCCGGCAGCCATTTCTGTTGGGGTTATAATTGAAACTTTGTTGCCTTAAGTGGGTGGGCCCGGCCAGGATGTGCGGAAAGCATTGCTTCCCCTGTTGCTGGCGGCAACCCTGGTCTGCTCTCTCAAGCTCCATCCTGCCGCCACTTGTTTGAATTTGTTTACTTTCTATAATTGAAACTTTGTAGCTTGAGTGGAGGCTTAGGCCTGGCAAGGCAGGCGGAAAGCTTGGCTTCCTCTGTTACCTAGGAAACCTTGCTCTCTGTGGCTATAGCCATCTTGGTTTGGGTTAATTTGCATACTCGCTATGATTGGCTTGTAGGCATGGCTTGTGGGTGTGTTGGAGGTATGGTCAATTTGCATATTTGTCTATTATTAGGTAGGATTAGTCATGCCAAACATCACACATATGATAAAGTAAATGAAAAATTTTTATAGCTTATTTTCAGATGCTAAATGATAGAGTACAGAAGATAGAAATGAAATGTCCCCCTGAAATATAGGTAGGATTAAAATAGATCCAGAATTGGGCAACTCAGATTAGGAAGTTTCATTGAAATGATATTCAGCATTGTGTGGTAGGCAGAGAGAATGGTCTCCTGCATTAGCCTGCATGGCTAAATCATAGATAACAGTAGCCCTCTTAGAGAGAGAAAAGTATGAGGATCAAGGAGCCAAACTGACCATAATACAGTGCCTGCAACTTCTGAAGAAGAGGTTCCATATACTTTTCAAACTAAGGTCAAAGTGTGAGAGAAATTGGACTCACAGTGGAAACAAGTAAAATTATATGGAATAAAAGATGTGGAAAAGGATCAGGCAGCTGCTGACAGGAGCATATTTATTTAAAATATTTTTTCTGTCTCATCTTTCTTTAAATTTAGTGTGAGTTTTATATGAAATAAAGGTCTAATTAAAGGGACTTATCTTTAGCTATGCCCCTACAATTGAGTTTTTCACTTTTAGAATCAAGATTTCCTGTATATGCATGTAACATTAGATTAAAAACCTTGTGCATGGAAATGGTATCTCAAAATTCAGCATGCATGAATAGAATTTGAATAAGATTTGTGGGGAGAGATGTCTGTAATCTATATATATAAAAGGCTAATATGCTAAGTGTCTAACCATCTGACTGGTCACTATGACCGCTCTGACCACCAGGGGGCAGACACTCAACACTGGAGCTGCCATGACATGCACTGGCACCGTGGACCAAGCATTCACACTTGGCTTCCCCTAAGTGGGACACAGGCCCCACCACCATCCCAGAGTGACAGCCAACCAAATCACAGCCGATGTTGCCAAGTCCCCATAGCGCAAAATGCGATCCACAGCCCAGCCCAGCCCAGAAACGGTCACTGTGGGAACGGGTAATGACGTCATGTAGCAACATCTGGCTTCCTCTCCCTAGTGACGACTAGCCTCCTTGCAGTTTCTTCAGCCCAGGAATATGATTTGCTTTATAGCCAGGTGCAAACATTTCACACTTTAGCCAAATGTCTGTTAAGCATTTTCCCATGCCTCATCTCATTTGATCCTCACAGAAGTCCTGGAGTAGGTAGATAGGGTACTTGGTAGAATTCTATTTTCTTTTCATTAGCCAGAAAACAGATTTAGAAAGCTTAGAAACTTGACCCTACTGAAAAGAAGTAAGAAATGGTGGACCTTGAAAATGACTTTAGGTTTTCTCACTGCTCAGAATATAGTCAAACACTGCTGCAGTTAAATATTTTACCTTTTGTTCTAACTGCATGATCTACAATAATAATCTACTTCATGTTGATATTTACCTCTGTGTTGCTGACAATTATCTGAAAGAGAAGTTAGGGTGCTTCACTGGGCTGGAACAAAGTTTAGCTACATCAGGAAGCAGGTCTAGTGAAGCAAGTTTATTCTATATCTATAAAAGGCTAAGTTGACTCACGCATGCGCGATGCATATAAAGTTCTCGCTGGCACCAGTCACATGCACATGTTTTGATCTGTCATTGTCGATCCTGAATTTGGTTGACACTTCTATTATAGAGAAAGAACAAATAGTGATATTAAAATATTTCTTCTAATTAATTTTCTTTCAATGTGCACAAATCTGTGCACTGGGCCACTAGTAAAAATATATCAGAGTGGTTCAAGACAGACAAATTTGGATTATTTCTCTCTTTAAAATGCTGTTCCATTAGGCATATTAATTAACTACTCTGAGTCTGAGTTCCTGATATGTTAAATGGTAGAGATCAGAGGCTAACAGCAGTTTGCTTGTGGGAAGTGAGATCATGTATATAAAGCACATAACACCTGGCAAATATGGATATTGCATTCTTATTAGCTATTATTTTATATTAATGTTATATACTTATGTTTATGTTTATTATCTCATATGATACTATAAAGATAACAGTAGTAAGATCTCTTCAGTCTTTTAAAAATATTTTATTTTATTGTTGATAGTATTACAGATGTTCTCCAGTCCCCCCCCCCCACTTTACCTCCCTCTTCCCAACCCCTACCTACCCCAGGCCTTCACCAAAATATCATCTTTATTGTGGTTATTATATGTTGTGCTCTCTGCATTATTAGACTCCATGGAAAAATGTTTCTTTGGATTTCTTTCTCCCTTCCAATTATATTTACCATAACATGCACTGAGTAATTGCATTGATCAACTTAGAAATCCTTCAATTGCTCCCAATGTGCTAGGGGCAAATGACTAGGATATTTGCCCATGCAATAGTCATCACATACCTTTATTATCACAAGCACTTACCATACTGTATTGCAGATGTCTGTATAATTACATCTCCAGATGTACTGCACACTCCATATCCCTGCATATACCATAATGCTTGATACATGGTAGGTGCTCAAAAATATTTGCTTAATAGATGATACATAAATAAATGGAGAGACTGTGGAAGCTAGAACCATAAAAGCATTTTTGGATTCATCTATGGGAAAGCAAAACCAGAAAGAACTGGGAAACATATAAAGCTACCCTGAAAGGTGCCTATGGATTCCTAAAGGTCCAATCAATCAGTGTTCTCATCTATCTATTTCTAGCTATGAGAAATGTCCCTCATGCCCCAGTGTTTTGCACCTTGCTTTGTTCACTTAAACTGCTTGAAATTTTGTATACAGCTTTTAAATTTTATATACTGCCTAACTTTAGAAAATTATTGTGATTACTGTTATTATTTTTAAAGTCATACTATTTTAACATGGGGGTCTGAGGAAGGTACACTTTTACTTTTAGAATGAAGTGTTGTGCTTAGATTGGCAGCTTTCTAAATCTATGTAAGGGCAGCTATTGAGGTAATAGGGAGGATTATTGGTTGGGTCAATGTGATATAAAAAAGACAAAAGAATGGAAAAAATTAGGAAACAAACATTGAATGTGTGATATATGTCAAGTACCATATTAGATACTTTAGTACACTTTATATTATTTAATACATTAGAACTTTTAAGTTTGTCCTGTATTTTCTGTTTTGTTGATGAAATATTAAGAATTTAACTTGGTTGAGAATTTAAGTTTTGTGTCCAATGTGAGACAGAAATTTATTTATGTTTAGGACATTTGTGGTCACACATAAAGAGATGAAACTGTGTATGTTAAAAATGCAAATGTCAGGTTTGCCATATCCCAAATTGTATTCTCTCTTTTCCACAGCCCTGGAATCAGTTATTTTCCAAAGAGCCCTATGCTGTTTACGGGGGAATGGTATTTGGAAACCAAAATCATGGAACTAGATGTGTTCCTTGTTCTGGGGTGTCATGGTTCCTAGGTCACTTCACCAGACTGAATAATGGATTATTATTTTCTTCATTGTGAATACATACTGATACCTCCAATGCTAATCCAACACCGAGGGTTCTTCACTGCTTACCCTTATTTCCATGTTATATTTCCCTTCTTCTACCATGTAAATTCTGGTTGCCAACATTGCCAATAATTTTACTTATTAGCTTAACACGTTAAGCGCCAAGCCTGTTTTGTCTTCCTTTCCAGAAAGTGTAGTGTCAGTCACTGGTGATTGACATGGTGCTTAACGTGTTAATCATAATGATTAAAGTTGTTTGACAATAATTATACATAAACTACTATCAACCAGAAACACCCTAGTGGAATTATTATATTCTATATATAATAGTATCTTATATAATAAAAGCCCAGTGACCATAATGGCGTAATGACCAGAACGACCGCTCAACCAGTCGCTATGAGGTGCATTGACCACCTCTCAGTCCCTCCACCTGGCCTGCAGGCTCCCATTGCTGGATGGCGAACAGGGAACCAAGGTGGGTGGTGGCGGGGCAGGACTGGGAACTGGCAAGCAGGCAGAATGGCCTCTTGTTCCCATCCTGGCCTGCAGGCTCCAGTCACTGCTGGATGATGAACAGGGAACCACGGGGAACCAATATGGGTGGTGGCGGAGCAGGACTGGGGACTGGCGAGCAGGCGGAAGGCAGACATCTTGGTCCCTCCCCCCAGCCCACAGGCTCCGATCAATCGCCACATGGTGAATGGGGTGGGTGGTAGTGGCTGGGCAGGACTGGGGACTGGCAAGAGAGTGGAAAATGGCCTGATCGCAGGTTAGGCCTAGGGACCCTACCCATGCACAATTTCGTGCACACTGGGCCTCTAGTATAATATAACATGTTATATAATGGTACAGTAGCTTTGTATATTACTTTACAAAAATAACATGTGACTTTACTCTTACTAAATTATTTTTACTGCAATTTACTTTTTTCATGTTTAAAGTTTTAAATATAATTAGCTCACTCAATCCTCACAGCAATTATGTGAGATAAATATAATTATTTAATAGATACTATAAGAGACAAACTGAGGACTAGTAAAAAAAAGGTAGATGAAAAGAAGAGAAAGTACTACATTTACTTATTTAATACAAATATAATACGAAGAAAACTAAGGAATTTATTTTAGTAGTGGAATATCTCCCCAAACTCTTTATCCTATCTAATAAAAGAGTTATATGCAAATTAACCATCACTCTGCTTCATCCACAAGCCATGCCCACCAGCCAATCAGGAGCGAGTATGCAAATTAACCCAGCCAAGATGGCTGTGGCCACGGAGAAAGCAGGAGTAATATGCAGATTGACCATCACTCCAACTCACAAGATGGCTGCCCCCATGTGGTCAAATATGGCTGCCCCCATGTGGACACAAGATGGCCACCACAAGATGGCCAGCAGAGGAGGGCAGTTGGGAGGGACCAGGCCTGCAGGGGAGGGCAATTAGGGGCAAACAGGCTGGCAGGGCAGCAGTTAGGCATCAATCAGGCTGGTAGGGGAGTGGTTAGGGGCTGATCAGGCTGGCAGGCAGAAGCAGATAGGGGCAATCAGGAAGGCAGGCTGGCGAGCAGTTGGGAGCCAGCAGTCCTGGATTGTGAGAGGGATGTCCGACTGCCCATTTAGACCCGATCCTCCTGGGATCAGGCCTAAATGGGCAGTCGGACATCCTTCGAGGGGTGCCAGATTGGAGAGGGTGCAGGCTGAGCTGAGAGACACCCCCCATGCACGAATTTCATGCACCGGGCCTCTAGTATTTATATAGTAGGCCTAGTAGGTAGCATCAGTGTCAGATAGAGGGATTATAATATGCTTGCTGTAGTTTTCTGGTTGCATGTTGATGAATAGCTCATTAGTTAAAATTCCTTTCATAAAATAATTAAAGCAAGTACTTTTCTTATCCTTCCTGCATAAGAATTTGGAAAATTATAGGTTATGTTGCATCTAGAGTTCTTATCTGCAAACAATAGAAGCTAACTCTAAATGACTGAGGGAATGATGTAATTTGTTGGAGGTTTATCCTGGAAACTCACAGAATATTCAGGAAGCCACAATAATTGGACTTGAGAAATAAGTAACAATGAGAGACAATGCAGAACCATGGCTCCACCAGAGAAAGAGCTTGCTTAGGGAGCTTCCATTTACTAACTTATGACACCTTGTCATTCTGCTGCAATTGTCCTTGGGCTTTTGGATTATTCCTAAAAAAAGTATAAATTCAGGGAGCAAGCATTAAATAGGCTGATGCTAAGTTAATGACAATGTCTTAGCTCTTAGGAAAATGATAAAGGAAGTATCTGTTCCCTTAAGTCAGGCATACATTGGAGATAACAATATATCAATACAGGTAGCCAGAATGGCAGGGTCTTCAGGTACTGTGCAGCTTCACTAAATGTACATTAAATTCATTTTGGTTTGCATAGCCATCTATATATATATAAGCCTAAGCGACCGAATGACCAGTCGCTATGATGCACACTTACCACCAGGGGACAGACACTCAATGCAGGATCTGCCCCCTGGTGGTCAGTGTGTTCTCACAGCTGAAGTGCCACTCAGCTGATCGATGGGCACCAGACGCAGGGATCATGGCTGGCCGCCGCAGCCCGGAGACCACAGCGGAGGGGCAGTGAGCCTACCGAGCAGCAGCAGTGGCAGTCACAGTGGGGCCAGGATGAGCAGGAGCAGCAGGAGGAGCAGCAGGTGGCTTTGGACTGCGATTTTTTTTTAAGTTATTCATTGTTTTTCTTTTTCTTTCTTTTTTTTTAAATATATTTTATTGATTTTTTTTACAGAGAGGAAGAGAGAGGGATAGAGAGTTAGAAACATCGATGAGAGAGAAACATCGATCAGCTGCCTCTTGAACACCCCCTACTGGGGATGTGCCCACAACCAAGGTACATGCCCTTGACCAGAATCGAACCTGGGACCTTTCAGTCTGCAGGCCGATGCTCTATCCCCTGAGCCAAACCGGTTTCGGCTGCACTGCCGATTTTGGCTTGATCCCCACAGGCTATGCTGAGGGACCCCACTGGTGCACAAATCCATGTACCGGGCCTTTAGTATTATTATAATAAGCAAGACTAATATGTTTTCTAGGATCTCTAGAATATTTTTGTAAGTTACAAATTTCTTATTTTAAATTTAATTTACAATTAAGTTTGTATACGTATAAATCTATATCCAAATATGTATATATCCACTTGTTTTCTATTCTTCTCCAAATGTCTATAAGGTAGAATGGAAGAAAAAATGTTTGTGTTTGTGTGTGTGTGTTCATATATGTATGTTTCAGAATATGGTATAGATCAAGGTTTTACAAAATTCAGCTTGTGGGCACAATCCAACATGGCTTGTTACACAAGAAGAATGCTTTTTTATATTTTTAAAGAATTATAAATATATAGAAGAGTGTGCAACATACCCAAATATATACTGCAAAAACCTAAAATATTTACTCTCTGGCTCTTTATGGAAAAAGTTTTTGATCCTGATATAGAAGACTATGCAAAACACAAGGATAAAATTTCTATTTTAATTGAATTTTGATGTGATGGATAATTTCATTGCTGGTTTTGTTATGTATGTTACTAGTTTTTGAGTTGAATTTAAACTTTGCTTGGAGCTGTGCTCAAGAAAGCAAGAAAAACTTTTTCCCCTAATTTTTAGGTTGCTAGAAAAATATCAATTTAATTTTCCTGATCTATAAAATTTATATGAAGGATAAAAGTGCATAAATAAAACTACAGAAATTTGTTGTAGGTAACTTATGATATAATAACTAACTTTGAAATCTATATTGTTAATTGCCCCATAATTATTTGATATATGAATATCCTGGAATCATGACAAATGTTTGCAAATAAGACTCCCTGTGAAAGAAAAAAATGTTGATTATAATCTAGGGAATTAGATTATAGGTTGCAACTGAGCTACCAGTTGGTTCATCAAACTAAAGGGCAACTTACTAGGGGGAAAAGAGAACAAACAAGATTTATGACCTGGAGACTATTATGCTAAGCAAAATAAGTCATTCAGAGAAAGACAAGTATCACATGATCTTACTCATATGTGGAATCTAAAGAAAAAATAAACTTATGAACAAAATAGCTCCAGAGACATAGAAACATGGAAGAGACTGATGAATCTCTGAGGGAAGGTGGGGATGGGAGGGTGGGTGGGGAGTGATTAATCAAAGAACTTATATTCATATATGCATAACCCATGGACACAGACAATACAATAGTATGGTGAAGGCCTGGGGCAGGGTGGGGAGGCTAGAAGAGGTCAATGGAGGAAAAAAAGGTGCATCTGTATTACTTTCAACAATAAAGATACATACACACATACATATATACATACATACATGCATATATACATACATAAATAAAAGATTTACTAACTTGAAGGTCCCCTGAAAGGGTAAAGAATAAATAGGTCATAGTTGATTCTAAGACAAAATCTTTGAACATTAACATCTATGAATGCATTCTTTTTTTATATACACTATTAAACCTCTACTAGTTTTTAAATGGGTATGAATTACCAAATAATATTCAACATAGTAATGTCAAAATGTATATGATGCAGGAAATTATTAGCCTCATTTCAAATTATTCACATAAAATATTTTCTTTATAAGAATTTTATAATGTACCTAACATGATTTCATAATATAAAAGCATTAGAGGCAACTTTTCAGTAATACATCTATTATTTGGATGGTAATTGACTGTTACATGCAGTGTACGTTTTGAGTCCTTATTTTGGAATTATGAAAAGAAAAGGAATTATAATAGCCTATTTTTTATAGTAAATTATGTAATTTTGAATGCTGATTTTGTTCAATAGTGACTACATCATTTATATATAATAAAGATTAAGTTAATTCCTACCTTAGAAAATAGGTATATCAAAATAGAAGTAGCACACATTTTTTTCAAAGTAAATCCTATTTTCAATGATAAATTTAGGTCAACATTCCTATGAAAATATTTGAGTAAGGTGAATTTGCCGGATATAAATAATTTAAAATAAAATCTATCTTTTCATATGGTTTGGATCATTAATCATAATCTGTAAAGACAAGGTACAGATTCAAGCTAGTGTTATCTAAAATTTGCAGCTTTAAAATTAACACAGTTTAATACTCTTTTGGAACACAGATGTCCTTTCCTCTACTATTTGCTAAACAAAAATATAATCTTTGTTAAAATATTATTAAATGACTGAAAATATTTTATGATTGTGTAAGCAACTTAATAATTTAACAAATAAAATACATTGAATCTAGTCTTATAATATCTTTCTGAGTTTAATAATGCCTCTACTTAAGTTGTCAGAATTAGACTGAATCATTTATTTTTTTAAGTTTACACATAATAATTTTAATTTTACTAACACTTTACAAAATGTTTTGATTTTTTTGAAACCCTGAATAAAAAAATAGACATATCTTAGTCTTTTTAGAAACTAGTTTTTCAAAGTGGTATGAGAAGCAGAATATTTTGTATGATTGTTTTCTTTCAAAATGAGTGAGCTTCTACATGGATACACAAGCAAGCTTTAGTACCATCTTCTTGTCCTCATTAGATTCATTAGCAAACTAATGGCTTACAGAGGTGAATAGACTCATTCTAACCTTGTGTGGTTCTTCCTGCACTTGGGGCAGGAGCAGCACATCCATAAACAGAATTCAGGAAATGTAATAATAGTCTTGTTTCCTGGGTACCATGCCCTGATGATTCAAGCTCTCATAGCAGGATCACTCCTGTCTGCCTTCTCTTTCAGATGAGGACAGTTCTGACTCTCTTAAGCCTTTGTTGCCATTCCAGAAACAAGTCTCCTTTAGAAATATATAGTTCAAAACAAATCACATGCAACACATGGCACTTGCATTTAAGCTACTCTAACAGCAACCTTTGTGTCTGTGACCTATATGCATTTTGACTACCTACTTCAAAGGACAGTTTATTAAACAAAATCAGAAAGTCTCATTATAATGAATCATTTTCTTGGAGTAGACTGGATGTAGATGTAATTAACTTTGCTTATGAAATGTCAGAGAATACTTTTAGGAGATCATGCCTGAACTGAAGCTTTAATAATTGGATCTGATTATCACATTTAATAGAATAACTAAGAACTAGTCATTTTCTCTTGCTTTTTTCAAAATTTTCTTTCTTTGTTTTGGATTTTAATAGTTTTACTATGCGGTGTCTGGATATGGATCTTTGCACTTAGTCTTTTTATAATTTGTTGAGCCCTTAGATTTATACATTAATGTTTTCTTTAGATTTCAGACAGTTTTAGACATTAGTTCTAATATATATATTTATTTTCTTCTCTCTTTTTTTTATCTGTTACTTTCATTATCCCTATGTTGGTGAACTTAATGATACTCTAGATTTCTTTGTGGGTCTAATAACTTGTCTTCAATATCTTTCTCTCTGTCAGCATAATTTTTATCAACCTTTTCAAAATTTCTGATTTCTTTCTACCAATTAAAATCTGCTGTTGAACTACTTACGCAACCATTTTCAGTTATTATACTTTTTAATCGCAGAATTTTCATTTGGTTCTTTTTTAGTAATTTATGTGTCTTTATGGATAATCTCTATTTGAGAAGACATCATTATTATTCCTCTCTTTACTTATTTAAGGTTTATTTCCTTTAAGCATATTTATAATAGCTGCTTTGAAGCCTTTATCTGTTTTGTCTATCATCTGTGCCCTTTCAAAAGCAGTTCCAAAGGCCTGCTCTTTTTATCTGTCTAGTTTACACTTTTGTCTTTCTTTGCCTGTCATAGTTTTTTGTTGAAAACTGGACATTTTAGATAGCATATTGTAACAACTCTGGATACTGATCTCTTCACCCAGGACTCGTTTTTTGCTTGTAAATTTATTTAATGACTAGGTGGACTATTTTAGTGAAGTCTATTCCCCCCACATTGAGCAGCCTGTGATACTGCTTCTTAGCGTGCACACCCTTGGCCGGGCGCAGCCACCCTTGGGGTGATAGTGGTTGTAGCAGGGCTCTCTTTGACTATCTCTTTTTCTGATTTCTCTGTTAAGCTCTTTGAAACCTTTGACATCACAACTGTTAATAGCCTCCACTAATTGCCAGCTGATTTCTCTATGGTTTTTAACAATATTTTGAGAAATTTCTCTAAAGCTGACCCTTTACAAAAGTAAATTGAAAAATATCTTAGAAAATCTAATCTAGGCAAGAGTAGCTAAGAGGTCTTGGGCTCTCCTCCTCTTCTCAGCTCTTACTTGTAGGGCAGAAGCTCTCACCCAGTTCAAAAGGTAGAGAATAGTAAAGCTCTGATCACCAGTGCTCTCAGCAAGTAGAGAACAAGTATAATTATATTATACACTAGAGGCCCAGTGAATGAAAATTCATGCAGTGGAGTGGGGGTCCCTCAGCCTGGCCTGCCCCCTCTCACAGTCCAGGTGCCTTCAGGGGCAGGAGGCGACCTGGCAATCAGAGGAAGGCGATGCCCCCATCACACCTCTGCTGTTGCCACTGTCGGCAGTGCAAGCCTTGGCCAGCCCTGGTTACCTGAGCCTCAGGCGGCCCTGGGTGGCTGGGCAGCTGCCACCTGAGGCTTGCCTGCACCTCAGGTGTCGGCTGGGCAGCCGCCATTTGAGACTTGCCTGTGCCTCGGGCTGGCCCTGGGAAGCTGGGGGAGCTGAGGGGACTAGGGAGCTCAGTGTCTGGTGCCCAGTCCCCGGTGGGGCTGAGGAGACTGGGCACCACCATCTTGTGGCTGTGGCGCCGCCATCTTTGAGGGTGTGACAGTCAATTAGCATATTCCCTCCTTATTGGCTGTGGGTGCCACCATCTTTGTGAGGGTGTGATAGTCAATTAGTATATTTCCTCTTTATTAGATAGGATAGTTAAGAGAACTGTAAACCATCTTGAAGTTTACCAAAGAGAACCAGGAGAAAAGACAGCTAAGAAGAACTCTTTTGGGATCAGAGAAAAACTTTTGCAAAAGGCTGGAAGTTTATAACATTAAAAAACTTCACTACTTAGTACGATATTAGTTTGTTTAATCAATTAATCAGGTAATATTTACATAAACCATAATATTAAAATTAGCCTCACTTATTTCTTTCAATCTTTTTAAAGTGGGTCTTATATAGAAAATTTTAAATTATTTTGTGGCTTACATTATATTCTGTTGAACACTACTACTCTACAGTAATTTTCCTAGATGGAAATAAAAATAACTTCTTCACTGGAAAGGAAAAATAAAGATAGGTTACCTTATATTTTTCTAGATAATTTAGTCATGTTCTTTCTTCCATCCTATATAATAAAGAGCTAATATGCTAACTAGACCTGATAGCAGAACAAACTTACAGAATGACCTTCCAGAGGACCTTCTGGAAAGACAGTGGTGGGGGGTGGGGCTGCAAGGCAGCAGAGGCTGTGAGGGCTGAGGCAGCTGCAACTGTGAGGGCCTATTCTTGCATAAATTTCGTGCATTGGGCCTCTAGTTAAAATGCGGAGTGAGATATAAGTATAGAATTGTTTATGGATTCAAGTCACCACAGATTTCGCATCACTCATTTATCTCATAATGAATGTTGATGGAAAATCTTAGTGCCTAAATAGTATAATGTATTATTAAAATAAATATTACATTAAATTTACCACCATGTTTTCTAAGATGTATTTTCCTTCTCTTTATTTTGGTTAAAATACTAAATGACTACTTTCCCCCTTTATTATTCAGCCCCTTGTTTTTGCATAAAAAACGTCAAGGAAAATTTATTAGTGAATGTAAAGCAAAATGGACTTCCAAACACAGAAGATATGAAAATAAGGTTTTGAAGGATCTCATTATTAAGCCTGAAACAAATATAACAGGAAAGCTTGCACGAAGGAAACATGTAAGTCAAATGAATTTATTACTTTTCTTTGAAATATTTTTATTGAAGATATTATAACTATAATTTTTGTAACATTTTAAGGAAAATATATTGTATCATATTGTTAATATTCTACTTGTGATTTTCTTGATGTGAGAAAAGTCCTATAATAATGTAGTACAAATGTAATTTTGTGATATATTAATTACACTTATCATGACCATTTTATAATTTATGCTTTGTGTATGTATTTCTCTTATGAGTTATAAGTAGATATTAATAATAGTATAAAATTACTTCTTAGTAGTTTAAAATATAAATATTTAGTTTATTAAAGGCTGATAATTCCACGAATGGCATAATATTAATTCACTATTTGATTTTAAATTATATACTGCTTTGAGGACACAGTGGAAATAGAAGCATATTTATTGAGTGCCTGCTGTGTACAACGCACTACACTAGATATATTTCATGTAATATGTAACTTATGTTCCACAACACTGTAAGATAGGTATTTTTATCTCATTTTATAAACAGGAAAACTAAGTCTCAGAGGAGTTTGTTAATTTACCAAAGCTACACAGTTAAGTAACATTGCTGGGACTTATCTTCAGGTCTCCTGACACCAGAGTTTATGCTTTTTGTTTTGACTTGGACATTAGGTAATGGTAGAAATGAAGACAATATTGTAGTATAATTAACAAAAATGAACTTTTTATAATTTGTAAAGCACTGTGTTTGTGATAAACTATTTTATGTGTGGACTTTTCCTGAGTAGCCTGAGCTACAAATATTTTTATTATAGTAAAATATTAGGAGGGTCTACAGAAAGGTCTAGGCTGCCATTAGTCTGATTTCAATGTAATTGAGGATGTGTGTTCTAAATATAGCTCAGAGATATCCTCAAGCCCTTAAATCTCACAAGTTATTCATTGAATAAAAACATAGTTTTAAAAGGCAAAGGCATCCTACTCAAAACTTTTCCCTCATGAGCACTCACTGCCAACTATATTAATTTGCCCCAGATGACAGCATGCTTTATTAAACTATAAAGTTCATGTGAAGTGTCTTTTGGCCCTCTATGTAGAATATAAACTTACTTATTTTAGGCATGACACTTGCTTTTTATATGCTTTAAACAGAGGAGTTTTTCACTGAATATTGTAACCAATTTGGATATGATGATAACCAATTTGGAGATATATATATGTTTAGAAAGACTCATATACAGAAATATGTATATATACATACACACATATCCATATATTTATATATCCATATACATAGATGTAGGTTATGTTATGGCAAGTGACTATTATGGGCATCAATAGGAGTAAAATATTCATATTATAAAGGTTACTAGAGGCTTGATGCATAAAATTTTATGCACTGGAGGGGGATCCTCAGTCTGGCCTGCCCCCTCTCATAGGGGCAGTTGGAGACCCAGCGATCAGGGGAAGGCGACACCCCATCACACTTCTGCTGCTACCACTGCTGGCAGCGCAATCCTCGGCCAGCCCTGGTTACCTGAGCCTCAGGTAACTCTGGGTGGCTGGGCAGCTGCCATTCAAGGCTTGCCTGCACCTCAGGCCAGCCCTTGGGGGCTGGGGGGCTGAAGGGAATGGGGACTCTGGAGGCAGGTGCGCGGAATGGCCTTGCCATGCGCCTGCAGCCCCGGCATGGCTGAGGGGACTGGGCGCTGTCATCTTGTGGCTGCGGGCACCGCCATCT
Source organism: Eptesicus fuscus (assembly GCF_027574615.1). Classification (NCBI taxonomy): domain Eukaryota; kingdom Metazoa; phylum Chordata; class Mammalia; order Chiroptera; family Vespertilionidae; genus Eptesicus; species Eptesicus fuscus. The sequence continues at coordinate 53,215,698 of NC_072481.1, read as the reverse complement.
TTGAGCGCATGGCAGTCAATTAGCATATTCCCTCCTTACTGGCTGTGGGCACCACCATCTTTAAGGGCGGGGCAGTCAATTAGCATATTTCCTCCTTATTGGCTGTGGGCTACACCATCTTTGCGATGGCATGAGGGTCAATTAGCATATTCCCTCTTTATTAGATAAGATATTATATAATATCTATGCAGTTATATAGAATATATCATTATATATTGGGATTTAGAAGTGTTTTGAATGTTATGAATATTTTGGCAAAATATGTTAATTATTTTGAGAAATTTCTAAAGTTCATTGGTGTTATTGATGCTAACATCATTATTAATGTCATTTTTATTAACAACTATTTATTTATATTTTATAAATATATACATTGTTCTATGCTTTTTCATTGTGTATATCTCTCATTCATAGAACATTATAGAAGTTATCTTCAGCTTAATTTCTTAAAGTAATTGAAATGAATTTTAATTATAAGATTTATCTCCGAATACTTTGTATAAAATTGTTGTTCCATCTTCTGCTGGTTTTATTTGTACTCCCCTCTTTATCTCACTTATGCTTTAACTGTTTTTATTGCTAATATATCTAGTCTTTAGTGACTTGGAGCTTGGTTCATTACAAACTATACTGAGATAATTGATACCATACAATGCTTAAGAGAACCTAGGATCCAAGAACTTTGAGTTAGGGAGTAGGTAAAAGGGAGGAGGTGAGAAAAGATTGCCATTTAATATCAGGAGCTCATTTTACAAAAAGATGACCTTATCAAAGTAATGAAAAAGGATTAGTCAAGAACAGAATTCAAGTTTTAGTATTTAGTAAAAGTGATCAATGGCTGAATCTGCTTCTATTTTGGGATGAAGGGTTTGTCTAAAGCAGGCGTCCTCAAACTACAACGTGGGCCACATGCAGGTGTTTTTGCCGTTTTGTTTTTTTACTTCAAAATAAGATATGTGCAGTGTGCATAGGAATTTGTTCATAGTTTTTTTTAAAACTATAGTCCAGCCCTCCAGCGGTCTGAGGGACAGTGAACTGGCCCCTGTTTAAAAAGTTTGAGGACCCTGGTCTAAAGGGTTCACAACTTCTTATATTCATTGAAAGAGTCAGAGGAGTGAGTTCAAGTTGCATTCATTTAATAAATGTTATGCTTCAAAACCAGAAGTTCATGGAAACACCAGAGTTTATGGTGCAAGAATAAACTTTAAATGAGATATAGAACTAAAAATCAGGAGCCAAGAGGAAGGACTCTGAAAAACTTGGTCAGAATGGAAGAAATTAAAGATCTGAAATAATCACTAGAAATATTATTTTTATATAAGACTTATAGTTATTGGTCAAATGATGGTTGCACCTCTTGTAGAATAGGTTAACATAAATATAGAATTATGGTGGTAATATGATCACCATAATTCTATATTTTAGGGAAACTTATATATTATTATAATGGCTTTCAGGGAAATCTAGAAACTAAATCTAGATTATTATTGATTTTGCTGAGATTATTTGAAATCTGCTTTGGCATAATCAACACTTTTCCTTAAAGGATACCAAGGAGAAGATATGTACAAGGACTAATAGCAAACAAAGCAGTTTCTAACTGGGGCTTTGACCTAAAATTTCATTGTAATATTTTAGTAGTCTGGGCTAGACTATATGATATTCTTTTTTATCTATTCTTTGTTAGCTCAAATAGTCTCTTTTTACTTATTTCCTAAATTGCAACCATGAATTTTAGAAGGGATAATGTATGAGAAAAAGTCACACCCATTGGAGACAAAAGGAAAGAGGTTCAGGGGGTCGGGGGCGGGGAGCAATTTGTTATATATTTATCTCTGAGGCAGCTTAGTGGTTCCCTTTCCACCCACCCACACTCTCTTATCTGACACTTCCTTAAGCTGGTTTAGTCATATTTTGTTAGGAAGGAACAGAAAGAATGAAAGAGGTTAGAAAGTGTTGGTCAGGAACCATCACACCCTTTGTCTTGACACTTCTAGAGAGAGTGCATATGTTCTCCCTAGTCATCAGCAAAATGAGGAAAGGGATCAATAGAGCCACCCAATCCAATTTCTGTGGAAGGGATCTCTTACTTGGCGCCACTTCTTAAACGGCGAGGCGAGTGTTTACATCTTGTATTCCTTTATGGCATTGCATAGTTCCTGGAAACACCATATATAATCTAATATGGCAGTTACCTATACTAAGGTACGACTTGCTTTAGAACTGTTTATTTGGTTTAATTCTAGCATATTTTATTGATTTTTCCTTCCAAAGATTCATTTTTCTCATTACTAAAATCTTGCCATGTTTTTGTAAAACAAAATAAAATTTTCTCAAATATAATTCTCCTGTGAATCCTTTCCATCAATTATTACTGAATATATTTTACTGAAGGTTTATAGATTTATTTTTTAAACTTGATGAACTTTTGGTATTTTACTATATTATACAGTAATTTTTAATAAAGGTTCAAAAATGTAACCTAACTTTTTTTTTGGTATATATAAATCAACTATTCATTCATGGTTTTTTCTTTTTATTTATTTTTCTTTATTAAGGTATTACATATGTGTACTTATCCCCCCATTGCCCCTCCATCCCTCCCATGCATGTCCTCATCCCCCTGTTGTCTGTGTCCATTGGTTAAGCTTATATGCATGCATACAGGTCCTTTGGTTGATCTCTCACCCTTACCCTTACCCTCCCCTACCTTCCCTCTGAGGTTTGACAGTCTAATTGATGCTTTTCTGTCTCTGGATCTGTTTTTGTTCATCAGTTTATACTGTTCATTATATTCCACAAATGAGTGAGATCATGTGATATTTATTTCTCTCTGACTGGCTTATTTCACTTAGCATAATACTTTCCAGTTCCATCCATGCTGTTGCAAATGATAAGAATTCCTTCCTTTTTATAGTGGCGTAGTATTCCATTGTGTAGATGTACCACAGTTTTTTAATCCACTCATCCACTCAAGGGCACTTAAGCTGTTTCCAAATCTTAGCTATGGTAAAATGTACTGCTGTGAACATGGGGGTGCATACATCCTTTCTGATGGGTGCTTCTAGTTTCTTTAATTATAATACTTATGCATGGCAAATACATGAGAGCATTATCAATATTTTTATAGTGCTATTTAAATGTCAGAATGTTAGGTAATTATTCCTTTTTTTCTGATAGTTTTTCTTTTTTTCTAATCAGAAATCATGTTTATTTACATAATAAAACAAAAAAGATTTTTTATTGTGGATAAAATGATTATACCTACATTATTTATAATATAAATATGGAAATATTGCTTTCAGGAACCTCTATTTTGTATCATAGTTCACATAATCAGTTCTCTTTTTTATAGTTAACTAGAGGCCTGAGGCACAAAATTCTTGCAAGGGGCTTCGCCCCTGCTGCTGCGGCTTCATCCAGAAGGTCGTCCAGAAGGATGTCCGGTCTAATTAGCATATTATGCTTTTACTAGAGGTCTGGTGCACAAAATTTGTGCACAGGGGCAGGGGGGGGGTGTCCCTCAGCCCAGCTTGTACCCTCTCCAATCTGGGAATCCTTTAGGAATGTCCGACTGCCCATTTAGGCCCGATCCCACCGGATATCCCTCTGACAATCCAGGACTGCCGGCTCCCAACTGCTTGCCTGCCTGCCTTCCTGGTTGCCCCTAACTGCTTCTGCCTGCCAGCCTGATCACCTCCTACCCACTCCCATTCCAGCCTGATTGATGTCTAACTGCTCCCCTGCCAGCCTGTTTGCTCCCAACTTCCCTCCTCTGCTGGCCTGGTCACTCCTAACTGCCCTCCTCTGCAGGGTTGATCGCCTCCAACTGCCCTCCCTTGCAGGCCTGGTCCCTCTCAACTGCCTTCCCTTGCATGCCTGGTCCCTCCCAACTGCCCTCCCCTGCTGGCCATCTTGTGGTGGCCATCTTGTGTCCACAAGGGGGCAGGATCTTTGACCACATAGGGGCAGCTATCTTGATCTTGTGTGTTGGAGTGATGGTCAATCTGCATATTACTCTTTTATTAGATAGAATAGAGGCCTGGTGTATGGGTGGGGGTCAGCTGGTTTGCCCTGAAGGGTGTCCTGGATCAGGGTGAGGTTCCCTTGGGGCATGGAGAGACCTGGGCGAGGGGCCTGTGGTGGTTTGCAGGCTGGCCACGCCCCTTGCAACCCAAGCAGAGGCCCTGGTATCTGGAATTTATTTACCTTCTACAATTGAAACTTTGTAGCCTGGAGTGGAGCCAAGCCTCCTGCTCGCTCCGTGGCCAGCAGCCATTTCTCTTGGGATTGATGTATCTTTTATAATTAAAACTTTGTAGCCTTAATCGGAGGCCTGGGCCAGCCAGGGTGTGCAGAAAGCTTAGCTTCCTCCATTGCCTGGGAAACCCAAGCCTCCCACTCTTTCCAGCTCCGTGGCTGCCGCCATTTGAATTTGTTTACCTTCTATAATTGAAACTTTGTATCCTTGAGTGGAGGCCTGGGCCTGCCAGTGTGTGTGGAAAGCTTGGCTTCCTCTGTTGCCGGGGAAACCCAAGCCTCCCTTCTGGTAGCCATCTTGGTTGGGGTTAATTTGCATACTCGCCCTGACTGGCTGGTGGGCGTGGCTTGGCTGGTGGGCATGGCTTATGTAGCGGAATGATGGTTAATTTGCATATTACTCTTTTATTAGAAAGGATTGTTATAGATAAACATTATTTTTTAGAGCCCTTTCAGGTTCATAGCAAAATTAGTGGAAAGTACAGAGTTCCCATGTATTTTCTGTCCCCACACATGCACAACCTTTCCTGCAATGGTGCATTTTCTATACTGTATGATCCTAAATTAACCCATCATTATCTCCCAAAGTCCATAGTTTACATTAGAGTTTACTCTTGACTTGTACAGTCTATGAGTTGTGACAAATATATAGTGACATGTATCTACCATTAGAGAGTATCATACAGAATAGATTTATTGCCTTAAAAATACTCTGTGCTCTTCATATTCATCCCTCCCTCCCCCTAACTCTTAGCAACCAATAATTCTTTTACTGTTTCCACAGATTTTCCTTTTCCAGAATGTCATATAGTTGGAATCATATAGTTTATAGCCTTTTCAGATGGACATCTTTCACTTAGTAATATGTATTTAAGTTTCCTCCATGCCCTTTAATGGCTTAATAGCTCATATTTTTTAGCACTAAATTGTATTTCATTGCTACTGTTACAGGCACCTCTCAATGACAGCAGAGAGGTGTTACCGGACAGGACAGTCCCCTGAGTCATTGGGAGAGGGCTGTCCCCAACCTTTATCCTTGTCTTCTCATATAAATGCATTTATATGAGACCCTGACTGCCTTGTGAAAAGCTAATTTATTAAAGCAATTAAACATGCACCTTTATTGAAAAAGCTAAAGCAAAGCAAGCAAACTTATATATCTGGCTCATGAAGCACAGACAGGTTCTTAGCCAATATGAAGAGCAAGTTGAGTGGGGGTCAGAGGCATCATACACCCTCCTGTCCATAGACTTCAAAATTCCTCTGCTATTTTGGTACAGATTAATTCTCAAGGTTCCTTTTTTACTTTGCTGTGGCTTTCCCAGAATTCATGAAAAGCACCTGGCAATCCTTGAGACTGCTGGATTCTCTGCTTAAGGAGTAAAACAACCTTTTTTTTCCTTTCCCCTTTCCCCCTGCCTTCCTGCATTCTCTCATTAGGGACGTTTTTTAACCATTTGCTCTGTGTCCTTGGCTGAGGAAGATAATAGGTTAGTTACAAGCTGGCTGTAAATTGCCCACACTGTTTGGCCTTGTTTTAACTTTTCTGTCTCAGTTTCCCTATTCCTCCTGCCCTGTAATCCTGTAACATTCTGCTCCTGCAAGGTAAACATCCTTGCAGTTTGGAGCTTGGCCCTTCTCAGCTCCGAAGTTATGTCTGTACTTTCTTCTTCTTCCCCCACTTACCCAGTCTTCCTAACCCTGTCCAACTCCTCTCAGTACTACATGTTATTTATTCATCTACCTATTGTAGGATATCTTGGTTACTTCCAAGTTTTGTCAATTATGAACAAAGTTGCTGTACATATCCGTGTGAAGGTTTTTGTGTAGTCATAACATTTTTTATTTGAGGGGGCTGGGTGCAGGTAAAGACAAGGGAACATGAATGCTGGATTAGAGGTAAGAGCACGTTTGTTTGTTTAAATGCCAAAATGTCTTCTAAAGTTGCTGTACCGTTTTGCATTCCCCCAGAAATGGATGAAAGTTTCTATTCCTCCATATCCCCACTGACATTTGGTGTTGTCAGTGTTGTGGATTTTTGTGAGTCTAATATGTGTGTAATAGTATCTTATTGATGCTTTAATTTGCAATTCCCCAAGGACATATTTTTATATGTGTATCTTCCTTGGTGAAGTTTAGTTTTCTTTTGACTATAGAAAAATGAGATGATTTATCACATTGTGAATGTGAGTAGCAGAGGAAAGAGAAAGATTCTCCTTCCTCAGGGCCCCTGCATTGCACAGGGCACGAGTGCATTTACATCACAGTCTATGTGGAAGCCATTCCCTGGAGTTGTGCAGAGCACAGCTTGCATAGCAGGGCCAGGTGGCCCTGATTTCCTAAATCCAAGTACCTAATCATATTTGAAGGGCTTTTTGGTACCTACTTTAAGTTCAGGTAAATATGGAGGAAGGGGAAAGTATAATCAGCTCCATTTGCAAACCACAAAATATTGAATCTACTTTTGCCCTCTTTAATTTAACAGTAAATGATATTAAGGTTGATTGAGAACGTTGATCTTATATCAAACTCAGGAGATGTGGAATGAGTCACCTCATTTTATTGTGAAGTGTTAAGAAAATTATGGATAAATATTTTAAATTTTTAAAATTGTATTGTTTTGTGAAGTGAGAGTCCTTCCTTATACTGGAAACAGACCTTTATTATCAATGAGCTTCTGGGATGTTGTTTTAACTTATATAATTCTGAGAAAGAAGCTTTGTAACAATGTGCTTATATCTTCTCTAAAAATCGCCCTTTGTTGTTCTCTCCCAGTCATTTTGGGGACCCAACACCAATGCAGTTCATTTCAGATGGGTATTTTTAAAAATATTTAGACCATTCTTAGCACTGTTACAAACTCTAAGGCCTTAAAAATTGAAGTCAAGCAAGTTCTATGCTGAAACTTGTAGGGGAAGGGAAAGCACTAGGAAACATTCACTGGGTAGGGACTGATTATATAAAGTGTGGAATTGAAAGGAGTATACAAATTCAAATCCAGATTAGTCTGTTTTCTACCGCTAACAGGCTCATGAAAGAAATTGGAGTTGTCCTGAATATTAAGACTTGTGGGAAGTAGTGGCTTTTAATGTAGGGTAGAAGTATGAGATATTTATCAGAAGGGTTTATAAGGGCAGATACTACGGCTACCAGAAGCTAAGGATAATTTAATTTGTGTTTAATTCAGCCTTTTTAAGTGATCCTTAGAAGCAATAATGATGGCTTAGAACTACAGCTGTTGCTTAATGACCTCAGCAATGCAAAAAGGGCTAAACTTACCATTTAATAAAGTTTTACAGGTATTTATTATGTGCTTTCTAGGTTTTAGGCCATATGCTCCTCACTGACAGGAAAAATAAAATATAGACTGTTCCCCTTAATAAAAGATTTTACTGAGGCTAAATGGAGAAGAATTGGAGTTAGATGAATAAACCTAGGACAGAAGCAGACAAGGATAGTATTAGTTACCATTTATAGTTGCTCAGATGCAAGGAATACAGTTAGCTGACAACTCCAACTGTTAGTTTTTTTAGGGTCCACCTCTGCTGTCAAATTGAGGTCACACTATTCTCTAGGCACCCGCCAGCAATTCCTGAGTAAGGCAGAGTTACAAGGACCTGGCCATTTCTGCTCAGTGTGGGACTTGCAGATAGACAGACTTTGCTCCAGGGTTTATGGTTGGTTGGCAGAAACTTTGACTCTTCCCTGCTTACTCTCATTCCTCCATTTTCCTATAACGTGTGTACTTCTCAACAAACCTTTTGTGCACTTAACTATGTTTTGATATCTCCTTTCTGGAAAAACCAACCTGTGACACCATTTATTATGCTTAGCTCCATAGATGTGGATAGGCTGGATTTGAAACCAAGCAATTGTACAATTAGTTTTGAAAAGCAGAAGGGATATGTAGATTAATACATAATCTTAGATACAAAACTGTGGGGTTGTCAAGGTCAAATGAGAGATCACTAGAAAAAGAATACTGAGTAGAGGATTTACATAATAGCAAAACAAATCTGGAAAAGATAAAGGGTTAGGAAGTGTAATGTGCTTATAATAATACTCCACAAATACTTTGTGCATTGAGGTGAATAAAGAAAAATTAAATTACTTAAAACTTAAATATAGAAATTAGGAGTTACAAGGGGGATATAAATTTTGCTATATGTTAATTATATTGCTATCTTTTTAAGATCTTTCTATATGATATTCTTCTTGTGTCTATTCAATCAAACACAATATCTTTTTTTGTTTTGGTTAATCCTCACCCAAGGATATTTTTTCAATTGCTTTTTAGAGAGAGTGGAAGGGAGGGAGGGAGGCAGCAGGAGGAAGGAGAGAGAGAGAGAGAGAGAGAGAGAGAGAGAGAGAGAGAGAGAGAGAGAGAGAAAGAGAGAGACATGTAATAGAGACACATTGATTAATTGCCTCCCACATGCTCCCAACCAGAACACTGTTTTATATCACTGATAGACCATGTGTTATTGGGTAAATTTCATGGCCTTTATCATCACAAAATCAGCTTTACCTGTATACTTTTAGGCAATAGATATATACTTACACATGTTTATAACTCTAATTTCAGTGCTCTTTTACTTCAGCATACTATGAGCAAATTAAGAGTGAGTGGAATCTTTTATTCTTTAAGAATTTCTGGTTTAGATGAGGTAATAGAATAATGACCAGTATCCTATATAATAATAGACAAATATGCAAATTGACCATACCTCCTACACATCCACAAGCCACGCCCACAAGCCATGCCCACCATCCAATCAGAGCGAGTATGCAAATTAACCCAAACCAAGATGGCTACAGCCACAGAGAGCAAGGTTTCCTAGGTAACAGAGGAAGCCAAGCTTTCCACCTGCCCTTGCCAGGCCTAAGCCTCCACTCAAGCTACAAAGTTTCAATTATAGAAGGTAAACAAATTCAAACAAATGGCAGCAGAATGGAGCTTGAGAGAGCAGGCCAGGGTTGCTGCTGGCAACAGGGGAAGCAAAGCTTTCCACACACCCTGGCCAGGCCCACCTGCTTAAGGCAACAAAGTTTCAATTATAACCCCAACACAAATGCCTGTTGGCCTCGGAGGGAGCCCCAGGCTTGGCTCTGCTCCAGGCTACAAAGTTTCAATTGTAGAAGAAAAATAAATTCCAGATACCAGGGCCTCCGCTTGGGTTGCCAGGGGGCGTGACCGGCCTGAAAACCACCACAGGCCCCTCACTCAGGCCAACCCATGCCCCAAGGGTACCCCACCCTGATCAGGGACACCCTTCAGGGCAAACCAGCTGTCCTGCCCCCATGTGGACACAGGATGGCCACCACAAGATGGCCAGCAGGAGAGGGCAGTTGGGAAGCACCTGGCCTGCAAGGGAGGGTAGTTGAGAGGGACCAAGCCTGCAAGGGAGGGCAGTTGGAGGTGATCAACCCTGCAGGAGAGGGCAGTTAGGGGTGACCAGGCCGGCAGAGGAGGGAAGTTGGGGGCAAACAGGCTGGCAGCAGAGTGGTTATGGGGTGATCAGGCTGGCAGGCAGAAGCGGTTAGGGGCAATCAGGAAGGCAGGCAGGCAAGCAGTTGGGAGCCAGCAGTCCTGGATTGTGAGAGGGATGTCCGACTGCCCGTTTAGGCCCGATCCCCTGGGATCGGGCCTAAACGGGCAGTCGGACATCCCTTGAGGGGTCCCAGATTGGAGAGGGTACAGGCTGGGCTGAGGGACAACCCCCCTCTGTGCACGAATTTCGTGCACCGGGCCTCTAGTATCTATATATTTAAGCACCATGTTTGGGGGGATTCAAACATACAAATAATTGAATGTCAAAAAATAAAAGATCGAAAGTAAAATTAAAAATACACACACACACACACACACACACACACACACACACACACACACACAACTTCTTGACCAAAGCTATGAAGGTGAGAATTAGTTTGGTACATGTATGAATGGAAAAGATATCATCCTAATTATACTAAGAGATTTGTGAGAGGAATTATGGAAACTGAAGTTGGATAGGGCTGTTAATGGACATATTAATTTTCACTTGAGGGATTAAAATTATTATTTGACTAGAGGCCCAGTGCACATGAAATCATGCACAAGTAGCTTGCTTCCCCTTGCCTCAGCTGGCCGCCCGGCCCTCCGCTGCTCAGCTCTCCTTAGCTCATAGCTCTTGCCCTGCCCTCCGCTTCTCATAGCTCTCTGCTGCTAGTAGCTCGCTCCCCGCCCACCTGCCACGAGAGCCACTGCTCATTTGGTCATGACAGTGTTATGGCATCATGGCCACAGGCCTTTTATTTGTATAGATATGAAAAAGTATGCATTTAATATAGTGCATTTATGCATATTAAATTATTTAAAATTAAGTTACATTTTTTATTCAAACTTTTGTATAGGATGGTGGAGAACCAGATGTTAGGATGATTATTTAATTGTTTTATTTATAATATAAAGGAGAGAGTAAAGTGTGGAATCTTATAACCATTAGCCTAAAGTTTTCTAGGTAGTGAATTTTATGGACAGATGACAAGAGAATGTAGGAAGGTTTCCAGAGTATGAATGATAATAATAGAGGCTATAGATTTCAGTAATTTATGGGCCTCTTAAAATTTTGTTTCAGTTTACCTTTTCAATGTTTTTTTCTTATTATTTTATAAATAATACACGTCAGCTTGTTTAGTATTTTTACATTTCTCTTCAGTTTCCTTGTTTATTCTTACCTGTTTGCCCCATGTTTTTCTTATGTAAGTAAAGTATTATATACCTTTTTTACATCTGCCCTGTTTCTTCAAGATGCTTTCCATTGAGCTTAACTTTCTGATGACATTTACCGTTTTTTAAATATCACTCAAATTGCAACTTTAACATACATTTTATCTTGGAGTTCGTAAGAAATGGTATATTAATTGAAGCAAAATTGATTAGGCAAGAAAGAATTTGGAAAGTAAGTGGTATAGTGATAGGAACTAGCAAAGGGTGGCCAGTCTAGTAAGTACCTTCAAATTCAAGGAGTACTGTAAGCTCTATTCTCTGTCTATATGGCTAGCACCAATTGACCATTTGTACAATTTGTAGACTCATATGTACACAGGGGAAGAGGGTATGAAAAGTATGCCAACATTGAAATCGGGTCAAGTTGAGATAGAAAATTGGTATCAATGTTGTCTCCCATCGGGTATCAAAACCTAGGAGCTAAGTTGAAGGATTGTTTTACTAACAAAACTTATACTAAAGACTGGATGGCTTGGGAAATAGCTCAAGGAAGATATCAAGTTAAAACTGGGAAACATTGCAAAAACACAACAGAGTGATGAATGATCAAGAATGAGATCAAAACATAAATACCAGGATTTCCCTGGCCAGGTTGCCCAGTTGGTGGGAACATCATCCTGTACACCAAAAAGGTTGCAGGTTCGATCCCCAATTGGGGCACATGTGGAAGGCAAGCTATTAATGCTTCTCTCTCACATCAGTGTTTCTCTCTCTCTATCTCTCTTTCTCATCTCTCTTTCTCTCTCTAAAATCAATAAATGCTGACATATCCTTGGGTGAGGATTAAAAAACAACTGATTACCAGGATGAAGTGTTAGGCTATGAGCAAAGGAAATTAATAGGTAACTCTCATGGTAAGTACTGGTCTGGAAAGGCTTATTGTCCCCAACTTTAGGCTTAGAATTGGAAAGAGAGTAGAGTTTTTATGTTGGAGATTTAGTAGCCCCAGAGGAAGGAAAAGATAACTTCAGAAATAGAGCATTCTATATTACAAACAGCTCTTCCTTCAGAAGAGAACCATTGCTGCATATTGTGAGAGATTCCAGTAGTAGGATTAAGCTTGGTAAAAATAACTCTATTTGATCTTGGTTACTCTGAATCAGTCAGCTATTATTTGAGAGCATTGAATCTTGTTCATAGATAGGGATAATAAGATAAAAAAGCACTGCTATGGGTCCTCCCTCCAATGCACCTGCATTTCAGCACATTACCTTCTTTCAACAATTATGCCATCAGACAGTATCCATCTCAAAGTAGGCACTAAAATGCCTTTGTTCATTCACCTAATGCCCAGCCCCAAATATCCTTCCTGGAATATGATCTTTACTTCCTTTTGTTTATGAATGAGATTATTTCAGCATTATACCTCATTATCTGTTTTCCTCTTTGCTTCAATTTGCAGCATTAACTAAAAGGATAAAGTTGCTGATGAGACTCAGAACAAAGGCTTGTTCTCTTTTAATATTCAGGGAAATTAATTTCTCTAATTAATTAGAATATTGCTGCTAATAGTTTTCTGGTATCTGTTTCTATTTAAATTTATTTATGTCCTATTTCCTTTGAAGGTGGCTGTTTTATATGAATGGTTTTTACTGTAGGAATAGAAGCCGCTTTATAGCAGGTTGTGTTTTATTTGTTTTTGACACCTTTTACCTAGCACAGTGATAGGCACATAGGAGGCACTCAACAAAATATTGATTTAAAATAATATTTATTGCATTCACAATAAATATACTTCAAACTCTAAGGTTATTTTGTATTATAATTTATAACTCATGGCATTATTTTCTGAAAATATTAATCTACTGTGATTCTATGAAAAGATAGCTAACAGAATTCTTATTATTGAGATTTTTATATGTGGGAAGAGAAGAATCTAAAGACCATAGGTTAGAAATAACATGCAAGTAAAAAATAAAGCATAGAGTGTAAGAGGATCTTAAATAGTTATGAACTATGTTAATAAAATGGATATTCTTGCCAGTATTGTTATACTAGAACTCAGAACACCCTCAAAAATAGAAAAGGTAAAGAGGTTACTAGAGAAGGTAAAGAGGTTAATAGATATTGTGGTCATTATAATAAAATTTATTATCTCAGAAATGATAGAGGCTAATGATATAAACAGACTAATAATGAATTATGTAGGTCAATTAATCATAAATAATTACTGGGTTATTAAGAAAATAAAAATGTTGTGCTGCATAGCCTTGATTTTTTCATAGCATGTTTCTTTAGCTACTATTAGTGGTAGGATACTTATATAAGGGTAATTGTTCTTACACACTATGCCAAGTAATTTCCCCCCCAAATCTTAGAAATGCTGGTGTAATCTTGAAAATACTAGTTCAGAGACACCATTAAAGTTTTATACAAGATACACATTTTTTAAAATTGGTGCAAAGTCTTTATGTAAGAAATAGCGTATATTCTCAACTTCTAAATATTTATAGGAAATGCATATACTCATTTTGCAAGAAAGATCTTAGTGGAGAATAGAGGTAGAAAAAAATATGTAAAACGCACACCTTTCCTTTTTAGTTTCAACTTTTGAGTTCAGTGAAATGTGAAAAACCTATCATACGTGTTTTTAGGTTTCTTGCTATCATATAGAAACCCATGATTATTAGAATTCATGAGCACCTAAATGCAAATCTGGAACTTACTGTCCTCAAGGCAAAATGTAATGTTTGCTGACTATCATTAACTAATGGTACACCTCAAGAGTTTGACTGTATTTTTTCCATCTTTAAACTTTATTACTGTATTTTTCTTCAGGGTAAAAAAAAATTATGGGTTCATTTTCACTGAAGTGGGTTGGATTTATGTATTCACCTCTCATCAGTGTCAAAAGGAATTGTGCCCATCATTCCCTGGACAACAGGATGAAAGCCTGTACTCAGATTGGACACTAGGGATATCAGCTGTACACACAAGATAAGTGTAAAGTTGACAAGAGAAATACACTTAGTTCATCCAAGCCAGCATATTTTAACAATTGGAAACTTGTATGACAATGTTCATGAAATTATTTACTTGCTCATACAAGAGAGCTAATATTACCATTTTTAAATCCAGTGAAATGTATCATCTAAAATTTGCTTTGCAAAGACTGCTAATGCAAAACCCTTTAAGCTCTCTTTTTTCTAATAACAAAGATAACAAAAACAATAAAATGACCATTCTTTACCACTTACTTAGAATGAATTTTTATTTGTTCCAGGTAAGAGAGAGTGGCTATGGCTATTTAAATATTGGCCTAAGCTTTGAATGACAAAGGTTTGTGTTTTAGAAATTGATAGGACTGAATTTTCTCAAAACAAATTTAGGTACTGTTTCTTAGAAAATATTAACTATGAAATCACATTGCTGCTCTCTGGTCTACTTAAGTTAGTTTTAGAGATATTCCAAATACGCATGGAATTTTGCTGACAGTATTCTCCTAGAAAGCTCTGAGAGACTCATAGTAAATTGCAGACATGTCCTTATATTTAAGTCTTTGTTTAATAAAATAAAAGCATTCAGACAATTCCTCCTTTAATAGTTTAAGAACCTAATATAAGGCTGTTTGTATATTTGGAAGTCCTGTTAAACTACTGTTTTGAGTCATTTTATCCAGCTATAGGAATATTGGACTTCATGTGAAGAGTAAGCATTTGTATTATGGCTGAAATATTTCCGATAACACAGTAGAACTGAGGTTGTTAAAGAAGCTGTGCCAATACACTGTGAAGTCACACAAATTGAGATCTGCACTGAATAATTTGTGAGCTGGCTAACAGGGTCAGTGCTAGTACTTTACTAAGCCTATCCTATATAATAAAGAGGTAATATGCAAATTGACCATCACACCATCGCACAGATGGCCACTCCCATGTGGTCACAAGATGGCCAGCAGGGGAGGGCAGTTGGGGGTGACCAGGTGTGCATGGGAGGGCAGTTGGGGGTGACCAGTCCTGCAGGGGAGGGCAGTTAGGGGCAACTGGGCCAGCAGAGGAGGGCAGTTAGGGGTGACCAGGCTGGCAAGGGAGGGCATTTGGGGGTGGTCAGGCCAGCAGGGAAGGGCAGTTGGGGTGATCGGGCCAGCAGGGGAGGGCAGTTGGGGGAAATTGGGCTGGCAGGCGTTGATCAAACTGGCAGGGGAGTGGTTAGGGGGTGATCAGGCTGGCAGGCAGAAGCGATTAGGGGCAGTTAGGCAGGCAGGCGTGCGGTTGGGAGTCAGCAATCATGGATTGTGAGAGGGATGTCCGACTGCCCATTTAGGCGGTCGGACATCCCTTGAGGGGTCCCAGATTGTAGAAGGTGCAGGCTGGGCTGAGGGACACCCCCCCTTCCCGCCAGTGCACAAATTTTGTGCACCAGGCCTCTAGTAAATATATATTCCCTGAGTATGTGTATGTATACTATATATATTTGTATATAGTTTATGTATCACATCATTCATCTATTATATAATCCACCCATTAAATAATCCACCTTTTGCTCTAGCCTTGGGGGAGGGGAGAATAATTATATGAATTTGAAATAGTCATTTTAATCCTTAGTATTGCCAACAAAAGCTTATACAAATCAGCATTTACAAATATTATGAACTTCAAAAATGAGTATATTATTCTGAGTAGCAGGAGGCTATAACTTCAATTTTAGAAAACATTGAGTCAATTTTATAGTTTATCAACATATGTTTACTAAACAAATTTAAGTTATTTATGATGTTTTACTTTAAAAATATAATTATGTAGAAGCCATAGCTTCTATGTTAACTTATTGAAATGTTTTCCTTATGGTAAATATAACCCTTCCTCAGATTCTAAACCCAAATTTAAAATGTATAAAGTCTCTAAAATGCTGGGAATGTTTAAGGTGTTTAGGGTATAGAAGATCAACCTAAACATTAGTGAACTGTTGGCTGTCCCTATCTGTTGCTTTTTTCTCCTCAGTTCATAAATACCAGACAGTGCTCAAATATGTGTAGAAATATAGACTCTTGGGGTATATATTTTACTCTTAAGAAAAAAAGTGTGTATTTTTCCTTTAGAAATCTCTGTTTAATTGCCCATCATTAAATTTTACGCCGTGAACTTGTGTCTTTTGGGGATTACTTGAGCAGCATTGAAAACTATTATTTTAACCAATTGAGTTAATACTTGTGGTTTAAGAAAAATACATAATTTTATCATGAGTGTGTGTAGCATTCAGCCTGTGCTTTTTACTGTGTTTTTCTCAGTTTCAATATCTTTCTCTTGCTTCTCATGTTTTCACATCCACATAGAGGATAAGTCATTAAATTATTAAATATTTTTGAGAAATATAGAATTTAAATATTCACAAAATAATAACTTCGTGCCAATGCCTAGCATAGTCACAGATATACTAGTTAGCACTCAATACATATTTGTTGAATAAACTAATAAAATTTCAAACTAATCAATATTTTTATTGCTGCCATTTCTGAGTTGGTACTGCCAACAGAGGTTGAAGAATTCAAAGTGGTGCAGGGATATTAATATAAGTAAACATACTCCCAGTACTCAGACAGTATAATTTCTTCTAGGGGTGAGAAATGTTCTTAACTATGATATAAGGTAGAATACACTAGCACTTTGACAGTTCTGAACAACAACAACAAAAAATTTATTATGTAGTGTTCATTATACTATTTTTAAAGAGTGATCTTTAGGTAAACCAGATACAGAATGATCCTCAAATATCACTATATAATATGTTAACTATCATACAAGGTAATAAATGTATTAGGAAAGATAGTATTATGAGTAGAATGGCAATGTCATAAAAATAATAATTAATCAACTACATTTTTGGAGAGATTTTCAAAGAAACAAACCTGTACACTCTGAAACTTCCTCATGCCCTTTACTTTATCTAGCTAGTATCAGTTATTATTATTCTTGAGCTAGCATTGTATTCTCTCAATTTGAAATTATAACCTACATAAATAGGGTGCTGAGATAGAGAATTGTAGGAGGAAGCCTACTTTTTAAAAGATTGTCACAGAATGTTTTTTCTGAGGAGATAATATTTAAAGTTAAGATCTGAACAGTAAGAAGTTAGCCATGCAAAGTAGAGGAGGGGGAGTGGTCTAGGCAGAGAGAAGAGCTTGCACAAGGAACTGAGGCATGCAATATCTTGTTTAATTTCAGTTGGGTTCAAGGATTGAATGAAATCCAGTGTGGTGGGAGTATAATACACAAAGTCTAGTAGCAATGAGATGAGTTTGGCTGTGTGGTCAAGGGCCATATTTTGCTGTTGTTTGTTTGTTTGGTTGTTGTTGTTTCTTTGTTGTTGTTTTTTGTATCTTATAGTAAAGACTGAGCACCTTAGGCAGTCTATCAGAGGATTTAAAACTAAAGAGAAGCATAATCAGATGTACTTTTAATAAATGTAAATGTCTTGTGAAAGCCAAGGTGAAGACTGAGACCTATAGGAGGCTATTTATGGTTGGAAGCAGTTTTTATAGTTTAGACTAGAAGTGAAGTGAAAATAGAAGTGAACAGATTTGAAATGCATTTAGAAGGTAGAATGGCAAAGATTTTTGATGAATTATATTGTTAGGAGGGACAGACAAAGAGATTACTAAAATAGAGGAACATGTCTAGAAGTAAGAAAATACAAGAATGATGACATAACTTGAAGAGTTAAGAATAGGATTGATGGGTAAATTTGAGGTTGAAAAGCATTTGCAATTGGTTGTTACAGATTTGGTTGCAAAACAGTTGTCTAAATTTTTTGTCCTACTTTGTTTAATAGAAAGATTTGAACCCAGATGAAAATAGAAGCAACATTATTAAAAGTTATATTTTGATAGTGTTGACATTGTGTATTATATTAAAATTATTCTTGGCAACTGTAAGAAAATCTAACTATAAAAAGAATACAAGAGCTCAAAAGTACCTACTTATTTTTCTATCAAAAAGTATATTTTTGTCATGTAAATATAAGAATTGGTTAGCAATAAATTTTTTAGTGAAAAACAAAAACTGAGATTTATTCTAAGACCAGTTTGTATCTGTCATGAGCATTCAAAAATTCTTGCACAGTGAGTCATCATATCGAACAAATCATTTTCAATAAATAAATTAGAGAACATCACATATAAAATTTAAAATATAGAAACTCAATGATATTTATTTAAATATGTATCTATTGTATGGTATAGGGATTTGGGCAGAAAATTGTAAATACAGGGGACCAAGACACATATTCAAGTGTCTCTGTTAAATTATAGAATAAGGATGTTTGCACAAGTGGACAGGTCAAGGTGGATATGATAATGAGTTCTCTATTTTAAAATTCTGCCAGCTATCACATATTAGAGAGTTTCTGTGAATTTTCTCTCAATGGGATGAAGGTGGTGCTAGTCGACCAAAACTAGAAGTAAGTATAGTAGGTTTAGAGGAAAGTTATGACTTCAATTTTCTTGAGTGTAAAATGTCTCTGACATTTTCTAGGTGAAAGAACATAGCTCATGGTCATTATGAGTATGACATAAATTAATATTTATACAGAGCTTTAAAACAGTGACAAATGATAAGCACTATACAAGTATTCCATACACAAATATACAGAAGCAAACATCTCCCAAAGGAGATTTTTTGAAGATATATATTTAGAGTCTTCAGAATTAAGACCAGTGGTTCTAGTCAAGGAAAGCATAATAGGAAGGTTTTTCAAAATACAAATGTATGTCCCCTTCTGTGGCAGTCTGTTATTGATTGCCTACCAATATTTGTCTTTGTCTTTTTATTTTTTATTTTTTGTAAGAGATACTCAGTTTTACTTCAGGCAGCAAATTACGTAGCAAAAAGCTGTATTTCTTGCACTCTCCTTTGTAGTTATGGGTGACCAATGAGAAATAAACTAAAGTTATTTGAAAGGATGTGGATGGAAAGTTTCTTAAGACACATGGCCTGTATTTTATCATTTCACCCTTTTTTCCATATTGCTGACTGAGATGCACACATGGTGTTTGGAGCTCAAGTAGCTATTTTACTCCAGAGTCAACATTGATTATAGAAGCCAGGTAGATGCAGTAAGGTAGAGATGACAAATTTTTAAAGAGCCTGGGTTCTTGACCTTAAGGATCCTCTGAATCACTCCTGGATGGACTGTGAAGAGAAAAAGGAATAACACAGTATTAGTTATTAAAACATTACCAGCCACTTTACAGATATTGCCCAGTTTACATCTGAGAGTGGCCCATTCTCTGTGAAGCTCCTTTCGATATCTATTCCTTCCACACATGTCTGATCCATTTGTACTTTTAAGACTTGTGATGATTCTTGTCCAATTTCTCTCTCTCTTTTTTACTACCTTTTAGTGTTCTGTGAAGCAATTTTTCATCTCCTTTCTTACTCTGAATTTTCCTTTAGGCTTTCTGGGCAGCAGCACTAAACACTCAATACTTCTCTGTTTATTTCTTATTTCTCCTCCCCCTTAGTTCCTTTAATGATGCCATCCTCCTGAAATGTCCCTCTTTTGTTTAATGTCTCTTAGAGCATTGTCATTAACTCTTAATAGAAAAATAATTAATCAGAATAACACACAATGGCGTTCTTTTCACCTTTCCTAACTCTGGCTTGTCTCACAGGTTTTTGTTGTTTTAAAATGAAAATCGATGATGTTTAACAAGTGAGAAGTCTTTGAGAACTCTAAAATATAGTATATGAGATTATAATTGGTTTCATTGCTTTTATTTTGTTTCCACAGAATATACTTTCTCCTGTTGATTTAGTAAGTTCTAATAAACAGAGAAAACATGTTTCCTCTCTTTTATCTGAATTAAAGACAAAAGATATTGGCAAAAAATCAAGACATCTCATTCAAAAAGGTTAGTTATATGAATTTTTAAATTATATTTTAAGAGTAGATTTTGATGAAGAGTAATTAAATTTTTCAGAAATTGGACATGTTAATTTTGATCTATAAATATAAGACTCCATGAGATTCAAGTTGAACATTCTAGATAAACTATCCATATCTCATTTAACATTTTACAAATATTTAGATTATACAGTTATAAATCCTTCCTAATACATATGCTTAGATGCTCCTCCTCTATTATCCCAATAGAATTATATTATCACTATTTGGGGGTTAGCTAATATTTAATATTTTAATTTTATGACTATGTAAATATTACAGCTGAGCCACACAATATATTAGGGTTCATTTTACTTCCTTATACAGTTTTTTTAACTTGCTTGAAAATCTTATACCACTGCAGTCCCCAAGTGCATTACATATTTCTTCAAGTTATTTCTACTTTAGCCTTTCATTTTGCTGAATTCTTCAAAACTGCTTACTGACTAAAGCTGATGTTAAAGGCTATCATTTCGTCAACTGTGACCTCAAGAATGTATTTGTCTCTATGCTGTGTTGGGATCCTTGTTTCCAGTATTCTACATCTTGTTCTTTCTTGATTTATTTTATTATTTCAATACAATGTATTCTTCATTAGTTTACTGAGAAATTATATGTGGGAGGTTAATTTTTTAAAGCCTGAAAGTCAAAACATGTCTTTATGCTACACTTGTAGCTGGTCAATAATTTGACTGTGTAGAACTTCCTTCTGAATTTTTTAATTGCTTTATTTTCTTCTAGCTTCCACTGTTGCCTTTAAGATGTATATTGCCATTTAGTTCTCAGTTTGTTGTATATAAACATGTTTATTATTTTTCCCATCTGACAAACTTTTAGCATTTTCTCTTTATAACAGCTGTTCTTCAATTTCACAGTGATTTGTCTCATATTTGTTTGTTACCTAAAGTGGATTTTCTTTCCATTTAATTTATTGTGGCTTTTTAATCTAAAAATATTACTCAGTTCTAGGTGTTTCTCTTGTATTAATGTTATGCTAAAATATGTATGACAAAAACTTACCATTTTAACAAATTTTAACTGTCCATTAAGTACATTCATGTTGTTGTGCAACCATCATCTCTTTTGGTTTGGTCTTTATAGCTAAGCTTATTGATATTGTTTATATTTTTGAAGAACCAAACCTTGTTTTCATTTATTTTCTCTGTTGTTTTTATAATTTCATTTTATTTCTCCTTCTAATATCTATTATTTCTTTTCTTCTGCTAGTGCTATTTCCAGGCTCTGTTTCCTCATCCAAAGTCTAGTGCCCTTTTTATTTAACCATGATGCCTACTGAGGACTGTAAATGTATTGCTATGTAATCATTAAATCACATGCATGGGCACATGGTTGTCTTAGCTATCTGAATTTATTAAATATAACACACTCTGTCATTCCCTGTGTTATTTTAAATATTGTGCAACCACCCACTTATATAAAATTCTATATATCTGGTTAAAACTGTAGGAGTTGAAAAGTATCTTACTTTTCTTGAATCATTAGAAGAATTAGAGTAAAAATAACATTTTCATCATATTTTTTTCATTTAACTAACAGCAAATTACCTTATACTTGCTTTAAAAAATGTTTAATTTTAAAAGCAAATAGAAATTATACTAATTTTGCTTGCACAGATTGTTATTATTATTTCCTGGCATGAGATTTTATCAATCCAGTGTTAAAAACTACTTTTCTTTCACCAAGTAATATTTTCTGTTAATTTTTAAATAGGGGTATTGTATCTTTCTATTAATCCATTTTGCCAACTGATACCTATTAGCATATATTCAAAGTCATATAACATGAGAAAAAGATTTCTTCTTAACAGTATCACTCCTTCCTTAAATACAAAGTTTTTTATTTAAGAATGATTATTATTATTTCTTTCTCTGATCTTACTAAAATATGGGCTCAGAAAACCTTAGTTTGGAAGTTTAGGGAGTTTGGTAGTCTCCTTCTTCTACTATTTATAATAACAAGGGGTCTCAGATTGGAGAGGGTGCAGGCTGGGCTGAGGGATATCCCCCCCATCCAGAATTTCATGCACCAGGCCTCTAGTCTATAATAATAAAAGCATCATATGCTAATTAGACCAGACAGCCGAATGACCTTCCAGACGTCATTATGGACGTCTTTCTGGATGAAGCCGCTGTGGCGGGGGCCAAGGTAGAGGTGGTTAGGGGTGATCAGGCAGGCAGACAAGCAGTTAGGGGCAATCAGGCAGGCAGGCAGAGGCGGTTAGGGGTGATCAGGCAGGCATTCAGAGTGGTTAGGGGCGATCAGGCAGGCAGGTGAGTGGTTAGGAGCCAGCGGTCCTGGATTGTGAGGGGGATGTACGACTGCCAGTTTAGGCCCAATCCCACTGGCAGTCAGACTTCTCCTGAGGGGTCCCTGATTGCGAGAGTATGCAGGCCAGACTGAGGGAAACCCCTCCCCCCTTCCCGTGCATGGGTTTCATAGTTTAGTTAATATTAAGTAATAGCACTGTTTTTGAGATGCAGACCCTTTTTGGACTACTCATTTACTAGTATTTCCCCTCAATTGTAAGATGAGCAATGCCTGGAGTACTGAGTGGGAAGAGGGCTGGGACAGTCTCCTAAGAAGTAGCCTTTTATAACTCTCATTAGAGGCCCAATGCATGAAATTCATGCAAGAGTAGGCCTTCCTTCTCCCGGCTGCCAGCACTGACTTCCCTCTAGCACCCAGGACCCGGGCTTCCCTCACAGTCCCAGCTTTTATTATTATGCTTTTATTATTATAGATGGTTTTTGTAAGGAGGATCCTTTTTAATCCTGGCTTCTACCTATTCCTTGGTGTTTGCTAAAATGGAGTTATAATAAATGCTAAGTCTATTAGATCAAATTTTCATTGTTATTCCAACATTCTATTTTCTTGCTGATTTTTTCTTTTGTATGCTTAACCACGAAGGGAGAGTGAGATATTGAAATATCCCACCATAATTATGGATTTTTTGGCTTCTCCCTAATTTTATCAAATTTTGTTTATTACATCTTGAAGTGATTTTATTAAAGAGCTGCATGATTGTTATTGTTACAGTTTTTTATTGAATTGAACCTTTTATCATTGTGCATTTATCCTCTTTTTAAAAGTATATGTTTATTGATTTTAGAGAGGAAGGGAGAGGGAGAAAGAGATAGAAACATCAATGATGAGAATCATTGATCGGCAGCTTCCTGCATGCCCCGCACTGGGGATCAAGCCCACAACCTGGCATGTGCCATGATTGGGAATCCAACTGTGACCTCCTGGTTCATATGTCAATGCTCAACCACTGCGCCGTGCAGGCTGGGCATTTATCCTCTTTATTCATAAAAATGTTTTTTCCTCAGACCTATTTTATCTGATATTAGTGTTAACTGCACTAGCTCTATATTAGTTAAAATTTACCTAATACATTTTTCCATCCTTTTACTTTTCACTTTTTGCTTATATATATATATCATGAAACAGTAAATGGCTGGATCTGCTTATTTAGCCCATTTGTGTAAATATTTATTGAAAGAATTAGGCCTCTTTCTATCTTCTACGTTTTTTTGCAGTTCTACTCTTTCTATTTCTGTTTTCTTCTTTCTTGTTTTTTTTCATAATTGACATTTACATTTCCCTCCTTTATTTTGACTTTTTATTTTGAACTAATTTCAAATTATAAAAATGTTACAAAAATTACAAATTATTTCTGAATATTTTTCACCCATTACCCAAATGCTGTTGTCTTATATAATCATGGTACAATTATTAAAACCAGGAAGTTAACATTGATACAATACCATTAACTCATCTCTGAACCATATTCATGAATGGCCAATTGTCTAATGTCTTTTTTCTTGTCTAAAACCCAATCTTACTATATGGTTTTTAATTTTATCATTATGTATATACTTCTTTTATTCTGTTTATTTTGGTTTAGCTTTTTTTAAAATAACTATTCAAGAAACAGCAAATATTACCAAGTTATTTGAGCCACCTTACTTTCAATATTTGTACCATCTCCTAGATTGGTTTCTCATCTTATTTCATCTCACTTTTCTTTAAGTGTTTATGATGTGAGGCTATAGTAGAAAACATTTCACCTTTTATAAAAGACATATTTTTACCCCCACATTTAAGAAATAAGTTGGTTAAATTTTGTCTTTGCTCAAAATTTTCTTTCCGTGCTTTAAAAATATTATTTTATTGTGGGGTTTGTTTTTTTGAATTTAGATTGCTAATGAGAAATAAGAGACCACTTTATTCTTATTCCTTTAGAAGCTTTTAAAATTGTCTCTTTGTCTTTGGTGTCTTTGTTTCACTATGATATATAACAATACATATAGATATTTTTTTCCTCTTGATCTCTTCTATTTGGCATAACTTCCATTATTTCCTTGCATATTTTTCCTCTCCATTTTTATTTTTCTTTCTTCTGGGACACCAGTTTTACCTAATTACTATTACTTCTACCCTCCATATCTTTCTTTTTTTTTAAATTTTTATTTTATTGTTTAAAGTATTACATATAGTAGTACTTATATCTCCTTTTTTTCCCCATTGACCTTCCCCCAGCCTCCCCTAACCCCTGCCACATGCCCTCATCCCACCCCTTCAGTGTCTTGTGTCCATTGGTTGTGCTTATATGCATGCATACAAGTCCTTCGGTTGATCTCTTTCCCCCTCTCCCCAACACACCCCAGCCTTCCTGCTGTAATTTGACAGTCTGTTCGATACTGTAGAGCATTATGCTAAGTGAAATAAGCCAGGCAATGAAAGAAAAATACCACATGATCTCACCCATTTATGGAAAATAAAGAACATTATAACCTGATGAAAAAAAAAGATAGATACAGAGGCAGTAAAGTACCCTCCATATCTTTCAAAAGCTTTTTTTATATCTTTTCATCCTTCCCAGACTTTTTTTGGAAGAATTTCTCCATATGATCTTTAAACTCATGAATTATTCTTCAGCAGCATTCATTTTACTATTTATATCATCTACCTAATGAATATTTTAACTTAAATAGTTTTATTACTATTTTTTATCATTCTTATTTCATATTGCTTTATCTTTCCTGTTCCTTTTTGTACATTTAAATCATTATTTAAAATTCTTATTCTGTCTAACTTGCTTTCAGTAGCATCAGTTGTTCAGATTTTTTTTTTTTTTCTCTTGATGTAGTTTTATTTTTGTTGTGAGATTATATGTCCAGGGGTATTAAATTCTGTGTTTGATAATGTGAATTGGGAAATTCCCAATTCCATATCTTAGTCTGTACCAATTCAGGTAAGTTCAAGGAATGGAGAAGGGATGCACTTTCTGGCAGAGACCATGAAGCTCCACAAATAACGTATTTCCATATGGTATTACTTCACCAATTTTTCAGATCAGTTACTCTTTAAAACCTTAGAAATAGAGAATCTACCTAGATTGTAGTGCAACCATTTATAGGCCATATTTTCATACTAGATTTTTCTTGCAGAAAGACTCCCAACTGATCTTTTTGCTATCAACATAGTATTTCAAAAACATATATATGATTATATTATTTCCTTATTTCAAGCTTTAAATAAAAGATCATTGCTTATAGAATAAACATTTTGATGTGGATTTCAAATTTTTACATAATCTGGTTTGGGGTTATTTTCCTTATTAACTCTATAGCAATACATGAAAGTTGTGTTTAAGAAAGGGGAACAAGGAATTACTACATATCTATAAGGGTCTCAGTATTTCTTCTTCTTCACAAAGACTGTTCTAGTTATACAATACCACTCATAATTCAACAACTATAGCACTGTGACTATGCTTATATTTTTTCCTCCATCTGAAAATGTGTCCATTTTTGCCTGTTAAAACCCACTTATTCTGCAATATAGTAATTATATTTGTTTTCTCTACTAAGCTGTTATTCTCCCCCTATAATAACAATTAATGCGTTGGTCTTATGCATCTCACCACACTTCGTTTATACCTCTTGTTATGGTTGTTTTTGACAAAGGGGTTCTTGAAAACAATGACAGGGTTTTACTTCTCTCTGTCTTCTATAACATCTAGCAGTGTATTGTGCCCACACAAAATATTGTTACGTGATCTTGAATGAGTTTTGTAAATGAAGTCAACCTTTAGCTGAGAGAGGTAAGCTGCATGGCAACAAGTCTTGATATAGGAGAACAAACCAGTATTTATTGAATTGGAATATGGAGAATCAGTGGTGACCATGACAAACAGAAAGTTCTGCAAAATGGCAGAGACAGAACTCATGCTGGTGAAGGTTACTAGTGAATGGAAGTAAAGAAGTGGAGATGTTGCCAAGCTATTTATTTTGAGGATTTGTTATAATCCTATATCAGGGATTATAACAAACTTTTTAAACAGGGGGCCAGTTCACTGTCCCTCAGACCGTTGGAGGGCTGGACTATAGTTTAAAAAAAACTATGAACAAATTCCTATGCACACTTCACATATCTTATTTTGAAGTAAAAAAAAACAAAACAGCAAAAACACCCACATGTGGCCTGCGGGCCGTAGTTTGAGGACGCCTGTCCTATATAATAAAGAGGCAATATGCAAATTGACCATCACTCCAACACACAAGATGGCCACCCTCATGTGGACACAAGATGGCCAGCAGGGAAGGGCAGTTGGGGGGGGGACCAGACTGTAGGGGAGGACAGTTGGGGGGGCCAGACCTGCAGGGGAGGGCAGTTGGGGGTGACCAGGCCTACAGGGGAGGGCAGTTGGGGGTGACGAGGCCTGCAGAGGAGGGCAGCTAGGGGTGACCAGGCCTGGAAGGGAGGGCAGTTGGGGGTGACCAGGCCTGGAGGGGAGGGCAGTTGGCAGGGGCCAGACCTGCAGGGGAAGGCAGTTGGGGGCAACCAGGCAAGCAGGGGAGGACAGTTAGGGGTGACCAGGCAGCAGGGGAGGGCAGTTAGGGGTAACCAGGCCAGCAGGGGAGTGGAGTTAGGGCCAATCGGGCCATCAGGGGAGCAGTTAGGCATCAATCAGGCTGGCAGGGGAGTGATTAGGGGGTGATCAAGCTGGCAGGCAGAAGCGGTTAGGGGCAATCAGGCAGGCAGGCAGGCAAGTGGTTGGGAGCCAGCAGTCCTGGATTGTGAGAGGGATGTTCAACTGCCTGTTTAGGCCCAATCCTACCAGAATCAGTCCTAAACAGGCAGTTGGACATTCCTCGAGGGGTCCCAGATTGGAGAGGGTGCAGGCTTGGCTGAGGGACAACCCCCCATGCATGAATTTCATGCACCAGGCCTCTAGTCTATAATATTCATGTTCATAATAAATTCAAGGCACTGAAAGAAAGAAACCAAAATTCTTAATAATAGAATTCTTCACATATGATTCAAAGATATTGTTAGTGTTGTGAATATATTATATTTTTAATTTGAAAATTGATTATCAATGTAAGACATATAAAGGTACATTATGATTAGAGTGTTTGAATAATGAAAACATTATACCCAAAATCAATCCTGGATATCAGAAAGCTTACAATATATAGGTTGTAAAAGTAGGGAAGAGAGGATTTGGTAAAGGCAGTTAGGTAATTACTCCTCTCTTGTTTTAAGGTAAAGGAAATTTGAGTGAATGACTATGGGGTAATATTTTTCAAAGTGGTCCAGTCTGATAATAGGCACCTCGCTCGTACTAGGCCACCAACTCCTTCATTAAGCAGAGCATGAATGTGAACAATTATTGCCACACAATATGAGTTGTGGCTAGGCGGACGTATTCTCTTGATAATATTTTTCTTAAGCACTGATTCTTAATCTTTGTTTTTTCTTCTTTGGTCACAAATATAATGAAATTTAAGTATATGATTTTAAAAATTAACTTCTCTTTGTTCTCAAAGATGCACATATGAACACATATTCATTTTATTTATAATTTCAAGGAATTCATGGGTTCACTGAAGCCTTATTCATGTTCCTTAAATTAGTTTATAAGATATTTTCCAGAGACAGTTTATTCTCCATGCACCAGCCTGTTAAGGCATTCAGTAGATGTGGTATCTTTCTCCTAGAAAATATCATTTGTTCACTTTTCTGGAGTTTCCATGACATGAGAATTAGATTAGATCCTTCCTTTTTTTCCTTTTCCCATGGGCATCCACCTTATAAACAGAATTGAATGGATCATTGTCCATATGCTTTAACTACTTTCTCCTACTTCTTCAGCAGGTTTTGAAATTTAGAGAGTATTTCTTTATACTTAGGTATGTGTTTTTTACTATGTTTTACATTATTACTACACTAGAGGCCCAATGCACAAAGATTTGTGCAAGAATAGGTCTTCCTTCCTCTGGCCGCTGGCACTTCCTTCGCTCTGGCTGGAGCCGCCTTTTTGCCTTCCCATGCTGCCCAGAGGCCTGGAGCAGCTGGGGTGGTATGGAATGCCTGCGTCATCACTATAGCGACAGCGCAAGTATCCCGCCCCGCCCCCAGCTGCTCAGCACTTGTATATGCAAATTAACCCACCATCTTTGTTGGGTTAATTTGCATACCCACTCCTGATTGGATTGTAGGCATCACAAAGGTACAGTCAATTAACATGTTACTCTTTTATTAGGTAGATATATATTTTCATCGGCTCTGGGCATTCAAAATCCAACAGTAAATAAGGCATATAAAAACTCTGTCCTTGTGGAGCTAGATATTAATGGTAAGGATAATATTACATGTTTCAGTATAACTTCTGTAGGATTGTGAAGTAAAAAAGCCCTTTCTGTAACTTGTGAATAAGGATAACTATTATATTGTCTTATTTATATTATCAAATTATGCAAAACAATTGATTGCTTTTATTATAAACAAATACCAGTTTTACTAATTATTTGCTTGTAATAAATTGATATGTTTATCTTCTTTAACTTAAGTTACACCTATTACTCCTTCTAATTTTTATCTTATATTGCCTTATCAAATATTTTTTTCTTTATGAAAATGATATATCACTGCAGATCTGGTTTTTAAAGAGACATGATGCTTCATGAATGCTTTTTCTATTTTATATTAACCCTAATGTCACCCTAATAAATTCAATTTAAAAAATAATTTTTTAAAAAAGAAATTAAGCCCTAGCTGGTTTTGCTCAGTGGATAGAGCGTCGGCATGTAGACTGAAGAGTCCCAGGTTCAATTCTGGTCAAGGGCACACACCTTGGTTGCAGGCTCCTCCCTGGCAAGGGCTCTGGTGAAGGCGTGTACAGGAGGCAACCAATTGATCTCTCACATCAATATTTCTCTGTCTTTCCCTCTCTCTAAAAATCAATGGAAAAATATCCTCCTGTGAGGATTATAAAAAATAATAATAAATAAATAAATAAATAAAAAAGTAAAAAAGAAATTAAGCCCATCCAGTGTGGCTCAGTGGTTGAGCATCAACCAGTGAACCAGAAGGTCACAGTTCCATTCCCTGTCAGGGCACATGCCCAGGTTGCCCAAGTAGGGGGTGTGCAGGAGGCAGCCAATCGATGATTCTCTCTCATCATTGATGTTTCTATCTATCTCTCCCTCTTTCTTCCTCTCTGTGAAATCAATAAAAATATTTTTAAAAAAGAAATTAAATATATAAATACCTTAATTTTTACTGAAAGGATATGACATACTAGACAGACTTTGTAACCCTTAAAGTGTGTATTATGTTAGTGTTTTTTAATCCTTTTATAGTAAGTATAGCTGGAAAATGGGCCCATCTTCTGCAGCTATATCAGAACAGCATTTATATTTCAAATATAGTTATGAGGAAGTAAATTCAAATCCTTTACAAAAAGTGTTTGCTGCTGTGAAACACATTTCTGAGAACAAAACTGCTATTTTCTTATTCGAAATGTAAGGTCAAAGGGTTTGTTATTTGAGGGTCATTATATCAAAGAGCCTGGTCAGACTTATATAATCTTTCATTTTGCCCCCATTACATACTTTGTCTTGCTCTAAATCCACCTAGGAGTCTGATATGAAGACTCAAAAGGAAATTTTATGTTTACATTTTCTGCCTCCAACATTTGTTTTTCAAATTCATTCAATTTATTATATCTTGCTGATTTCATTCCACTTGTGCTTTAGGCAATTTTAACAGTTTTTTTCCCTTTCTTCTAAATTGTTTGCTGGAATGACTGAATTTTAGCCCAGGATATAAAATAGTATCAACTAAATCACTTCACATAAACAATTAGAGCAGACACTTGCATATAAAACTAGAAATCTTTGTTGCTACATTTAAAATTAAAAGCAAAAATATATTTTTGTATCAGTATAATAGCTCAAATTAGTTTAAAAATGTTTTTAATATTCTTCTTACCAAGAATAAAGAGGGTTAAGATTATATTAAAATAAAAGTAAGTATAACTTGATGGACAAAATATAGATTTTTGAGTCACGTACATTTGGACTTAGTTTTGATTCTAAGCAACAATGTCATACATTGCATTGCCTGCTTCCCATGTAGTTATGTAGGAATTATGTTATTATTTATGCCCATTTGACTGTGAGCAAAAGTGAAACATCACTTGAGCGTGAAAGCAATTAAGATCACCCTTCTCTCTCCTGCAATGTAGATCCTGGAGGCCATGTGTTCCATTAACATATCCTCAAGGTCCTACTGACACACATTGGTTCTTAGATGACAGATAGATGAATCCTTACTGTGCTAAGCTATTGAAATTTCAGGGTTTATATGAGATAGATGTTAGGATTAATTATGCTATAAATACAAAAATTGGTTCCATAACAAAAACCTTAAATATGGTCTCATCTTAGTGACCACATGGGAAAACTGATATCAGAGATTGGAAAAATGGCAATCCAAGTTTGTAATAGCAAGTTAAAAAAGAGAGTATTAATTGCACTGCACTCTGTTTGATAAGTTACCCTAAAGAAAAAAGAGCTCAGCAAACTAGCTGGTTTTCAAGGCAAAATAAAAGAGAATGGAGAGTTCAGAAATATAGGTCCTTGCATTTTTGGAAAGCTATCTGCTTTGGTAACCCCAAATAATAAAACATGAAGTTTAATAACACTTTGAGACAAAGACCCAAACCTCTTAGTTGAGAATAATAATTCAGGATAGAGTTTAAGTAGGTGGGATTCCCGCCTGTTGTCTCAGATAGCTTTATAGTATCTTCCATTAAATTGCTAGAGTGAGAGAGATTGGAAGAAAAAAAATAAGGGGGGAAAAAGCAGCTCTAAGCACTGCATATGACTCCAAAGAATTTTTTTTAATTGAGATAATATTGGCTTATAAACTTTCATGTTTCAGGTGTGCAACATTATAATTTGATGTCTGTATATACCACATGGTACTCACCACCAAAAGTTTAGTTTCCATATGCCACTGAACAATTGATGCCATTCACCTATTTTACACCTTTCTTTCCCTCCTGTAACCACCAGTCAGTTGTCTGCCTCCATGAGTTTAATTTTTGTTTTATTTATTTTGTTTTTGTTTCATGCTCCACATAGAATGAGATTATATGGTATTTGTCTTTTTCCATATGACTGTTTCACTTAGCCCTCGTGATCCATTCATATTGTTACAAATGGCAAGATTTCACCTTTTTATGACTGAATAGTATTTGTGTGTGTGTGTGTTGTGTGTGTGTGTGTATATATTTCACATGTTCTTTATCCTTCCATTTGTGGACACATAAGTTGTTTCCATATCTTGGCTATTGTGAATAATACTGCAATGAATATAAAAATAATCCAAGTAAAGATTGTAGGAAAAAGTATGTCAAGCAAAGATAACAACAAAAGCCATAAATTGGGAATAAGCTTCAGGTTTGAGGCTCAAAATGAAGTCTTATGAACCTAGTATATAGTGAGTAAAGAATGACAAGGTTGGCTGAAACTGGTTTGGCTCAGTGGATAGAGCGTCAGTCTGCAGACTCAAGGGTCCCAGGTTCGATTCCAGTCAGGGGCATGTACATTGGTTGCGGGCACATCCCTGGTGGGGGTGTGCAGGAGGCAGCTGGTCGATGTTTCTTTCTCATTGATATTTCTAGCTCTCTATCCCTCTCCCTTCCTCTCTGTATAAAAATCAATAAAATATATATTTAAAAAAAAAAAGAATGACAAGGTTGGATAAACAGGAAGAGCCTTCTAAACCAAAGTAACCTAAGTAGCAGAACTCAGGTTTACCTGTGGTACTACTCTCCATATCCTATATAATAAAAGGCTAATATGCAAATAGACCGAACAGTGGAACAACCGGAAGAACCAAATAACTGATCTCTATGATGTGCGCTGACCACCAGAGGTTGTGTGCAGAACATGGCGGGCGTTGGCCCGCATCAGGACTATGGAGCAGGTGAGCAGGGGTGCCAAAACAAGGTAGGGCACCAGTCGCTGTCATCAGGGCAAACCTCTGGTGGTTACTGAAAATTCTTTGCTCCCCCGTGCCGCAATCCCGCCCAGCACTCGCACCTGCTGCTGGCACTGGTCCCAATCATTGGGCGCCGTCAGTGGGTGTGAAAGGCGGCTGCTGGCCATGATCACCCCTGAGGGCTTCTCCACCTCTCCCTGCTCCTGAGGGGCGATCAGGGTGGCAGCCGCTGCTCACACCCACTGATGGCACTGGCCCTGCTCATACCTCCTGCTGGTGCTGGCCCCAGTCGCTCCACACCATCAGCAGGTGTGAGCAGGGCTGGCGCCATCAGCTCATGGGAGCAGTGGCAGTGTGAGGGGGGCTGCCAGCGGACAGGGGACCAGGGGCCACAGTGGGAGGAGCCGGGCGGGGGTGCAGAGGATGGGCTGAGAATCGTCTCTGTGCCTACCACAGCCTCGTGGCCCACAGTTCCTTTCAAAGTGCACAGATTCATGCACTGGGCCCCTTGTTTATCTATAAATATAACCTTTTTCAGCCATATTCATATAAGAAAAAATATATTCATAACCCCAGAATTCAATATATTTCAAACGAATGATAGGTGGCCAAAGCCTAGAGTCATATTGCAAGTTCATCAAAATCAAAATCAGATTTAGAAGAGGACTTCCGGAATAGTAGAGGGGGCAGCCTGTCACATACTCTCCCCAGCAAAATCACCATTTAGCTTGTGAAAATTATAAAAATCAATTATTTTAAATTCCTGGAAATGATCCTAAGGACATATAGCAAATAAAGAAACACTTTATTCAAGAAAATATATTAAATTTTGGTAAGAAGAGTGAAAATCTGTGACATATGAGCCGTTACCTGCTCCTTTGTCCTCATCATCCTTGCTACAAGTTGAAGAAACAAAAGCTCTATCAAGAACACTACTCTGGACCTATCGTGCCAAAAAGATGGGTTCTCTTTCCTCTTGTGCCCAGTATAAGACTACAGTTTTACCCTGTAGGGTCAGGTTTCTGGCATTTTTCTTTCACCCAGCCCTGTGTTGCAGAAGGTACAGACAGAAGCCTGAGAATCCCTATACCCACTCCAAGCCTCTACCTCAGGCATGGTAGGGTGAGAATACTGGGGCTAAATTACCCGCCCACCAGCTGCTCTTAAAGCAGAAATTCCACCCTGGGAGGGGCAAGCAAATAAGACCAGTGGCTACCACTCCTCTTTCCCGGTGCCTGCTCATAGAGCAGGATTGCCACCCCAGGAGTGGACCCCTCTCCTCACCCCTGTTCCTGTGCAAGAGAGTGGACCCCTCCCTTCCCCCCCCTACTCCTGTGCAATGGAGCAGAAGTATTTCCCAGGATGAGAGACAGACCCTGAGGATGAAGAGCTCTGCAGCTCTGACTGAAGTGTTTGAGTTTATCTGAAACAGAAGGAAGATTCTATGCCTAAAGGCATTGTTGAAAAAAGTGGAGGTTTTGGTGGAGAGCAATTAAGAGGGTGCTCATAGTTTCCTAATATTGGTAGCAATAAGTGAAATGACAGAACAACCAGAAGTTTAACAAGAGATACCAGGGGAAGCAAGAGCAAAGAGCCCTCCAGGGATCACAGTCAACCTTAAGGATCCAGAAGTGTGTGCCTATGTGCTAGGTTTTGCCCACTTGGGAGCAATTAGAAGAGGAAATGGGATAGATGTAAAAGTATTTCCCATCCACACAGATGTTTTAACATAAGCACAAGCTTCACTGGCACAAAGGGTTTAAGCAAAACCTCTGACCAAATGCTGGCTGAACAACAAGCTACTTTGACCCAAGGTCAACTCCTAACAAGCCAGGTTTAAGAATAAAATCACACACATTTCTGGCAGTCTAGAAGATTGCATGCTCTCAAACATTGTTCTACTAGTTTCTGGCTTAACATAAGGCAAAAACATAAAATCTGAACTGTGATGGCAACCTCTAAACACACACACACACACACACACACACACACACCCGCGCGCACACAGAGACATCTAACAGTAAAATGTAAAAACCTTTGCCGGAATGGGTTTGGCTCAGTGGATGGAACCTCGGTCTGCGGACTGAAAGGTCCCAGGTTCGATTCCGGTCAAGGTTGCGGGCACATCCCCGGTGGCGGGTGTGCAAGAGGCAGCTGATCCATGTTTCTAGCTCTCTATCCCTCTCCCTTCCTCTCTGTAAAAGATCAATAAAATATATTTTTTTAAAAAATGTAAAAACCTTAACTGGCTAAAGAGAATAAAACACAATTTTTGACCAATAAATGTGCCTATGTATAATGGCGGGGGGGGGGGGGTGGGGGGGGCAGGGTTTTTGAACTTGGCTAAAAGATTTAAAAAGGGGACATCTATCTAAAGATTTGTCAATTTTGTTGATCTTTTACAAAAACCAATTTACATTTTCTCATTTACTTATGTTTGCTTTATCATTTTTCTCCTGTTTGTATTGGGTTTAGTTTATCATTTTTTACTAGTTTCTTAATGATTGGAAGGTTACACCCTTTAAGATCTTTCTTCATTTTGAACATAGGGTTTTATAGATGTAAATTTCCTTCTGAGCACTGCAGTACTTGAATTCCATAATTTCTTTTTGTTTTCATTCATATTATTTTATACACATGTATCTATGAGAACCCCATATCCCCATTCAGGACTACACTATTTAATTCCTACATATTTGTGAGTTTCAAAAAATTTCTATTATTGCTTTCGAGTTTAATTGCCTTCTGGTTAAAGGTCATGCTTTTTATTATGTAATCTTCCTCAATTTATTAAAAACTGTTTCATAACCTACTATATGATCTATCCTAGAAAATGTGGGTACTTGAGAAGAGTATGTATTCTGCTGTTGTGAATGGTGTGTTAAATTTGGTTGTTTCATAATGTTGGTGGCCTTCTATGTCCTTGTAGATCATTTGCTAAATCATTTTCTTCTAGTGCTGAATAATATTTTATTGAATATATGTACCCAGTTTATTTATCCATTCATCTACTGAGGAACATCTTGGTTACTTTCATGTTTTGATAATTATGAATGAAGCTGCTGTAAACATCCATGTGTAGGTTTTTATGTGGGCATAATTTTTAGTTCATTAGGTTAAATACTGAGGAGCATTGTGGGGAGGAAGAAATTAACATGTGCACTTCTAAGTTCTTTCTCCTGTTTTTTTGTTTTTATTTTATTTTTATTTTTTCTCCTGGTTTAATAATTAAATCAACATGAGGCAGATTAATGAGAAAATAACCAAATTTAATTACACATGTATGTATGGGAACTCCACATACATGAGGGGTTCAGAAGGTAAAATGAGGTTTGTACGACATCCTGAGCTAAGGAATATGGTAAGAGGCCTGAAGCTTCAAAGTGGTGGAGGATAATCTTCAGAGCAATACGAAAAACAGGTGTTCAGTAATGAGGTGTTTTTCTGCCCTGTAGATAGGTCATAAAAAGTTATTTCTGGAAATAACTCTTATTAAGGGCCAGGCCTCTAATTTAAAATTTTCTAGGTAGTTAGGGGTTAAGTGGCAGAAGTTTATCTTGAGCCTGTAGGATCTTAATTGCTTTTAGCTCAAAATAATGAATATGCCAACACACTATATCTTGAAGAGGCTGTTATGAACCCCTTTGGTACGATTATGTTTAGCTTTATAAGAAAGTGCCAAACTGTCCTCCCAGGTAGCTGTGACATTGTGTATCTACACCAGCAATGAATGAGTTCCTGCTGCTCCACACCCTTCCCAGCAGTTGCTACTCTCAGTGTTTTGGATTTTCTCTATTCTAATAGGTGTGTAGTGTTACCTCTTTGTTACTTTAATTTGAAATCCCTTATTGACATAGCTGTTGAGCATCTTTTCATATGTTTATCTACCATCCCTATATAATCTCTGGTGGGGTGTCTGTTTTTTGCCCATTTTATTAAATAGATTGTTTGCTTTCTTATAGTTAAGTTTTAAGAGTTATTTTTTTAAATATATATTTTGGATAATAGAACTTTAACTGTTATATCTTTTGGAAATATTTTCTCCAAGCTTGTGACTTACATTCTCACCCTCTTGACATTGTATTTCTTAAAAGTTTTTAAATTTAATGAAGTCCTGTACATTAATTATTTCATGTATCATGCCTTTCACTTTGCATCTAAAAAATCACTGCTATACACAAGCTTATCTAGGTTATCTCCTAGTTTTTCTTCTAGATGTTTTGTATTTATTTTGAGCTTTAATACCCATTTTTTGAATTGACTTTTGTGAAGGATATAAATTCTGTGTCTAAATTATTATTTTTTGCATTTGAATGTCCAGTTGGTCCAGTATCATTTGTCAAAAAGACTTATCTTTGCTCCATTGTTTTGCCTTTGTTTCTGTGTTGAATATATTTATGTGGATCAATTTCTAGTTTCTTTATTTTGTTCCATTGATCTATTTGTCTGTTCTTTCACTAATCATACACTATAAAAATATTTCTTTGGTATGTGAATTACATCTACATGAACATATTTTTAAAAATCAAAAAGAATAGTGACTAGACAAATTGGTAAATAATGACTTTTAAACCAAAATGTAAATGCAAAGCTGGATTAATATCAGGTTTCAGATTAAAAATATATAAAATTATGTTTTGTTTCAGAACAGTCAGGTATAAGAGATATTTGAGAGTAAAAATAAATTCAGTTTGAGTATATTGAATAAAGAGAAAAAGGAATTTGTAATTATTGTATAAGAAAAGGTTAAGTGAAGCTTATTATCTCAGATAAAAATAGTAAGTGTATTGGCTCATAGTCTAGTCTGATGAATTATAGCACTCTAGGCAGAATGCTACTGTTAAATTCTGAGGCAGCATCTGGGAGTGTGAGAAAGACTTTTGGGTAAACTAGAAATGCCTGCCATTTTCAAGGAAATGAGAATTTATAGAGTTCATAATGGAATTGATAGCTGAACTAATGAAATCTAGATTTTAAAATTTCTTCCTGTGTACCAAACAGTTTTCTCTCAATCCTCATAGGCAATCTTTAAGGTAAGCAGTTTTGTTCTTCCATTTTATAGGTGAAGAAACTGTGGCTTTGTGAAGTGAAGTAACTTGCTTGAAATTACTTTCTGAAATACTAGGACATGGCATTTTGGAAAATCAACTGACTTTACTCCTGGTTTTATACCCCTAACCACTATCCAATAGTGGCTCTTGCTTTTCACTGGTTCAAAAGCAACAGAGAGGTAGAGGCAAAGCATTATGTCAGTAGACATTAGACTATTATGTTCTGTGTAGTCAGGGTGGTCCAAGTTGAGCACACAGATTTGACCTCAGGATACCAGGTTAGATCTTAGATCTTCATACTAAGATCCTGATGGTGGAGGGGGGTGGGGAGATGGGAGATTGAGGCATCATGTTTCTTAGCAGGTTACAGAAATAGCAAAGTTGGTAAAATCCTATATAATAAAACCCTAATATGCAAATCGACCGAACAGCGGAATGACCGGTCACTATGACACACACTGACCACCAGGGGGCAAATGCTCAACACAGGAGCTGCTCCCTGGTGGTCAGTACACTCCCACAGAGGGAGCACAGCTCAGCCAGAAGCCGGGCTCATGGCTGGTGAGCGCAGCGGCAGTGGCAGGAGCCTCTCCTGCCTCTGCGGCAGTGCTAAGGACCCCTCAGGGGATGTCCGCCTGCCAGCTTAGAGCTTAGGCGGACATCCCCCAAGGGGTCCCAGACTGCGAGAGGGTGCAGGCCAGGCTGAAGGATCCCCCTCACTCCCAGCGCATGAATGTCATGCACTGGGCCTCTAGTGAAATAATAATATCATCAAGAGTCTGATTCATAGTCATTCAGGAACCTGCAGAAACTTTGACCTTCATACTGAGCCAACATTTGCCTAGACAGAAGTTCATTTGGTTTTTCAGTGTTTATGGCTAGGAATTTAATTGGTATATATATTTTATTCTAAAATTGTCAGACCAGTAGAACTCAGGGTGGAATAGGCAAAGGTAGAGATGGAGGAAAACTGTATAAAAGGTGAGCTTAAAAAGGGAAGAAATCATAAAGTTGCAATGGATTTCTTTGGAATAATGAAAAAAGGACACAGGTTATATGATTCTACTTATAATAGTGTACAGATCACATAAATCTACAGAGATGTAAAGTAGATTAGCAGTTGCCTAGGGTTTGAGGAGGTTTTAGTGGTTGGGGGTGGAGGGTGACTCTAATAGTTGTAACATTTTTTTTTGGTGTGTGATGAAAATGTTTTAAATATAGATTATGTGGTGATAGTTGGATAACCCTTAATATATTAGAACCATCACATTGTATAGTTTAATGGTTTAATGATTAATTTTATGGTATCTACTAGTGGCCCGGTGCACGAAATTCATGCATGGGTGGGGGGTGTTCCTCAGCCTGGCCTGCACTCTCTCCAATCTGGGACCCCTCAAAGGATGTCCAACTGCCGGTTTACAGGGATTGGGCCTAAACCGGCAGTCGGACATTCCTCTCGCAATCTGGGACTGCTGGCTCCTAACTGCTCACCTGCTTGCCTGCCTGCCTGAATGCCCCTAACCACTCTGCCTGCTGGCCTGCTCGCCCCCAACTGACCCCCCCACCAGCCTGATCACCCCCAACTGCCCCCTGTGCCAGTGTGCTCACCCCCAACTGCCCCCCTGCTGGCATGCTCACTCCAAACTGCCCCCCACTGTCCTTATTACCTCCAACTGACCCCCACTGATGGCCTGCTCACCCCCAACTGGCCCCCCTGCTGGTCTGCTTATCCCCAACGGCCCCGCCACCCACCAGCCTTATGACCCACAACTGCCGTCCTATCCTGGCCTGATCACCCACAACTTCCTTCCCCTCTTGGCCTCTAACCACCTCTACCTTGGCCTCGCCACCATGGCTTTGTCCAGAAGAATGTCCGGAAGGTCTCCTGGAAGGTCTCCCAGTTTAATTAGCATATTACCCTTTTATTAGTATAGATAGAGTCCTGGTGCACGGGTGGGGACCGGCTGGTTTTCCCTGAAGGGTGTCCCGGATCAGGGTGGGGGTCCCGCTGGGATGCCTGGCCAGCCTGGGTGAGGGGCTGATGGCTGTTTGCAGGCTGGCCACAGCCCCTTCAGGGTGGGGGTCCCCACAGGGGTGCCTGGCCAGCCTGGGTGAGGGGCTGATGGCTGTTTGCAGGCTGGCCACGACCCCCAGCGGGACTCTTACTCCATGGGGGTGTGGCCAGCCTGGGTAAGGGGCTGAGAGCCGTTTTCAGGCTGCCATACCCCCTTCAGGGTGGGGGGTTCTGCTGGGGTGCCTGGCCAGCCTGGTTGAGGGGCTGAGGGCCATTTTCAGGCTGGCCATGACCCCCGGCGACCCAGGCCTCCAGCCCCTCCCTGTTGTTTTTTTTTAGCCACTCCTTGAGCAGTGGCCAGGGCAGGTGGGAAGCTTGGCTTCCTCTGTCACCAGGGGCAACCCAAGCCTTCTGCTCACTCCAGCTCCGTGGCCCCCACCATCTTGGTTGGGTTAATTTGCATACTTGCTCCTGATTGGCTGATGGGCATGGCTTGTGGGCATAGCAGAGGTACAGTCAATTTGCATGTTTCTCTTTTATTAGATAGGATAATAATAAAAGTGTAATATGCTAATTAGACCAGACAGCTGAACAACCTTCCGGATGACCTTCCAGATGCCACCGTGGCTGCGAGGGCCGAGGCATGCTGCTGTGGCTATGAGGGCCGAGCCCCTTGCATGAATTTCGTGCATCAGGACTCTAGTATTAAATATATCTCAATAAAGATCTTGAAAAAATCATATGTAGACATTTTTAAAGCATGTTGGATGTCAACAATGGGGATATTTATCTGAGATGTTGTCACCAACAGCAACCATATCCTTGCAATTGAAACAATTATTTGTAAGAAACCTCATTTGTTAATGTTCAAATAATATTTTAAATATCTTACATATTAATATACATCTTATAAGTATGTTTACTGCTTTTATGTTTGTCATGTTTTTTTTTTGTTGTTGTTAAGTATAAGATTTAGTGGTTAGTATGGAATTCATTACAATTTTTCCCATGTAGACTTTAGAGAAGTGGGCTTCTGTACAGCATTTTCACACAATATATCTAATTTTCAAAAATGTATAATGGTATTAAGAGGGGAAATTTCTATACATCTCTATAACTTTCTACCCTATTGCAATCAGTCCCCATATAATTCTGTTACATGTGACATGTACAGTTTTTTGTAAACTTTGTATATTATGATGACCTTGGATTGGTATATCTTAGGCCAGTGGTCGGCAAACGGCGGCTCACGAACCACATGCAGCTCTTTGGCCCCTTGAGTGTGGCTCTTCCACAAAATACCACATGCAGACGCGCACATGGAGTGCGATTGAAACTTCGTGGCCCATGCGCAGATCGGTTTTCAGCCTGGGCGAGTCTATTTTGAAGAAGTGGCGTTAGAACACTCAAGGGGCCAAAGAGCTGCATGTGAAATCTCGCGAGCTGTGTTTTACCAACCACTGTCTTAGGCCATTTATACCACACTAGGGGCCCAGTGCATGAATTCGTGAACCTTGAAAGGAACTGTGGGCCTGGAGGCTGTGGTAGGCACAGGGGCGGGTCTCGGTGCATCCTCCGTGCCCCCGCCCAGCCCCTCGTGCCACAGCCCCTGGTCCCCTGTCTGCCGGCAGCTCCGCTCCCGCTGTCAATGCTCCCATGTGCTGATGGCCCCAGCTCCACTCACACCTGCTGAAGGTGCGGAGCAATTGGGGCTGGCGCCAGCAGTGGGCACGAGCAGCAG
Organism: Eptesicus fuscus; assembly: GCF_027574615.1. NCBI lineage: Eukaryota > Metazoa > Chordata > Mammalia > Chiroptera > Vespertilionidae > Eptesicus > Eptesicus fuscus. The sequence continues at coordinate 53,174,656 of NC_072481.1, read as the reverse complement.
CTGCTGCCCCGATCTCCCCTCAGGAGCATGGGGAGGTGGAGAAGTCCTGAGGGATGATTAGGGCTGGCAGCAGCTGCTCGCGCCCGCTGATGGCGCAGAGCAATCGGGGCTGGTGGGGGCGCTAGCAGTGGGTGCCAGCGGTGGCTCCGGCGCCAGCAGCGGGTGCAAGTGGAGCTGGTCCCGGCAGCAGGTGCAAGCGCCCAGCGGGATTGCGGCGCACGGGAGCAACGAATATTTAGAAATCACTAGATAGAAGTTCGCACCGATGACAGCCACCGGCGCCCCACCTTGGCTTGGTGTCCCCGCTCACCTGCTCCACCATCCCACTGCAGTCAATGCCTGCCATGTTCTGCGCACACCCCCTGGTGGTCACCGCACGTCATAGTGACAGGTTGTTCTGGTTGTTCCGCTGTTCGGTCTATTTGCATATTAGCCTTTTATTATATAGGATTATGTGTGTATATGTAATGGGTGAAGTAAAACCTCAGACCCTTTTGTATTGTTACTAAGAAAACCTCAAAGGAAGAAAATAGCCATTGTGTCACGATAATTTCAATGATATTTATGTGCCTAACAAATCAGGGAAAACTCTGTGCATGGCAGAAGTTGATGTCACATTGTTTTGTTTATATTTACTTTCCCTCCTATTCTTCTTTGCTTCACCTGAACTCAAAGTTGCCTCAAAGCCTGTTTACCACACAAAGCCATCTGCTTGTGCTAAGATGTCAGGCAGTTTTGCTGAAGAGAGCAACTGCTTCAGACCCATTTGTGAACATTCAGATCATTCCTGTACTGATTTTAAATAGTCTTAGATCATTTGTTTCTTCACAGATGGCTTACCAATCTGTATTACGTTTAGAAGAACCAAATAAGTTCTGTTGACCAGAAATGGGTCTGGCTTCTGTGTTCCTGTGAGTTCTAAAAGTTTCATGTGACAGTTAAAACTATCTGTTGAGGCAGTTGAAAATAAATTGATTACAATGTGGTCCAGTGTTTTGCTCTTAAATAGGGAATTTTATATGCTGTAAAAATATAAGGATAATTTTTTTTAGCAAACATTTATTTTTCATAGGGTAAACTATATTTGAAAAAGTAGTTATCCTGCATTGAATTATGCAGTTCATGGAATTAATGGCTATACCTCAAAAGTAATCTGGTATAATTAAGAAAAAGTATACAAAGGTATTATTTTCCTCAGTTTTTCCCATATCATTATTAGTAATCATGTAAATGGGAAATAATATTTTTTTAATTTCTTTATTGATTATGGTATCACATAATTGTCCTCATCCCCCATTCCCATCACAACCCCCTCCTCACATATGCCCCCACCCCCCTGTTGTCCATGACCACTGGTTAGGCTTATATGCATGCACACAAGTCCTTTGGTTGATCTCTCCCCCTTCACCCCCTCCCTCCCCTACCTTCCCTCTGAGGTTTGACAGTCTCTGGCTAACCAGCCATCCTCCGGGGCCAAGCAGGGTGATGTGAGGTTCAGTTCTGTCTCCATGGTAGCCTATGCCCCCATGGCCTTCACCCCCAGCACCTGCCTTGGGATCCCCTTGCCTGCTGGCGAGGCCCGGGCACTGATCTTATATTTTGGGGAACCCAGGTTTCTTCTCCAGAGAGGGCCCAGCTCACCCCACTGGGCGAGAGACAGATCCATGGTACCAGCCACCATGATGCTTCAACCTCGGCATGAACTGAAAGCTCAGGCAACCGCTGTGGGCAACTGGACCACGAGAAGAGGGTCACTCTTGGCCAAAAGGGCAAGAGGGACCAATATAGAATGTTCAGGTGCCTTCCCAGGGGGCCCTCTACACAGTGGAAGGGATTAAATCCTTTCATGTCATTTTTAAATTGCTGCCAGACATTCAAAGAATTGGTTTGTAAGTTTGTTTGGGATAATTGTACATTATGCTGTTGTAATTCAAAAATATCAAGAGATGTGTTACCTTTGTCTCCAAGCACCAAGGAGAAGCACGCAAGTTAGAGTAAAGTGTTCCAGCTTGCCTACGGGATGGGGAACTCATCCCATAGGCAAGCTTGTTTGCAGGAATTCCTGTTTGCAGGAATCCGGAGTTCTGTTGTTGGGGGGCGGGGGGAGTTGCACTTACAGCTGCGGAAAGGTGTGCCTTTGGGGGTGGAGTTTCCAGGGTCCGGGGGTCTGCAGCTGGGGTAGCAGGGTATTGTGTGCTGGGTCGCAGGGCAGTTCCAAGGCCTGTCTTGTTGGTGGTGTTGATGAGTTTCTCAAAAAGGCCGTTCAAGATGGCGTGGGCTCCGTGCTGGAGTCCCGCCGTCTGGGGAGTGCCCGCAGCGGTGGTAGTCTCTCCTTGTCAAGGAGAGGCTGTCTGCCAGCCCCTGCTGCTCCTGTGAGATTTAACTGTCCCTCACTCACTCACACACACCCCACGCACAGCCACACACTCTCCTTTTATACCCTCATCCACTCACTTCCTCTCTCTCAGCTCCGTCCTGCCAGCCACCATTTTTTTCCTCCGGGAAATAATATTTTTAAAGATAAAGAATTTAAATATGACATATTAATGAAATGGTAGCTTGTGTCTGAATATGAAAACTATGAACTTCATAATTAGTAATACATAGAATATTTAACCTATTTCACTAAATCTTATTTTCCCCCAATATTTCCTATCTCAACAAATGGCATCACCATTTGTTGAGACAAAATGCTAGGAGCATTCACTCTTGATTGTGGGTTGTTGTGTTTTTTTTTTGTGTGTGTGTGTTTTTTTGTTTGTTTGTTTGTTTGTTTTGGTCTCCTCTGTGATTTAATTTATCAGCAGCCCTATTGACTTTGCCTATTAAAAATATCCCAAATTTTCCTTCCTCTATGCTTGAAATCTCATAATAAAATCCCAACCTTTTTCAGTTCCCTACAATACTCTAGATAATCCGTCTTACCTCTCTCATTACATCTCAAAACCACCTGTATGTATCTTATTTACAGGGTTCCCACAAAAATGGCTTTCTCTTTGTTTCCCTAACAGGCCAAATGTGCTCCTACCTAGTGTCCTTACAGTAACTTCTCATTCTCTTGGAACATTCTTTCTCCCAAATTTTCCCACTGCTTATTCCTTCCTGTGTTTCATATTTGAGATTCAATTGAATTCCCTATTAAAAATCTTTCTTGTATACCCAGTAAAATTACTAGACTCACTGTCATTTTACCCTATTCATTCTCATCAGAGCCCTCGTTCCTGTATGATATTTTTTTTTGTTTATGAGTTTGTTATCTGCTTTCTGCCACTAGAAGTTTCATGAGGTCTGAGATCATGCCTATCAGAGTGCCTCATCCCACATAGCAAATGCTCAGTGTTACATATACATTTTTCACATATATGATATTTATCTGATTGCTGTGTTTAGCAAAGAAAACATTTTTCTATTAAAGAGAGATGGCTAATATCCACAGAAACAACATAATTCTCAAACAATTAAAAATTAAACTAAAAATTTAGAGGAAAAATTAAGAAATGGAGGGAGTTTGAATCAGAAATTTTATAGTTGTAATTATTGAATTTCAGTTGAATTTCCAAGCTACTAAAACATAAATGGATGGATGGAAAGATGGATACATAGATGAATTAATAGATAGATAAATCAAAATGACTCTAGGAAGCTAGAAGCTATTAAATTCCTCATTGAGACCATATGTAATTTTAAGTAGCTGCCATTGGGGAAAATTGGTGTCTATTACATTACTAAAACACTGAAATTGAGATTTGAGATCTAAGATTCAATAAATGCTCACAGAGTCTTAGACATACTCGGTATATTATCCAAAAAGAAATTAAAATAGAAGAATTATTAACATATCAGGATGAATTACAATTGAAATAAGATAGAAATTAATAATTTAGGAATGAGAAAACCAGAAAAATGAACTCTAATATGATTACAAGTAGCAATTAAAAATTCTAAATATCTACTTTAGACATCTCACATAAATGGAATCATGCAGTATTTGTCTTTCTGTGATTTAATTATTTCACTTACCATAATGTCCTGAAGCCTCATGTAATTTGTTGCATATTGCAGAATTCCTTCTTTTTAAAAGCTAAATATTGTATGTATATACTACATTTTCTTTAGTCATTCTGAGTTAGACATTTTAAGGCACTAAGACAGAGACCTAACAAAGGGTTATTTTATGCCCCTTTATTATTTACCAAATTAAACAGAATTGCATCATTTTGTGTTTAAGTATACTCTTTTCAGCCCTCTGTTTAAGAAACAGAAAAAAGAAAATAAAAAGCTTCTGAGAATTATTTGGTTTCTGTGGGTATTAGCCATCTCTCTTTAATAGAAAAATGTTTTCTTTGCTAAACACAGCAATCAGATAAATATAATATATGTGAAAGATATTCATGTAACATTGAGCATTTGCTATGTGTAAGGTACTTTTATAGAAACAGAAAATGAGGCACTCTGATAGGTATGATGCCAGTCCAGTTTTCCCACCGCCATTTTTCAAAGAGACTCTATAGTATGCTCTTGCTTCCTTTGTCAAATATGAATTGACCATATAATTGTGGGTTTATTTCTGGCCTCTTAGCCAGTACAAGGATGTTTTGATTACAATGGCCTTGTAATATAGTTTCATATATGATACTGTGATGCATCTTACATTGTTGTTCTTTCTCAAGATTGATAAGGCTACTCAGGATCTTCTTTGGCTCTATATAAGTTTTTGGAATATTTGTTCTAGATCTGTGAAATATACCATTGGTATTTTAATAGGAATTGCATTGAATCTATAGATTGCTTTACTACACAAAGCAATCTATAGATTCAATGCAATTCCTATTAAAATACCAATGGTATTGTTAGTGATGTTAATTCTTCCAACCTATTTTTTTAATTTAATAAATCTTTATTGTTCAGATTATTACAATTGTTTCTCCTTTTTCCCAACCTATATGCTACCACTTATTTTGTATCTTCCTCAACTTCTTTCTTTAATGCCCTGTAGTTTTCTGAGTACAGTTATTTTACCTCCTTGGTTAAATTTATTCTTAGGTACCTCATTTTTTTTGTTATTGTAATAGTAAATGGGATTGTTTTTTAGTTTCTCTTTCTGATGATTCATTATTGATGTGTAAAAATGCCACCAATTTCTGAATATTAATTTCATATCATGCTACTTTGCTAAATTCATTTATTAGATCTAGTAGTTTTTTATGGAGTCTTTAGGGTTTTCTAATATGTCATGTATGAATAATGACAGTTTTACTTCCTCCTTTCCTATTTGGATGCCTTTTATTTTGTCTTCTTGTCTGACCACTGTGGCTAGGACTTCCAGTAATATGTTGAATAAGAGTGGTGAAAGCAGACATCCCTGTCTTGTTCCTTGACCTTAAGAAAAACACTTTTAGTTTTTGCCCATTGAGTATGATGTTGGATGTAGGTTTTTCATATGTGGCCTTTGTTAAGTGAGGTATGGTCCTTCTAGTCCCACTTTGCTGAGAGTTTTTATCATAAATGGGTGCTGGATTTTATCATATACTTTTTCTCTATCTATTGATATGATCATGTGATTTTTAATCTTTCATTTTTGTTTATGTGATTATCACATTTATTGATTTGTAAATATTGTACCAACTTTGCATCCCTAGAATAAATCCCACTTGATCGTAGTGTATGATCATTTTAATATATTCTTTTTTTTTTGTATCAGAAAACCTAGTTTTTTGGTTGTTTTTTTTTTAAATATATTTTATTGATTTTTTACAGAGAGGAAGAGAGAGAGGGATAGAGAGTCAGAAACATCGATGAGAGAGAAACATCGATCAGCTGCCTCTTGCACACCCCCACTGGGGATGTGCCCGCAACCAAGGTACATGCCCTTGACCGGAATCGAACCTGGGACCCTTGAGTCCGCAGGCCGACGCTCTATCCACTGAGCCAAACCGGTTTCGGCAGAAAACCTAGTTTTATTATTTTTTTTAATTTAATAAATCTTTATTGTTCAGATTATTACAATTGTTTCTCCTTTTTCCCCCATAGCTCCCCTCCACCTGGTTCCCACCCCACCCTCTGCCCTTACCCCCCCCCACTGTCCTCATCCATAGGTGTATAATTTTTGTTCAGTCTCTTCCTGCACCCCCCATACCCCTTTCCCCCTGAGAATGATCAGTCCACTCCCTTTCTATGCCCCTGATTCTATTATATTCACCAGTTTATTCTGTTCCTCAGATTTTTAATTCACTTGATGTTTAGGTTCACTTGTTGATAGATATGTATTTGTTGTTCATAATTTTTATCTTTACTTGTAAGTCTATTTCTTTCACCAGGTGGGGGAAGTTTTCAGTCATTATTTCTTCAAATAGGTTTTCAGTATCTTGCTCTCTCTCTTCTTCAGGCACCCACATAATTCTGGTGTTTGTATGCTTGAAGTTGTCCCAGAGGCTTCTTACACTATCTTCAACTATTTGGATTCTTGTTTCTTTTTGCTTTTCCAGTTGAGTGTTTTTTGCTCCTTTGTATTTCAAGTCTTTGACTTGATTCTTGCGTTCCTCTAGTCTGCTGTTGGGTCTCTGTGTAATATTTTTTATTTCAGTCAGTATATGTTTAATTTCTAATTGGTCCTTTTTTATATCCTCCAGGGTCTGGCTAAATTGATTGGCCTTTTCTAGGAAATTCTTGAAAAACCTTATAACCGTTTTTTTGAATTCTATATCCAGTCATTTGTTTTCCTCCATTTCTTTCATTTGTGATCTGTTACTTTGTCTCCGCATTTTCACTGCTTCCCTGAGTTGGTAGGGTAGCTTTGTGTGCTAGGTGTCCTATATGGCCCAGTGGGTTGGCCTCCCCAGTCACCTGAGGTGGACTCTCTTGGTGCACCCCTTTGTGGTCTGTGTGTACTGCCTTGTTGTAGTTAAGTCTTGATTGTTGTTGGTATCACTGGGAGGAATTGACCTCCAGGCCAATTGGCTATGTGTATCAGCTGTGTCTATGCCGGGAGACCTGTGCTGGAGACAGCCTTATAGGACCAGACTTGCAAAATTGCAAAAGCCTCTGTGCTCAGCTTGGATGGGGCGGAGTCTCAGGTCTGAGCAGACAGTCTTGGCTTCCCGTCAGCCTTGCCCTTGCGCGCGCCTCCAGACCTCTGCCTTCCGCGGCTCCCCAGAGTTTCTGCCTGATAGTCCAGATTCCCCCAGGCTCGCCCGGAACTGGGGTTCAGTGCAGTCAGGAGCTTCCGACTCCCTTCCGCTAGAGAGAGCTAGCGGCAACCTCTGCAGTCAGTCTTCTCTGCAAGCACTCACGCCCGCATGCCTCCAGACCCCTGCCCGCTGTGGCTTCCCCCAGTCTCCGAGTCTCCATGTGCCTTTCTCTCTACCTAATAGTCCAGACTCCCCCCCGTATGAGCCTGGGTCCATGGGGTTTTGCCCGGAACTGGGGTTCAGTGCAGTCGGAATGGGGGTTCAGTGCAATCAGGGGCTTCCTTCCCTCTCCTGCCAGAGAAAGCCAGCCAGGCACTCAGCTGCCCTTCCTCTCTGCACGCATGTCTCCGTACCTCAGCCCCTTGCAGCTCCTCTGATTCTCCGTGAGCTTTTCTATTTCCTTCTAGTTGTAGAATTTCCACTCAGCCAGCTTTCCTGTGGTTCTGGATGATGTCCGTTCTGTCTTTTAGTTGTAGTTTTGAAATTGTTGTGCGAGTCAGCAGTTTAGATGTTTACCTATGCCGCCATCTTGGTTTCTCCCCTTTTTAATATATTCTTGATCTGGTTTGCTAATATTTTGTTTAGGATTTTAACATCAATGTTCATCAGGGATATTGGCCTATAACTTACTTTCTTTGTAGTGTCTTTATCTGGTTTTGGAGTTAGGATAATGCTGGCCTCATAAAAAGAGCTTGGAAGTCTACCCTTCTCTTGAATTTTTTTGAAATAGTTTGAGGAGGATAGGTTTTAGTTCTTCTTTGAATGTTTGGTAAAATTTGCCTGTGAAGCTATTTGGTCCAGGACATTTGTTTGCTGGGAATTTTTTGTTTACTGCTTATATTTCATTAGTTCTTATTGATCTACTAGAGGCCTGATGCATGAAATTCATGCAAGGGGCTTGGCCCTCCCAGCCGCGGCAGCTTGCCTCAGCCCTCACAGTCCTGGCTTTGTCCAGAAGGTCATCCAGAAGGACATCTAGAAGGTCATCTGGAAGGACATCCAGAAGGAAGGTCGTTCAGCTGTCTGGTCTAATTAGCATATTATGCTTTTATTATTATAGATTCACGTGTTCTGCTTATTCCTGAGTCAGTTTTGGAAGATTGTATATTTCTAGGAATTTGTCCACCTCACCCAGGTTGTCCAATATGTTGGCATATAGTTGTTCATGGTATTTTCTTACAATCCATTGTATTTTTGTGGATTCAGTTGTTACTTCTCCTATTTCATTTCTTATTTTATTTATTTGAATCCTCTCTCTTTTTTTCTTGATGAGTCTGGTTGAGATTCATCAGTCTTGTTTATCTTTTCAGAGAACCAGCTCTCAGTTTCATTGGTATTTTGTATTACTTTATTAGTCTCTACGTCATATATTTTCATGCTGATCTTTATTGTTCCCTTCCTTCTACTTACTCTGGGCTTTGTTTCTTGTTCTCTTTCAAGTTCTTTTAGGTGTAGGGTTAGATTTTATTAAAAAATCTTCTTCTTGATGTAGGCCTGTAATCCTATGAACTTCCCTCTTTTGATTTTTTTATAGAAAGTGAGAGGAAGGGAGAGAGATATGGGGGGTTGCGGGGAGGGAAGAAGAGGGGGAAAGAGAGAAACATTGATTTCTTGTTCCACTTATTTATGCATTCCTTAGTTACTTCCTGATGTGCCCTGACTAGGGATTGAACCCCACAATCTTGGCATCTGGGGACAACACTAACTGAGCTCCCTGGTCAGGACTAACAAGGACTCTTGATGCATAGGAAAGGTGAAGCAAAAAGTCTGTAGGAAAAATAATCAGATCAAAGATGCCAGAGAGGGGAAAGGGAAAAAGAATAAGTTAATGTGATGAGGAAAGAAGTACATATCAGTTATTTCCAATTGTTCAATCCTCTGCTATACCTCAGTCTTATAGTGGGACTCTGGACTTCCTTATAAAATATAGCCTTTGAAAAAAAGCAATATATTTAAAAGTATAACCTGTATTTTAAAAATTATAGTTTTCAGTGTAAATATCCATATCCAATTAATAGTTGAGTTTTTAAAATTGAATACCAAAAATACGGAACACTATGCTAGCTTAGTAGAGGATACAAAGATATATAAGACATATTCTCTATTCTCCAAAAGCTAAAATTTGCCCTAAGAGTTGAAATAGGCTGCTGTAGCACAAACTAATTCTCTATAAATGAATTAGTTGATTTGATCTCACTGCTATAAGACAGTATATCCAAATTGTCCAGTCATAGAACAAATCAACTCCAGTCAAGCCTTTGGATGACTACAACTCTGATTGGTATCTCGACTATAACATCATTGGGAAACTCTGAGTCACAACCACCCTCCAAAGTTACACTTTTTTAACCCCAAGAAACTGTGAAATAATAAATATTTCTTTTCTTGTTTTAGAGCCTTTGTGTTTTAGAGTAATTTGTTAAGTAGCAATATGTAACTAATATACCAGTTTTTAATAATCATTTATAATCTTCATAGTAGTCAGTGACAAAACTGAATAACTGTTACAAATATAATACAATTTTTATAGTAATTCAGACATTTTAAATAACTGAAATATTCTATGCAATATTTATTTCATTTCTTTTATTGACAAATGTAACATTGAGTCTGTGTGTGTGTAGGTGAAAATGTGCATTTCTGTGTGTGTGTGTGTGTGTGTGTGTGTGTGTTTATGTGAAAATGTGAATGGACTTCAAATTTAATTGAATTTTTTATATCATTCTATATTTCAATGTAATGAAACTCTAATTTACAGAAGAGCAGCCACACTGCTGCTAGGCAGAATATTATTAAACATGTATATCAACCCAAAATCGATTGAAGTATCTGATTTTATTTATAGTCTGAATTGAGGGAGCTCCACCCAAGATTGGCTACACCATGGGCTATGTGACATGTTTTGTGTATTTATTAATTTAATTTATTGGGGTGAATAGTTAATATAATTATATAGGTTTCAGGTGTACAATTCTAAAATACACATCATCTGTATATTATAGTGTCTGTTCTCCACCCCAATAAGTGCCCTTCTCCTTTTAATAGTAAACAGTACCACATACAATAACTCATGGTTAAGTGATAGACTACCTCCTGAGCCCCTCTCTACTGCCATGGTTGTAGAATAGTATGTCAGACCACACTTGATCTCCAAAGACTCCAGATGAAATTTATGGCAAAAGGAAGCCCAGAGGTTGTAGCCACTCCATCCCCATCAGGGTAGTCAATGTCTCTGGGCACTCCCATTATTCAACAGCACACTAGTGGGGACATGTACTCAGAACTTCAGAAGACAAGGTACTCCTTTTGTATTTGTCTGTTCAGGCTTCCATATTCAAATAACACAGATTGAGTGGCTTAAACAACAGATTTATTTTCTCACAGTTCTGGAGACTGGGAATCTGAGATCGGAGTGCCAGCATGGATGATTTCTATTGAGGCCTCTCTTTCTAGCTTGTAGATGATAACATTTTGATGTGTGCTCACATGGTATTTTTTTTTTTTTTTTTTTTTTTTTTTAGTATGTGTGCATGGAAAGACTGAGTAAGTGAACTCTCTTGTGTTTCTTTCCTTTGTATAAGGAAACTAATTCTCTTAGATCAGGACCATTTTATTTTTCTGCTTTTTTGTTTGTTTGTACATGTCCTCAGTTTTTTTGAATAAAGAAGGAGGAGGCACATCTGTTTCTAAATACTCTTTTTCTTTTTCCCTGTCTTTAGAATTGTTCAAACATTTTTTATAGTCCATTTTACTTTATAGTCCATTTTAATGTATTTGTTGGATTTTTAGTTGACTCTATTTGAGTTATCTTTATTTTCTCTAGGAATTATAATATAAATCTTCTTACTATTGTAACACTCAAATAAAATACAGGAAGAAAGCTTAAGTGGCCTATGGTTGTATGGTTTCTGTATTTTATGTGAAGTGATATCCTTTCTGATAAGGATATCACTTCACAATATAATTTTTATTAACATGACATGTTTCAGATTATATGTGGCATTGCAATGTTGTGTTATAATACCCTGGATTCTTTTATGAATGTTGATATTTTTGTTTTAACAGGCTATTAAAATTTACTTACTTTTGTTCATTCATTTATTTTTATTTTTATATATATTTTATTATTCTGCAAAATGTTAGCCAGATGTTAGGATCCAATCCAGCAAATTGGCTACTTCTTTAAGCTTCAATTTCTTTATCTGAAAATGAAGGTAACAATTATTTATACTTACCTCATAATTTTATTGAGAGGACTAAATGAGCTCCTAAATTTAAGTGATTAGAGCAGAACAACAAAGATGTCTTTTTTGTTAGATTAATTTTGGACTATGCCTAAGGATGGGGCTAGTTGCCAAGAGATTGAAGATATGATTAGAGGGTTGGAACTTTAGTCTTACCCCCGACCCCTGAGGAGGAGAGAGGGGCTAGAGATTGAGTTTAGTTTGCCAATATCCATTGATTTAGTCAATTATGACTATGTGATGAAGCCTCCACAAAAACCCAAAGGGCTCAGAGAGTTTCAAAGTTGGTGAACACGTGGAGATTTCAGGAAGGATAGTATACTTATAGAGAGCATGGAAGCTCCACACTCTTTCCTCATACCATGCCCTATGTACCTTTTCCATGTGACTGTTCCTGATTATATATATATATATATATATATATATATATATATATATATATATATATATGACGTAGAGACTAATAAAGTAATACAAAATATATATATAATCAGGAACAGTCACATGGAAAAGGTACATAGGGCATGGTGTGTATTCTTTCATAATAAACCAGAAGTCTAGTAAGTAAAATGTTTGAGTTTTGTGAGCCACTCTAACTACTTAATTGAACCCAAGGAGGGGGTCAGTAGAACTGCCAGTCTATAGTTGATTGATCATCATAACCTGGACTTGCAATTGGCACCTAAAGCAGGGTGCACAGTCTTGTAGGACTGAATCCCTTACCCTGTAGTGTCTGACCATATCTCCTAGTAGATAGTGTCAGAATTGAGTTGAATTGTAAGATACCCAGCTGGTTTCAGAGCACTGCATGGTTGTGTGGGAAAACCCTCCTACCCCTACACAAATTGGATTTGGTGACCAGAACCTTTAGTAATTTACTACTATTGTATTTTCTAAACCTGATCTTTTACTCTTAGTCAGCTTTTCCATGCCAAAATTCACATATAAAATCAGATTACACTAAACAGTGCTATCTAATTCTAGATAATTGCCCCAGACCACACCCTATTTACTATAGCCAGAACTCTGGCTTTGTTGCTCTGTGTCTCTAGTAATTTGCTTTGGGCCCAAACTCTTTTTAATGTGCTTTTATTGATTTTAGAGAGAGAGGAAGGGAGAGGGGGAGAGAGATAAAAACATCAATAATCATCGATTGCCTCCTGCACACCCCTACTAGGGATGGAGCCCACAACTCAAGCATGTGCCCTGATCAGGAATCAAACCGGTGACCTCTTGGTTCATGAGTCAATGCTCAAGCACTGAGCCACACCAGCCTGGCTTGGGCTCAAACTCTTAACACTTATTTGTGGATACTTTAGCCTTATATCCTTTTTTACTTGCTAAGACTTGGTTCTCTATTTAGCTCTAAACACTGCTTCCTTTTCTAATGTTGACATTCCTGTGGCCTCTATTGAAAATCTTGCCTGTTCTCTTTTTTCCCACTTCCTGCCCAGACCACAGGTTCTGCCATTCTTCATGGAGACCTTAACTTTCATACAACCTCCACCATCAGATTTGATATATAAAGACTTTAGAAGAATCTTCTATTAGAAAAGATAAAATACTTATACAATAGAATTAGCAGGATGTAATTTTAATAAAGTCAAACATGAAAACATCTGTTCCTGAGATTAATCAATATAACTTTTTAACCAGTATTTGCCACTAAATTCATCAGTAGGCTTGTAAGAAAATATTACATTAGTTAGGTTTGCTATGATACAGATAGACTCAGAAATTTTTATTGACTCAAACATAATTGCCATTTATTTCTGATTTCCATAGAGTGTGAATTAGATAATCCTTACCAATGAGTAGTTTTTTAAGCAATGATTCAGGGAGCCAGGGTCCTCCTACCTTTTCTAACTACCATCTTCGAGGTGTGCGGTAGATCAGAAGAATAAAGAAGGAGGAGGCACATCTGTTTCTAAATACCAGAAATGATATGTATTACTTCTGCCACACTCTATTGGAGGGCACTTGGTCTCATAGTCACAATAATAACAAAGGAAGCTGAGAGATTTGTTTCCTTTGTGTGTCCCATGAAGAGAAAAACAACATTGTTGGCAGCTATTAGTCTCCACCAGAGTTAAGAAAAACAAGATAAAACAGATACAGAGTTCTTTGAAAACATGAGATAGCTATATGTAAAAATAATATGTATGATTAAGTATAAGATACTGCTATTGAGTCAGTGCAAGTTAAATAATTGAAAAATATAATATAGGAATCAGTGCATTTCTGTGTTAAAATGTTTCAACAGTGATTTTCTTTCTAAAATCACTATTGATTCACAAATTGAAAGGAACATTAGTTTAGAAAAATACTTCTTAATATAAATAAATAATAGGTTCTTGTGAATTTTATTAATGTATCTTTCAAGACAATTGAGACAGAAAATAAACTGTGGTTAACACTTATATCATGCATTATATTTGTCTGCTTTCTGATGTAGGTCAGGAGTCTGAAGATGAAATTGAGGATGAAGAATTACATGCCAGTTTTAGGATATCAGTATTCAAACTACCCATACATTCTTCAGATTCATTGAAGTATGCAGTATTGAAAAAGAAAGAACAAGCTTCTTTTCCTACATATAAACAGCCACTTTCTACTACTCATCAAAAACCAGTAATTACACAACCACACCTGCTATTGGAGAAGAATGCAAGAAGAGATTTTTTTACGATACACAGAACAGGTATAAAGCTCAAAACACTTTATGATATTGATGAATATCACTTAGAACAAAAGAAGCAGGAAAGCCACAAGAAAAGTGGAATGGCTATAACCATGGCAAAAACTGCCCAAGAAAAAGTCAGCTTAAATGTTCAAGAAATGTTACAGAAGAAAAAAAGGGCTGTACAAAAACGAATGGCAGAAGATAACAGGGCAATTCGGGATGGTTTGTACCAACTTTGGCAGGTCAGATCCAAATACCTTGAAAAAGTTAGAGAGAGGAGAGCTTTGTTTCTTGAAGAAAAACACAAAAAAGCTAATGACCGTTTATTAATTCAAAACTTAAATAATGAGCTCATTATTTGGGACAAAAATGTAAATAAAATGAAGCAATTGAAGAAGAACAGTGATCTCTTAAAAGAGAAATATCTGATAGTTCAGCAAAAACGAGAAACAGAAAAACTTCAAAGGGATTTATGTAAATACATGAAGGAATTTAGGTAGGTACAGTTTTGATATAAGTGTTTAAGTTAATTTCATGTGAATATTGCATACTAAATGTTGAGATCTAATAAACAGTACTTTACAACATGATATATTCTACTTTGGAAAACAGAAACAACCAAAAATGACAAATAGGTTCTAATATATTACCAAAGATGAGACAATAAAACAACTCTATCTTCAGATTTTGTGTTATATCAAAATACAAATCAGTATTAGAAGGATGTAATCAGCTTAGTTTATCACAGCAAATTGAATGTCTGGCCATCATTAATTTGTAGAGGATACAGAGTTAAAAGCTTCCTAATGTATCTTAACTGAATTATCTTCTCTTATAAACTGCGACAACAATATTATCTTTGAAAGCACACAAGAATAAGGCAATATAGTGTTGTCCCGAAAGGTATTATTGAGTTTTATTTATAAACATTTTCAAATAAAGCTGGAGTATCAACATGAAGAAAAGAGCTGTGACTCAAAAAAAAGTTGTCTGTCTAAAGACTTCAGTTTTCAATTCTTTTTCATTTTCTTTCTGGTTCAAATACTTGACCTAAACACATTCTGATAAATCTCAATAACCTGTGAAGTCATTACTGAGACAGTACCTCCCTATTCTTGCTGTTGAGTGAGGGAGCATGCAAGAAGAAAGGTGAACCATAAATCTCTAGTTTAGAAAATTTATAAAATACCCACGGGGCACTTAAGAATGAATTAAAGAGACTTTGAAATTAAAAAACTTATGTACCAGGTAAAAGCTGGTCCTAAGTTTTCCAAAATATTCTTGTCCATACTTTGAAAAAGTGCTGACACTGCTCAGGGCAGAACAGCAGGGTGTCCGCTGTGAAGTTGAGTATCAACTATCAGGAAGCTGAGGCACATAAGGCAGTTATCCAATTATATCATCTCTGCTTGTTTTTATTTTGGTCATCCATTGACCTCCTCCACTACCCTCTTCATTAACGGTGGTCTTATCTTGATTTATAAAGCTTTTCTTCATCCAAGTTCTGTAATTACAGTTCACTTCCAAATTCATAAGAACAACTCTCTCAATTGTTTAACCCAGTGGTCGGCAAACTCATTAGTCAACAGAGCCAAATATCAACAATACAATGATTGAAATTTCTTTTGAGAGCCAAATTTTTTAAACTTAAACTTCTTCTAACGCCACTTCTTCAAAATAGACTCACCCAGGCCATGGTATTTTGTGGATGAGCCACACTCAAGAGGCCAACGAGCCGCATGTGGCTCATGAGCCACAGTTTTCCAACCACGGGTTTAACCTAAACACTCTTGTACCCCAAAAACCTCTAAATTCGTTTCCAAAGACATAACAAAATCCCTCTCATCACTTGGAACTGCTTTACCTCTTAAATTTGAAACTCTTGTATACTTATTTATGCCTAAGATCTTTTATTTTTTTAGCTCTTCCTTTACTTTCACCACATATATTCTTCAAAGATAGGCCTTTCATATTTTTATTAAGTCTGCATCCAAGTATTTTATATGATTTTGATGGTATTGTAAAATGGAATTAATTTCATAATTTTATTTTCCAATTATTTGATCCTGGTATACTATTTAATTATAATAAATCATTGTGTTTCTCTTCAATTCTTTTAAATAGTTGGGTTTTTTTAAAAACATTTTTCCACAGCTTATAATTATTATCTATAGGATGGCTATTTTAATACATTTTTTAGACTTAATTACAGGTGCAAAGTCCCTTTTGCCATGACTTTTACTATGCTACATGTCCAGACAAGACTATTATCCAGAGCTCCAGACACAATAGTTGTCGCTGATTTTCAATGTGTGGTTGTTAAAGTCTAGGAATTTCTCTAAAGATTTTCAATGTATTAAGTCATTTACTCCTTACTAAATCCATTGAGATGCATTGTCCCTTCTTAAGGATGAAGAAAATGGTGCAGACAGAGCTTAAAATAACTTTTCAAAAATCACACAATCAATAAGTTGTAGATCTGGGATTCTAACCCAAGCAGAATGGCTTCACTTCCTGTACTCTTAATCATAAGCCATTGCTTCTCTCTGTTCATCTCTCTTCTCATCACCATATGGATAGCCAGGTTTTTAAACCCAATTTTACAAAAACAGAACCATAATCTTTTCCTTATCTAGTTGCTCTTCCTATATTTTCTGTCCTGATGAATGCCACTGTTATCCACCCTGTAGAAGGAATGATTAAATTTCAGGCACTCCTCTAAGGATTTTAAATGTGTTAATTCATTTAGTCCTTTACCAAATTCTGAGTTGGATTATCCCCCCTTTGAAGATGAAGAAAATGAGGTTGAGGGAATGTAAAGAACTTGTCCAAAGTCACTTGGTAATTAATTTTTAGACTTTTTAGACTTACGCTTCTTTTTTACTTCCCAAATCTAGATTTTGAGTTCCCTTAAACATATATAAAGAACATGATGATCTAAATAAGTCTGGTTTTCTGGGTTTATCTGCTCTACTGTTCCTACCAGAACTGTCTGACCCTTACAAATAGAGTGCTGCCACTTCTCAGGGATGCCAAGCTGTGCTACCCCCTGTGCTTTTATTTTAGCACAGAAGCCTGTCTTGTCTTCCCTCTGCCTGCTTAAACCATGTTTCACTCAGTCTTGTTGCATAGTGCTTTCATTATGTACTACAGAATTTTATTTATATACTAGAGGCCTGTTGCACGAAGATTCATGCAATAGGCCTTCCTTCCCCTGGCTGCCGGCACTGGTTTTCCTCTGGCACCCGGGACCCAAGCCTTTGTTCTGGCCGCCTTCCATCTTCACCCCGGCCAGAGTCTTCAGTCTTCACTGCAGCTGGAGCCTTCAGTCTTTGCTCTGGCCAGAGCCTTCAGTCTTTGCTCTGGCCAGAGTGCCGCTCCTGTAGCTTCCTCTGCTCCTCGCCCTTCCCCTCATAGCAGGTGTCCTGCCCCACCCAGCTGCTCCGCACCTGCATGCGTGCTGTCCAGAGGCCCAGAGTGGCTGAGGGGCAGGGCTGCCGCCATCTTTGTCAGGTTAATTTGCGTACTCACTCATGATTGGCTGGTGGGCATTGCAAAGTGATGGTCAATTTGCATATTTCTCTTTTATTAGTGTAGATTTAAATACCTTTATTTCTTTTTACTTTTTATAAGTTTCTCATAGTCATATCATGTTATATGTATCTTTATAGAATCTAGGGAATATGACAAACATTATAATATATAACTCTTGAATGAATGAGGAGAAGTGAATGAGTTAATCTAAGGTCCATGACATTTCCAGATTTGACAGTGTAACCTGCTTCATCTTTCTCTAACTTAGAGTCTGTATTTGGTCTGCTAGGGCTACTATAACAAAGTACTATACACACTGCGTGGTTTAAACAGAAGTTTATTTTTTCACAATTTTAGAGGTGGGAAGTCCAAGATCAAAGTGTTGACAGGTTTGGTTACTCCTCAGGCCTCTCTCCTTGGCTTGTAGGTGGCTGCCTCTCACTGTGTCCTCACATGGCCTTCATCCTGTGTGTGCACATCCTTGGTGTCTCTTCATCTTCTCATATTGGATTAGGGCTTACCCATATGATCTCATTTAAATTTAATTACCTCTTAAAGGACCTATTCTACAAATACAGTTGCATTCTAAGGTACTGGGAGTTAGGACTTCAATGTATGCATTTGGAGGGACATAGTCCAGTCAATAACGGAGTCCTACACAATGGAATACTATTCTGATGTAAAAAAGAAGGAGCTCTTATCTTTTGCAATAGCATGGATGGACCTTGAAAACATTATGCTAGGTGAAATAAACCAATCAGAGAAAAAAGTACCATATGATTTTACTTATATGTGGAATCTACTGAATAAAATGGACTAACAAATAAAATAGGATCAGACTCATAGAGATCAGGCTAACAGCTATCAGAGTGAAGAGGATTTTGGGGCTGGGTGAAATAAGTGAAGGGATTAAGCAAAAAGAAAATGAAAAAACAAACAAACAAAAAACTAGACTCCTAGAAGTTTGGATTTAGTGAGGCTTAAGTAAAAGTTCTGCAAATCATGTCATAATCTGGTTTAGATGCCTATTTAGGAATCTAAGCTGTGGTTTGTATGGATTCTGTTATAGCCAATAGAACTATTAAAATAATAGCCTAAAATGAATATTAGTGAATGTTATAATAAAATTATATGCAATAAGTGAAGTTTGGTCTTTTTTCCCATTTGTATATGTCTATTTTTAATATATCTAATTATCATTAACTATCTAACTAAATGTTATGATTTTAGTAATTTAAAATACCTCACTCCATTATCTTTCCTTTTCTCTCTTAGGGCTCAAGAAACGTATAAAAGACACTCTGAAGAAAAATTTGTTTATGATATGATTGCTTTTCAGAAAGCTTGTGAAAGATTACAAGATGCTAAAGCAAAAATTGAAAGTGTGAAAACAAAGGTGGTTGTTAAAATTCCCAGTGGAATGACAAAATGAACCAATACCAGAGCATATCCAATGGTCATTTTGAATTATAGCCATTATTTTCATTTAAAGGACTTTAAAATAATACTTATGAAAGAAGAAATACAAGAAGGATTTGTATGTAAATCTTCTTAAAAATATAAAGAGTAATTAAAATGTTTCTCTTATTGATCATAATTTAACTTAAATCAAGTTGACTTGACACCTCAAATGTTCCTTATATATCCAGATGTCCAAGGAACAATTAAAACTGATTTACTTTATAGCAGGAAATATTACAAAAGGTGTTGCTTATATTGTTTCATATCCTAGTATAACAAAGCTATTTTCAGTTTCTCTAACAATCTTACCCTAGTTATTTCCATTCTAACTGCTGACTTTTAATAAGACACTGTGTACTTTGATTAGTTTCATTACCCTGCTTTCATATATTTAATTATATTTTCTGTTCATTTTATAAAAACAATATCTGAATTGTTTTTCAAAATAAAGTTTTCACCACTGTATCAGTGACTCATATTTTTATGAAAATTCAGGAAATTAAAAATATAAAAGAGAAGTTAAACATTCCTATTAACTTTCTTAGATATTATACAATTTTGTATACGTATTTTTAGATGTTTTCTTTTGCACATATGGGATGAAAACAGAGTGAGAGAGGACACATATAATTATACTAGAGGCCCAGTGCATGAAACTTGTGCACTGAGGGGAAGGGGGCTCCCCTTAGCCCGGCCTGTGTTCTCTCACAGTCCAGGAGCCCTCAGGGGATGTCTGCCTGTTGGCTTAGGCCCACTTCCCATGAAGCGGGCCTAAGCCAGCAGTCAGACATCCCTTTCACAGTCTAGGACCCCTCTCTCCTTACCGCCTGCCTGCTCCCTGCTCCTTACTGCTCGGCTCCCTGCTTTTTAGCGCTGCTGTGGAGGCAGGAGAGGCTCCCGCTACTGCCACTGTGCTCACCAGCCATGAGCCCAGCTTCTGGCTGAAGGGTGCTCCCCCTGTGGGAGCACAGTGACCACCAGGGAGCATCTCCTGCATTGAGCGTCTGCCCCCTGGTGGTCACTGCACATCATAGTGACTAGATGTTTGGTCGTCCTGCCGTAATGGTCGCTTAGTATTTTATTATATAGACTAGTGGCCCAGTGCATGAAATTTACCCCGGCCTACACCTTCTCCAATCTGGGACCCCTCAGTGGACATCCCTCTCACAATCTGGAACTGCTGACTCCTAACTGCTCATCTGCCTGCCTGCCTGCCTGATTGCTCCTAACCACTCTGCCTGCTGGCCTGCTCTCCTCCAACTGCACCCCCTTGCTGGGCTGATTGCCCCCAACTGTCCCCCACTGCCAGTATGCTTGCCCCCAACTGCTTCCCCTTGCCAGCCTGCTTGCCCCCAACTGTCCCACCCAGCTGGCCTGATCACCCCCAGCTGCCCTCCCATCCTGGCCTGGTCACCCCTAACCGCCTCTGCCTTGGCTCTGACACCATGGCTTTGTCTGGAAGGACATCCAAAAGGTCTCCCAGAAGGTCTCCTGGTCTAATTAGCATATTACCCTTTTGTTAGCATATTATCCTTTTATTAGTATAGATAGAGGCTTGATGCACAGGTGGGGGCTGGCTGGTCTGCCCTGAAGGGAGACCCAGATTAAGGTGGAGGTCTCCTTGGGAGGTGGGACTGGCCTGGGCGAGGGGTCTGGAGCAGTTTGTAGGCTGGCCATGCCCCCATCAGGGTGGGGGTCCCACTAGGGGGTGTGGCCAACTTGGGTAAGGGGCTGAGGGCCATTTTCAGGCTGGCCACACCCCCTTTAGAGTGGAGGTTCTTGTTGCGGGGCATGACCAGCCTGGGCGAGGTCACGTTTATAGGTTGGCCATGCCCCCATCGGGGTAAGGGTCCCTGCAGGGGGTGGAGTGGGCTTTTGCAAGGGGCAGATGGCCATTTGCAGGCTAGCCATGCCCCCTTTGGGATGAGGGTTTCTGCTGAGGGCGGGGTGGGCCTGAGCAAGGGGCTGAGGGCTGTTTGAGGGTGGTTTGCTGGCCAGCCACGCCCCCGGCTTTGTCCTGAAGGATGTCCGGAAGGTCTCCTGATCTGATTACTCTTTTATTAGTATAGATAATTGTGATCATAAAGTATACAGAAATGGTATATTCTAGTTTTAAGTCTATTTAACACATACACATGGTATAAAATTTGAAAAATAAAGGATATTATTAGAAAGATGTAAAAATCCCTTACAAAATTGTCACTTTTCAATAGTGTTTTCATTTATTTAGAAAGATAAATGTCTCACTATTATTATGACATTGCTTACTTAATAAAATGTAGCTAATGCCATTCAAAATTTCTCATTAATACTCATCAATTATACATGGGAGTTTTTAAAATTCTCTAATTATATTGGTCTATGGTAAATTTTCAAAAATTAAATAACCAGCCAAAACAGGTTTGGCTCAGTGGATGGAGCGTCGGCCTGTGGACTGAGAGGTCCCGGGTTTGATTCCAGTCAAGGGCATGTACCTTGGTTGTGGGCACATCCCCAGTGGGGGGTGTGCAGGAGGCAGCTGATCAATGTCTCTCTCTCTCATCGATGTTTCTAACTCTCTATCCCTCTCCCTTCCTCTCTGTAAAAAATCAATAAAATATATTAAAAAAAAATAAATAACCAGTTAATCAGTTGTGCTTTTATGCTGGCCTGCTAAATAATATTGGTAGTAATTTTTTAATTTTGGTAAAATGGTAACCATCTGTTTAAGTTCATGTCACCAGCTTCCACTTTCCTGTTAATTTGAAGATTACTAATGAACCAGTCATTTTATTATTTCTGATTATTCTTAAAAAGAACAAAAGGAGATTCTGTGAGGTGGTAAAAAGTGTGACAGATGTAGGTTCCCATAACAAATTAGATAATTTCTCTGTTTTTCCAGTTTTCTGTTTGGTATTTGGAAATAATACATATCTTTTTGGAATTTAATAAAAATAATAATTCATATCATGTAATATTATTACAAAACTTAAATAAGGAAAACACATAAAGTAATACAGTGCCTTCCAAAGAGTAAGCACTTAATAAAGGTAAGTGTGTAGGAGTAGAGGCAGAAGTCCT
Source organism: Eptesicus fuscus (assembly GCF_027574615.1). Lineage (NCBI taxonomy): Eukaryota > Metazoa > Chordata > Mammalia > Chiroptera > Vespertilionidae > Eptesicus > Eptesicus fuscus. The sequence continues at coordinate 53,152,487 of NC_072481.1, read as the reverse complement.
CTCTATGAACTTATCAGAGGATTTGTCAACTATCTAAGATTTAAGGGATACCATCAAGGAATAGTAGAATTTTTAGTCTGATAGACCTGAATATAATTCATTCATTCGATCAATATATTTATTGAATGTTTGTTGCCCTTCATCTCTCTTATGCTCTCATTCCATATGGAACTTTTATAGCCTTTTCACACAGCAGGTAATCAACAATTTCCTTCTTGACTATTTCCATCCAACTATGAGCATCCTTCCTAATAATAGACAAATATGCAAATTGACCATTCCTCCGCTACACCCAAGCCACGCCCACCAGCCCAAGCCACGCCCACCAAGATGGCTACAGCCACCGAGAGCAAGGTTTCCCAGGCAACAGAGGGAAACAAGCTTTCCAATGCCCTTGACAGGCCTAAGCCTCCACTCAAGCTACAAAGTTTCAATTATACAAGGTAAACAAATTCAAACAGAATGGCGGCAGCCATGGAGCTGGAGAGACCAGGCCAGGGTTGCCTGTGGTAATGGAGAAAGCAAAGCTTTCCGCACACCCTGGCCGGGCTTAGGCCTCTGCTTAAGGCTACCAAGTTTCAATTATAGAAGGTGAATTAACTCAAACAGAAATGGCTGCCGGTGGAGCATGCAGGAGGCTTGGCTCCGCTCCAGGCTACAAAGTTTCAATTGTAGAAGGTAAATAAATTCCAGATACCAGGGCCTCCCCTTGGGTCACCAGGGGGCGTGGCTGGCCTGCAAACCACCACAGGCCCCTCGCTCAGGCTGCCCCATGCCCCAAGGGAACCTCCACCCTTATCTGGGACACCCTTCAGGGCAAACCAGCTGGCCCCCACTCCTGCACCAGGCCTCTATCCTATCTAATAAAAGAGTAATATGCAGATTGACCACCACTCCAACACACAATATGTCTGCTCCCATGTGGTCAAAGATCCTGCCCCCATGTGGACACAAGATGGCCACCACAAGATGGCCAGCAGGGGAGGGCAGTTGGGAGGCACGCGGCCTGCAAGGGAGGGAAGTTGGAGGTGATCGACCCTGCAGGGGAGGGCAGTTAGGGGTGACCGGGCTGGCAGAGGAGGGAAGTTGGGGGCAAACAGGCTGGCAGGGGAGCAGTTAAGCATCAACCAGGCTGGCAGCAGAGTGGTTAGGGGGTGATCAGGCTGGCAGGCAGAAGCGGTTAGGGGCAATCAGGAAGGCAGCCAGGCAAGCAGTTGGGAGCCAGCAGTCCTGGATTGTGAGAGGGATGTCGATCGAGCCTAAATGGGCAGTCGGACATCCCTCCAGGGGTCCCAGATTGGAGAGGGTACAGGCTGGGCTGAGGGACAGTGCCCCTCCATGCACAAATTTCATGCATCGGGCTTCTAGTATAAATATATATATATATATATATATATATATATATATATATATATATATATATATATCCTTTTATTAATTTCAGAGAGGAAGGGAGAGAGAAAGATCAATGATGAGAGATAATCATTTATTAGATACCTACTAATGCCCCCCAGTGGGGATGGAGCCTACAACCTAGGCGTGTGCCCTTATTGGGAATTGAACCATGACCTCCTGGTTCATAGGTCAATGCTCAGCCATTTGAGCCACACCTGCTGCACAACTATGAGCTTCTTGAAGCCAAAGACTATTTTACTCATCTCTCTGTTTCTGTTACTTTGTAGTAAGACAGGCATTATATTACACACAGTGCTTTTTTTTTTAGCTCTGTTTTCTTATTTATGTGCTGTTACAGGTCAATCTCATGACCTTTAGTGCCACTTACTATTTCTATTTTGAAGAACCAAAAATAAGTATCTCTAGATTACATCTTTAATTTTAGTATGTTTCCTATATTTCCAAAGGCATGGTAGACATTCACTGATGTTTCCCTCAGGTGTAATTTAGTTAAGTCTTCCCTTGGGGGAACTGCCTTAAAATACCTTGCTTAAAGCTTACATCCAAAAATTAACATAAAAACTGCTTATATATTTATTATTTTTATTATAAATGTGTATTTTTAAATAATTGAATCATTATTCCCTGTGTGTTGTAGTTTTCTATCTGTCCCTTTTATCACATTTATTGAATTCTTATATGCTAAATATATATCTTAGGCAATTCAAGTCTTATTTAAATGCACAAACATCCTGTCATATTTTTTACATGTCAGTCCTATAAACTCAACATGCATTCCCTCCTATGAAACTCCAGTGAAAACACCTTTAACAAAATCACTAATAATCTATTGGTTAAATCAATTTTTGTCCTTGAATGTGGAAGCATTGTTTACTATTGTTTCCCCCTCTTTGACATATCTTCTTTCACTGTATCTTCCATGACACCGCATGTTGCTCTTCTTCATATCCTTTCTTACCCTCTGACCTTCTGTGGGGCTCCTATTGCTTTTTCCTGAAATGTTGGAGTTACTGATGCTTCCATGTATATTTATTTGGTTCATATATGTTTCCTGGCTGACAGTACACAGGACCACAGTTTATGACACCACCAATATTCTAACACATCCTAACAGTGCCTCCTGAGCTCCAAATATATTTCTAACCATCACTGCACATGTTTACTTGGGTATCCCCCATAGCACCCAAGTAAACATGCTGAAAACTAAAATCACTACTTTTCCTTTCATAACTTACTAGAGGCCCAGTACATGAAATTCATGCATGGGAGGGGGTCCCTCAGCTAGGCCTGCAACCTCTCCAATCCAGGATCCCTCTCACATTCCAGGACTGCTGGATCCTAACTGCTCACCTGCCTGCCTTCCTGATCGCCCCTAACCACTCTGCCTGCCTGCCTAATGCCCCTAACTGCTCTCCCCTGCCAGCCAGATCACCACCGCTAACTGCTTTCCCCTGCCAGCCTGATCGCCCCTAACCACCTCTGCCTGCCTGCCGGATGCCCCTAACTGCTCCCCTGCCGGCCTGAACACTCCTAACTGCTCTCCCATTGATGACCTGGTTGCGCCTAACTGCTCTCCCGCTGTCAGCCTGATCACTCCCCAACTGCTCCCCTCCCAGCCTGATCGCCCCTAATCACCTCTGCCTTGGCCCCCACTCCCACGGCTTTGTTAGGAAGGACGTCTGGAAGACGTCCAGTCTAATTTGCATATTACCCTTTTATTAGTACAGATTGTGGGTCATCCCTAACATCCCTGTTTACTTCACAACTTATATAATCAGATCTTGGCCATTTTTTATCTCTGCATTCGCAACTCTTCTCTGAATCTCCAATGTCAATGTTTTGTTTAGTTCTTACTATTTCTTTTCTCAAATCTGTCTTGCATATCCATCTAAAAGGCAAATTTACTCTTTGGTAATGCCCCCTTTGCTATAGGATAAAGTCAAAACACTTTTTACTTAGCAGGAAAAAAAACCTTCTTCATGATCTTGCCAGCCCCTGCCTTTCTAGCTCTCTCCTGCCAGCAGACCTCATAATTCCAATATTCTAGCTGTTGAACTATTTATAATTCTCAAGTTCTTTTGCTTGGAGTACCCATACAACTTCCTTGTTTACTTGGAGAATTGCTGATTGTTCCAGAATCAAGGGGCATGCTCTGTAAGAGTTTTTTCCAACTGCTCCATGATAACACTTATTTCATGGCATTATGACAAATTGATTACATACTGCTCCACTCATTTGACTGTATATTCTCTGTATATTATTTATTTTTGTATTATCAGTGTTAAAATTCATGAAAGAGGGTATTTTTAAATGTTCTCTATTTAACCTTTGGATGTTACATGAACAAAAGATTTCCCCTTAATATATGTGTTTTTATTACATTTCTGTGACCTGTGTAGGGACAGCAGATTGATGAATATATTCTACAGATCGATAAAACTAAGATACAGGCATTCAGTACCACTAAAATATTAAGGAAAAAAAAAACAGACACACTCTTTTCTGCCTTATATTTTGAATTAACTACCTCAACTGTTCTGCTGAGAAATCAACTTTTAGGTTAAAAGCCCCTTTTATAGTAATTTCAAAAACCTCCTACTCTTCCTTCTTTCACATATTTAGAGGGAAACAAACAAACTTGAGAGATGATGTTTTTTAAAGAATCTTGCTTCTTCTCAAAATGTGGTTCTTTAGATAAAGAAGAAGAGTGATTATGAGAGTTTAAATAAAGAATGAAGTACTTCATCACAGATTTGGAAAGAGTCCCTAACACTACCTGAATGCATAATTGTTAACTGCACATTTCCTGGCCTCGCCTCGCCCCTCCTGCTGGCATTCTGCTGCTAGAATGAAGATTTCAGTCAGGCTCCCTGTAAAAATGTCAGCCACAATCATGCCACAACCCTAAGATGTACAAAATACAGTGCTTTGAAAAAGAGAAAAGCCACCTGCTAATCCTGCAGACATCAGTTTTCTTCTATTCAAAGGGCCAAAGAATGCTAACTCCAGAAAATCCATCAGCACAGGTTTTTAATTATTCAGCTAATTTGCTTCAGAATACAACACGTGGCCTCTGAGATGAGTTGGATCTCAACAACATGTCTGATTTGTGTTTCAGATATCTGTAGACAATGACCTTGTACATCTTACTTTGTCATGTTGTAAAGGTGTCTATTAAAGTCATCTTAATATATGGGGGAAAAACTCATAACACATCATGAAATGTACATACTGGGTGTGTCCATTGTCTGTGGGGGTATGAATGTGTTTCCATGGACATATAAATACACAGGTGCCAGTGTGTATGTGCAAATGAAAGCTACTGAAAATTACTGAAGCTATGAAAAGCAGTGGTTCAAGTCATTCAGCCAAAGGAAGCATCTCTTGGGTTCAATTGCCTAAATAGGGAAAATACACATTATAATTTCCCAAGCCCGGAAGAGAGAAGGTGTTTTTATCTAGTTTACTTTTAGAAAGTGAGATAAATAACTAAAGAAAACAAAAAGATAATGCTGAGTGGCAGGTAAGAGGTTCATGGGTGGACGCTTAACCACTGGGCCATACCGGCTGGACTGGGCAGTCTCTTTAACCAAACATCACAAGGAGACTACATTTCTGATCTTTATACATGCATGGAAACTTAAAGTCTATGCCATATCCTATATAATAAAGAGGTAATATGCAAATTGACCCTCATGCCCTCATGTCACAAGATGGCCACCACCACATTGTCACAAGATGGCCACCCCACATTGTCACAAGATGGCTGGCAGGGGAGGGCAGTTGGGGGCAACCAGCCTGCAGGGGAAGGCAGTTGGGGGCGATCAGGCCAGCAGGGAGCAGTTAGGTGTCAATCATGTTGGCAGGGAGTGGTTAGGTGTCAATCAGGCCATCAGGGGAGAGCAGTTGAGTGGGGACTATCAGGCTGGCAGACAGAGTGGTTAGGGGCAATCAGACAGCCAGGCAGGCGAGTAGTTAGGAGCCATCCCTCTTACCCAGATTGTGAGAGGGATGTCCAACTGCTGGTTGTGGGATCGGGCCTAAACCGGCAATCAGACATCCCCTGGGGGGTCCCAGATTGGAGAGGGTGCAGGTTGGGCTGAGGGACACCCTCTTCCATGCACGAATTTCATGCACCGGGCCTCTAGTATCCTATCTAATAAAAGAGAAATATGCAAGTTAACCATCACTCCGCTACACCCACAAGCCACGCCCACCAAACAATCAGGAACGAACATGCAAATTAACCCAACCAAAATGGCTGCGGCCATGGAGTGAGCAGGAGGCTTGGGTTTCCCTGGCAATGGAGGAAGCTAAGATTTCCACACACCTTGGCCGGCCAGGCCTCCACTCAAGGCTACAAAGTTTCAATTATAAAAGATAAATATATCCCAATAAAAATGGTGGCAGCCATGGAGCCGGAGAGAGCAGGAGGCTTGAGTTTCCCCTGGAGATGAAAGAAGCCAAGTTTCCGCAGCCCTGGCCTGCCTTGGTCTCCTCTTAAGGCTACAAAGTTTCAATTATAGAAGATAAATAAATTCCAGGTATCAGGGCCTCCGCTTTGTGTTACCAGGGGCATGGCCAGCCTGCAAACCACCACAGGCCCCTCACCCATGATGCCCCATGCCCCAAGGGAACCCCCACCCTGATCCAGGACACCCTTCAGAGCAAACCAGCTGGTCCCCACCCATGAACCAGGCCTCTATCCTTTCTAATAAATCCTATCTAATGAAAGAGTAATATGCAAATTGACCATCACTCCAACACACAAGATGGCTGCCCCCATGTGGACACAAGATGGCTGCCACAAGATGGCCAGCAGGGGAGGGCAGTTGGGAGGGACCAGGCCTGCAAGGGAGGGCAGTTGGGGGGGATGTAGGCCTGCAGGGGAGGGCAGTTGGAGGGGACCGGGCCTGCAGGGGAGGGCAGTTACGGGTGACCAGGCCTGGAGGGGAGGGCAGACCTACAGGGGAGGGCAGTTAGGGGTGATCAGACCTGCAGGGGAGGGCAGTTAGGGGTGACCAGGCCAGCAGAGGAGGAAAGTTGGGGGTGACTGGGCCTGCAGGGAAGGGCAGTTGGGGGGGACCAGGCCTGCAGCGCAGGGCAGTTAGGGGTGAACAGGCCTGCAGGGGAGGGCAGTTAGGGGTGACCAGGACTGCAGGGGAGGGAATTTAGGGGCAAACAGGCTGGCAGGGGAGCAATTAGGCATCAATCAGGCTGGCAGGGGAGTGGTTAGGGGCAATCAGGAAGGCAGGCAGGCGAGCAGTTGGGAGCCAGCAGTCCTGGATTGTGAGAGGGATGTCCGACTGCCCGTTTAGGCCTGATCCCACTGGGATCGGGCCTAAACGGGCAGTCGGACATCCCTTGAGGGGTCCCAGATTGGAGAGGGTGCTGAATTTCGTGCACCGGGCCTCTAGTATGTTTAATAATTACAATAGTGATTGGCATATAGTGAACCCTTATAAATGTTTACTGAATGAGTGAGTGAAGGGCTAAATGAAGATATATAGACCATTCACAACGATTCTAATTCCTGTAAGAAGCAAAAAGCAAGCTAAATTATGCAGCAAGAAACCTTAACACTATATCTTATCTCTGTTGTTTAAATTATCTATATCTTTTTTTTAGATCTGTCCTGATTGTTGCTTTTACTAAATGAAAATATTGACATTTCAAAAATTGTATATTTTTCCAAGTGTGCCAAGCTTAGCAAAAAATTTGATTTCAGACATTTTACTTGGATCAATATTTCTTAAACAAAAAAATTGACCTTGAGAAATTAAATTTAGAGAAAAGTAAAATTAAGCCCTGGGAGAATTTTACTGTCAACTATAGATCCACATGACACTTGCCTCAGAAGCAGCTGATAAGGAACATTGAGCAAATAGGAATTATATTTAGTGAGGGGAATCTAATTTTAATGAATAAGTTTCCATGATTCCTATATTAATAATATTTATTTTTTGATTATATATAGATTTATTCACATCTTATAATTGTTATTTAAACATATTTTCTCATTCCTTATTTTTTCTTTGTAATATTACCAATATCATTTTTTTGTCATTACGTTGCCACCACTTACAATTAATTTATTTCTATCAGAATATATTTTGTCTGGTGAGTTGTACAACATAATTTATTGCATCACAGTACTGTTTGAGGGACATTTTATTTTACCTCCCACTGGATGAGACTGGTACTGTCCGAAAATATGATATGTGTGTTTTTTTCCCCTCCAATTCACTCTTTCTTTCTGAAGTATTGCAAGATCCAGCAGAGTTCACCTGATTTTGCCTTTCCCTACCTCCTATAAATAACAGGCAATATCCCTGTTCTGAAGTACTGACTTTTCTTCTCAAAGACTAGTTTGCACCCTTATTTCATGGTGTCTGAGTCCATCACCAATGAAGAGCCTTGGGGAGCCATTTCCACTAATGGACACTGTACTCCCCAGTGTAGTTAGTTTGACCCTTGTGGTCAGAAAGAGTTAATGCCCTCTGCTACCAGGGTGCAACATAGAAACTGAGGAGAAGACAATACTATGTGTTTTTCCAAGATGGACATATTTACAAATCATTAACAAATTTATCTCCCAGAAGTTTTCCCATAGTTTTTTTTCTTTTTCTTTTTCCTCTCAGAAACTTCAAACTTATACGAATATGCAACCATCACTCTTTGGAAAGGGCATTTCAACAGATTTGATTTTCTTATATATTTTTGCCTTTCAAACAACTTGATGAGTTGCTTCATTAATCTCTTGGTCTCCCTGCCTCTCCTCCATCTGGCATCACTAGCAGATGGAGGCAGAACTGCTCAGATGTAAAGGAACAGACTTCAACTACAAATATATCACAAAGATAGCAACCAAAGATACTATGTGATTATTGGACAGTAAAAATTACATAAAACCCATATATTATTTAGTGTGACCATTATTAAAATTGGGCTTTCACATTTTGTCATTGTAGTGTATAAGCTGTATATATAACAGTTTCCATAAACTGTGACCTAGTAATTGCAGTACATAATTTGGTACATAAACTATGACCTAGTGATTATGGTTCATATATTTATTTTTTAAAAAATGTTTGTTGAATACTTATTATGTGCCATAAAAGTAGCTTTGAATAAAATAGAGGGAAAAATAAGACTATCTTTTTTCTCAAACATATATAATAACTAGAGGCCCAGTGCACAAAATTCATGCATGGGAGGGGGGGTCACTCAGCCTGGCCTGTTCCCTTTCCAAATCGAGACCCCTTGGGGGATGTCCGACTGCCAGTTTGGTCTTAAACCGGCAGTTGGACATCCCTCTTGCAATCTGGGACCACTGGCTCCTAACCGCTCACCTGCCTGCCTGCCTGATTGCCCCTAACTACTCTCCCCTGCCAGCCTGATTGTCCCTAACGACCTCTGCCCCCGCCACCGTGGCTTTGTCCAGAAGGATGTCCAGAAGATGTCCAGTCTAATTATCATATCACCCTTTTATTAGTATAGACTATATATTGCATAGTGTGTATTCTAGGATACTAAGTATTTAGAGAACATATAAAAATACTTATGGCAGAAGATTTTCAGAAATGTCCTCTGAAGCTTGTCTTCTAATCTTCACACATAAAACTTTTATGAAGTCTTCTCAGGAAAATGTTATTCAATTTTACTCAGTTTGTATTATAGTCAGCCCATAACAATGGATCAATCAATTCTTTTGTCACACAAATCTTTACTGAGGTCCTACTATATGCAATATATCATGCTTGACCTGTGATCAATGCAAAGAATTATAATGCAATACTCCTTCTTTGCACAGGAATTAAAAAAAAAAAATCTTGGTCAAACAAAAACAGATCCAGAGACAGAGAAACATCGATCAGACCATCAAACCTCAGAGGGAAGGTAGGGGAGGGTTGGGGTAAGGGGGAGAGATCAACCAAAGGACTTGAATACATACATATAAGCCTAACCAATGGACACAGACAACAGGGGGATGAGGGCATGAGTCGGGGTGGGGGTGAGGGGGGGTAATGGGGAATAAGGACACATATGTAACACCTTAATCAATAAAGAAATTTAAAAAATAAAATAAAAGAAAGGAAGGAAGGAAGGAAGGAAGGAAGGAAGGAAGGAAGGAAGGAAGGAAGAAAGAAAGGAAGAGAGAGAGAGAGAGAGAGAGAGAGAGAGAGAGAGAGAGAGAGAGAGAGAGAGAAAGAAAGAAAGAAAGGTAGAAAGAAAGAAAGAAAGAAAGAAAGAAAGAAAGAAAGAAACAAAGAAACAAAGAAACAAAGAAAGAAAGAAAGAAAGAAAGAAAGAAAGAAAGAAAGAAAGAAAGAAGGAAGGAAAGAAGCTCACAAAAAGGTAAATGACAATAAAGGCAAATATGCAGTACATCCCAACTGATTCATATAGACATTTGTACTGCGCATTCCCATTTGAAAGTTTGCTATGCATATAATCAAATGCACCCTCATCTCCTCCATCCCACCAAGGCTGCTCTTCCACAGGTCCCACCTTCCAAGACAGACACCAGGGCATCAATCTGGATCCCACTGCTCCACTGTTGCCCTCTTTTCCTTCATCTAAAAACGTGTAGGCCCCTTGCATTAAAAAAAATTATAATCTATTTCATAAACTGAAATACTTTATGCCATCACTAGTCTAGACCCTCCTCACCTTTCGCCTGGATATACTGCAATGCTTAACTCTCCTTCCATCTTTTGTCTCCATACCTCAGATACATTTAAAAAAATAAAATAAACACCTTAAAAAATAGACTCTTTTATCTAAAAAAATAAACCCTGATGCCTTCGTATTGCCATCAGATTAACATCTAAACAACATAGTATGTCACAAAGAGCGCTTTAAGATTTCATTCCTCCTGCATCCAGCCGCATCTCTGTCTGGCATTTACCACACTGTATTCCCGACACACAGCCACTCTGAAGATAGTGCCCTTGTGCCTGGCGTGTTCTGCTCTACCACCTATTTTTTTTTTTTTTTTTACTTACCCATATTCATAATTGAGAGACTGTCTCCATAACCCTCCCTAGGGACAGTTTCATTCTCACTCCACCCTTTCTACTCCCATCCTGAGTCGTATCCCTCCCATATAGGCATATGGCCCTATCTATAGCTGACTTTTTTTTTTTTTTTAAATCACATAGTGATATGTTTGCCTATTGACTTTCTTCTCAGAGGCTGTAAGGTTCTGGAGGTTAGAGTCTTGTCCTCTCATCATTTTCTCGTCAGCACCCCGGATAGTGTCTGATAAGTAATAAGCACTTGATAAGCATTTGTTGAATTGAGTCAGTAAGAACCACAGAGGCTCAGCAGAGTGAGCAATTACCTTAGGTATAAAGACTTACTGGCAGTAAAACCAGATGAGATGCAAAAGACCCAGCAGAGATCGTATGTCCGGCACAGAAGCTGCTCAATTAATGCTAGTACCTTTTCCCTAGAATTGTCTCTTAAAAAATGGATTGCAATGATGTGAATGAAGGTGGAAATAGGAGCTTTGTAGATTGGAGAATGCATCAGTCTCAGATTCAAAATGTGTTTTTGGAGTCAAGGGGTTTAGGGCTTACAGAATGAGTAAGGAGTTGAGGAAGGGGAGGCCTGAGGATTGGGCAGCCAGCCCCCAGTACTGCAGCACGGGTGAAGAGACTGGGGCCCGTCAGAAGTTAGGAAGCTGCGGTTTCTGGTGGCAGTGGTGGTATCATCCAGTTCGTTGGCAACACACAGTTCAGTGCAGGGAGAAAGGTGCAAAGGAAAGGGGAGGAGATAATAATAACTGAAGTCAGAGACTAGATATAGGCAACAGAGCAGGGGGAAATGGTTGAGAAAACTAGATTGGGCAGGTGAAGAAGCTTGAGAAGCCGTGTGGGGAAATGGGGAATGTTTGGACTTTGCGTTTAGAATAATTTGTGTTCAATCACAACTCTGCCATTATTAGCTATAGGACCTGATTAAATACTTAATTTCTCTAAGCCTCAGTTACATCATGTATAAAATGGGGATAAACCCTGTAGGGAGAGTTGTCCTGAGGATTAAGTGAAATAATGTGTGTAAAGCTCTAGGGCTTGGTACTTTTAGGCATTCTGTGAAATGTAACTACCAAGTTATCATTAGATGATTGGGTCTTTTCCTGGCCCTTTTGATACTTATTTTTCTCACCGTTATTAGCAATGGAATCCCCATGAACGATACATATTTGTAATGTATTTTCTAGTCTATCTTATGCTTCTAGAAGTGTGTTATATGAACTTCAATTACACCTTCATGAAGAACAGGAGCAAAGTAACCATCTCCTTAGAACTTTCCACAGGACCTAATGCAGTCTGATACCCGTGCACACAACTGACAATTGATGAGTGTTGTTAATAGCAGCAATTGTATCCATTTCGGTGTCATACCACCTGTCAGCTTCCCCCAAACTGGAAATAAGCAAAGAAAAGGGGGATGGGGAGGAAAACATTTCTGGATTTGAAATAAAAAACAATAAAAATAACCAAAACAGGTAAATAAAGTGAAGTAAATTGTATCAATTCAAGTGTAAAAAAGGCGGCACTTGAATAGACATAAAAATAACCTGTATTGTTTACTTTTAACCTTAGCTAAACTGATAGTCTGGGAATCATCACAAGAAGTTTTCAGGTGACCTTGCCCTACTTGAAATTGTAAAAGTAATTTTCAGACTGTCACAGTAGTACATTTTTCATGCAGTTAAAAAACTCAACAGTCTTATTGTTAAAAGTAAGACTTAGATAATGATCTATTTTATGATCAATTATTTTCTCTCCATTGTGTGCAAAACTAGATGACTCAGAGGGGACTCATTTGTCTTGAGCGTTTGGCATAATTGGCCAAATATCCTCAGAGGCTTCAGTCCAGAATTCCATGTGATTTCCAAATGAAAAAGTGTAGGCATATTTAAAATGGCAACCAAGAACACGGTGATATAGAGGTTTAAATTTTTTTTCTTTCTCAATTTCAGTGATGTGGGAAAAGTTTTCCATGAATAAAGAACTGATTTATTTGAACATTGTGCAAACATAAAGAAAGGAAAAAGGCTGGGATTCTGGACCTATCAATACGATAGCAACTAAAAATCAGATTAGTCACTACCACACTCTACTGCATCATCCAGATACTATCTTTTCCTTCATTAGGTGAGTAAATATGGAAAGATAGCATGATTTTGTTTTGTTCATTTCTGGTATCTTAAGTTGAAGTCAACTAACTTTAACCCTGGCATGTCATCCTTGAGCCCATAGACTGGAAGCTCTTGCTGATTTAACTTACCAATTTTGAGGATGGGAACCAACAAGAAATAGAATTATTTCCTAGGAAAACAACAAAGAGGAGATACAACATCAGGATATCAATAAATGTTCACTGAATGAGATGAATGGAACATAAACTTCTTAATCTGACTTTTAATATTTAGCCACGTTAATAGTCCTTTTTAAATTAAAATAAAACAACACCGAGCTTTTAAGGGACCTGCTCAGCGCAGCAGGTGATTGAGGCCAGTGCAGCAGGCATGCTTCTCCTTAGCTGTAAGGAATGTGATGGGAGCAACCGCAGACCCTTTTCCTCCCTTTAGCTCTCAACTTTGCAACTCAGAGTTGAATTAAAAGTGAGATACCATTAAAGCTTTGAAGATTAAGTGTCATTAACAGTGGGAGAATAAAAGCATGGTAGAGAAGATAATGGGTTCAAATCCTGAGTTCACTACTAGCTGAGGGTAGCCTCCAGCACTTTACAAAAACCTCTGTGATTTGTATTCCCAGAGCATGGAAATGTGCGTGGTAATAGAATATAGTTCTTGAATGACAGAGCAAACATTCTCATTTGTAAGCGCACTACAGCATTCCTCAGATTTACTAGGAGACTTAAGTGAGACCGTATTTGTTAAATCCTGTACTCGGGATGTGCCATATAGTAAGCACTTCATAAATGGGAGTTGTTGTAGACATGGTGAAGGTGCTGATCATCACCATCTACCCAGGAGGGTACTCAGATTTCTTCTTAAAAGAAAGAAGCAAGCAATATTGTTTATTGGCAATTACCAATAGTGCTCTACATGGATACTCAGTACCAGTTGGACCATTCATTGAAGTACCATCATTATAGGTAACTAGAGGACTGGTGCACGAAATTCATGCACTGGGGGGTCCCTCAGTCCACCTGCACCCTCTTGTAGTTTGGGAGCCCTCAGGGGATGTCCGACTGATGGCTTAGGCTCGCAGTCAGACATCCTTAGCACTGCCGCGGAGGCGGGAGAGGCTGTGCTCGCCAGCCGTGAGCCTGGCTCAGGGCTTCTGGCTGAGTATCATTCCCCCTGTGGGAGTGCACTGACCACCAGGGGTCAGCTCCTGCATTGAGCATCTGCCCCCTGGTGGTCAGTGTGCGTCATCGCAACCAGTTGTTCTGCCATTCGGTCGATTTGCATATTAGCCTTTTATTATATAGGATACTATTGGATTTATGGAGCTCAGGATTTCTATTAACATAAAGAAATAAAAAGCCTGCCAATGTTAAATATAAGCCCATGTTCTAAGGGTGATATTAATCCAGCCTATTGAATAAGAAGACATAAAATGAAATATTTTAAAACCAGTAGAACTTGAGTGTCATGTCCCCAAATTACAGCCCTATGGTCCCCTAGAAAGCCCAGCTTTAAAGGCTCCTTGAGATCATTGTTCTCTTGTCATTATAGGAGCTAGTTTTCAAAGATGTGTTGAGAGGATTCTCTCTCAGGCAGGCCATTATTGTGTGTAGATCACAAGCTGTTTATTTAGCTTTTTTTTTTTTTTGAGATGAAATTTGAGACACAGAGATGGGGTTGTTGTTGTTTTTTAAATGGTTTTATTGATTATTTTTTAGAGAGAAAGGAAGGGATAGGGAGAGAGAGAAAGATGTATCAGCTGCCTTCCACTCGTCCCCTGCCCTGAGATTGAGACTGCAACCCAGACATGTGCCCTGATGGGGAATCGAACTGGTAACCTCTTGGTGCATGGGTTGAAACTCAACCACTGAGCCACACCGGTCTTTGTTGTCCTTTCCTGGTCCTAGAAAGCCTTTTGGAGGTATGACTTATATCATTGTTATTCAGTAATGTAATTACTATATATCTTAAAGTTCCTTTAATTAATCAAGAAAATGAAGTAGGCCCTAACTGGTTTGGCTCAGTGGATAGAACATTGGCCTGCAGACTGAAAGGTCCCAGGTTTGATTCTGGTCAAAGGCATGTACCTTGGTTGCGGCACATCCCCAGTAGGAGGTGTGCAGGAGGCAGCTGATGGATGTTTCTCTCTCATTGATGTTTCTAACTCTCTATCCTTCTCCCTTCCTCTCTGTATAAAATCAATAAAATATATTTAAAAAAAAGAAAGAAAATGAAGCAGTTTTTTTGTCTCTGATATTTTAAAAATTTGTCAATACTTGTCTTATGTGGAAATATTTTATATTTCCTATTATAGTTATTTGTGAATGACAACATCCCTTTATTACATGACCACATTTTATTATGAAAAGATGTAGTACTATACACATACAAAAGTATTCACAGCGTGCCTTACACACAGTTCAATAAAGGTTCCTTAAATTGATTTACCCCCTCACCTCATGACTTCTAAATTTTACTTCTTCAGAAGGTACTTCCCTCTCAGACACAGTCAGGTCCTTGTTTGTGTTTTCAAAGCATCTTATATTTCCTCATATACTTGTCACTAATTAATTAATTAGTAATCGTCATTTTTATAATATCTGTATTCCTAATAGAATCATGAAGGCAGTTACTGTGCCTGTCTTACTGACCACTATGTCAATGCCAAGCATAGTATCTCTAGGCCCTCAGGGGATCTTTTATAAAAGAGTGAGAAATGCTTAACCAGTTACTGCCTCCTTTCACAGTTATAGGAACTAGACTTTTATTCCAATGCCCCATAAGTCCTGTTTCTTTATTTTTTATATCTCGTGATATGTTAGACTTCTGTATAATTATTACTTACACCCAGCAGATCAAACCTTGGCCTGCATTTTATTTACTGAAATAAGCCTCTTTTTTTTAAGAGTTAATCATGCAGTTAACACATTTTCCAGAATCTTTGTTTCTATTTCTTTTCTTTCCTTTCACTATTCACCTTTTGGTCATTTTTTCTGATCATTAATACTTCAACTTGAAGTCAAGTTGCTTTGTGAAATTTGTTAGGAGAGATTTAGGCAAGGGAGTGATTTGTAGATTTAGTTATCTTTGCTATTTCCTACATTCTGCTATCTTAGATAATCAAAAATTAAGTATACATCTGGTAGAACGATTCCAAGTAAATCTCATGAGTTTTCCTAATGGCAAAATCAGATTAAATTTAAAAGCTGGTAAATGCAACCATAAGAAATATTTGATTCATTTAGTTAGATCAATACTTTTCAGGCTGTTAATGTCACATCTCTAAATTGGAAACCACAATCTAAGAGAGTTTATTTTTTGAGGAATAAATATTTAACCTTAGTAGTATATAAAGTGGAGATATAAGATAATAAGTTACTCAGAAGTCTATTGAAATTTTCATGTAGTTTATTTATAGAATAAAAAATGCTATAATAATTATTTATAAGCTACCTGAAATGAAATCTGTTCCCCTCCTCCATTCCACCTAAAATAGAACAGAATTCCTTTCTCTCTATTTACTGTGAAGTGTCAAAAGGAGAAATGTATCCCCTTAAAAAGCTGAGTTCCTCCACATGGGAGTTTCTTTATCTTTGTTATCTTTCTACATGATGAAACAATTGGCTCTGTCCCATAGCAATCATGTTGTAATTAGTCAGTAATGACAGTAAGCAAGGGTCCCACTCTTTCTCCTATATTTCACTCCTCCAACAAAATGATTATCAGAGTTAGTTTAATGCAGTGCTGTCACCAGATTAATGGCCTCACTTTGAAACCGTATCAGCCCCTGGACTGGACATGTTTTTGATAGGTGTCCTGGCATGTAGGTACAAGAAAGAACTTATTAGCTTGTAACAATGTTATATTTCTCAGACGCATTCAAAATGCCCACTTAGATTGCAATGATACACCAAATTATCATATTTGTCCTTCTTTATTTATCAGAAATGTGCTGTTTTTATTTTTTGTTTTGTTTTCCTTACTGCAAGGTGATAAAGTGTTTGGAGAACTAAGCAGTTTTGTGATTCCAGTTTGGCAAGGTGGGGGAATATGAGCCTTAAAGTATAGTACTTTTCTCTCCATTTTTATTTTGTTATTTTTCACACTTCTTTCCAGTGCCTGGAGGATATTTGTGTATGTGAATTAAACTTGATTTGCAAAAACAAAAGGGTTCTATTGTACGAAAAAGATTTTACTTCTATACTTTTATATATATATATACTAGTGGCCTGGTGCACGAAATTTGTGCACATTAAAAGGAGATTAATTAGAGAAAATAATTTAATATTGCTATTTGCCCTTTCTCTATAATAGACGTGTCAGAGATGAAAGAAAATTAGTAAAATGTATATGAAAACCTTCCTCCTGTCAGAGTCTGGGGCATACCACAGGACCCAGAGTCAAGTCCCTGTCCACCCACATGTGCCTCAAAATCGCATGAGACCCAGACCCGGCTGGCTCCTTCCCCCATGGGCTAGACCCAGACCTGGCCAGTTGCGCCCTTGTCAAGCCCCGCTGGGCAGGGAACGTAGCCTCAGGTCCCCTGGCCCGGCAGCAGGATGGGGGGGCGTGGCCTGAGGTCCCCCTGCCCAGACCAGGTTGGGGGGCATGCCTTGAGGTCCCCTGTCAAGCCCCGCCAGGTGGAGGACATGGCCTGAGATCCCCTGTCAAGCCTCGCCAGGCAGGGGGGTGCAGCCTCAGGTCCCCTGGCCTGGTGCTGGGGCAGGGGGCGTGGCCTGAGGTCACCCGTCAAGCCCCGCTGGGCAGGGTGTGTTGTCTGAGGTCCCCCGGCCTGGTGCTGAGGTGGGGGCCGCGGCCTGAAGTCCCCTGTCAAGCACAACCTGGTGGGGAGCACGACCTGAGGTCCCCTAGCCCAGTACCAGGACAGGAAGCACACCTTGAGGTCCCCTGTCAAGACCCGCTGGGCAGGGGGCGTGGCCTGAGGTCCCCCAGCCTGACGCCAGGGTGGGGAGCAGGGCCTGAGGTCCCCCAGCCTGATGCCAGGGTGGGGGGCACAGCCTGAGGTCCCTGTCAAGCCCTACAGGGGCGGGGGGAGGGCGTAGCCTCAGGTACCTGCTGATTGCTCATTAAGGCTCCTTAAGGGAACTTGGCTTCAGCTGTGGATGCAACCATCTTTGTGCCAGAGTGATGGTCAATTAGCAAATTCCCTCTTTATTAGATAGGATATATATATATATATATGAAGATGCTGTGTTTTTCACACATTTCTTGTGTGTCACACACTTCTATGTTCTGAAGCAAAGCACAGACACGTTGCTTGGGCTGGGGAGGGTTACCCTCTGAGAGAGACATCTGTTTTAGTTATACATTTGGCTTCCAAGCCTTTGGAGTCTGGCCACCTTATAATGAAGTGCTTTGGGGACATCAGCAATTAACTCTATCTGGACAGAGTCCAACATGAGTTTATTTAACATAAAATGTTACTTCTTTGTATCTAATAACATTAGAACAATATTCCAGTGTATTAAGAATAGTGAAATTTATTTTCTAAAAATGAGTTTGGGGGATAGTTCCATAAAGAGACACTAGGACAGAACCTCTAGGTGTTTTAGAATCCTTGATATTAGAAACCAATATTTGCTAGGAATTATATAAGCAATTGCTGGAACAACTCCTAGCTGAGAACGGATGGGAAATTCATTTGTGGATATGAATGGTTTCATCTCAATCCTGCCACAAAAGGTAGCACAAAGGAAATCCTAGGAAGAAGGATTTGGTATTTGACAATTAAAATAAAAGTTGAACTGATACCAAAAGCAAAGGGCAACAAACGCAAAAATAAGCAAGTTTGACTTCGTCAAACTAAAATGCTTCTGCTGAACAAAAGGAATCATTAACAAAAATACAAAGGAAACCTACCAATGGGAGAAAATATTTGCAAATTATATATCTGATAAGGGGTTAATATGTATGTTATATAAAACACAACTCAATAACAAACAATCTGATTAAAAAATTAGCAGAGGTTCTAAATAGACATTTCACCAAAGAAGACATAGATGGCCAACAGGTACATGATAAGGTGCTCAACATTACCAATTATCAGGAAAATGCAAACCAAGGCCACAATAAGCTATCGCCTCACACCTGTTAGAATGATTATCATCAAAAAGACAGAAAATAACAAGTGTTGGGAAGGATGTGGAGAAAAGGGAAATCTTGTGTACTTTTGGTGGAAATGTAAATCGGTACAGCCATTATTTAAAACAGTATGCCAATTCCTCAAAAATTAAAAGTAGAATTACCATAAGATCCAGCAATGGTACTTCTGGGTATTTATCCAAAGAAAATGAAAATACAAATTTTAAAAGATATGTATGCTCCCCCATGTTTATTGCAGCATTATTTACAGTAGGCAAGATATGGAAGCAAGCTGTGTTCACTGATGGATGAATAAAAAAGATGTGATATAAAAAAGATATCCTATATAATAAAAGCCAGGAGTTCAACCACTCACTATGATGTGTGCTGACCACCAGGGGGTGGCGCGGAACATGGTGGGCATCGGCAACACGGTGCTGGCAGTGGGCGGCAGTGGAGGCACTGCCTACCTGATGGTCCCCGATGAGAGCAGGACTGCGGCAGGATAGTGGAGCAGGTGAGCAGGCAGCGCCAGGCCAAGGTGGATGCAAGTGGAACTGCAGGGCTGCGAGGCTGGGAGCACGAGCTGGGGCTGCAAGGATAGGGGCACAAGCTGGGTCCCAATTCCCGCAGGTCACCCTGAGGTACCCTACCCGTGCATGAATTCATGCACCAGGACTATACTATATTATATACACACACAATAGAATATTTTTCAGCTATAAAAAAAATATTGCCATTTGTAACAACACAGATGGACCTTAAAGGCATATGCTAAGTGAAATAAGTCAGAACAAGAAAGAAAATTACTGTAAGATGTCACTTATATGTAGAATCTAAAACAAACAAACAAAAAGGAACCCAAGGAGAACAGATTGGTGGTTGCCAGACGTGAGGGCAGGAAGTGGGGGTAAAATTTGTTGAGGGGATCAAAAGATACAAACTTCCAGATGTAAAAAAAAAAAAAGGAGTTATGAGGATATAATATACTTCATGGTCATTATAGTTAGTAATACTGTATTGCATATTTGAAAGTTGGTAAGAGACTGGATCTTAAACGTTCTCATTACAAGAAAAAAATTGTGTGCAGTGATGGATGTTAACTATACTTATTGTGGTGATCATTTCTTAATATATACAAGTATTAAATCTTTATGTGGTATACCTGAAACTAATATAATGTTATTTGTCAATTGTACCCCAGTAAAAAAAAAAAAGATAAAAGTTGAAGAACATTGTAGTATTGAGATTAAGAGGCAGAACATTGGAGACTAGTGTTACAGGTTTAATTGTGTGTTCCTCTACTGCTGCAAAAAGATATTGAAATCCTAACTTCTATTACCTATAAAACTCACACCCACATCTTTCCCCTTCTCCTCCCCTCAGGAGTTCTCTTTGCCTTTATTTCTTCTAAGCTCCAAAGGCTCTTCCTTGGTCTCTGTAACTTGTTTCCTGAGTCCATGCAGGTGAACTGGCTCTTTTGTTTTGCAGCTCACTTCTACCTCTGTGACTTTCTAAATAGACTTCACTTGCATTTGAATCTTGAATCTGAATTCTTTCTTAGCCAGAACTCAAGGACCGAGGTCTAGCATCTGGTGCCATTTTGCATTAACAGCTGTAGAAGAAAAAGAGGCAATGCAGATAGGGAATGCCATGTGATTATTAACTTCCTGCCACAAAATGAGGTACTACTGAAACAAGAATTTTGGGGGGTGAAAAAGACAGATTTTAGGAAATTTTAGAAATTAAGAGGACCGTGGAAGTAGTATAGGGCCACAGAGCAGCAGAAGGCACATGTCCATAGAATGAGGGAGCAGGGAACAGCAAAGTCTATATTTACAAAACAAAGGGAAGGAAGCCTCTCGTCCAGAAGGAGAGGAAGAAAGCCCAAAGGGAATAGGAAAACAATAAGGAAGGAGGGGGGGAGAACCTCACATGTCCTATGTGAGGTTCAACCTTTGAGCCCAGGAGTTACCATAGTAACCAGTCTAAGGGAATAGTGACCAATTAATTAGAGGAAATATCAAGGCACCAGGATCTGCAGCCTTTATAAGCCATAGTGATAGGGAACCCAGTGGGACTCTTCCCCCTCCCCACGTGGGAGTCCGTATTTGTTCTTTAATAAATATCCACCTTTGCTATACCACCTTTTGTCAGTGGATTCATTCTTCGACTCCACCAGACAAAGAATCTGGGACATCCTGCGCAGGGGAACAGCGCATGTTCCAGTCCAAAAATCCTGTGTCACTACCAGAAACTAGGAGAAAGACCCACAGCAGACCATCCCCTAGTACCCCTAGAAGGGGCATAACCCTGGTGACACCTTCATCTTGGATTTCTGGCCTCTGTAACTGTGAGACAAAACACTTTTGTTATTCAAGCCACCTCATTGATGGTACTTCCTTATGGTAGCCTGTACATACACAACTACTATAACTAGAAAAAGGGTGAGTTCAACTGGACACAGAAGGGGATTTGATAGATGCTGAAGCAGTGCCGGAGAGGAAAGCCACACTGGTCTTCCACAGGCAATTACTTCCCAGGAACCGGATCGTTCTGTCAATTGGAATTATACAAGTTTTACTCTTTTGCATTAGACTTCTTACCTTCAGAATTATTTCGTAAGATTCATTCATTTTATCATTGTATTATTAACTTGTCCTTTCTTATTGCTATGAAATATCCATTTTGGCTCTATGGGCATTGGGTCATTTCCAGTTTTTGCTATTATCAGTAAAGCTGCTGTGAACATTCTTGCACATGTCTTTTGTTAAACATTTCCATTGAATATATATACCCAGAAGCAAAATGTTTTATATTGCCAGATATTTTCCTAGCGTAATTGAGCCCATTTATATCTCCACCAGCAGTACAAGAGAGTTTCAGTTGTCTCAAGAATGAACACTCTAGTCTTTTTAATTTTTCCCATTCTGGTAGTTGTGTAAAGGTGTCTCACTGGGGTTTTTAACTTGCACGTATCTGATGATATGTCCATAAGGGTTAGGTTTGTCTCTTGTAAGTAGCAAACACCTGAATTATTTTATTCTACTATGATGAATGTGTATATTACTGAGTTTCATTCATTTACATTATTGTAATTATTGAAATATTTGAATATTTCTAGTATTTTAATTTTGTGTTGTGGCCAAATTGTAACCAAAAGAAAGTTAGGGTAGCAATATTAGCATTAGTGTACTGAAGAGGAGTTAACTACCCAAAGAGAAGTCTACCTTTGTCCTAGCTCCTGGGAGGCAGCCTCCTAACCCTTGGAATTTCCCAAGGAATTGAAGTGTCTTTGATATCCACAATGGGCTCCTTAGACCAGTGGTTGGCAAACTCATTAGTCAATAGAGCCAAATATCAACAGTACAACCATTTATATTTCTTTTGAGAGCCAAATTTTTTAAACTTAAACTATATAGGCAGGTACATGGTTATTAACATAATTAGGGTACGCCTAAGCTGGCCTTTGCTAAAAACTCAAGGGGCCAAAGAGCCACATATGGCTTGCGAGCCACAGTTTGCTGACCACAGCCTTAGACCATACCTGATACTCTATGCTAATGAGGTACCTGAAGATTAGCTGGCCATGCTGAAAAGGCCAACCAGGTGACTGAAAGATTGAGACTTGTAGCTACAAAATATCAGTCTGACCCCTGGGAAGGGGAGGAGCACTGGAGGTTGAATCATGTGGACAATGATGTAATCAGTCTTGCTGACAGGGTTGAACACTGATAAAACTCTGAACACTGAAGATCAGTGAGCTTCCTGATCAGCAATATTCTGAGTATTGTCACACTTTCATCCTGAGAGGATGACAGAAGCTTTGAGTTTGGGACCCTCCTAGATTTCACCCTATGCATCTCTTTGACTTTGTATCCTATTGCTGTAACAGAACTGTAATTGTAAGTATAGCACCTTCAGTGAGTCCTGCCAGTCCATCACATTATGGAACCTGAAGTTCGTATAAAAAAACTCAAATTTATAGCTGGCCAGCAAGTCAGGAGTGAGGGTGGCTCTGGGACCCTGAACTTGCAGCTAGTGTCAAAAATGGAGGCTATGCCCTTAACCTGTGAAGTTTGGCTTACTTTGGGTAGTATTAAAGCATACAGAATTTACAATGAAAAGCATTATTAAGAATGTAGAGGGTCACAATCTTATATAATAAAGGCCCAGCGACTGTTATGGCATAACAACTAGAACGACCCATGACCAGACGACCAGTCGGTAGCTATGATGAGCACTGACCCAGACCTTACTGTTGGCACCCTGACAGCCACGAATCCCGTTCACCTCCACCCCAGACCCTGACAGCAGGGAGGCAGGAGCTGGATACCCCCACCCAGGACCCTGACAGCAGGGAGGCAGAAGCCCCATTCCTCGTGGAATTGGCCATTGGTCAGCTTGCTATCTGCGCCCTGACAGCCCCGAATTCTGTTCACCCGCACTCTGGACCCTGACTGGAGGGAGGTGGGAGCCGGATGCCCAGATACCTGAATTCCCTTTCAATGTGCACAAATTCGTGCACTGAGCCACTAGTATTACAATAAAATAATGTATTTCTCAAGAAAAATAAACACTTTAGTAAAATAACCTTAAAATATAAGAAACAAAAACTGCGAGAATAAGATAAAAATTTTAAGTCCTAATTATAGTGGCAGATATTAATGTACTTATACTAATTGAAGGGTCAGGCAGATAAAAAAAAAAAGTAGCTCTGATGTAGAAAATATGGACAACATCATTAACAATTTTGATTTATCTATTTAACACAGCATAACTAGAAAATGCATATTTTCCAGCATGCATGAAACATTAAAAAAACTGACCATGGTGCGAAGTTATGAAGACAATCTCAATAAATTTCAAAGAAAATGGTATTATATATGACTTATGGAAACCTGAGGCTGTGCCCTTTATTCTGTAGAAAGTTCACTGTTACCTGTGTTCATTTCTCAAGGAAGAGACATCTGGTACACTAAATGAAGTTGCTTGAGGCAATGACACTCCCTTTTAATACATGTAATTACAGGATGTGTGGAAATCTAGGAAGCTATTAAAGTTTGACTCTGATGGCCTGTCAACTTGATATTGGAGATTCATCATCAGTGTATGTATGTATGTGTGTACATGTGCATGTGATTTACTATCTAAGTTGACCTTACTCTCAACTTCAACTCCTTAGTTTGTTTGTATCTCTCCCTTGACTGTCTATCCCTTGATCTTCTTGGGAGGCTGCTGGCATAACTGTCTCAGTAATTAATCTTATGGAAAGTCTCATCAATGATGCTGAACAGAATAATGAATCTCAATATGCACAAATGTGTAATATTAACATATAGCTTGAGGGTATTGTTCTTTAATTGTCTTTCTTTAACAGAAGTATAATTTGTTTCAAGACTGCTTCAATTGATCTTCAAGTGATTCAAAAATGTTTAATTGCAAGATGAAATCCATTTGAAGATTGAAAAATGAAAAATGATTCTGGGACCATGAATAAAATCTTGAGAGCCTCCCTTTAGAAAAATAAGTCTTTTGACATGTGTGTGTGTGTGTGTGTGTGTGTGTGTGTGTGTGTATGTTAACCTATACAATGCTATACAATACTTTGTATCAGTGCTTTTCAAACCTCAATGTGTATGCATATCACCTTGTTAAAATGCAGATTCTGTGAAAGTGAGTCTGGGGAGAAGGCCAAGAGTCTGCATTTCCAACAAGTTCCCAGATGACACTGTACTGTTGCCCTGCACACCACACTTTCTGCTTCAGAGCTCTATATTACACTGAACTGTGCTTTCCTATTTAACTTGTGCAAGGATTAGACTGTTCAGATTTTTTTTATTACTTTATTGATTAAGGTATCACATATTTGTCACCATCCCCCCCATTCCCATCCCAAACCCCCCCACACGCATGCCCCCATCCCCCTGTTGTCTGTGATCACTGGTTAGGCTCATATGCAAGCACACAAGTCCTTTGGTTGATCTATCTCCCTTTAACCCTGATTATTTTAAAATATTTTAGTAACTAAAAAATATTTCTGAGAAAATTTGAGACAAAAGAGAATTTAAACATGGCGGTCAATGAATGATGCATATAGAACACACACATTTGTTTTTAGGTTTGTAATGTATTTGAGAAGACTATCTTTTCAACAAAGATGCTCACATATTTGTGTAGAACAAAGCAGTTATTTGTTTTAACTTGATTTTGCACCACTTACCAGTAGATGGCAGTACATATTCAATCTTACTGAAAGAGTTTTTGTTATAAAAAGAATAGCCCCTAACTTTTAAGTAGTCTTTCTATAAGAGCTCCCCAAACCCCACGACTGGATTCAGAACCCTTATTTGCAAATACCTTTATTTTATATCAGTTCTAAATGTTTGTTCTTATTCCACTTCAATGATAATATATATTTTCATGTTAGGGAATCAGAAAACCACACCCTATAAGGTAAGATAGGAATAGTAGTCTAGTAGATAGAGATTTAGTTCACATTTGTGTATTAATTTGGGTGTATAGGGGAAAGTGTTTCTTTTTTAAAGTAGCTATAAATTTAAAAAAAATCTGGAAGTTGGTAGAAAGAGACATGTTGAAAAGGGTTTTTTCAAGTGGAATTATAAAAGGAGGAAAGAGACTATTGTAATGAACCATAGATCTCCAAGTATTCCAAGATTAGACAAAAAGGATATTCACTTATTGGGATATTGGGAAGTGTAAATAAGGCTAAAAAGAACAGAATGTGGGGGAGTGGATGGAAGGTGGGATTAGAGGGTAGATTAGAGTGTGTATTTATCTGAGGCTGCCTAGTCTCAGGAGGGACTGACAGTTAAGGAGGAGTTTTATGCTGCCTCAGGATAAGGGTGGGTCAAATTCAAGGGCTGGAGGAAGGTGAGAGTCTTACCCAAACTTTGATTAATAAGCAGTCTGTTCTGATGAATCAGTGGTGACAAGCAATTCAGCTAATCATGAATAAGGCACAGTGGGAATTTTGTCTGGCCTTGTCATAGGTAAACCAGTGGAGCATCCAGGAGCCTTACTTAACTCACATAGGAAAGGTTGGTTCTTTGGAGTAAGACACTTCCTGGAACACAAAAATATGTGTTTGTTGCTTGATTTTAAAAGTTGTTTTCCAGGATCACTGGATTCTGGTAAAGGTCAATGTTTTTATAAGTAAAAAGTCTTGATGAAGAATTGAAAAATATAAGAACAAACAAACACAAAAAAACAGCAAGAGGATTCATTTTGGTAGTAATTTCTTCTATAAATATTTACTGGGAATTCAAGCAATGGGCAATATGGGCTCTTTTCCTTAAAGAGCCACATGTTATAATAAAAAATGCACCCCAGGGATCTTTCTGCATATCTGCCGGGGCTGACCATCAGTCCCCGAACACTGATGAACAGAATACCTGACATAGTTTCACTGGGAAAGAGAGGGCTAAGGGGTTGCCTGGCTCAAGGAACCAAGCAGCCTCAATTGCCTGCCTTGTTAGCCTTTTATTGTAGCAGCAGTTTGAGATAAAGTTTATCTTTTAGATACAATCAGCAAGGTAAGTAATCTTGGGAGGACACATGTGTTTGTAGTGTCTTTTAAGCAAGGACACCCAAAGATTAAGCATAAGGATTCCAGTAAACACCCAGGGGATCTGCTGGTGCACAGACTTGTTTGGAAAGGTCAAGGAATAATTAGGGGCACCGCCTTCGGCACTCCCCTAAGTTGGAATTCTGATAAACCAGGCAGGTGGCTTTCCTCTCTCACACTTCCCTTTTCTCAGAATGTCCTCCTTACAAACTTTCCAACCAAGCCTCATGTCCTCCCCAACACATATCCAGTGCATGGGCATGCTATAACTATTTATGTAATTAAAAAAAAAAGATTTTGTTTTTTCCTACATTATCTAGGTTCATAAGTCAAAATAGGTGCTTAAAAATGTTTGTTAGATAAAGACATGGATTGTGCATTAAACATGCCATTACATATTTACATATTTGGTCTGGACTAGATAAGAGTTTACCTAAGAGTTAATTTTCCCAAAATGTTTCATTTTTGCTTATGGATGAAATCCTCTCAGATGTTTACTATAAAGTCTAAATGTTAAAAGTTGAAAGTCTAATTATTCTCTTTCTAGAGGTCCTGTGATGGCTTACACTTTTTTCAATTAAAAACCCAAGGTTTATGGACATAAACTGAAAGAATGAAGAAATATTTCAAGTCCTGTTCCTAAGATCAAGATATCAAAAAGAACCTTCCCTTCCACATCTACTTAGGAAGGGGCTGTGGTTACCAGTGGAGAGTGTAAGTCTTGGAATCATAATTTATATCTAGACATCATATATATATATATTTCATATAATAAACACCATCAACGACTTTTAAGGGTCACTGAGTTCTGGTAGTTTTATAACAAAATTCTTACAGATATAAGACCTTTACAAGTTCACATAACTGTGAAAACAGAAAGAGGGCAGAGATGATTTTGAGCAAATTCATTTAGTCAAAATTCATTATAGAATAATTGCTCTGTTCCAGGAATAGGGCCACGCGATGGGAAGTGCAAGGCTAAATAAAATGTGGTCCCTGCCCTTGACTATTTGCCACCTAAAGGAGCCAAGTGATATAAAGATCATGACAGCATTCTGTCTGATCACAGGGGAAACAACAGGGAGGTGTGGAAAATTCTTCAAAGAGGGGAGCTGGCTGTCAAGAAAGGCAGTGTGGCAGAAAGGGCTAGATATTTTCTAAACATGTATACCCCTTTTTCCACAGAATGAAGTTGGTGCTGGGAGGGTGTCTCCAGCCAGGGTCTGCATCTTCCAGTCCCCCTTGTATCCAGATGAGGCCATATGTTTCTACCAGTGAGAACTGTCCCCAGTAGAAGGTGAGCAGAAGAGATGTGTGCCGCCTCTGGACTGGGCTTCTCTACTCTTTTTCCTGCCTTTTCTGCCTGAAAGCAGAGAACGTTGAGGCCCCAGTGGATTATGGATCCACTATATGGAAGAAACCTGGGTCCCTGAGACACAGTGTGGAAAAAAGATACCTACCATATAAGAATATTTTTATGTGGGTAAAAAAAATAATGTGATATTTTTCCCATTGATTCTTAGAAAGAGTTAAAGGGAGGGAGGAGGGGGTGAAGGGAGAGAAAGAGGGAAACATTGCGTGATTGTGCCCTGACCAGAGCCAGGGATCAAACTGCAACCAAGGTACATGCCCTTGACCAGGAATCAGACCTGCAATCCTTTGGTCCATGGCTGACATTCTAACCATGGAGCAAATGGCCAGGGCATAAAATTATATTTTAAGCCATTTAAATTTTGAATAATAGTTTATAGCAGTTACTATTATTCTAATTACTATAGCAGTTGCTCCTAAGTTAAGTTATGACAAGTTTATTTACATGGGTCAAATAATTAGAAATTGCCAGGAACCGTATACATCTCTTCCAGTTTTCAGTTTATATAGCTAGACATAAGCACGGAGGACTGATGGACACACAGCTAATTAGAATCTTGGACTTTCCTACTGCAATGTCCTTTTGTTTTGTTTTATTTTTAATGCCATGACTTTTTATTTAACATTTATGAAAATTACCCAATCTAACTTTTAAAATTACTGTAAGCCTATTTCTCTATAGTGAATGATCTGAGAACAAGTTGTTTAGATTTTCCTATAGTCAATCATCTTCTCTGTGGTGAAAATAGGTATTTTTTCATCCAAATATCTAGGTTTTAAGCTAGAATATTTATTTTATCTTATCTGAATCACTTAAAATATACCCCACATCTATTATATCTTCTCTGATGTGAGGAGATCCCAGTACTCCTTGGTAGAAAGGATATTAGCCTGGAAATAAAAAGTACATACAATTTAAACACCTGTAGTATACTTACTAGATGTCTCTATAACCATCCTGACCAACTTACATTTTTTCAAAGAATGATTGTTACCTAAGTCTCCCCAGTTCTCCCCTTTGAGGAACATGGTAGAATTGTACCTCAGGATCTCTTTCCTAGTATTTATGAGTGGGAATTATGTGACTAGTTTTGTTCAATCATTTGTGAGTAGAAAATACATTCAGGCTGTTACTTCCAGGCTATAGATATTATTGTCTGAGAGGATTCTTTCTCTGGCACAGAGATAAGCAATGTTCAAGACTAGGGCTGCTCCATCAGCTTTTGTCTTTGAATGAAGGTGTCAATTCCCTCACAACCTATGGTGAACCTGTAGCAAGAGCAAAGAATGAACCTTTGTTGTTTTAGGCCTTTGGGATTTTTGAGGTCATTACTGCAATACCAACTAGCCTGTCATGACTGAAATAATGGCACTTCTGATTTATCAGTGTGACCCTGAAAAATTAATTAAATCTCTTGGATTTCAAACCTATTACTATTGGGAAATGAACTGATACTTGGAGACTAAATTAGATAATAGTTGTGGAAAATACTAGACTAGGAGTCAGAAAGTCTGAGTTTTGCTATCTACTCTGCCACTAACTTGTAAAACTTGGGAATTTATTTTTTCTCTCTCACTTATTCACAAAACATTTCCTAAGCACTTATGACGATTACGTACTAGAAGACAAATATGCATGGAACATAGTTCTTTTCCTCACAAGAGCTCACAGCTACATGGGATAGACAGATGTAAATAAATATAGAAACGTATTAACAGCCAAAGTGGATGTAAGTGCAGGTTACCCAGATTTCTGGCTTGGATGAGTTCTGATGCCTTTAACTAAAAAATCACAGGGAAAATAAAATTTCACCTAATTGGAGCTTAACTTCTCCTAATTGGAGCTTAACTTACTCTTTTCTTTTTTAAATATGGAAGATAAACTAGGAAGTCTTTAAATTGTCAAGTAGTTCCAAGGTTAACGATTTGGTGATCCTAAAACATTTAGTAAAAGAAAATAAACTACTATGAAATAAGATATTATTGGTAGAAATGTTGGCTGCCAAAAAATGCAGTGTTATAACAAGGGCCCAGTTAGTGCTGAATAAAGGAAGATGATTATTTGCAGGCCTTTGCTTGACCTTTTCTTTTAAAACACAGTCCAGTGTCTTGCCCATTGTTTGTTTTCAGAGAGCATAATACACTTTACGTTTCTGCCTCACTTATGAACGGTTATAAACTCAGTCTATTTTGTCTTCTTTTATTTATCTCACGTTGTCTTTCCTCATATTTAAAAAAATAATAATTAAGTGCACACTGATCCTGATTTTCTTTCCATCTACTTTTTGTTAACTTTGAATTCTAATATAGAAATAAATTATGTAGTTATACAGTTTAATACCTGAGAGAATATTTTTTTGCGAGGTGAGGATTATACTGTTAATCACACAGTTAATTGGTTTAAAAGTGCTTTCAAATATCAAGGTGAAACCCAATATGAAACTATTCAGTACTATACAAGGCAATTTCCCAGCCACCATCTGCATTTCTTATTAACTCGGGCATTATACTCTTCAAGTTGCCTTAGACTGTTTTCTGTGCACTTACATGTTTTCTGAGGATTAACTTTAAAAAATATATTATTAATGACTAAAAATCATCAGTGACATTTCAGGGAGGCCCAGAGCTGTAAAAGCAATTGGAGTCAAGACAAAAGTTATCAGCCAGAATAAAAAGGGCTAAGAGATCACAGACATTGGCTGAATTCTCTCTCCTTAGAGAGGGCTTCGTCAGAACAATACCTGCACTGCTGCCAAGATTAATGAAATTGCTAAATCGGGAACATGACAAAGACTTTGAATGCTGTTTAATGAAGAAGATGGAGAAAAATATAGCCATCGGGTAGAGACAAATGCTGTTTCTAGACTGACATTGTGAGTAACTTTTTATTTTATGAATGCATACTTTTAGATACTTTTTTCTATAAATTATTTAGTTACCCTTCATATTGATATTGTATGTGAAATGTACACGCCTGGTTTTATTTATTTATTTATTTATTTATTTATTTATTTATTATTGAATTGATTGGGGTGAAGCTATATAGGTTTCGAGTGCACACTTTTATAATACATCATCTGTATGTTGATTTGTGTGTTCACCACCCAAGGTCTTTTCCTTTCATCACCATTTATGCCCCCTTCACTTTCTTCTGCCTGCCTCTATCTGCCTTTCCTTTTGTTAATCGTTAATCACCACACTGTTGTCTGTGTCCATTATGAGTTTGTAGTGTTATTTTTGTTTTGTTTTGTTTTGATTTTGCTTAATCCTTTCACCTTTTCTTCACCCGGTATCCCAAACCCCCTTCCCATCTGACAACTGTCAGTCTGTTCTCTGTATCTATGAGTATGTTTCTATTTTTTTTTTCTTTATTTTGTTCATTAAATTCCACATATAAGTGAAATCATCTGGTACTGATCATTCTCTGATTGGCTTATTTTACTTAGCATAATACTCTCTAGGTCCATCCATGCTGTTGCAAAAGGTAAGATTTCCTTCTTTTTTATGCTCAAGTAATATTCCATTGTGTAAATATAACACAGTGTTCTTATCCACTCATCTACTGATGGACACTTGAGCTGCTTCCAAATTTTGGCTATTGTAAATAATGCTGCAATGAACATAGGGATGCATATATTCTTTAAAATTAGTGTTTTGGGTTTCTTCAGGTATATTCCCAGAACTGGAATCACTGGGTCATAAGGCAGTTCCATTTTCAATTTTTTGAGGAACCTCCATACTGTTTTTCACAGTGTCTGTACCAATCTACATTTCCACAAGCAGTGCACGAGGGTTCCCTTTACTCTACATCCTGGCCAGCACTTGTTTGTTGATTTATTGATGTTAGCCATTCTGACAGGTGTGAGATGATACCTCATTGTGGCTTTAATTGCATTTCTCTGACGATTAATGACCTTGAGCATCTTTTCATATGTTCATTCGTCATCTGTATGTCCTCTTTGGTGAAGTGTCTATGCAGGTCCGTTGCTCATTTTTTAATTGGATTGTTTGTTTTTTGGTATTGAGTTGTGTAAGTTCTTTATAAATTTTGGATATTAACTCCTTATCAGATGTATAATTGGCAAATATGTTCTCCCATTCAGTGGGTTCTCTTTTTGTTTTGTTGATGGTTTCCTTTACTGTGCAAAACCTTTTTAGTTTGATGTAGCCCCATTTGTTTATTTTTTCTTTTGTTTCCCTTGCTCTAAGAGTATATCAGAAAAAAATATTGCTATAAGAAATGTCTGAGATTTTAGTGCCCATCATTAGAGGAGTGGATAAAAAAGCTATGGTGCATCTTCTAGGATTTTTTTATGGCTTTGAGTCTTACATTTGTCTTTAACCCATTTTGAGCTTATTTTTATGTATGGTGTAAGACAGGGGTCTAGTTTCATTTTTTAAAATGTATTTGTCTATTTTTTCCAACATTATTTATTGAATAGACTGTCTTTTCCACATTGCATTTTTATACCTTTTTTGTCAAATATTAATTGACTATAAGGTGTGGGTTCATTTCTGGGTTCTCTGTTCTGTTCTATTGATCTATATGTCTGTGTTTATGCCAGTGCCATGCTGTTTTGATTACTATGGCCTTGCAGTATAGTTTGATATCAGATAGTACGATTCCTCTAAACTTTGTTCTTCTTTATCAAGATTATGTGGCTATTTGGGGTCTTTTATGGTTCCATATAAATTTTTGGAATATTTGTTTAATTCTGTGAAATACACCATTTGGTATCTTGATAGGAATTGCATTGGATATATAGCTTGCTTTGTGTAGTATGAATATTTTAATAATGATAATTCTTCCTATCCATGAGCATGGAATATGCTTCCACTATTTGTGTCTTCTTCAACTACTTTCTTTAGTGTTTTACATTTTTTCAAATACAGGTCTTTTACATCCTTGGTTAAATTTATTCTTAAGTTGTTTTTTATGCAATTGTAAATGGGATTGTTTTCTTAGTTTCCCTTACTGATAGGAATTGTTGGTGTATAAACATGCCACTGATTTCTGAATATTAATTTTGTGTCCTGTTACTTTACTGAATTCATTTATAAGTTCCAGTAATTTTTTTTTTTTTTTTTTGTGTGTGTGTGTGTGTGTGTGTGTAACCCTTAGGGTACTCTATGTCCTCTGCAAATAATGACAGTTTTAGTTATTCCTTTTCAATTTGGATTCCTTTTACTTCTTTTTCTTGTCTGATTGCTATGGCTGATAGTAGTTTTGATCATAAATGGGTGCTGGATTTTATCAAATGCTTTTTCTGCATTTTTTTCTTTTTTTTTGTGATTTTTATCCTTCATTTTGTTTATGTGATGTATTTATTGATCTGTGAATATTGTACCAACTTTGCATTCCCAGAATAAATTGTGGTGTATGATGTTTTTAATATATTGCTGGACCTGGTTTGCTAATATTTTGTTGATAATTTTAACATTTATGTTCATCATGGACTTTGGTCTATAATTTTCTTTCTTTATAGTGTCTTTATCTGGTTTTGGAATTAGTATAATTCTGGCCTCTTCTTTTCTGTTGAGTTTTTTGGAATAGTTTGAGAAGGGTAGGTGTTAGTTCTTCTGTGAATGTTTAGTAAAACTTGCCTGTGAAGCCATCCGGTCCAGGACTTTTGATTGTTGGAAGATTTTGGATTACTGTTTCAATTAGTTGTAATTGGTGATGTTAGTGAAAGAGAACATAACTTGCTCTTTCTTTACTATATATATTTTACTTTGTGCTAGAATTTTCTAACATTCTCAGGAATTTATATAAATAATGAAACTCACTTTTTACTATCATATTTCCTATTAAAAGGAGAGTTGATGTGTTACATAAACAAGGCTCACCAAACTAAATCCCTTACCATCTTTATTTCCAGCCCTGAACATGGCTTTTCAAACTCCAGACAGATCAGCCATCTCTTTCCAGTCTTAACTCTTATAGAAATTTTGGAGAACTCAAAAGAGGATAATGGACTAGAGGCCAGAGTATATTAGACCTACCAAGTGGAAAGGAACCTGACATAATAAACTTTATGATCAGTGGCAATGTTTATAACTAAGCACAAATGTGGATAAAGAGTGAAAATATGGGAATTAAAAGTGCTGGACTGGGAGTCAAGGATCCTGCATTTTAATATTGATTCTATAATACCATTAACAAGCTAATCTGCCATAACAAAGACACCATAAAATACAGTGGCTGAAACAAGATAGAATTATTTTTTTCTTTTTACTTAATAGGTCATAGATTAATCGTTCAGAGATAACAATGTGGCTTTGCCATTTTCAAGATATGGCTTCCTAGATTGCTCACATTATTATTAACATTTTCAATTTAGTAGAAAGGGAGAGGAAAAAGAACAGGGCAAGAGACTTGGTCTTTAAAATAATGTGAAGTTATACTCATTATTTCCATTTATATCTCATTGGCTAAAACCTAGTTATAAAGTACACATCTCCTGTGTTGTACACTTTCAAGGGGTCCCATTTGCATTGTGTTTTGTGTGCATGATGCCAACTGCTCGTGTGCAGATTGGCAGCCCTGGTAGGTGGCTTCTACTACAAGACACATGTTATAGGCAGAATTTGCAACCTATGACCTTTACCCCCAATGCTACTCCAATGGATATGTTTCATAATATGCCAAAAGGGATGTAATTATTGTTACTCATCATCTGACTTTAACTTATGTATATTAACCTAGATTATCTAGTTGGGTCTAATATAACCCCAGGAGCCCTTAAAAGCACAAATCTTTCTCTGCAGAGGGGAAGCCAGACATTCGAAGCGTGGAGAAAAATTCAATGTGCCATTGTTGACTTGAAGAAGAGGGGCCGCATATTAAAGAAACAGAGACTTTAATTTTAAAAATTACAAGGAGCTCAGTTCTGCCAACCATCTAACTGAGATTAGAAACTGATTCTTTCTGAGAGTCTCCAAGTAAAATTCTAGCCTAGCCACCATCTTGATTTAGGCTTTGTGTGGTCCGGAGTAAATAATTCAGCTGATTCCACCTGGACTTCTTGTCTATGGAACTGTGAGCTAATAAATGGGTGTTATTTTAAGCTGTTAAATTTTGATAATTTATTATGGCAGCAATAGAAAGCTAATTTAGGAAACTTTGAAATACAGTCTTTAGCTATAAAGTCAAATGCTTCTCTACTAAAGGGAAGGAGGAGAGAATGTATATTGAGGATAACCAGTGGACTCTGCAGCATAACTATTAGCAAAATTTTAGCCTCAGGTTATTTATCTGTGGAGGTTTGACCTAACCAGAGGCTCTCTGTGTTTTTTTTTTTTTTTTGTTTGTTTGTTTGTTTTTTTTTTACTGTGATGTGATATTATGGCTGCACTAAAGACATAGTAAAGCGTATTTTTCTATGCAGATTGTCCTGCATAGACTATCTGAGCAGTCATCTCACCTTCTGTTTGTTTGCCCATCAAGAAGCCTGCTCACTCTAGGCAGCTTGATTCTCCTCCTTGCTTTGCATCAAAGCTCTACCAATCTACTTAAGTTAAAAGAAAAAATAGCAGCATTAATGTCAATAATAATAATGAGAAAAACAATAGGATACCTTTCATGAATTGAGTGAGTTGGCATAATTTTTATGGACTTAACTATGCTCCGTTTCCTAGGATGAAATTAGAATTCAGACTAATATTTTAAATATGGAGGTGATTCCAATTAGCATAGCCTTCAGGGCTGATGGTTAACTCCTGTGGCCAGATCACTAGATACAGTAGTGAAAGAGGGAGGCAAAGCCAGAGAGGGGGTGGAGTGGGGAGCAGGAGAGGAAGGAGAAAAAGAAGCTGCTTTAGCCTTTCAGCCAATTGTTTTTTCACAAATAGAAGGGAAAAGCAAAAATGTTTTGCATACATACAGAAAAGAAGAATAGAACTCCAATCTCCAAGAGGAAAAATGGAATTTGGATTGATATAATTTCTTCTTTCTATTCTTCCCCTCAAGCTTAGTCTACCATATTCATCACTATGAAAGACACACACACACACACACACACACACACACACACACACACACACACATTAAATTGAGTGGCAGAGTATAGTAAATTTCTCATTAGATCTGATCCAAATTAGTATTTACCTCCAAGGCATAGAAGTCATTGCTTAGTTTCAGACTCAGGTGAGTCTTCTCTTAAAAGCTGCAACATGAAACATAATGGATTTCCAGCATACGGTAAAAACTGATTAAGCAATTGTGTCTAAGGTTACAACCTTCTTCACCACTAGCTTTCGATTTTGCTTTTGTTTCATTTAAGATCTTGTAAGACCTTAATTTCCTCCAATAAAAGTTTATTTAAGAAATAAAACTCCTTAAACTCTGAAAGGACTCATAAAAATTCAGGTCTGCCTCCCCTCTAAAATGCTAACCAAATTTCAAGTAATGCAATAAAGTAAAATTAAGCTTTTTAAAATTTTTCAAATATCTTCCTAGACAGGGTTGGAGTTTAGTTCATTCGTTTGTTTGAATTTTATCCCAAAGCACCTGATGAGTCAGAAATCTTCTTAAGAGAATATAGCCCTCCATAGTTTTGGGCTCATCATTTAATAACTATGGAGTCTCAGACTTAGGGAAGTTAAAGTTTTTGTTATTTTAATGCCTTTCCATTAAAAAAAATCGCATGGGACTTAGTTATAAGATAGTAGATTTTAAGAAAACCATTCTTCATATTTTCAGGACAATTGGGCCTGCCTATCTGTATTAAAACCACTGAAGAGGCCTGTTTTGAGTTGAATGGTATGCCCCCCCAAAGATGGCGAAATCTAACTCCGAGCACCTGTGGATGTAACCTCATTGAGAAATACAGTCTTTGCAGATGATCAAGTTAATGTGAGTTCTAGGGTGGGCTCTATCCAATATGACTGTGTCCTTATAAACAGCGGGAACCTGGACCCAGAGACAGACCCACATACAGGAAAGATGACATAAAGACACAGGGAGAACATCACTGTAAACCAAGGCAGGACTGAGGCTACCAGAAGCGGGGAGAGAGGCATAGAATAGATTCACCCACACAGACCTGCTGACACCTGCATTTTGGATTTTTAGCTTCCAGAGCTCGAGGCAATAAATGTTTATTGTTTAAGCCACCCAGTTTCTGGCACTTTTATGGCATCCCTGGGAAACTGCTATAAGGCAAAAGGTTAACTCTTTCTTGGAAATAAATCTATGCTAAATGATAGGAAATCCAACTTACCTTCTGTTCAATAAAAATAGACATAAAAAATAGAAAGAATAGCTTCTTGAACTAGAAATGTGCTAAAAATGCTTAAAATAAAATATCAATTGTTCCTAAGTTAATTTAAAAATATACCATAGGTTTTGTTTTTCTGGAACTATGAAAATAGATTCTAAAAAGTTTATGTGGGGAAAAAATGAAGCAAGTAAAAACAGGCAGGGACACGCTGATAAAGAGAGACATGTAACAACCACGAAATTAAAGGCTTAAAGAAGCAGAATTTATTATCTTACATTTTTGTTTTTTTATTCCTTACCCAAGAATATATTTATTGATTTTAGAGAGAGGAAGAAAGAGAGAAAGAGAGAGAGAGAGAGAGAGAGAGAGAGATCAGTTGCTTCCCATACATTTCCCAACCAGGGATTGAACTCACAACCTAGGTATGTGCCTTAACCAGGAATTGAACCCACAACCTTTTGGTGTATGGAACAATGCTCCAACTAACTGATCTACATGGTCAGGGCACTCTTACAGTTTTTGTAAGTTATAAATACAGCCATGGCTTAACTGAATTCTCTGTTCAGAATGTAACAGGTTGAAATCAAGGTGTTGACTGGAATTTATCATCAGCTTGGAGTCCCCTTCCATGTTCCTTCAGGTTATTCACAGAATTAAGTTTCTTGAGCTTTAGTACTGTCTCCATTTTCTTGCTGGCTGTGGGCTAGGGGTTGTTCTCAGCAACTAAAAGTTGCTCACATTTCTTGTCATATGTCTCCTTCTATCTTCAAAACAAGCCATGGAGAATTTTCTCTTGCTTTGAACCCCTTTCTTCAAGAAGAGTCCAGTCCCTTTTAAAGGTTTGCCTGATCAGATCAGTCCCACCTTGGCTAATCTCTTAAGGTCAACTGTGTAACATAATGTAACTTAATCATGGGAGTGAAATTTCATCATATACCCAGGTCCCTCCCACACTCAGGGCTGGGGGATTATACAAGGACATGAGTCACTGGTGTTTATCTTAGAATTCTGCCTACCACAATGCACAAGGCATTTATACAGGGCACTTTACATATGTGGTCAAATTTGATATTCATAGAAACTCTGTGAGGTAGGGTTATTATTGCAGTGTACAGGTAAGTTACTTCGCTTTGTAGAGGTTCACAAAAGTTATGCAGTGTTCCTAGGATGATCCTGGTCACAACTGGCATTCAGGACCAGGTGTCCTTTACTCTGTGTTTGTGCTGTGCACCAGTGATTGTCAAATACTGGTCAGTTGCACTGTGCTGGTCCATGAACACATTTTCATTCAGCAATGATAAATCAAGAAAATAAGAACAACATCATGAGTTTTCCAGAAAACTAATTTAATTTAATTTGTAGAGCTATCTTTTATTCAAGGTTGTGTACCTTCCTCCACTTTGGTCTTTATTTTCGAGTATGAAATGATTATGATAATAAATGGAGCTTTTTGTTTGTTTTTAAGTGTCTTTACTTGGAAAGAGTAGAGACAGACCCTTGTGTAAGTCTCTAATATAAAAAAAATAGTCTGTAGAATCCAAATGTCTGGAAATTAAAGCTCTACAGCCTCCCTTGTTATTGGAACACTTTTATATCTTTTATTGACCCTCCAAAAATGATACTCTCTTACAAACATCTTTAATGTTCCTACTTGGCCAGCAAAACAAAACAAAACAAAAAAACAAAAAACAGCACTGATTAAATCATCTGTCTGCTTGATGCCTGCTCCAGAAGAGCTGAAATAAAAATTAAAAAAAAAAGAAATAACAAACATTTCACTTTGTTTTTTAACTAATTTCTTTTTGACTTAGAAAACATTGTACATAATTAATATATACAACTTGTTTGGAGATAGGTATACATCTGTAAAAGACATCACCAATGTACTCCATAATCCTATCCCTCTTCTCCAAAAATTTACCCTCATCCTTTTGCTTTTGCTGTTGCTACTGCTGATTTTGTGATAGAAACATTTGACACCTGATATACCCTCTTAGAATATTTTAAAGTATGAAATACAGTATTTTTAATTCTAGGCACAATGCTGTATAGTAGGTCTCTAGGAGTTACCTTACATAATTAAAACTTTGCACCCCTTGGGTAATACCTCCTGTTTCCTCCTCTCCACTACTGCCATTAGCAACCATTCCATTCTCTGTTTCTATGACTTTGGCTATTGTAGGTTAACCATATAAGTGGTATTATGTAGTATTTGTCCTTCTGTTCTGGCTTATTTCACTTAGCATAATGCCCCCAGGTTCATCCATATTGTCATAAATGGCAGGATTTCCTCTTATTTATGACTGAATAATATTTCATTATATTATATTATATTATATTATATTATATTATATTATATTATATTATATTATATTAATCAGTATATTAGTATTCTAATATATAAAAAGCCAGGGACCATCATGACCTAAATGACCAGATGGATGACCAAACAGCAGGCTGCGTGGGATGACCAGGCCAGCAGGGGGGGTTAGTGAGGAACAACCAAATGACTGAACAGCAGACTGTGTGGGGCAACCAGGTTGGCAGGGGGGTTAGTGAGGGATGACCAAACGATTAAACAGCAGGCTGTGTGGGGCAACCAGGCTGGCAGTGGGGGGGGGGGGGAGTTGGGGACGACCAGGCGGGCGGGGGGCAGTTGGGAGTGACAAGGCCAGCAGGGGTGCAGTTGGGGGCAACCAGGCTGGCAGGGGGGCAGTTGGGGGTGACCAAGGCTGGCAGGGGGGGGGGCAGTTAGGGGCAATCAGGCAGGCAGGCAGGTGAGCAGTTAGGAGCCAGTGGTCCCAGACCCAGCAGTCAGACATCCCCCGAGGGGTTCCGGATTGGAGAGGGTGCAGGCTTTGCTGAGGAGACCCACTGCCCATGCACAAATTTTGTGCACTGGGCCTCGTGTGTGTGTGTGTGTGTGTGTGTGTGTGTGTGTGTGTGTGTGTGTATAATCTCACATTTTCTTTATCACTTAATTTGTAGATGGACATTTAGGTTGCTCTTATGCCTTGACTATTGTGAGTAATGCAATGACTGTGGGGGTGCAGATATCTCTTGGAGATGCTGATTTCAATTCCATGGAATTGCTAGATTATAGAGTAGTTCTACTTTAACTTTTTTGAAGG
This sequence comes from Eptesicus fuscus, assembly GCF_027574615.1. Classification (NCBI taxonomy): domain Eukaryota; kingdom Metazoa; phylum Chordata; class Mammalia; order Chiroptera; family Vespertilionidae; genus Eptesicus; species Eptesicus fuscus. Next base: position 53,112,488 of record NC_072481.1, on the reverse strand, counting down.
ACCTCCATACTGTTTTCTATAATGGCTGTACCAGTTTACAGCCACCAATAGTGCTTAAAGTTTCCCTTTCTCTATACTCTTAGCAACATTTATCGTCTTTCTTTTTGATAAAAGCCATCCTAACATGTGTGAAGTTATATATCATTGTGGTTTTGATTTGCATTTCTCTGATGATTAATGATATTGAACACCTTTTTATATATCTGTTGACTGTTTGTGTTCCTTCTTTGGGGAAATGTCTACTTATCTCCTTTGCTTATTATTTAATTGAGTTATTTGGTGTTGTTTTTTTTTTACTATTTTTGTAGGAGTTCCTTTTACATTTTGGAACATTTTAGTTTGACATAATCTCAATTGTCTATTTTTGCCTTTATTCCCTGTGTCTTTAGTATTACATAGAAGAAATCACTGCAATTTTACTGAATTTTTTAGTTCTGACAGTTTTGGTGGAGTGTAGTGTTTTCAACTTAAAGATAATATTCTCTGCAGATATAATGTTACTTCTTCCTATTTAAATTATTTTTTTCCTTTTCTTGCCTAATTGCTCTGGGTAGGACTTCCAATATTATGCTAAATAGGAGTGGCAAGAGTGGGCATGATTATTTTGTTCCAGACATTAGAGGAAACACTTTCACTTTTTCACCATTGAGTGTAATGTTACCTCTGAGCTTTTCATATATGACCTGATTGTATTAAGGTATGTTATTTCTATACCTAATGTCTTAAGAGTTTTCATCATGAAAGAGTGTTTATTCTTTTCAAAGAATTCTTCTGCATCTATTTCAATGAGCATGTAATTTTTTATTCTTCATTCTGTTAATGTGGTATAGAACACTGATTGAATTATGTTATGTTGAACCTCCCTTCCTTCTAACTGTGATAAATCTCAGTTAGTCATGATAGGTGATCCTGTTAACATGCTGTTGAATTTGGTTTGCTAGTGTTGATTTTTCAGGATCTATGTTAATCAGGTTTATTAGCCTGTAGTTTTCTTTTTATGTGGTGTCTTTGTCTAGCTTTGGGATCTGAGTAATGCTGGCCTCAAAAGCTGAGTTTTGAAGTATTCCCTCTTCTTCTGTTTTTTGGGAGAGTTTGAAAAGGATTGGTACTGTTTGAAAAGGATTGGTACTGTTCTTTAAATGTTTGGTAGAATTCACCTGTGATGTCAACTGATCCTGTTTTTTGGGGGGTGGGGATGAGGGTTGATTATTGATTCAACTCCTTGTTTTTTATTATTTTGTCCAGGCTTTCTATTTCTTCATGATACAATCTTGGTAAGTTGTATATTTCTAACTAGGCTTTCCAATTTACTGAAATACAGTTGTTCTTAATACTAGTAGTCCCTTATGATCTTTTTTTTTTTATTTCTGTGGCATTGGTTTTAAACATTTCACATTAAATTCATGTCCACAAAAATCAAATAGACTCACAATATTTCTTGGCACCCAAATTCATTCCCTTTTTATCTATCTAGGATACCATTTTTACCACTTCCTTCCTTTCAGCTCTTTGTAAAACATACCATACCCTCCCTACATTCTCGGTCACGACAAAAAGAATAGAAACAATCAGGAGATAATTCTTATTCTCAGTACTAGTTTTACCAACTTATCTATCTATTCATACTCTTTCCTTCCCATTGATTAAAATGGATGAAATGTTCCTGCTCCAATCACAGGCTATCCCTTCCACCTGTGCTCTGATAGCCGTCAGCTTTTCAAGAATTTTAATCTTTAAATTAGTCCCTTTCTCCTTTATTGTCAATATTCTCTTTACCTGGAACATTACTATGGGCATTCAAACATGCCTGAATGTCTACATCTTAAACAAACCTCCTTTGAACTCATGTCCCACTTCAATTATATCCTCATTTTTGTTGCTCATTTTTATAGCAAAATTTTTGAGTTATCCATTTATATATTCTGTATTTCCTCCACTTTCATTCTTCCTTTAACCCATGTAAATGAGACTTCCATGTCTACAACTCTGCTAAAACTGTTCATCATATTGTCCCTAATGGCCAATATTTAGCCAAAGGTGGCGCACTTTTTTGACTTCATTTTACTAGATATAAACAATATTTGACATCGTAGATGACTCCTTCCTTCTTGAAACATTTCTGGCTTCTATGATACTAAATGTTGTTGGCTTTCATTTCTCCTAATGAATTACTTCTAATTCTCTTTTCAGTGCCTTTGGACAACTGTAAAAAAAAAAAAAATTGGTGAGCTATACATCTCGTTTGTGGGAACCTCTCTTTGTCTCTTTTCCTTTTTTTTTTTTTTTAAGTCTCTACTTTGTTAGGTAATTTAATCTAGTTTAATGACTTTATATTCAATCTCTTTTCTGGTGAATCCTAAGTCTATTACTTTTACCTCAATCTTTTTTTCTGAACCCCAGGCTCATTGGCCAACTCTCCATTTAAATGATTTCTCCATTTAGATTCAGAATAAGTATCTCAATTGTTAAGTGTTCAAAACAGAGGACTTGATTTTTCATCCCAATTTATTTATTCCCCAGTCTTTCCCACATGAGGAATGTCAATAACATTTAGTGACTCAACCTAAATACACAGGACTCAATCTTTGTTCTTTTCTCTCTCTCACCTCTGATGAACATTTCTACATTCTATAGACTCTTCATCAAAAATGTCCTAAAATTGTCCAATGTTTTCTATCCCCAATACCATTTAGTTTAATGTTGACTACTGAAATGGCTCTTAACTGATCTCTATTACATTTCCCTCCTTCCAATTGTGTCTCTGCTAAACCAGACTTTATATAGTATGGTAGGAACTTGGAATCACATTCTATCTCTCATCTCCTTAAACATATCCAATGACATACAATTGCCCTTAAAATAAAATTCATATTGTTAGCTTACACAGTTCTATAATCCCTGCTAATATCTCTGGCTTTATGCTGCCCTCTTCTATGCTACCAGGACCTTGGTCCAGCTATTTTATTTGCTTGGAATGTTTTTCCTAGATTTTGAAATGGCTGTCTACTCATTACCACTGAGTCTTGGTTTAAATACCTCCTCCTCAGAAAAAATGTTATCTGATTACTCAATTTGAAATAACTCTGTTACATCACACCCTTTTATTTTCATTATAGAGAACTTGTCACTCTTTATTTTTTCCTGTATATTTTCTGTGCGTCCAGAGGAATATATAAGCTTCATACGAAGATGGATCATATCTGATTGTCCTTTGCTAGATTCTCAGTGTTTAGAAAAGGACTTGGAAGAATGAATAAATGAATGACTAGATAAATAATTATCCTTTATGTGTATTGTAGAAAAAAGATTGAGAATAGCTTGAAATAGATAGAAGAATAGTTTGAATTGATTAAAATATAAAAATTATAATCTTTAAAATTATGCTAATTATTTTTGGTTACAACTCTAGGTTAAAAAAATAATTGCATAAAAAGCATGCTAAGAAACTTGCTTTAAAGAACAGAAGACAATGAGTTGCAATTATCTTTTGGTTACTTTTATTTAGAAAAATGCTTCTAATGAGCTTGAGTAATTCTTTTAAATAAGATTAATATTTCTTCTGCATTCATTTTTTTGTACTCTTCTTTGGTTATGAAAATTTGATTTTTTTATCCTTGAAATTCACAAGGTTTCACCCTAGTTGATGACTGAATAATTATACATTTTTAATTAGTTGAGTCTGAAATAATGTAACTCATGTAGTGAAACTAAAATTTAAAAATACTTAGAATATAAAATCTGTGCCCTAAGTATCTTAGCTTATGGTTAGCATGATTTTTTATTTTATTTTTTTGTTTTTTTTTAAATATATTTTATTGATTTTTTTTTACAAAGAGGAAGGGAGAGAGATAGAGAGTTAGAAACATCGATGAGAGAGAAACATCCATCAGCTGCCTCCTGCATACTCCCTACTGGGGATGTGCCCGCAACCAAGGTACATGCCCTTGACCGGAATCGAACCTGGGATCTTTCAGTCCGCAGGCCGACGCTCTATCCACTGAGCCAAACCGGTTTCGGCATGATTTTTTATTTTAAATGTATTAATCATGGAATAGAAAAAATAATTTTTAAAAGGTAAATGAATATCAATTGATTTTGAAAGACATAAAGTCTTTAAGATGAGGTCATAGATATGTAGCACTATGTTTTGCTTCCAGCTGTGCATTCTTAAAGTTCATAATCTGTATTTTCTGATCTTTTGAAAAGACTTATTAAAATCCTCTCAGAGTGTCTTCCTTTATGATTTCCTTCCACAAATACCTATTGATCATGAATTAGGTGCCAGGCCCTATACAATAATGAGCTGCACAGAGTTCTTAAGTTTGTTTTTTTTTTAACATGTGCTTTAATTGGGGTGGGAGGATAAATAATAGGCAATAACTAATGTGATAAAAATATAAAAGACTTAAATAAAGGTGCTATGTCAAAGGGTTTCTAATCCTAAGAAAGAAGAAATTATAGACATCATTCCAGAAGAAATTACACCAATTTTGAGATTTTCAGGCTGTTGAATAAGTGTTTGCCAGGTAATATGAAAATGGAAGAATATTTTTGACAGATGGTTTAATTTTAAAGCTTAGAAGTCTGATAGCACATAGAGAAGTTGGGAAACTGAAGGGAGGGGCTACAGTTTAGAATATTAGAGGGGTGCTGGCAATTAGATGAGTCTGCAGATCTGAGCAGAGTTCAAATCATCAACACCTTAACATGTATGTTAGGGTTGTATATAGGTTGAGTGAAAGTGGGGACTAAGGTCCCAATCCTGGCCCTATGTCTCTCGGCTATGATTTTTCTTTTTGCTACTTACTAACAAGCTCACCCATTTATCTGTAATGTCAGTACGACAGTATAAGCTTTGTTGAAACGTTAGTGATCAATTTAAAAAGTGTTGTTCCCTAGCCGGTTTGGTTCAGTGGATAGAGCGTCAGCTTGAGGACCAAAAGGTCCTGGGTTTGATTCCGGTCAAGGGCACATATCTCAACTGAAAGCTCCTCCCCGGCCCAGGCCCTGGCCAGGGCTTGTGCAGGAGGCAACCAATCGATGTGTTTCTCTCACACTGATGTTTCTTTCTGTCTTTCCTCTCTCTTACTCTTCCTAAAATAAAATAAAAAAAAATCAATGGAAATATATCCTCGGTTGAGGAATAACCAAAAAAAAAAAAAAAAAGTGTTGTATACAAATCTTAAGTATTTGATTATAACTTAAATACTCACTTGCCAATACATGAAAAATAAAAAACATCACTTTTAGTAAAGGCCTGCCACTTGGACTTCCATGCATTCCTGCAGAAACCATTCCCATTATATAGCTTCTATAATTTTTAGTCTTAGAGTCTTTAAAATGAGTGAGAACCTAGACACTTGTGAAGCAATTTGTGCAATATTTCTCTCTTTTTATTTCCTAGTATTTTACAGTGTCTGAACAAATATATAATCCAATAGTTATTCTTTTTATTGACCCATCTTTATTTGGTTCCAAAAATATTCTACTTAATGTTTACAGAAAACAACTTTCTTTAAGAGCTTCTGTCTTTTTGGTTTACAAGTTATTGAAATAATGTAATTTCAAAACAATACAACTGACAAAAGGCTCAATTCAGCTGCTTCTTGGTAGCATAAAACTTGAACTCTGTATGGAGAAATGACAACTTTTCAGTCCTGTCTAGTTTTAAAGAGTAGCCTAGTGGCTCCAAGTGTTCAGTGTGTGATGAAACTTGCTTAGTGTGTTTTATTGAAAGAGTGGAGCATGTTGACTGATCTAGAGGGGGCTGTAAGTGAAAGATGTTTAGAGTGTTCTTTGTAATAGCATCTACCTTATAAAGTTTATGGAAAGGTTTAATGAGATTGCTTGACACAACTAACAGAGTGCCGGGAGCATAGTAAATGTTTAAAACATTATATTATTTCTACTTCATATTTATTATAATTTATCACTTAATAAGAGAAATCAAATAACTTTCTTTGAGTATTTGGTTCTAGGTTAATATAAGTCCATACGATGACTCCGTGGGAACTGGGAAAATCACTCCATTAGAGCAGGCAAAGTCCTTCAGGCCCGTGGCCTTTGTGTGAATTAGAAAAACATGTTACTTATTCCAGAAGTATGTCATGGCAGCTGGCCTGTGGGCTGGATGTCAGTCCCCTCTTGTCCTCTTAGCTAGACGTCTTTGTGTTGTTAACAATAGCCAAATCCCACACTGCAGGTCTGGATCACAGCCCTAGTCTTGCTGAAATAAAGTTGTTCGTGTTTCAGTGCCTCTGGAGGTTTGTGAACTGATCTGCCAAGGTCAGAGTGATACGGCCTCTCTGAGTTCCAGAAAGTGAAATCCTTGCTCCTTTTAGATGATCAAATCTATTCTTCTCTTTTATATCTGCACAACGAGTTTGCGGATTTCCTTCAGTATATTCACTGGAAGTTCACATTGGTGAGGGGAGCTCTTTTATATTTCTGTCTGGGATGGAAAAGATGGAGATTGGGTGTTGATAAGGGAAGACTCTCAGCTAATAAAACCGTACATCCATAATGCATGATGTTTCTCCTTCAAACAGGATGGCAGAAGAAAAGAAAAATGTGGACTAAATATCAGTTTCCCATTTTTCTCTTCCTTAGATAGAGAATTCAATAGCTTAATGCTGGACTGTCTACTGCATGAGCTTACATGAAAACCAAGCAGGCTTTGCTTTTGTTTGGGCCCTCAAATGTTGCAGGTTTTGCGAGGTAAAGATGTTTCATTTCACATAGTTTTCACTTGGGGATTCAGCCATCTTCCTTCTTGGATTTCCTTCTAGTGTTCAATTCAGGCTTACAAAATATCAAGTGGGATATTTTTATTACTTTGAAATAACATACATATGAATTGACAGGGTAGTTGAATTCTTACTTGAGCTTAAATGATTTTTTCCTCAAGTACTTTGGTTATAAATAGATTTTCTTCAATGCAAGACATGTCTTCCTTTCTACCTTGAGTTCTTTTTTTTTTTTTTTCTGAATATATTGTGACTCATAATGGGGTTCTATTTTCTGGGTTTTGTTTATGACCAGGACATATGCAGGACAGGCACTTGTTTACTCTGCTAAACTTTCAAGGAACGGGAAGGCCCAGTAACAGGCTCTATAAACCCTGGCAAGTGGATGAGGTATATATTGAGCTCAAAGGGGCTGCCTTGCCTTATAACTATGGGAAGACTTTTGATTATATTAGAGAAGTCTCTAAGTGAAGGTGAAAATAACATAAGCACAGGATTACTAAAATAACTGAATCAGTTGGTAAAAAAATAGAAGAAGTATATTTTAGCTGGGTTTGAAACAAAATATTTGTTATTTCAATTTTTTAAATGCCAAAAAAAAATAAATATTCTGCATGCCATTTTTCAGTTTTTACCTTTATCTCATTACTAATTTTATCTTTTTTCAATTTCTCATATTTCCAATTATACTCTTTCACAAAATATTTTCTAATCTGTTTATCTAGAAGTAATACTATCTTGGTTTCTGAATGCTCTACTTGTATTTCCCAGCTTAACTAGAGTAATTTTTATATATAACTAAGCTTTCCTGCAAAGTTGTAAGATTCTTGAAAGCAGGACAAGTGCCTCACAATGACATTACCTTTAGGGAATACTTCATAAAACATGGAGTATGAATGAATGGATGGATGGATGGATGAATATCTCTATTGTGGAGCATGATCATAGCGTTTAAATGGCAGCTCCAGAGTGTTATGAAGATAAAAACGCTCCAGGGCAAGTATCTGACAGAAAATTTTAGGAAACCTTGAAAATGTCAAAAAAGCAATGAGAAATAGAACATAAGGTTTGCATTTTAACAAAACATGATGACAACTGAAACTCCTTAAGCACCATGTCAGTGTGAAATGACAAGTTGGGATGAGAACCAGTTCTTTGTTAAGATGTTTAAGATATTCTATCCCCTGGCAGGAGGCAGAAACTATTTGGTAGACCGGCCGGCTGTAGGAACGAACATAGCAGCAGGCACATAGGAATCAATTTTACTTGCAGGGCACTAAAATGAAGACTTTGCCCTACATTTATGAATGTGTATGTCATTAAAAATAGGTAGGAGACAAAGTACCTATATTAGTTTGATTATTTATGGTCAGGAATATCTCATGTTTTATCATAAGATTAAAATATTGCAGTTCAGTCATTTATGTGTCATAATTACTGGTCAGATAACTTTTATAGGAGATTAAAGAAATCCCTGCCAGCCTCATGTTAGTAACTCAACTGTCTTGTACAGGAGACTAACTAATGGTGGAAAGGTCTGAGTTTCATTTTAATGAAGGCTACTTAGTTTCCAGAGCAGAAATAAATCAAATTAGTGTAAAAAAGAAGGAGGGAATGCTTTCTGTCTGGACACAGGCGTGTCCCGTGGAACACAGTGGCAGAAAGGGCCCTTGAGACTTCAGTAGGATGGAAACAAGAATGAGCAGGCTCCAAGGTTGCCACTGTCCTAATCTTTCTTTTTGTGGAATTCTTGGTTTCTCATTTTGGCATTTCCTTTCAAGTCTGTCTGATTTTGTTCTTTCTGCTTCTGTGGGCATATAGTGGAAGATCATTTACTTTCAGCTGCCAAATTTAGCTGTTTTTATCCCACTAACCAGCATAACTAGCACCTATCTCTCATAAAAACAAACTTCTGGGAGAGATAATATTAATGGTCTAGCTTCGTGCACACCTTGTCCAATTAAATATGGTCAGGGAATGCCAGGTATGCAAATTTGGCTGCCAAAGTTAATCCCTTTGGAGAGAAGTGGGGTTTTTAATGAAGGTGACAGGTCATGTGTTCAAGAGAGACTTGAACAAATACATTCCTACCAGCCTTAGATGAGGGCACCATCAAGGAGGGAAACAATTCTTAAGGGGACAATGGGGCCGAAAGTTAGTGGTCACTGTAAACTATTCCTGAATGCATACTTGCTTATGAGTAATGTATAATGCTTCCTGACTGCCTATACACAAACAGCTCAGAAATTGGGTAGAATATTCCCTGGCTTGCAACATCTACCAGTCTCACCAGCCTTCTTTCACTCAGGTGAAAACTTCAAAGAAAAGTGATCAGAGATGCAGACACAGACACATGCAGGGAGAATGCCATTTGATGACAGAGGCAGCAATTGACATGCGAAAGCTGCAAACCAAGGAATGGCAAGGATTGCATTCAAACCACCAGAAGCAGGACAGATGCAAGGAAGGACTCTCCCCTACAAGTTTTGGAGGGACCATGGCCCTGCCAACACCTTGTTTGTGGACATCTTAGCGTCCAGATCTGTGAGGCAATCGATTTATGTTGTTCTAAGCCACCCAGTTTGTGATATTTTGTTTTGGAAGCCCTAGGACACTAATACAATATATTACAGGAAAGACGATAATCTCAGAGTCATTGCCGGTACTGTGTAATCATTTGTTAGATGTATAACTTGAAGGATGGCTTTGGACATGCTACTTCTCATAGCAGGATGACAATAATTTAGAACATGAGTGGTAATGTTGGAGAAACAGATGAGAAAATAAGATGGGAAATTTAAGGGAGTGAAATAAACCAGCAAGATGGTAGTAAGAGGCTGAGGCAATTAAGGACAAAGGGTAGGGAGAAAGCTGATGGAGATTTTAGTATGGGAATGTCTAATACAATGGATATTCATTATTTGTAGATTCTGTATTTGCAAATGTGCCTCTTGCTAAAATTTATTTATAATTCCAATGTCCACCCTCCTGGCAATTTTGCAGCCATTCCCAGAAATGCCAGAATAGCAAAAAATTAAAACCATTGGACAAGCTTCTTTCCAGCTGAGGTCAATGAACAATGCCACCTTGTCTCAGCTCTCATACTGTGAACAGATGCTTCGGGGGTTTTTGCAAGTATTTAGTGACATATTCTTTGCATTTTTGTTGGTAATTTTGTTATTTTAAGTGGGCCCCAGGCATAGTCCTACATGCCTTCTGGTGTCCCTAAGTAGAAAAAGGCTGTGATATGCCTCACAGGGAAAATACATGTGCTAGATAAGCTTCATTCAGGCAGAAATTACAGTGCTATTGGCTGTGTGTTGAGTGTTAATGAATGAATATATATTAAATAAAGTTATTTTAAACAGAAACACACATAAAACAAAGGTAAGCATTAAATGGTTGATACAAACGTAACCAGAGACTCCCAGGACCCTAACCCTGTTCTCTCCCAGTAGCAATGATTCAATATTTGCTAATGCAGTGCTTAATTTGTAATAACTGCTGCAGAGGATGAGAATCAACCATGTATGATTGAAAGGTGTTTGCTCTTGGTGTGGTCATGCAACCTCTTCTCCATGATACACAAAACTTCAGTAAAAAGTCTGCAGATTTATATCTATGTTTTATTTTGTGCTGATAAGTGGAAGAGGAGGGTGGGGGAAAGGCAGAATCCTAGGTTTTGGCAGGTATCACAGCTCAGATAAGGAAATAGACTCACAAAAGAATGCAGAAAAGTAAGGGCAGCAGGGATTCTAAGCTGGGAGCTAGTCAGGTAAAGCTCCCAGAAGTTGAAAAATATCTTGGTGAGCATATGGTCTTCTATAAGATGTTCCAGGGGATTTGAGCAAATTGTCATTAAATGTTAAGTGTCTGGTATTTGTAATAACACAGATCTGTCTTATTCCCTATGGCTTGGCTCTTAACCACTGTGAAACTGGTTCAAGCTTTAATACAGATTCACTTTGAAAACTTAGCACAGGCATTATTTATGCCAAAGAAACAACTTTTAAATCTGAATTATTATCATTGGGGTTGTAGCCATCTCACCACTATCATGACATGTGCCTCACTATAAAATACTTTTTTTGTATAAGTCCAATTCTTTATTTTAACCATGAATAATTTGAGGCAAGAACCATGACCTTCATCTTTTTATCTCCACCACATAGTTCACTGGTGGACAAAAAGAAAAAACTCAAGTAAATAAAACCTTATTGTAGGAAGCGGTTATAGGGTTAAGTCTCAGACTGACCTGCTGGCAAAGTCGCAAACAAGTCCCAGCTTGGAGGGCTCAGTCCTCTAAGCATAATTAAACTTGATCTTGTGACTGCTCCCTAGATCTTTCCTGGGTAGCTAGTGGGCTGTGGGAGGGGCAGCAAGTGCTGCCAAAACAAGTGAAACTTACAACAACATTGTAGATTACCTTGTTTGTACCTGACTATAAATAAAGCCTCAACTTTGCAGTCTGGATCTGTTCTGTGGCCTCAGCCAGGCACAGAAATATCCACCCAGCCCCAGCTTTTTCTCTTGGTCTATCATTTCTCCATCCTTCACCACCTCCCTCAGGCTCGCCAAACCCTTGGCTGTGCTGGCGCGGCACACCTTATTTTTTAATTTTTTTGCATCAAGTTCTTATACTTATTGTTGTCATTTGAATTAGCATAGCATTTAAGAGTTCAGATTCTAGAGTCAAAAAGTCCTAAATTACATGACCTTAGGCAGATTACTTAAGTCTCAGGGTCTTAGTTTCCTCATCTGTAAAATATGGACAACCTTAGTATTTATCTTGGGTTGTGTATATTAAATCGAACTTCTACATGATGCTCCTAGCACAGTGTCCGGCACATAATGTATTACTCAATAACTAATGACAATAGAAGTAATGCAATGTATACTAATGTATAGGGAGAGGGGATTAGTTGGGGTTGTGATAAATTATGCTACCTGCAGAGTAGAGGATGGCATTGAATCCAGCACAATAGAGCAGGTGTTATAGAGACTATAAATCCATATATAACCTAAAGTATCCTTGGGACCCCCTTTTGTGACTGTCTTCAGTAACTATTCCTTTGTTCCCAGAAACAACCCCATCACCTTGATTCCTATCACCACATTATTGGCATATAGGCTTCCATGAAGACTTCAATATAAATGAGACCCCTGTAAATCACATACAAAGTGGGAATAAGGAGAAAGACTGAAGCAACAGTTCTATTAAAAGGTCATGGCTAGTTTAGGATTCCTATAGTTGTAAGGTTTGACCACAATGAGCTTCAGTCCAACTGATACTTACAAAAATTTATTCATCTATATGAGAAACATTTTTAAAGTGTCCATTTTGTGTCAGTCACTGTTGTATACACTGAAAATAGATCATTAAATAAGATGACACAGTTCCTGCACTCATGGAGCTTACATGCCAATGAATAGTCTGACAATAAACATATACTAATAAGCAAGATAAATAAGAGTGATGGATAGGGATGGGTATGGTAATGAAGACCTGAGGAAATGAATTCTGAACTTGAACCTGAAAGATGAGAAGAAGTCAGTCTTAAGGACACCTGCACACCAAAGCAATACAGGCAGAGGGATTAACAAGAACAAATACCTTGGAGGAGAAATAACTTGGTGACTTGGTGTACTCCAGGGCAAAGTGAAGATCACTGTGATTAGAGTGTAGTAAAAAAGGAGACAGCGTAGGAGTTTACTTCAAAGAAATAGACAGAAACTAGGATATTATAGGCTGTGAAAATGAGTTTTTGTTTACTCTAATTGAAATAGGAAGCCATGGAAAGAAAGTGAAGAGATAGGACTTGATATAAAAACTCCATTTGTTTTGTTTTGTGGAAAAAGGTGCTAGAGGTCATCAAGAGGACATGACTTCCAGTTGATCGGAGAGCTGGATCCCAGGTTCCTTACCTATTCCCCAGCCCTTGAAATGTATGCTCTGTCTACCATTCCCACAGCCAGAGCCATTTCAAGGATGTAATATTGAGAGAGCAATGTGTTGAAACCATCTGGATGATATATGCTACTGAACCCAGTTAAAGCCTCTATATAAACTTAAAGATTCTGATGGGTGGGTGCAGAGATCTGCTGGACTTTTGGCTGCCCCAGACAAGCTTGGTTCCCTTGCTTATTAAGCCTTCCACCTAGCAATTTGGAGTGGTCTGCCTTTTTTGTCACTCTCTTCTTGCATTCTGTGTTTGGGAGCCAGTTTGGGAGCCAACAAATGGACTGAGCGGATGAGTGGTGAGCAAACAGGGAAAGAGAGAAATAATTGGGAGTTATTGAAGATGTCTCGGAGACTGATGATAGTGACTTGAACTAGAGTTATAGCAGTGGAGATGGTAGGAGCTAGTTGGATGCACAATATAGTTTAAAGATAAAGCTAATAGAAATTGCTGATGTATTAGATCAGGAATTGAGAGAAATTATGGCGATAATAAAATGTATGGTTATAAAAAAGACATTTTTATAGTTGTTGTCAGAGTGAGAATGCAGAAATCTAACTCCTACTGGCCTTGTGTCTGGGGAACTCTCTTGGAATCAGCCCTAAGTGCCTAAAGTTAAGGCCCGGGGCTCTAAATGAAGGGAATGCAATGTAAGTCACTTTAGAAATTATTTCTCAGACTTTGTGCTCCAAAAAATATTTTTATTTTTTCTGATTACCTTAGAGAACATAAGCTAGGGGAGTGGGCAGGATTCTATTTGGTTCTAAGCAATTTAGCATAGCTGCATAATGTTGGGTGTTACTCATCTGTATATGGGACATGTAACTCTATACAGGGGCAACCCACAAAAATCTGTACTGAACGTGTTATAAATGTGATTAACAGCCTTCTTCAAACTATCCTGATTAGTCTGATTCCTCCTGCAAATTAACCTCATTACTGGGTTTACTCTGTTATCTATGTTATCAGTACAGGGTGGGGTGCTTTCTTCAGCCACAATAGTGTTTCAAAGCCCTCGACAGTGCTAATGCACTTCGGAATGAGCTCTCCCAGTGGGTGAGAGGTCCCATAACTCTCTCAATCATGAGAAATAACATCTCTTCCTCTCTCTCTCTCTCTCTCTCTCTCTCTCTCAAATTGCCCAAACATCTGCCCTTGTAAGTTAAGCTGATAAAAGTTTCTCAGGTGGCTTCTTTTGAATGGTGTTTTTCTTTTCTTTTCAACTTAAAAAAAAAAAATCTCTTCATTTTATTTCTTTTTCCCCCCTTCTCCTTTTTTCTTTCCCTAATTTATGCTCTCTTCCAATATGCCAGTTGGTCCCCAGCTGTGGGGTACATACATAAGTTGATCACACATCTTGGTAGTCTCTTTTACTTTCCCAAGGAGCAAATCATACATTTCTGTTTTCAAAGGAGTAGTGGAAATCCATGCACATTCTACATCTCTCAGGCTCTGTGATATGCTATTGAAACTGTTTAGCTTCATTTGAAACCATGAGAGGTTAACTTGAATGCAGGCAGATAGGGCAGGGGCCCAGGGGAAAGTAAGGGCAGGTGGAACATAGGCAGGGGCAGACACGGCAGTTTGAGCAGCCTCACCACAGGAACCAACCGCAGAAATTAGAAAATGTTTCTGGACTCAAAGCAGGAGGCATGGGAAAACAGGGGAGGGCCTATAACAATAAGGTGAGCTGATGTATAGAAACAGAGCAAGTTCAGCACAGAGACAGAGAAAGAACACATAGAAGCAGGGCAAGTTCAGGTCCATTGCTGGGCAAGAACAACTGAGGGAATCAATCAGGTGACGACTCGGATTGATATAGAAGCAGGCTTGTAGCAAATATATTCCCCTGGACTACAAGGCTTGAGGGAGCAGGCCATTATTGGGCACCCCCCTCCCCGTGAGGGGAGTCTGAATCTGCTTGTAACACATTTTCCACACTTTTACTTAAATCTTCTGGTCCGCGGAGCTCATTCTTCGGTGTCCGGAGACACCACCCCAGGAAAACACCTCAGCTCACCGTTCCGGTCATCAACCACATCTAGTCAATTGAGATTTTGCTGGTTTCTGAGACGTGATGAGCAAGCAGGCCTAGTGGGGTGGGGGCAGAGGGAGTCGTATTCAAGAAATTCGTTCTAAAAGGTAACTCACGGATGATCAGTGACACTCAGTGTCTTCAAGAGGGAGCACCACCTGTGTGTTCTTCACTAGGCACTCTCAGTCCTCCATGATGCATTTTCCCAAAGGTGTAACGTGCTCCTCAGGATATGTTCCAAAAGAAATAATTTCATGCTCAATGCCTTGGAAAATGCTGGGTTAAATAAGTTTCTTTAGCCCTAACCGGTTTGGCTCAGTGGACAGAGCATCAGCCTGCGGACTCATGGGTCCCAGGTTCGATTCTGGTCAAGGGCATGTACCTTGGTTGCAGACACATCCCCGGTAGGAGGTGTGCAGGAGGCAGTTGATTGATGTTTCTCTCTCATCGATGTTTCCAACTCTCTCTCCCTCTCCCTTCCTCTGTAAAAAAATCAATAAAATATATTTAAAAAAAAAGAAGTTTCTTTGGTCTATTAGTTATCAAAATTCTTAATAGCTAAAGCACTTCTTTAACTTCCAAGTTTTTAGAACTCTCAGATTATAAGAAAGATGACCACAAAGCCTCTTTAAGAAATATCTCCTGGGGAAAGTGCTCTGCTCCCTGCTGTTCTGCAATTATTGAATCACCTATGCCTTTTGGGAGAGCTAACTTTGAAGCCACTCAAAAGAGCAGTAGTGAGGACAATGGAAGCAACTGAGCCAATTGATTACTATCTTCCCTGTGGGTAGGCACCATGAGTTTAAAATAAAAGAGACTTGCCCTAGAGATACATTATTTTACTTAAGACAATTTTTGAAAGTAATTTAACAAGAAGGGGTTCCACAAATGGAAAAAAATGACCTTGAGTGAAAACAAGGTTTGTGGACAGTTGGTAATTGCCCAAGCTTTCAACTCTAACAATAGCTCCCTCTGATTTTTTGTGTTGTTATTCTCTTATAGTAGGGAAATGGCTTAATTTCTTAGCCTTTCTGTATCCCTAATAAATTTACTGTGAAGTTAGTGAGAATTATTCTCTTTTTTATGCCATGTTGAGAATTAAACTAGCTTTACAAAACATTGTCCAAAAGCACAAATTCAACATTTATGAAGTTTATGTACCCTAAAGGTCCTGGCTTCTTCTGGCCACTATTTATTGTGCTATGCTACAAAATTTCTTGTCCTGAGGACCAGCTGCTGATAAAGTACAGGAACAGGGCCAAATGTGTACTATAGCCATGTAAAAGAAGTGGATAGAACTAATAATATTATTGAATTTTCAAAAAGGATGCTTCAAGAATAAAGCCCTAGGCAATAGGAAATGTAATAATAAGGGATAAAACTGTAAAGCAATTGACTTTATAATGATTGCTTGCTCTTTAAAGCAATATCATAGCCTATGACTCAGAGGTTCTATTGGATCTAGGAAGATACCCTGACTTCCTCTCATTGATATACTTTCTCATCAAGGAACACTTAAGACTCCTGTAGACAATTGTGGGCTTTTTGATACTAGAGGCCTGATGCACAAAGATTTGTGCAAGAATGGGCCTTCCTTCCCCTGGCTGCAGGCACCGCCTTTGCTTTGGCCAGAGTCACCTTTCTGCCTTCCCATGCTGCTCAGAGGCCTGGATCGGCCAGCCACTCTGCACCTGCATATGCAAATTAACCCGCCATCTTTGTTGGGTTAATTTGCATACTCACTCCTGATTGGCTGGTGGGAGTTGCGAAGGTACAGTCAATTAGCATGTTACTCTTTTCTTAGGTAGATTGGACCAGTCATTGTAAGGTTGTCTTGAGACAGTTGCATTCACTACCTATAATGTCCAGTCAAAAGGTATGCAACAGACTGACAGAGGTCAAAGGGGAGGGGAATGGGGAGACTGGATGAAAAATGGTGAAGAGATCAGCCAAAGAACATCTATGCATAGCCCATGGACACAGACACCAGTGTGGTGATGGCCAGGGGTGGGATGGAGGGAGTTGGTGGAGGTGGGTAAAGTGTGGAGGGGGGCATGGGGAACATTTGTAATAGTGTCATCAATAAAAATTTTAAAAAATAAATTTAAAAAAGTCTATTTTTGTTTGCTTTATATACCAGACATATTTTTCTTGAAACAAGAAGAGTTCTTTCTTGTTTAATAAATGTTATAGAAAGTTGTCCAATTAAAATTTTAACCTTAAACCAGTTCAATACAAGCTAATAATAAGCACAATTTTTATGACATTTCAATTTCACTCAAGACAGTCAGGAACACACTGTATGTTCCTTCTAACCTCTCCTCTTTCTCATTCAAACTGGTGACTTACTATTGTCTTAGTATTGTGTTTTTGACCCTGAGCCTGTCCTTTGGACTTATTGACTGATTCTGGTTTTCTTCCTGGCCTCCATGATCTGTGTTCCCTTTATTTCAGACTCCCTACTATGATTCTTCCCATCTGGCCATCTCCTATAGGAGCAATTAACCCAGAGTCTAAACTCTGGTTTTGGTCTGCTTTGTCAGTGCAATGAATGGACCCACCCTAGTTCTCCACAGGTAGGGTCTAGGGGAATATTTCAGCTATGAGTAAAGGATCAGGCACTAAATAATATGATTTGTACTTTGATATCACTTTTACAATTTCTTCCAAAATACTCCAACAAGTTTAAATTATGAATCAATATGTTCAAACTTATTTGTTTCTTTTTTTTTTTAACACAACAAAGTAATTGGACTTAAAATGTGGGGCAGTGAAATATCCAAGAACACAGATCTTTATTAAATTTTATTTTAATTGTACAAGCCAAATGTACACAATCCATTTTATATATCAGGGAAAGTGATAGTTAATCCTATTTCCCTTATATAGTTTTCAAAGTATGAACACCTATCGGTCTTTTAAGAATGTCTTTGTATTCCTTTCTGTAACCATTCCATCTCTAGTCTCACTGAAGTTAGAGCATTCTTGCAACTAATCACCTCTGATACTCTCTGAACCTGTATATTAACTTGTCTGCTACTCATCCCACTTCAGGGGATATAGTCTTGAAGCTATGGTCATCTCTGATGTTTTTCTATATTTGGAGGGTCTGATATATAAAAAAGATACTAAGTAAGTTTTGAATAATAAAATTTTGAGGGCATTGAAGACCAGTAAGAAAAATATTTTAAGATTAAATTTACCTTTTACTACATATCAATCACACCCTAGTTGACCTCAACTCAGCTTGCCACTATGTAATTTTTGATTTTACTATTGTTCTTCTATTCCTATCTGTTCTATAACTATGCTCCTTGTGTTCTGATAAGATTTGAATCTATATCAAATCTCTTCATTGTCTAAATTTACTCTATAAAGAAAAAATCAAGTTTTAGATTATATACTTGGTATTTTTAGGAAAGCCTGGCATTTTGAGACTTATCATGAAAAAGATGGTTCTTTAGCCTAGAACTGAAATTAATGGCAGTTGAAGTATTGGCTTTGAAACTTTGAATACCTTTTAAAATATTTTACTCAGAAGTCTCATTTCTAGCAAGTTATAAGGAATATAACTCTTGTATACAAATGAATACACTTAAGAACATGTCCCGAAGCTGTAAATATTAGTTCATGTGATAAATGACATGATTGTTAGGGTAAAACAACTGGTGCAAAAAGAATTTACAAGAATAATTATAGTCTTATAGTTTTCACAAGTACAGTTTGGGGCAGAAATTATTTCTTATCAGTTTATTTAAAAATCTGAATTTTTTGTTAATATAAAATGGTTCCACCCTAATAAAGTATCTAATATGACTCTAAGCTTGACTTTGATAATGAATGTGATTTTAATTCAGGGTAAAGTATTTAATTGCCAAGAGACTCTATATATATCTCTGTCTTTTATAATGACTAGACATGTTCCAAATAGTTGTTATGTTAGCCTGTCCCAGAGTGAGGACAATGTGTACATGTAATGCTGGGTGATGTTTGTTATTGCAGCATAGCCTGTCCTGATTGATATTCCAAGAATATGACAGAAGTAATTATTTTTGGTGAAAATGAGGAGTTCTCTTTTTGAAAAAGTTAAGTCCAAATTACATGTGTATGGAGGTCCAGTCAAATCAGTTCTTTAGTAAAAATGATACTGATTGTAAATGTAATGGGATTTGTCCGTTTTTAATTTTAGAGGCTTGGACTACTTAGGTTTATTAGGAAGGATCTGGAATTGCTTGTCCATGTAAATGTAAGATGAGAAGACTCTCAGAAAATATTTGATATTGATAATGAGCATCTCAATTTTTACATTTCAGCTTTTTTGTATTATTTTAGCACGCACATCAATTCAAATCATATGTGTATAGACATACTGCCTACTCAGAAATTTTCCAAGAAATCCTTCAATGCTTTTAAGCAATAGGGTTTTTGAAATTGTTTTCAAGTTCAGTTATTTAATGTTCTATTTACATGTAATTTTTGGTTCCCATTTATTTGTTTATTTGATGACAGAGCATGAAGGGAGCCTTTTATTGAGCTCAATGGCAATTTGGTCAAAATAATACATAATTTGGATGCACTGTCTCTGAGCATTTTCTAGGAAGTGGAGAGGCGCCAACATTTCCAGAACTGTGCAAACATAAAGTTTGATCAAAAGGATCTACTGTGGGAAGACTGGACTTTAGAATTCAAATATCTGGGCCAAAATATTGGTGTTTTGGTGGAAGGATAGCAAGTGCACACAATAAAGTATTTGGGAGCCTCTAATTTCACCCTGATGCACTGAATTTCCCACATCATTTCCCCCATTGCATCCAAGCTCTTAGCACTTCTCTTCATCTCTCCAGTGAATTATACCCTCACATTTCTATTCTTATGCTTAAGCTTTTATTATTCCCAGAATGGTTATTTCCTCTGTTCTTTCTCCACTTCTTAAATTTCAAATTCTGTTCAAAATTTTTCCTCCTCCATGCCTGTGCTAATGTCTCAGAGAATTCACTTGCAACATTCTAGTTCCACGGTGTTTCTTTCATTTAGTTTTTAAGCTTCTTTGAATACAGGAAGTTCACCTAATCACCTTTGCATTCTCTGTTTTTTGTAAGAGCCATCATAATGTTCTAAGCATACCTATAGGTGCTCAATAAATGTTTATTGAATTTAAATAGTCATAACAATATTTAAAAGTCCTTTTTCTGTAAAAAAATAAATATCTTATCTAAAGGACCAGGAGCTTAGCTACTCTTGCACATTCTTTGTCCTAAATGTCATTCACTAGTTCATGTGAGGGGATAGAAGCAGAAAATTATGTTTTCTATATCTGTATAATATTTTACCCTTTTCAACATGCCATCATTTACATAATCGCTTCTGAGACTCAAAGCACGTCTGGAGGTAGGAAGATCAAATGTTTTTACTCTTAGGTGTGATATGACAGAACAATTGCTTGCTGATGTTCTCACCACTGGTCAACAGCCACATCAGAACTCACATTCCGGTCTCCTAAATGGTTCAGTACTGTCCTTTGCCCCTTCCTTTATCACATATCATTCAACTACAAGAATTCCTTGTAGCTCCAGCACATTCCCAGTCAAGGAAAAGACTCACTAGGCCACAGAGATTTACTGGACAAAGTGAATTGCCTTGTAGCTGATCTGTGGTTGCAGAGGGAAGTTCTTACTACTGTCTTGGGGAGCATGTTTCCTTTAAAAAGTATAGATGTGTTGCTTGGTTTTGCTTGCCAATGCACAGGGATGCCAGGTCAATGGTTTAACTTGATCAGCATCTCACATCAGTGAAATTATTTATCTCAAAGTCACTTGAATCTTTCCATAAAAGATTGACTGAGGCATCTGGTCCAAATGAATGAAGAATTTGTTGAAGAGCCTGTATGGCTAACTGAAGACTTAACAAATTCAAATGTGAATTGTTTAAAGAGAAAGTAGAAATAGATTAAAAGCAGAAATTTAGTTAACAAATTACTAAGCTCCTGGGGTATACTGAGAAGTAGTACACATTGGTAAAAAATCTACATTCACTATATGCTTATAAAACTACATGAGAAGATATTTAACTCTAAAAAGATAAAATTATTTTCAGCATAATTTGTAAACTAGTATATTGCATTTACTCTATTATCTATATTAAACAAATGTAGATTAGAAAGAATAAGAAGAAGATTCCACCCACTCCATCAGCATTTTTATTAATTACATATTTATAGTGGTATTGCTTAATCTTTAATCAAAGCTAGCTAGTCCAGAATAATTTATTTTAATTTCTTTGGTGAAGATTTCCCTTTGACTTCTGTAAAACAGAGTGCTCAATCATCCAAAATTTGTTCTAGCCCTCGAATTATTTCTTAGGCAGGCCATCCCTACCAATTGGTCTGGAAGGGGTGGGATAGAGGGAGTGATAGATTTATTGTATAAATTATATTATTGTGCATGAAAGGATATCAGCTTTGGTGTGGGGTAAATTATGTCTGAGTCAGTGTATTTATGTGTGGATTATCCTCAAAGTAAGATTAATCTGTTGAACATCTAAAGAAGCAGTAAAAGTTGAGGAAAGGATCGACACAGGATTACACCACAAATTGCAGAAATGAACACACAACCAGATGGGGGATAAACTATTCACTATTTAAAAAGAAAGCATCAATAGTATGTCCAAGAATTTTTTGAAAATATCTTTAACTTGTAAAGTCCACAATGATTTATAATGCCCTTAGATAAACATTGCTTATTAGATGATCCTCAGAACTGAATAGCATATTACAGTAATATATTTTTCCAATTTACATGTGTGGAAATTCAAGTTTTTAAAGGTTGACTAATAATACACATCTAGTGAATCCAAGCCCAGAACAGAATATAGGTTTTATGGTTCCATATCAAGGCTCTTTGCATCATATTATACACTTTTACATGGATACCCATTATTTAATGTGTGCTGGGACACCAAGAAAATTAGTTTACATGACTGAATAATTTGTAATATAATTAGGTTGCCCAAGGCCCCACAGCAGCTTGCATTGCTTCACAGCTGGGCCTCATCTGGGCACCTCCAAAACCCAAACAAAGAAGAGGAATATGCAGATCTCTCCATAGCTCCTGCTGGGTGGCCTCAGACAGAGGCTAAATTTGCATCTCCATGGAGATCCAAGAGCCAGTGTACCCAGTGGTCAGAGTAGGACCATCCAGATTACAACTCCTCAGATCAATAAGGGACACACTCAAGGGGCAGACTCAGTGAGCATCAAAGCCCCACTGAAGCAAGTCTTGCCCCATAGGATGTCTCCAGCACAGAAGTTCTCCCATCATAGACACAGCTGATCCTCACAGCCAATTGGTCTGAAGGTCAATTCCTCCCAGAGATACCAACAACAATCAAGGCTTGACTACAACAAGATTGTGCACACAGCACACAAAGGGGTGCACCAAGAGTGTCCACCTCAGGTAACTGGGGAGGCTGAGCCACTGGGCCCTATAGGACACCTAGCACACAAAGCCACTCTATCAACACAGGGAAGCAGCCAAAATGCGGAGACAAAGAAACAGGTCACAAATGAAAGAAATGGAGGAAAGAAAACTACTGGATATACAGTTCAAAACCACAGTTATAAAGTTTTTCAAATATATTCTAGAAACCGCCGATAAATTTAGTGAGACCCTCAAGGATATGAAAAAGGACCAACTAGAAATTAAGCATACACTGACTGAAATAAAGAATAATATACAGAGATCCAACAGTAGACTAGAGGATCGCAAGAATCAAGTCAAAGATTTGAAATACGAAAAAGCTAAAAACACCCAACTGGAAAAGCAAAAAACAAAAAGAACCCAAAAAATATGAAGATAGTGTAAGGAGCCTCTGGGACAACTT
Source organism: Eptesicus fuscus (assembly GCF_027574615.1). NCBI lineage: Eukaryota > Metazoa > Chordata > Mammalia > Chiroptera > Vespertilionidae > Eptesicus > Eptesicus fuscus. Next base: position 53,089,869 of record NC_072481.1, on the reverse strand, counting down.
TAAGCGTACCAACATCTGAATTATGGGGGTGTCAGAAGAAGAGAGAGAGCAAGATATTGAAAATCAATTTGAAGAAATAATTACAAAAAACTTCCCTCACCTGGTGAAAGAAATAGACATACAAGTCCAGAAAGTGCAGAGAACCCCAAACAAATGGAATCCAAAGAGGACCACACCAAGACACATCATAATTAAAATTCCAAGAGCAAAAGACAAAGAGAGAATATTAAAAGCAGCAAGAGAGAAACAGTTAGCTACCTACAAGGGAGTACCCATACAATTGTCAGCTGATTTCTCAACAGAAACTATGCAGGCCAGAAGGGAGTGGCAAGAAATAGTCAAAGTGATGAATAGTGCCAAAACCGGTTTGGCTCAGTGGATAAGAGCGTCGGCCTGTGGACTGAAAGGTCCCAGGTTCGATTTCGGTCAAGGGCATGTACCTTGGTTGCAGGCCCATCCCCAGTAGGTGGTGTGTGCAGGAGGCAGCTGATCAATGTTTCTCTCTCATCGATGTTTCTAGCTCTCTATCCCTCTCCCTTCCTCTCTGTAAAAAATCAATAAAATATATTTTAAAAAAAAACACACAATAAAAAAAAACAAAGTGATGAATAGCAAGAACCTACAACCAAGATTACTCTACCCAGCAAAGCTATCATTCAGAATTGAAGGGCAGATAAAGAGCTTCACAGATAAGAAAAAAGCTAAAGGAGCTCATCACCACCAAACCAGTATTATATGAAATGCTGAAAGGTATTCTTTAAGAAGAGGAAGAAGAAGAAAAAGGTAAAGATAAAAATTATGAACAACAAATACATATCTATCAACAAGTGAATCTAAAAGTCAGGTGGAAAAAAAATCTGATGAACAGAATAAACTGGTGAATATAATAGAATCAGGGGCATAGAAAGGGAGTGGACTGACAATTCTCAGGGGGAAAGGGGTGTCAGGGGTGCGGGAAGAGACTGGACAAAAATCGTACACCTATGGATGAGGACAGTGGGGGGGGGGGTTAAGGCCGAGGGTGGGATGGGAACCGGGTGGAGGGGAGCTATGGGGGGAAAAAAGAGGAACAACTATAATAATCTGAACAATAAAGATTTATTTTTTTAAAAAAAGACTGAGGGCATAGATTGTTGATGTGAAGGTCCAGAGTAGGACCAGGTTTACTCACAGACTCCAGGCTTTCTCATTGGTACTTCCATTTCAGCCTCATATGGCATTGGATTATAGACCATGTCCTCAGCAAAATTACAGGTTATTAAAGTTCAGGAATTATTGAGCCTGTTCTAAGTTATACAACAACAATGTCTAATTCATGAATGCAGAGAGTCTGCACACACCAACTTCAATGCAGCACCCTACTCCTGAAGGATTTTTCTAAAATATAATCCAATTCCTTTGTTTCCTAAATTAAACCTTTTAAGGCTCCACGTGGCATTTAGATGAACTAAAAATTCCTTAGTATGATGGGTAAGATTATTGAAAATTTGATGCTTGCTTATTTCTTCAGACTCCTCTCTCATCATGCTCCACCTAGTCTGTCATAATTCTCAATCTTCCTCCATCATGTTTTGCTATACCACTTGCAATATACAATACCACTTCTCAATGAGCCTAAACTCAGGATGTTTCTCAGACATTTTAGTATATAACATCAGACTGATCAGAGATGCATGAGCTTTACAAATGGAAAAATATGACCTTGACTCCTTTCCTGTCATTAATTAACTGTGGGGACTGATAATGAATCTCAATAAGCCTAAGTTTCCATATTTGTAAAATAAAAATGGGTAATAGTACTAATCTTCTGGGTTTCCTGTGAAGTAGGAGAATATCTAAGAGCAAGGAATATGGCAGTCTTGGTCTTATTCTAGCTCTGCTAAACATGAACTATATGATCTTGGGAAAGTTACTTAAATTGCTGTGCCTCAGTTTCCTCATAGACAGGGGTAGAACCTACCTCACAGAATTTTTGTTGAGATTGATTAATTAACAGAGATAAAACACTAAGAAGAATGCCCAGCACATAGCATTCAATTGGTGATGTATGCAATCTACCATTATCACTATTATAATTTATTAAAATAGAAATATTGAGATGCAAGTTATCACAACCTCTCTCCCCTTCCCTACTCCACTTTACTTTCAAAGAAATATGTCTTCCGCATATTGTCTTTGCCTTCTGCAACTCACAGTGATCAGAGCTCATCATTCATGCTGTGAAGAATCTGGCTAATGGACTGATTCATCTCAGAAAAGCATAGTGAGAAATAAAACCTCACTTCCTATGGCTCAGATTGTTTTCTCAGCAAGAAGGGTCCTTCTCAGGGATTGTGGAATCATAGGGACAGTGCTCTTAGAGAGTCTGGGTCAGCAGGCAGGGAAGGGCAGGAATCCAGGTAATTACCTTCATCCTGAACAGCCTGTGTCTAGAATGACACAGGAAGATAGGAAATGGAGGGAGGGACAATGTGGTAGTGAGACAGCAGCAGAGAGAGAATGAGGAGACTTTTAGTAGCTTCCTAGATTGGGAAACTTTGTGGGACGAGAGAACCATCTAAAAGGATGCATTAGCCCTAGCTGGTTTGGCTCAGTGGATAGAGCATCAGCCTGCGGACTCAAGGGTCCCAGGTTTGATTCCAGTCAAGGGCATGTACCTTGGTTGTGGGCACATCCCCAGTAGGGGGTGTGCAGGAGGCAGCTGGTCAATGCTTCTCTCTCATCGATGTTTCTAGCTCTTCTATCCCTCTCCCTTCCTCTCTGTAAAAAAAATCAATAAAATATATTTTTTTTAAAAGGATGCATTAAAAGTTCCCTCTATAAGTGCTATGTAAAACTCTCATGCCTCTCCTTTAAAGAAACTTTCAGGAAAGATCTGTATCATTCTAAAAACATATGGAGTCAGATTATTATTTATTAGAATGGGATGTGATATAGAGTGTGGATCATGTTGAATTATAGCAATCACTATTATTGATAGACACATTGAATTATGCGCAGTTTCCTGAAATTTGATGTCTTCTTTATATCTTTGTGCATTCATCTCTTCAGCCTACTCTCCTTTTTATCTCATACTAGAGGCCCAATGCACAAAATTCATGCAAGAGTAGGTCTTCCTTCCCCCGGCTGCCAGCACCAGCTTCCCTCTGGCACCCGGGACCCGGGTTTCCCTTGCGGCCCCAGCTTCATCCAGAAGGTTGTCTGGAAGGACGTCCAGTCTAATTAGCATATTATGCTTTTATTATTATAGATATTTATAAATTTTCAACATCCTTTCAGACCTATCTAAAGCAACTTTTTCTCCTTGGAATTGATAAGTTCCTCCTTTTCCCCTCAACACTTTTTAATATATTTCTCTCTTGCTCAGAATTTTTCTAATTCATTTCAGCCATAAATACCAGCCTTGCTCAACTACATGCAATGCTTGTGTGTGTTATGGGAAGAACAGCCTATAAACAGTTGACCCTTTTGACAATTTATGCTTCTTTCTACTTGATAACAAGACTCTAACAGGCTGTTTACCCTGTGTGAACAGTTATTTTTCCCTGAGAGTGTTGGATCCATAAGAGCTGATTCCTGTGAACATTGTCTCAGTCTTTTAGTTTTCTAGGGCTCCCTTTCAGGACCCATGGCAACCTCTGACTTGCAGAACATGTATAGGAGTAACTGAATTATACAATATTATTTGTAGGCAGTTCTTGGGGTAAAGGGTAACAAAGTCAGTGACAATAGAGACTCTGTCAGCTATGCCAGGCCAATAACCGAAGAAGTCTAGGTCTTAGAAGTAACAGGTTAGACTTGACTCCGTAGTCAACATAATTTTAGATAATTAAATTGCTTTTTAAATGTTTCTTGGCTAGCCAAGCATTTATCTGCTCCTTGACCAAACATGTATGTAGAGTAGAATAGCAATATATTCTTGTTTGCTTGGAACATTCTGGTTTATGCTTGTTGAACAGGAGTGTATTCTGAATAAGCACCTTTTATGACTTTAAATGTGACATGGTTTATACAATACACTATATGGTCACCCTATATCAATACCAGTGATAAAGAATATAAATCACTCTTCCAAATAGGGTAGACTGATTGTCTAGTTGCCCTAATGAGTACATGGCATTTCTTCTATTGTCTTGGTCTTGGCTCTCTTGGCTTCTGGATTAGTAGAGAACCACAGGTGTTATTCACATCCTTCCTTTTTCTAGTCATTGGCTCAGCTATCTTCAAGCATCTTCTAAGCATGGTCAGTGAATGGCATCACAGGCCTAATGGACAAAAATTATATCAGTGGCTGAGAGACTGAGGTCTTACACATGTTTGTAGCCCAATAATTAAGAGTAATTTTGTATAAAACTAATTCTCCTTATTCTGGCCACCCATAGAAGAAGATGGCCTTTGACAAAACCAAAAGGTAAAGTAATCAATCCTCCCTTGATTTGGAAACGGCTGAGTAGAGCTGTAAGCCACTGGTATGATATACAGTTTTTCTGTTGCCCAATGGGGAATTCTCTAAAAATCCCTTGGTAATGATAGGGAAAGGGCTGGTATTTAGGCATCAATTAATAATCACATAGCAAGGTAGAATGGAAAGTCAAGATTCTGTCCTGTCATATACTGCTACTACTATAAGGCAGTTCCTGATCATGACAAAAGAGGAATTGGTTTATTCCCAATTATGAAGCTTAAAAGTCCCAAGGCCCAAAGATCAGGTTCCCTTTACCATGATCTGATGCCTGGACTGTTATATTCATGCCCTTCAGTAATAAATTTGATATACATCCAATTTAGATGACCTTTTTATTTTAGTTGCCACAAAAAGGTCAAGTCTGTCATCCTCCATCTTCTTCTAGATCCCAATCTCCAAAAGACTCTACATTCCCACTTTTGACATCATTTTTCTCCAACTTCTGAAATCATCATGTATTTGTCCTCTGCAACTCATACTGATGAGAGAAATCTCTTCTGTCTTCACCCTTTTGCTGTGTCAGGAATCTGCCTCTCACCTGAGAATACTACTTTCCTGGAAGCCATTTCAAGTGGTGGCTGTTTTCTTTTCCACTCTTTGTACTGTTCAGGCTGGAGGAGGACAAATAGTAGGTTGTTCTCCTTTTTGTCCTAGCTGCTTTCAGTATTTTCTCATACCTAAGACCTCAAGCTTGGAATCCCGTGCCATAAAACTATGCCAACCAAAAGTTTCTTGTGATTATAATCTAATCCTCTTTCATGAAGATATTATCTATAGACTCATAGATATTTTCCTTAACACCATTATCATAATTTGGGGTGCTATTATCATCCATGTTGATTATCCTTTAAGACTTTGGACTTTCATTTCTTTGAACTTTCCTCCACTACTAGTAATTATCTTAATTTCCATCTACATTAGCTACTCACTTCTATTGGCAGAAACTAGACATGACCTCAATTTCAAGCATTCAATTCTCTCTTCATCATCTTTTATCCTTTCAACTAATTCTTTCTAGTATCCCCAACTCCAGGAATGAATAATTTTATTTCATGAGGGCATAGATTCATTGATTTTTATCATCTTTTCTCTGCCTCTCATCTCATCATTTCTTGACTACCCTCTGCTTTGAATTTAAATACCATGAACAATTACTATAATCATTCTCTTATATATACTCCCAAATCTCTTGCTCCTTTCTTGCTTAATCATATTTACCTATCACAATTATAACCTTCCTTAATTGCAAATTGCTATCTTATAACTGAATGTTACTCCCCCCCAAAAAAACACAACCATAACCATGCTGAGTGGTTCCACTTTAAATTCAAGATCACTAACCTAAAGAAGACTCTTAATGCTAACAATTACACCCGATTTTTTTTAGTGCATTCACCCTTAGCTCTCTTACATTGTTATTTAATATAATTTCCTCTCTTTTCAAACCATTAGCAAACACTTCTTCATTCTTAATCTCAGTTTAAGACCTTGATTCCTATTTCATTGAGAAAATTTAATTAATCAGAAGAAATTTCAATAAACTCCTACCAACGCCTCTAACCATCCATCTGTAACAACCTTCTATTACTATGGTAGAAGTGCTGTCCTCTGAAAAAGGGCCAACCTTTCTATCTACATGATAGATTTCCTCTCATCTTTGTTGGTCTAATATAAGATATTGCTGCAGCATTGTCCCTTTCTCCTGAATATTCATATCTCCTCACCTTCCCACACCCCTCAACTTTACCAGATATTTCTTATATGCACAAAGTCTATTATTTCTCCGAACTTTCTAAGCCATTTTAATTTCCAGATACTTTCTTTCCTTTTATAGCAAAATTGTTCATAAGAGTGGTGCATATTCACTCTTTTCCTTTACTTCTCAGCCATTATCACTTGAAACCACTTCAATTAGGCTTTTACTTTTGTCCCTCCACTGAAACTACTCTTGTCAAGGTCATCAATGACATTCACATTGCTAATTCCAGGGGTTAGTTGTTAGTCCTCATCCAATTTAAATCACTAGCAGTGTTTGTAACAACTGATTACTCTCTCCTTCATTAAACACTTTATTCAGTTGGCTTTTAGGATCACTTATACCACTAGTTTTCCCTCTACTTCATTGGTTGTTTCTTCTTGGTCTTCTTTGCTGTAGACTTTCCATCTTGGTCTTTTTTGCTGTAGACTTGCTGTTGTCTTTACATTACAATTGGTCCTTGAATCTTTTTCTATTCATTCTGAGTATTCTGTTATATCATGGCTCTAAGTGTCAGTTATATGCTGATGATATACTTATTGGCATGATAACTATAGGACATTATAAATTCTTGCTCCAATTTATTATATTCAGAGCAGCTATAAAAATCTTACTAAACTGTATGATTGTGTTATCTTTCTACTCAAAACACTCCAGTTGGTTTCCCATTTCACTCAGGGTAAATGTCCTTACAAATGCCTATGCACACTCATTACTTCTCTAATTTTCATCTCCTACTCCTCTACCCCACCTTCAATCATCTTGGTATTTGTTTTTCCTCTGCCTGGAAATTTCTTCCACCAGGTACCCATATGGTTCCTCATTTACCCCCTATAACTATTTACTTAATATTATCTCCACTAGGCAACTTCCTCAACACTTCTTATCCCTCTTCTTATGTAACACATTACATATTTTACAAATTTTTATTTATTGTAATAATTTCCTTCTACTAGGACATAAGGATCAGACAGGCAAGGATACCTGTTTTCTCACAGATGTTTATCCCCAGCACCTCTATAAATGTTTGATGATCAAATGAACAAATAGGAGACGTATACCCCCTCAAAATTATGCCTAATTAAGATTACTCTTGAGGCTGCTTTTATTTTTGTTTTGATTCAAGGTAGACTGGAGAATTACTTACAGCTCTTCTATAATGAGATAAATTTGTCTTAGGTTTAAAGAATAACTTCTGATCCTTCAGGATGGTAGAAATCATACAATTGTTAAAGTATTAACATTACTAAATAATGTTAGTTGCTTTATCTGGAGAGTTCAGAGTGAAAGAAAAAAAAAGGGGGGATTAAAAAAAAAAAAGTAAGTTTCCATGTAAGTCAATAGGATAAAAAAATTTTTAAGTGTTAATAACTGGAAGTATGAATGGCTATAGCACACATTTGGGGGAAGTTCCAAGGCCTATTTTTATCACATTTTCAAGACTGTCCTAAAAAACTTTGGCATATAGTGTAATTTTGATTTGTATGTTTATGATCTATATTCATATGAAGCCTATGTAAAAATATAAAATATACTTTAACCACACAAATTTATTTATTTTTTTTATATATTTTATTGATTTTTTTTTTACAGAGAGGAAGAGAGAGGGATAGAGAGTTAGAAACATCGATGAGAGAGAAACATCGATCAGCTGCCTCTTGCACACCCCCTACTGGGGATGTGCCCGCAACCAAGGTACATGCCCTTGACCGGAATCGAACCTGGGACCCTTGAGTCCACAGGCCGATGCTCTATCCACTGAGCCAACTGGTTTTGGCAAATTTACATTTTAATTAAAAATTAGTACAATTAATGCTAATTTTAGTGCTTTATTATTATATATATGTGTAGAATGAAAGGTAGAGGGTATTTACAGTAAATATTTGTTTTTTTTAGAAGTAGAAATGATAGTTAAAGGCTAAACATCTAGTTTCTGAGTAGTAATTTCTAATAGAATATATACTATCCAGACTGGTCCAAATGACTGGTCAAAAAATGAATACATTTCATAAAACAAAATATTAGTTTATTCAATATTATCAAACTACTATTAAATTTGAATAGAAAATAAAAAGCTGATACTAGTTTGTCACTGATGGAAGGAAGAAAGTCAAAGCACAATTAGACATGACAATAAAGTTAATATATTCTAAATCCACCCAACATTTACCTAAAAATTCAATGGGGTTTATTGGACCCAAGATGTTAAGGGACAGATTAAATGTAAAGCCTCTTAACAGGATAGTGGGCACCACACAAACCTTATGTCGATTAGTTATATCTAGGATACTATTGATGTTTAAGGATATTTCTTGTAGCTGCCACCTAATAGTATTGTTAGTGAATTTGTATTTTATTATTATTGTATTAAGTGAGTATTAGCTATTCTTCACCCTTACCTGGCACTCTTTAAGGTGAGAGAAGAAATTTGGTGAGGCTTAGACAGAAGGTTGTAATTTGTATGGTTTCCAAGGAATTCTTATGCTTGTTAAGAGGGAAGGCAAGGTCAACCCTCTATTCTTAAAGGGAGAGATGTGCAAGGATAACTGCTAATGGGCCTTCACTAATTTGGGACTCAAGTCATTGGGATACACTGGATTACTTGAATTCTTTTCTCTCTCTTACTTTTAACAGCCCTCTTCATTTAAATAGTCTAACCAAATCTTCCCCACAATTCAGGCATCTCTTTAGATACCGTCTGTGGCCTTCCTCTTGCCTGTTTCTGGACTGGAGTTTTCCCCCTTGTTTGTGCTCGCACAGCAACCTGCTTGTTCCTCATCACTTTTTACACTTATTAATAGTATGTTGTTGTTTTTTGCTTGTATCTCACCAAACTATGAACTCATGAATTTTTTAAAGCACCAACTTTTCAACTTTAGATTCCTAGAGAGAAATATAGTACCCAGACCATATAGTACCAAAACATTTTTTTTAAGTGTTTATAACTGGAAGTATGAATGGCTATAGCACACATTGTGGAGTGAATATTTATTCTCCTCTTACTGTGTGTCTGGCACTGAGCTAAGTATGTTACACATATTATTTCATTTGATTCTCACAACAAATTTGGGGAGAAATTACTATTATCACGTCCATTGTAAAGATAAAAAAACTAGGGTTTGAGTGGTTTGTCCAACATCATGCACATAGACAATGACAAAACAAACACTAGATTTCAAGTCTTTCAGAAATTCTTAAAATAATTTCAACCACATTGCTATATTGAAGTGATTATTGAATGAATTCTTCAACTGTGACTGCCAAGGAGAGTTGGCACTCATAGACTATAGATCTCATTTTCATGTATCCTTAAACCTAAGCTTACCACTTCCCAACAGTTTTGGAAAGTTGTGCATTTAATGGGGAATGTTGGGAAAGTTCTCACTCTATAACCTGGGGCCTGGAGTAGGGCAAAGGGGACTCCTAGTGAAATTACATAATCTGAGGTATTCAGAAGAAAAATCTGTTTTCCCTTTTGGAATAAAGTTATAGGTTTCAAAGCAAGAAGGAAACAAAATTATATCTACAAGAATTTGAACTTCAGCTCCAAACTCTACTTTCTTGATGGATAAAAAAAAGAATGAAAGATAAAGTTATGTCTCATGTTTTCAAGTTTTATGTTTAATAAAAATCAAATAAGTTCTGCCAAATGGGTGAGTGGGAGTCAGATGTATAATTAAACTTCCTTCTGGAATGCATGCCTCTCAGAGATCAAATGGCTAGTATCAAATTGGTCTTTCCAAATGTGATCTATTGCCTCATGGAAAGCTGTCAATAGTTTTCACTGTGGAAATGTTACAGAATATACTTTTTAAAGTAAATGCTCTAACTCATTTCAGAATCTAAGCACAGATACAGAGAAAGAGACATATGAATAATATATTGTACAAGTAGTGTCTCTGGCTTTATGCAGATTGCATGTTGGGTTTCTTTTAGACTTCATGACATATATGAGTTATTCCTAAGGTTTCTCCTCTTAAACCTCTGTCAATACTGATTTGCAATAAATGGAAGGGTCTAGCCATGTGATGAATGACATTTTATATAAAAACACTGGGTATTTGAGTTTGCCCTTTCATAACATCTGGAAGAAAAAAAAGGGGTGGCTGGTATGGGTGTAGGAGATATTCACAGCCAGAATAGAGAAGGTGAAGATTCAGCATTACCTTTAAATACCATTCCATATAGACAGCTCACACTGTTAGGAAGAGGTAAACAGCATTTCATATTACAGGGAAGAAAATGTTTATACAAACATTCCCTTCAATACTGAAGCCCAAAACAAATTCTATTTTATAGATTATATCTATAGTAATGATTCCAATTCATTAGATATAATTAATAGCTATATTCAAAATCAATGTATAAAAACAGCATTTTAAATGCCATACATGTTTGTGACATTTCCTATTTATATTTTTTCAAAAGGAAGTGATGCAACGAACAGTTATTTTTTTCTATAAAAGTGTCAAGTTGCAATTGATCTTTTCCAATGTGCTTAATGAGCAAAAGCAGTTCCCATGGGCACCACAAGGGGAGAAATAGTTCTATTGTTTGAAATAATATTTGAATTTCCAGTTTTTCTTCATACATAGATACTTTTTATTCTGAATCTGATTACTGATCTTTGTTATGCACTCTTTATCTAGGTGAAATTAACTGTAATCTTGTCTCCTGGGTAAATACAGCCTGCCTCAATGGTTTGTATAATTTTAAAGACATGATGATCAAATCCCTCTATGCTGAAGCGAACAACTCTTACATTCATTGTTTCTTGGAAGTCATAATGAACTCAGTTCCTATGTTTGTGGGAAATGATCTTTCCTCTTTTTCAGTGAATGGTGCTACCCTATACTAGTGTTCTCAGTGTACTAATGTAACAAGGACTTGGCCTCCTTTTTAATTTTCAACTGGGAGAAGAGTTATTTCTCCTGCTTCATGACCAATGCAGGATTACTGCATGCTGAGCACATTTTCTGTAGTTCTCTCCCTTGAGGTCAATAGTGGTTGAAGGGGTCTTAGGGCAGAACTTAAAGCTCATTTTGGGCATGCAAGTCTTAGTGTCTTCAGGTTGTTGGGTTTTGTGTAAGGGAAAAGTTGTTTTCTCTACTAAGCAAGGGTCATTAGTGGTATCATGAGGGAGTTCCTGTGGCTCTGTTCCCTGAATCTTGCTCCTGGATAAAAGAAAGATACAGAGTGTAGCTTCACAGTCGGAATGTGGGGTTGGGGATTCATATACTTCGTTCCTGTCATCACCATGCTTAGGCCAGACACTGAACTTGCTCAATAGACTGTAAATATTCAGTTTCTTATGCAATAAAATATCTATGGTTTAAAACAATTTTTGTGATTATATTTTATAGTAATTATCTCCCTATGTTTTCTTCAGTAATATTAATATTTATACAGAAGTAGTTTAGGATAGTGTTAAAGAAGTTATTGTTGCAACACTGGTTTTAGCCATGAATAATTTTGGAGGTGCAGGTCATCTTTTGTAAGCAACAGGCCATTTATTTGGTTCACATTTAATAATACGAACAATAACGACAGCAATAATAAAAGCAACAGCAATGATTAGTTAGGAGTTCAATACAAGTATTAACTACAGATAGACAATCTTATCCAGTCAATTTTGAAAAATTGGGGATTTTTGGCACAATGTTTGGAGTTCTGACATAGTTGCAAAAAAGTTAATTCCTTTTGACTTTTGCTAGTTAGTATTAAACTTATGAGGCATGAAATCATCTAATTCTCGATAATAGGTTTTCTATAGAGTTCCCAGTAGAAAACATTTATGCTTGAAACATATGTGCCTAGATCTCACAAACCACAGGAACATTTATTTACAAAAATGGATACAGTCTTCCCCTTTTAGTGCTTAGGAACAAATAATTTTCAGAAAGACAGGGGAAAATGGGCCATAAATTTGCCCATATCTTTTGTAAAGGCTCAACAAATCAACTGAGTTAAAGCCTAGGATATATTACATTTGCATATTTATTTATCCAAACTTTTGGCAATTGCTACTTTTCCCTCATCTCCATTTTATTCCAGTTTTCTGCATTATTTTTTTTTTCTATTCAAGAGGTATGTTTTATTTTTGTCATCAAGGGGAGAAGTACAGGATGCCTAATAAGATCAAACTGAGATGAAAAATTATCCCATCTCATAGTATGAAAAGACCAATTTTAACATATCAAGTCTCATGAAAGGCAGCGGAAATAAATGCGTATTGGACACTGAACTGTCAGTAACTTTTTTTCAGTCTTATTTTCATCTGATGTTTCAGAGTATAGCCAGACCCTTATGAAACGATTCTAGCTTGAAATCTTGAAATTGTTAGACTCAAAGGAGAGTATATCACTGAAATTTAGCACACCTCATGATTTTTTTATAACATGCTGACCATTTATAGAAAATAGTTAGCTCTCAATTTTTTCTTTCCCTTCCGGTTTTTAAAACACATTATTTTTACCTTCTTTCCAGAAGATTATCCTGTTTTCATGAATTGCTAATAGCTTGCCATTTCCACTCTAAGCATCTACCTCAGTCTGAATTTATATTTAGTAATGTTTATTTATTGTCTCAGATTTTAGAGGTAGTACATTTTCTGCAGAAAATTTAGAACATATAATAAAATACAAAGATTAAAATAAAAAGCATTCACACTCAGCAAATCCAAAGATGACCATGATGTTTGTACATACAACACACACACACACACACACACACACACACACACACACACACGTATAAAACAACCACTCTACCATACACACATGTATATACATAAAATAAGAACTATATTTTAAAGGAACATTAGAGTTATTCATATTTTTCTTTAACATCTCCTGCAAAGTGGGGAATATTTGCTATAAATTCTTCCTGCACATTAGAATCACCTGAGGAAATATAAAAGAGTTTTGTTTTTTTTTAATTCCTGCATTTCAGCTTTGAAACATTAATTGGTATTTCTAAATATCATATATAGGTATTTCTAAAAAATCTCTGAGACATTTTTATTTCTCTACAAAATAAAGAATCAGTGCCATTGGAAATTCTCATTTTCTCCAAACCCTATCTAATAAAGAGGGAATATGCTAATTGAACCTCACGCCATTGCAAAGATGGCAGCGCCCACAGACAATAAGGAGGGAATATGCTAATTGACTCTCACGCCCTCAAAGATGGTGGTGCCCACAGCCAATAAGGAGGAAATATGCTAATTGACTACCATGCCCTCAAAGATGGCAGCACCCATAGCCACAAGATGGCAGTGCCCAGTCCCCTCAGCCCTGCCAGGGTGGCAGGTGTCAGCAAGTTGTCCCAGTACCATAAATAGTACAGCACATTCCCAATAGATAGAGATGGGTGGGCCCGGCCACTCTGCACGCTTGCTTCCGGAGTGCCCCAGTCCCCGCAGCCCCCCAGCTGCCCAGGGCCGGCCCAAGGTGCAGGCAAGCCTCAGATGGTGGCTGCCCAGCCACCCAGTGCCACCCGAGGCTCAGGTAACCAGGGCCAGCTTAGGCTTGCACTGCCAGCAGTGGCAGCAGCAGAGGTGTGATGGGGGCGTCATCTTCCCCTGATTTCTGGGTTGCCTCCCTCCCCTGAGGGCTCCCAGACTGTGAGAGGGGGCAGGCTGGACTGACGGACCCCCCTCCAGTGCATGAATTTTCATGCACCGGACCTCTAGTCTTTATTTACTTAGAAATAAACTCTTAATCTAAGCTCTTCTACTTGATCTCTTATAGTTGATCACAATCTTCAGTTGTAGATTGGATTGCATTATAGTTTTCAATTTTTCACTTTGTTAATATTATAAATCTATGATCCCTTTTCCAGATAATTTTACAAAACCTATGTTACTAAAGTAGGTAAAGTATATATCTCTAATCCTTTGATATGTGTCTTGCTTTGCTCAAAAGAATGTTAATGGATATGAGATGAGCAAGGGGTTTAAATATGCTTTGCTTTACATACTTTTTCTATATGCTGTGAGAAGACTTTGCCCACTGAGTGAAGGTGTGGTCAGTAAACTGTACTACTTAGGTCACATAGATAACACCTGATATCAACCTATATCTGGAGTCAAGCATGAACCAGATCTACTCCTGCTTACCCATAGAAAATATGAAAAAAACAAACAAATAAGCAAACATGTTTTACATAACCACTAATGTTTTGTGTGTTCCGCTATGCAGAATTAGTTCAGAAGTAAACAAAACTGGTTCACACTTCTGATTTTTTGTTTTGTTTTGTTTCTGTGATACTACATTCTGCTTCTCTTACACTTCTGAGAATTCCTTCTTAAGATACTTTGTTGGCTTCTCTCCTTATCACTTAAATATAAACATTCCCCCAAAACTCCATTCTCAACTCATGTCAAATCTTGCTCAATAAATTCTTCCTGGCCATTCTTTTTTATCCCTATTATATAAACTATATTGATTCTGTCTTTATTAGTAGCTCCAGAACTTGAACAAAAAGTTTGTAAATTTTATTTATTAAATTCCATCATGCCTCAAGTTCAGTCATGTAGAAATTGAATGCATTACTTTCTTTCCCCAATATGCTACTTCTCATGCATTATCTATACTGATTAAAACTACCACCTACATTGTCAGTTCAATAAAAAAAGAAGAGGAAAGGAAAACAAGAGGAAAGGAAAGAAGAGAAGAGAAAAGAAGAGAAGGAAAAGGAGTTAGGTCAATCTAGGCTTCTATTTTCTTGAATTACCATAGCCAATTGATCACCTGGCAAACTTGAGACATATCCCCATGACCCATTTCATGAAGAGTTTCTTGGCTACTTCTAATCTCCAGAAAATTTAGTTATTTCGAACTGTGTCTTATCACTTTACTGTAAAACTTGCATTTATAATTTTTTCTCACTTTTTTCTCATGACTCATTTATATCAGAGCCTATGATGCCTTTATGCTTCATTTTATAGTCACCAATACAGTGCTGACATGTGGTTAGTATCTAGTAAATATGTGTTGATTGAATTGTGTCAGAAGGTATCAGAGGCTGAATTAATAATATGGCCTTTTTAGATGTTGCCAGTATGGCCAAGGATAAATTACTTTGTTTATTTTTAGTTTCCATCTCTATCTATTGGGAATGTGCTATACTATTTATCTTCAGCAAAGAGGTGTTGAATGATTAACAAATAGAGTCATTTAAAACAAAAATTAAGTGCTGGAGAAATGATAATGAATTATATTAGATTATGGAACTTGGCTCATTGTGTTATTAGTATTCTGTCTGTCTATTGTAATCGCACTGCCAAATGATGACCTAATTATATCCCATTTGCCAGATGGCTAATTGTGGCAAGCAAAGAAGATTTGTTGTTATTGGAAATATTGTCTTTTGATAGTAAAACATGTTCCAGAATTGCTAATTTATTTTTTAAAGTGATAATTTTTACCTGTAACTTGAAAAACCTATTTCTGTGTTTAAGTTATTATAAAAATATAGAGAGAAGATAATGCTTTAAAAAGGCCTAAGCTGTAATAAAATAACAGTGCAATGTAATACTAATATATAAAAAGCCAGGGGCTGTCATGACCTAAATGACTGAACTGATGACCAAACAGGAGGCTGTGTAGGGTGACCAGGCTGGCAGTGGGGGCAGTGAGGGACGACCAAATGACTGGGCCCTGAGCTCCGGCTGGGGCATGGTGGTGACAGGGAGCTCTGGGCCCTGGCTGGGGAGTGGGTCTCCTGTGATCAGGGACATGGCTGGCCTTCAAATCCAGGACCCAGAGCTCCCTGTTGCCACTGCCGCCAGCTGGGGTTCAAAGCTCCCTCCAGAGCTCCCTTCTGCAGCCGCAATTGGGGGTGTGGCTGGCCTTCAAACCTGGTGCCCAGAGCTCCCTGTCACCACTGACCCAGCTGGGGCTCAGAGCTCCCTCCAGAGCTGAAGTATTAATGAAGCTGACTAACATTATCGAAGCTGAAGTATTAACAGGATCTGCAGAAGGAGAGGTTGTTCTGATTCTAAGAACTGATTTGTCCCCATCTGACACTGGTCTCCCATTTAAATTAATTCGAAGACAGTTTCCCGTGATGCCAGCATTTGTGATGACTATTAATAAATCACAAGGACAAACTCTAGACAGAATAGGAATATTCCTACTTGAACCCGTTTTCACACATGGTCAGTTGTATGTTGCTTTCTCTTGAGTTTGAAGAGTGTGTGATATTAAAGTTAAAGTTGTAAATACTTCATCACAAGAGAAATTAGTCAAGTACTCTGAAAGTGTTTTCACTCTTAGTGTGATATACAGGGAGATATTAGAATAAGTTTAATCAATTTATCAGTCATTGTTTGTATCAGTGTTGTTTTTACATCATCTTTTTGTTTTTATATCATGTCTTTGTTGTAATATCATGTTGTGATTGTTTATTAATTAATAAATTTATATTTTATTTTCATATACATTTTACTAATTTTCTTTCATCTCTGACACTTTTATTATAGAGAAAGGGCAAGTAGCAATATTAAAATGCTTCCTCTAATTAATTTCCTTTTAATGTGCATGAATTTCGTGCACTGGGCCACTAGTTTTAAATAATTTGGTTTTTCTTTACAATGTTGCACCAAATTTTGATTCAAGGAGCAGGATAATATAATATGACTCATCAGACATATTCCAACATTGTCTTCTATTCTTTTGTCTCCAAACAAAGCCTCAGGCTCTGAGATGAAGGCAGTGTGTGTCCAAATTTCAATAAATGCTTTTATCAACCTTATGAAATTTGAATTCATATTCATAATATGTAGTTCAGGTACCATTTCATCATACTTATGTGTGAATTTTTATTGTGTTCTTCAGAATCCAAAGCAGCTCTTTGCCTTTACCAAAATGCAGGGCCTTCCTAAGAGTTTTAAAGGCCAAATAAGTTACCTTACCTACCAGAGCCCATTCAGTTTGGTGTTATTCAAAACAAAAACAATACAAAATCAAGTAAGTTTAAGACAGTTTAGCAAAATTCTGTTATTTATTGTCATAACTACTCCATGCCTTTTATAAAATACTAGAGGTCCGGTGCAGAAAATTCATGCATGGAGGGGTCCCCTCAGTCCAGCCTGCACCCTTTCCAATCCAGGACCCCTCAGGGGATGTCCAACTACCAGTTTAGCTGCACCCTCTCCCATCTGGGACCCCTCGGGGGATGTCCAACTGCAGTTTAGACACGATCCCACAATGATCAGGCCTAAACTGGCAGTCGAACAACACTCTCACAATCCGGGACCACTGGCTTCTAAATGCTCACCTGCCTGCCTGCCTGATTTCCCCTAACTGCCTCTGCCTGCTGGCCTGATCACCCCCAACTGCCCCCCTCTGCTGGCCTGGTCTCCCCTAACTGCCCCCCTTGGATGGCCTGGTCGCCCCCAACTGCTTCCCTCTGCCAGCCTGGTCATGCATAACTGCCCCCCCCTGCCTGCCTGGTCACCCCCAACTGTTCCCGCTGCCAGCCTGGTTGCCCCCCTGCTGGCCTGGTCACTCCCAACTATCCCCCCACTGGCCTGGTTGCCCCCAACTGCCCCCCCCACCCCGCCAGCCTGGTCACCCCATGCAGCCTGCTGTTCAGTCATTTGGTTGTCCCTCACTAACCCCCCTGCTGGCCTTGTTGCCCCACGCAGCCTGCTGTTCAGTCATCAGTCAAGTTGTTTTGGTCGTAAGGGCCCCTGGCTTTTTATATATTATGATAAAATCTTTCCAAAAGTGATTTTGGTGCTCTGCTTTGCTCATTCCCTTTGATATCTGGTCTGCATATTGGGCAACTCAGATGTAATCCAAAGGTTCACTGATTTGTCATTATCTAGTTGCTTCGTTCTTATATCTGCTGTTGATTGTAACTTTGCCACTCTTGAGTCAAATGTAAAAATAAAGCTGACCTTAGACTTTAAAATAGCTGACAATGTTTATTTTAAAGGAAATGTTCATCTATCAAACTACTTAGTTAAGAACAAACAAACAAAACAACAAACAAAAACAACTTAAAGTTAACATATATTTAAGTTAAGAACAAACAAACAAAACAACAAACAAAAACAACTTAAAGTTAACATATATTCACTGAATCCATTTGGTGTGCAATGTACTGGGCCTTACATAAATTTATTTTCTGAAAAATTGGGCTATACTTCATGCTGTTATTTATATTTTTGGTCTCAGGCAAATGTATGGGCAATCAAGTCACAGCTTACAAATACTAATGCCCCGTGACATTCATTTCTTATTCATATTACAGTTCAATAAATTTAAAAAGTAAAAAGTATTTATCATTAAGGCCCAACATCGATCTCATCTGTCCCATGTCACAGTGTTTGCTACCAGTCACCTTAATTGTGAAATGAATTGCTCAGTCACATATCTAATAATGAGTAGAAGTGGCCTTCATAACCACTTCTCTATTGTTATCAATCAGTTATTTACATAGTCACAGGGGAAAACATATCATTATTCTCTGTGAGACAGAGTAACAAACATCAAATTTAATTGCCTTACAGGCACTGGAGTCATAATCTTTACACAACACTTAATGTTTTCATTACATATCAATTCACTTATAATTATGCAACACTCACAAAAGTTAAGCAGCTAGCAAGCAGTAGATCTTTCACTGTTGTTTATGTGGAGATAAACAAATAGATGCAAAATGTGTTAGAGTGAATGTGTTAACACAAATGATTATATAGAATATCAGTTATTCCAGTTTATCTTTGCTAATATTGCTGAAACAGATTGTATCAAATGTGCTTACCTTTTATGGGTAAAGGCTTTTTATATCAGTTATTTCACTTTAATTTTTTAAATGGCTTTTCCTGAGACTTTTCTAGTGTTTGTTGTTGCTACCCAATAACTCCTTTTCTTCTAAAGAAATTCTTCTGAGGGACATGACTACAATAGAAAATATAATTCATTTATTCATTCATTCATTATTTACTTTAAACCAACAAACAAACAAAAACTGTACTTGGCTCTGGGAATATAAAGACGATTAATAGCAAAAGTTATACCATCCCAATGCCTAAAGTCAGGCAGAGATATACAAGTAAACTTGGAATTATAGTGCACACAATGCTTCTGAAGTATCTCTAATGAAGAGAGACTAGGGATCTGGGAATATGGCCTAAATGTTATGGCATTCATACCAATACTATTTTTTTTTAAAGGATGCATAGTTTGCATTCTATTCTAGTAGCTTTCAGACCCCTTTTACACACTAAGCACCTTTTTCAAAAGAAAATTCAATCAAAAGTCAATAGGTAAAACATCTAAAATGCATGAGAATATGCACCCCTCCCTCCAGAGAAGACTGTTGCAGACCGTGACTTTTGAGGACCATCCTGATTCTACTCCACCTGTGTTTGTAATGTATAACACTTTTTCAAATTACTTAGGGGGATTGCTTAGCTTTATTTTTTAAATTTTTACCCACATACTTCTGTAAGTTGGGCCACATTTATTTTATAGATTTGTTTACCCATGCGGTATAACTGATACACCCACAGATGTGTGCCTTGACTGAGCAGCACTATGGTTTTAGTGTAAGGATAAAGGACTTAAGAAGAGGATGCTAAGAGGCACAGAGGAAAAATCTTAAAATTAGAACTGGAAGGTTTAAAGAAGGACATATCAAGAAGGCCCTCAGAATTGTGTATAGATCAACACACTTACTAAACACTTTGGGACCCATAATATATTAGTGACTAAAAAAAACCCAAAAACCTTGGATCCTGCTCTCATGAGGTTTATAATCCATTAGGGGAAAGAAGAAGCAATGGCTAGAAATGTTCTCAAATTAATGACAGATTCAAGTCATTTACTCAAGAAGCCCGATAAACTCCAAGAAAGGATAATAAAAATAAATCCTCACTTGGGTAAATTATAGCAAATCAGTTGAAATCAAGAAACAAAACCAATAACAACAAAAAGAGAAACTTTTAAAATAGCCAGAGGAAAAAAAGACATATTTTCATAGAAGCAACAATTAAACTTGAAGAAATAATTTAACAATTGGAACAATAGAAAGTAGAAAACAAAGATATATCAATTATAAAGTTCTAAAGGATAATAGCTGCTGACCAAAACTTTTAAACCTAATAGAAATATCCTCCAAGACTAAAGATGAAGAAAAAATATTTACAGACGAACTAAAGCTAAGAAAATTTATTACTAGCAAACTCACATTTAAGAAAAATAATAGAGATTATGCTTTAGACAGGTAATCAGTCCCGATGTGTATTAGTCCGCTTGGGCTGCCATAATAAAATACCATAGACAGGGTGACTTAACGAACAGACATCTATTTCTCAGTTCTGCAGCCTAGGGAGTCTAAGGTCAGAGTGCTGGCCGATTTATTTCTTGGTGAGAATTTTTTTCTGGTTCTGGAGAGCCTTCTCGCTGTGTACTTAAATATCCTTTCCTCAGTGTGTGCAGGTGTAGAGAGGACCAACTGTCTGGCATCTCTTCGGATAAGGACATAAATCTTGTCATGAGGGCTCTATCTTCATGACCTCATCTAAAGTGAATTACTGCCCTAGCTGGTTTGTTTCAGTGGATAGAGCATCCGGGCCTGTGGACTGAAAGATCCCAGGTTTGATTCTGGCTAAGGGCACATGCCCAGGTTGTGGGCTTGATCCCCAGTGTGGGGTGTGCAGGAGGCAGCCAATCAATGATTCTCTCTCATCATTGATGTTTCTATCTTTCTCTCCCTCTCTCTTTCTCTCTGAAATCAATTAAAATATATATATTTTTAAAAAAGTGAATTACCTCAGAAAGGCCCCAACTCAATACCATCACATTGGGTATTAGGACTTTAACATGATTTTTTTTTGGGGGGGGGGGGTCAGGGGAGGGAGGGCAAACATTCAATCTATAAGATGGAAGATCAGAAATGAAGAGTTATAAAAATTTTAAATATCTAGTTATTGACCTTATAAAACAATCATAATAATGACCTGAATGTTCCAAAATGTATGTAGAATTAAAATACTTGCTATCAATGGCATAACAGTCAAGTAAGAAATAAGTAGAATTAAAGTATTCAAAGGCATTTGTATTGTCTGGAAAAGGTAAAATGACTATTAATATTAGCCTTAGATAAATCAAAATAGTATGCTCTAGTCTCTAGAATAACCAAGAGACTAGTAAAGGAATGTACAACTTTCAAGAAATAGAAGAAAGAAATGCAATAAGGTAATGCTAAATCAAGAAAAAAGACAAAGGAATATAGAGCATATAAGGCAAATAGAAAGCACTTAGTAAGATGGTTGATTTAAGCACAAATATATAAGTAATTACACTAAATGTAAATTGTTTAATTCCATTTAAAATGCAAAGATTGACACACCAATCTTTTAAATGCTATTTCAGAAGTCTCATCTAAAATACAAGGATACCCAAATGAAAATTGGTGTAGATACATTAATATCAGACCAAGTAGATATTAAAGCAAGCAAAAGGCCTTACTAGAGGAGAAAAGGAAAACTTAATAATGATAAAAGTTCAATTCACCTAAAATATCTATATTTTGATATATTCTGCAAGGTAGATTTAAAATATATCATGCAAAGTTTCATGAAAACAGAAGGAAAAACAGGTAAATCTACAATTGTTGTAAGATATTTTAACACTCTTTGTTCATAACGAAGATAATAAATAATGAGTATAAAGAAAATTTTCACCACACAATTAATAGTTTTGTCCTACCATATATAAGAACTGCAGAATACACATTATTTTCAAATGTACATGAAACAAAAATTAATCATTAAGTAGCTACACAATTCAAAGAATCAAAATTATTCTAAATATATTCTCTTCAAAATTTAATTAAGCTAGAAGTCAATAAAATTAATGCCATAAATATCCCTATGGTCAATGAGTAATACATTTTTAGCTGATTGATAAAATTAACAAACAGAAAAACTTGTGAAATTGGACCAAATAATTGAGATTGTTCAAATTAATGATCTAATAATAAATGTAAAAAATTTAGAAATAGAACAGTGAATAATATTAAAAGTATACTTAGAGAAAAAATAATAAATCTGAACACAGATATTAACAACTGAGAAGATAAACACAGAAGAGGACTCAAAAATTCCAGAGCCTTTTCTAACAGACTAACAATACTGATAAATTGGTGAGGCTAATGAAGGAAAGAAAAAATGTGCACACAAAATCTGAAGATTAAAGAGTGGAACATTATTGTAGATTCTAATGCTGTTGAAATGATAAATAAATTATATGAAAGCTTGTGACATTTAAAATTGTAGATAAAATTGGAAAATTCCTGCAAAAGATAATTTTGACAATTGATATAGTAAGAAATAGAAAATTTAAGATATTGAATTTATAATTAAAACATTAAATATTTATCACAAAGAAAACTCAAGGCTCAGATTGTTCTACTAATAAATAAAGATAAATACTTTCAGAAAATAGAAATAGAGAAAAAGATTTCCAATTATTTTGTATGGTCAGAATAACCAGAGTACTAAAACTTAACAATGACATACAACAAAAATAATTACAAGACAATATTACTAAAAAACAAAGATTTAAAAAAATTCTACATAAATTAGTGGGAAACAAATATGGTGTTATACAAACAGGATAGTATATCATAGCCAAGTGAAGGACAGAAATGCAAATTGACTTAATATTTGAATATAAATCAATGTAATATATAATAATTACAAAATAATGGATAAAATTAAATAATCAGCTATTTAGTTAAGAAAAACATTTAATAAAATTTAGTACTTGACTACAATTCCCATACAAGATGTAGAAGGAAACTTCATTAATTAGATAAAGAGTATTACTAAAGTTCTACAGTAAGTCCTTATTTTGAATCGTTTAAAGCTTTCCCTTTGAGAATGCAACTAAATGTAGATGCTCATTATTTTCTTATCTATGCAACATTATATTGAATGCCCTAGCCATAGCAGTAAGTCAGGAAATAAATATAGAAGTTAAGTATGAAAAGAAAATATAAATTTTTCTCTATCCACAGGCAGCATTATTGCATATGTAGGAAATCCAAAAATGCTCCCCATTTGGTCAATAGATTTAATGAAATTCCAATGAAGTGTTTTGTTTTTGTGGAAATTGAAAATCTGATTCAATATTGAAATGCAAACAGCCAAAACATGTAAAGGCAATTTTGAGTAATGATAGCAAAACTGAAGAACTATATTATCAGCTATTAAGATACAAAGAATAATTAATATGTGATTCCATTTTTAGAATGCTCAAAAAACAGGCAACATTTATGCTTTGTGTTTAGGGATGCATGCTTAGGCAGTGAAACTCTTCTCAGTCTTCATTATACATAGCAGCACTTTCCTTTGGAAGCGTGGTGAGAGTATACAGTAATTGGAAAGGGGCACAAATTTCTGCATGTAAAATTTTACCTCTTGACCTATGCTGTGGATACATGAGTGATCTATCTCTTTGTGATAAGTCATTAAGCTGTCCATTTGTACTCTCTGTGCTTTTCTGTGTTTTATACTTCCCAATAAAAACATTTACAAAAGATATACTCAGACTAAAGCACTTATAAATATACTCTGAGAGTGTGCTTTGGAAGAAATATGCTTTGAAACGAATACCAGACTGTGACAGAATTTAGCAACTAGAGGAAGTAAAGCTTGAGCTAAGCTTTGAAGGTAGAGCGCAAAATAAGTAAGCCATTGGAGAGTGGAGACAATGGAAAGAGCACTCCAGAGTGAGGAAGAGGCTTTGGAAAGGCCCAGTAGTGGGAGAGAGCATGGGAATTTAAAGAATTGAATAAAGCCTAGTGTGCCTGGAATGTGAAGAAGTGCAAGAGTTATGCAAGCTGAGGTGTGAATGGTTGACTGAGCTATAGAGAAATTTACAGTTCAGGTGACTGTTATAAGCAATGTGTAGCTATTGGAAAGTTTAGAGTATGGGTTTCTGGAGGTGATGACGCAATCAGATTTGCATTTGGAAAAGTTAACCCTGGATGCAGTGTGCAGGATGGATCACTAGGCCATAGAGCACACTCCAGGGGCCCAGTTAGTAGGCTATTAAAAAAGTCAAGGTGAGCACTGACAGGACATTGGCCTGTGTGGTGGCAGTGGAGAGGATGAGAAATGGATAGATATGTGGGAGTTCTAAATTTGGAGACAAATAGACTATTGAAACTTGATTTGGGGGAGGGGGGGCAAAATAATGCCCCATATCATATTAACTACTTTATATAATGCTAATTAAATTTTCTTTCATAGCATCGCAAGCTTCAGTAAAGGAAACAATAGCAAACCTATAATAGCTAAATGCATTACTGTCACTAAGAGTGATAAAGGAAAAACTAGCATTATAAGCACATATTTCTTCTGCTTGCTTCACATTAGAACACAAAGGCTCTACTTCTTAGGCTACATCAAGCAAACCTATTTCTTATAGGCAGATGCAGAGTGGTCCTTATTTCCCTAGTATGATTATACAAAAACAGACAATTTTTTTGGCTGTATGACTTACAACAGTTAAAAATGCATATGACCACATGCATTATACTTGTCTGACTTTTGCCTCTTTTCTCATTTCCTTCCTAACTCACTAACACCCAGCTTCCCACTGCTTAGTACCCAAGGGTCTGCTTAATCAATGTCCTTTGTATTGCACACTGAACATCCCACCCACTCTTTCGCTAGTGAAATTTCATTTGAAAAATTGTTATCTGTTGTCTCAGCAGTTGTCTGGAAATCAAACTTTTGGCATTCTACTTTCAGTGGCAGAGTTCCCCTATTCAGTAGAAGTGGGGTGGTTCATATCAACCCCCCCCCCGACTTAGTTTTTACTACTTTCAGAATTTACATTGTATGGTGATCAATATCTCAGAAAATAATTTAAAAATTGAGACTTATATTACGCTATGGAACTGCTCCCTGATCATAATACCTGATTACTATAAATCCTAGAAATCTGGGGCAGCATTCCATCCTGGTGCAGGTGGAGAAAATGATGCAGAGCAAGTTCAACTGGGTCACTAGATGAGTAAAATTCAGTCAGTAAAGGTTTCATTAGAACTTGACTCCTAATTGCAGACTTTTCATCACAGCTTTGTCCTGATCATTTGCATTAAAAGGCTACTGTTTGTTGCCTCATGGTGAAAGGAATCAGAGGAAAGTTGTTAAATTAATCTACCACTGCAAATATACTCCTCAAGTGGGAACAAAATCCTGCTGGTATGATACCCACACCTTACACTGTTGTTTGAACTGAACTTAGCTATTTGTTGGTAAAATGTAAGTTAAGGAATAAAGGACTGAACTATTTCTTAAAACTTAACACTTCTTTTAAATTATTGTCTAATCATTATTGACTATAGGAACATATAAGAAAAGTTAAATAATTTATAAGTAATGCTTTGAGAGATGCATTGCTCAAAAGAGCAGAACTATTTTTCTCATTTCATGGAAAAGATTTCTGAAGTATATTCCTTGAAGAAAAGAAAATATTAACAGGAAATATAGTGGGTTACTGAATGCTTCTTTTATTCTAAGTCATATGATATTTTTCTCCAGAGCTATTTAAAGGTTATTTTTACCACTTTGACACCTTTGTTCTAGTTTTCTTAACCATTCTTCTTCTGGGCAATAGTTTTTCTGGTCAAATTGAAAAACGTCCTTCTTATTTATACTTCTCCTAGTACAGCTAGTTCATATTGACTCTTGGATTTCCACCCTTTTCTTCTATATTCAAGTTGTCATAAATGCATTTTTAGAAATACCTGGCTGCTTTGGTTGACTGCATACAATATGCCTGACCAAGGCAAAGACTCCCTTCCAGTAAGAGTCATGGAGCTCAGCTCAGTCTTTCCTTTCCATCACTGCAGCTTGTCATGGAAATACGTGCCCATAAATGATCATTAGTGGTTGCACAGGCCTATATGATCTGTTGTGATCTGGGCACTTCTTCCCAGAGGACAGTGCAAAGTTCACAGTGCTTTATGAAGATGATTCAAGTCTATATTTCAGTTCTGGATGTCTTACTATTGCATGTTACTTTTCTGTATTCCTTTAGCAAAAGCACTCTTTAAAGCCGAATAATCCATGTGAGTTTGTTTAAAGGCTATTTGTTTAGACTCCAATATAGTTATATATTTTAATATAGAGTGTAACATCAAATTGTCAGTATACTTATGATGGCTATAATACTAAAACCTCATTTACTTTGTGGTATTATTTGTTTTGTAATTACAGAAAGATGGTAGAGGGTGGTTGTGGGTAACCCATTTCCATCCTGTGGATTTTGAGTGCCATTCACTTAAAAATTTAAATTCAATCACTCATTAAAAATGTGAAATGTGGTTTTATCTTTTGTTTAAACTCTCTGTTGGGTAGGAATATGGCTACATTGTTAATTTTTTTTCTTTTCCTTTGGTTATAACTGACCTAAATTTTAAAATACAAAAGTTTATATCAAGTGTGTAACTCTTCCACTTCCATTTTGTGCTTCTTGATTTAAATGATGACTATACAGTCTTATCAACTTACCTGAAGATCATATAATTTATAAACATGAATGTATAGTGTGTTTGACTGAATTGCTCTAAATTTTCCCAAATATATTTTTTCTTTAAAATTAAGCCTTAAATTAGGGCTACTAGGTTCATAATTCTGTTAAAAAGAGCAAGGATATAAAAAATGAAAAGTCATCATTATTACCATTGTAATAACTGTGATTTAAACAGTTTGTTTTCCAATAAGAGTAATACTGAATATTTTGAATATCCAAACTTCAGTTCAAAAGTTAGTTCCCTGGGCTTCTGTTTCAGTGGGATAAACACAATCCTCGGTGATCATTTTGCTCATTTATTTAAAAAATATATATTTTTATTGATTTTAGAGAGGATGGGAGAGGGAGAGAGAGACAGAAACATCAATGGTGAGAGAGAGACAGGAACAGCAATGCTGCCTCTGTATGACATCTGCTGGGGATCAAGACCACAACCCAGGCATGTGCCCTGACCAGGAATCAAACAGTGACCTACTGGTTTAAAAGTGCAATCTCACACAGAGTCATGCCAGCAGGGTATGTTCATTTATTTAAGACCTCTTTTTTTTAAAAATAAACATTTGAATACTAACAGCAAGAACAATGACTCCTTTTCCCAAGTAGCCACAGAGGTGAAAGAAATATGGGGCTTGAAGAAGAAATGATTTCAAGCGGGTGGTGACAAGGCAAGCTCTTCCTTCCAAGATGAGTGTTAGCCAGGGCGTTAGGTTTGTGCTCACATGCTCCAGTTCCAGTTCTTATTGGAGTCTGTGACTGCCTCATGCTCTCAGCAGCACTTCCACTTTTTGCTTTCTTTAAATGGAAGGTTCATGGAAAAAGACAGTATATATGGATGATTTATTATGGCCTAGAAAAGGTCACTTTGGGAATAAATTACTAATTTTTTTTTATTCCTGAGCATGCACCATTTAAGCCGTCTCAAGTAGTGCTCAGATAACCATTTAAGAATCTGATTTTGGCAGCCTTTTAAGGAGTGCTTATTTCAAAATGGAAATGTTGTAATTTCTATTTGCATATAAAGTTTTGGTATTCGAGAAATCTGATTTGTTTCTAGTTTTAAATTCTGTTTTTGTTCTTTCAGTGTGCCAATGCTCCTTTTTTTTTCCTCTCTCTTGTCTAATTGGACTTGAACCTTTTACAAGCAAGGCATGTGCCTTTGCCAACTCCACTTGTTTTGTTTTATACTTACCCGGATTTTGTTCTGGCAGAGACTCCTAGATCCAGGCATGGTCATTCGTAGAGTTTTCCTGATAAGCTGGTTTCCATTCTCCTTGGAGAGGGGATTCTAATTTAAATAAATGATATTATTTCCTACTGTCCCCATTTGAGAGAATATCACTTATACAGATAACTTGCAGAGAGGTACAGCTCCCTCCCAATTCTCAGTTATCATTTTCACAGCTGGTATAATTGTACTGTCTCCTGCAAATTGGCTAGAATTGTTTCCTTTATTAACTATCCTTTTACCTTCTTATTGCAATGATATAATAACCACCACACAAATTAAATTTAGCATGACACACTGCATTTAAATATTATTTTGACTAAACATGCAGCATTGTGAATTATACAAAGCATAAACGCAGAACTAGTAAGATGACAAATTTAAGGAAAAAATGTGAATGTTAAATAGTATTTCAATACTCCCTTTGCCTTTGTATTTTAAAGGATTAATGTGTGAACTCAAAAATGTCAGAGAGAAGAGTTTTGTGATCTTGAAATAGCATCTTTCCAGAGTTGAGATTATTTTTGATGGGTTAAAAATCACACATTCTAGATCTTAAAAGTGTATTGAGCCCTGTATATCAGGCAGTTGTTCAAATGGTTTGCCTTACTCCACAGACTTAGACCTCAGCATCAGGGATAGTAAAAGGTCATCTCTCACTCCTATTAGACTCACCCAACTGTTACATTTTTGATTGTTGATAACAATTCATCTTTCTTGGTACTGGCTGTTTGGTGCTTGCATAAGTCTGACCTAATAAGAGAAAGGCTTCCATCGTGTCCCAGGTAATATGTCTTAAATTTGGTTTTAGGTGACTAGAAACACATTGAACACATTTCCCCCACATCTCAAATAACAATTTGTGGCTAATGTGTTGGAGAGGAGAGCCCTTTATCCAGACCTAAACCACAGACAAGATGGTTCTGTGCCCCTGCAGTTAAATAAAAGTGGACTCTGTCAAGGTGAATCAGACTCACTTCTCAGCAATACAGCAGCCTGTGGTCCTTGCTAACACTCTGAAGCTGCATGGGGGCACCCATGCAGAAAACGCAAATTCCACTTTCAGCCAGGGAGTTTGTGAATGTAACACAGCCAAACTCTGTGCTTGGAGACGGAATAAACCCGAGGCAGTACTTGCTGTTGATGGGTTTTCTTGTTTAGAGGCTTTGCTTTTCCTGTGCTGATAATTTTTGCAAAGCGTGAAGCCAGGCATCCTTTGGATACAAATGATTTATGAAGGTTAATTCTTTAGAGGAGGGCTGATTCCACAGTGTGTTTTGTGCGAGGTCACCCACCATCCTTTGAATTCTATGTGTGTGTTAATTGCAGCAATTTGAATTATTTTATTTAAATTGCCAATGAAATTGTAGCAATTAGAACAGCATGACCTGTTTCTGTTTGCTTTTTTTCCCTGCTGCATATGCCATTTTGGACTCTACCAGGTTAACTTTATTAGTTCTGTAATTTGCTCCTCAACTTTTATATCTGCAGGTTTTGCAGAGGATTGGTGTCAGCAACATGAATTTTTTGTTTTGCATATAGCTTAGATGATGCTACACAAGCCATAGCTATCTTCATAGACAGTTTTCTTTCAGTGATCATGTGTTAAAATTAAAATGTTTTATATTTTAAATGTTAATGCCTAGCATGAGACAAGTGGTAAATTCATAGATT
The DNA here is from genome assembly GCF_027574615.1 of Eptesicus fuscus. Lineage (NCBI taxonomy): Eukaryota > Metazoa > Chordata > Mammalia > Chiroptera > Vespertilionidae > Eptesicus > Eptesicus fuscus. The sequence continues at coordinate 53,060,179 of NC_072481.1, read as the reverse complement.
CCAAGTTTAAATCTTGATCATAGATAGTTACTCTAAGTGCTGTGTAAAAGGTGCAGCATTTTTGGACTTTTCATTCTCGATAGAAAATATTACAGATAATTCTGACCTATAGGCTTCTTCCTAATAGATTTTCAAATAGGAGCTGATATGACAACTTCCCTCCCTCACCTTTCCAACACACATTAAACCCATTTCCTAACCATATACTTGAGGGCAAACTTTCAGGTCCTATAGCTGTGTGTATCTGTTTGAGGGAAGAGGAGGTTAAGAAAGACCTGTTTTGGTGTTTTGCTTTTTTCTCTACTACTTTAAAGACTCATTTTTTTTCTTCCTGAAATGTAAAAGCTAAGTTCTTTCTCTAGCATGATGAACAAAAATTGATGGCTAACAGAAGATCCCACACAAGCTTATCTCTAATAGCTTGCTCTTCATATAGCAGTCAAATATAAATATTATTCTAATAATATGCAAGAAGACAAAGAACACATGTTCAAACATACAAACCAAGGACATCCTTAAGAGATGAATGGAGATTTATAATGCCACTTGCCTTGGTTCACGTAAGTACCCCTCATGGCATCTTAAATCTTTCAAATACTTCCTCACCATTTTATTTTATTTATAACACCTTTGGTAAAGCATACTCTTAGAAAATATGTTGCATTTTTAAGGTTAATAACATTTTAAGAATATTCAGAGCATTTGATATTTAAACCTAATAGACCAAGAACTTTTTCTTAGACTGTGACCTTTCAAATACTACCCTAAACTGGAAATGTGATTAACTCACAAACATGCAAATATAAAGTCAACTATTAGGCAAAGTCAGTCTCCTCACCCTCACAAACATGTTGGTTCCATCTATTATAATCTGTTTAATTATGCAGGTTGTTGAGAAGCATTCAGCTATTCTAGATTTGAAATCTTAGTCAAATCTAGTTTTGTAAGGAGATACATATTTAATTTTTATGACAGTTTTCCTAGAGTCAGGATTATTATCACCAAGATCTCTACCAAACTTTCTATAGCAACAGGGCAGGCATGTCTCCCAGGACCCAATCTGTAAAATGTGTCACTGTCACTAATCACAGTCTGACACTTGAAAGATTAATTTACTATGAAAATGAATCTCAGGAGGCTAGACAGACAAAGAGTGATTCTTGGTTGCAAAATGGAATGCCACACTGTTCTAGGGATTGCAATGAACTTTTTTGTGGTGCCAACTGGCTTTAGTAACTGAGGTTACATGGTACAAGGTGGTAGCCTCGACCTAGTTGATTATGGTTAGAGGAGGAGAGTCACGTAGTGTCTCCTAGACCACACATGTGATTAACTCAAGGGACTCAGGAGAACTTCTTGTGAACATGAAAGTTTAGAAGTAGTTTTTCTAAAAGAATAGTCTTTCTGGATGCAAGGCTTTGAGCCATAGAAGGGACGACCTTTGTTGCTTGCTGGTGACTTTTGTTTACAGCTATGATTTTGTGTTTTGTAACTAGGGAAAACCTCGTCATACGCCCGATCATGGAAGAGAAACAAAATGAACCCATGTGAAATACTCTTGCTGCTACAAATCTCCAAGTAATTAAGGAAGGTAATTAAATATACTGTGGCTATTTTTTTATATGGTGCTCTTGTTAGATTTGGTCTAGTGTAAGCACAGGAGACCAGCAGAGATATTGCTTTTTTTTTTCTTTTTCTTTTTTAATCCTAATAAAGGAAAACTGGTGGCTTCTATACTTCAGTTATGACTTCCTACTTAGTTTAGCGGAGCCATCACTATGAGATTCTCTTCTTCTGAATTTTCTCCTTGCTGAAAACTTTGCTTTCCTTTAAGTGATAAAGTCTACTTTACCCTAGAAATGAGTAACTTTTCACTGTACGCATATCCTGACTACCAAATCTAAGAGATGCTCTACTTTCTTACTTCTATACTGGTAAAGTTCATGCCTTACTCTCTCTTATAAATTTTTAAAGGTTGTATAGTTCCTACCACACATTTCACCACTTGATTATACACTGCGAGTTTTAATTATTTATATGATGATGATACCTAAAATAGCAACTGATCCAGAGGATGCTCTCCAATGACCCACAGTCTCTGGATTCCTTCCTAGGCCCTTCATGTGCATTTAGTAATACTCAAACACTATAATTACTTATCTGGTTGAAACATAAAACCAAAAAATATTAATAGAATGAATTATTATTAATAGTAGTAGTACAGGAACACCTAGAAATATAGTTGAAAAAAATAAAAGATGCATAGAAACATTTGTCTTTTGTATAAGTATTTATATAATAATACATATAAATACCTGATAACTACATGTCAGGAGATACATTTCATGGACTATTAAAAGAGGAAAGAGCAGAAGGATGTCTTTTTTCACTTGGAAAAGGCTTCTGACAGCAGAGTTCTGGTTTCCCAGTTATTGTAGAGGTACGATTTTCACTTGAAAAATCCATCAACCAAAGGTAAATCCTTAAGTAATAGGTTTTGAAGTTAGGCAGAACTGGGTTTAAATCTGTCTTCAGTTGCTTACTATCTTTGTGACCTTGTAAACATTTATTTTTTCTTTCTTTTAGCCTCACTCTTTCTGTGTAGAGAGGAGAAAAGCAGGGTCCTTGGGTCGCTAAGCAGGTTCAGTGCATAAGTCTATGTGAAAATTATTGCACAGTGTCTGGCACCTGACGGGGCTCAGTTAGCCTCCTTACTGACTAGAGAAATCTCAGGATGCCGAGAGAGGGGACATCATTTCATGTAGTTCATTGTTTTATACACTTTGAGGAGATTTCACAATTTTGACATGAAGATATTTTAAATTTGCACTGTTATTGCTTAGTTTCCGGAACCCATGTAGGCTTTAGAAGCTCAGACCACGTATGAAATTGTACAACTTTCAACTACACAGAAGACAGCGATTTTGAATAGTGTCCTTTTAGAAATAAAAAGTGAAAAAGAGAGAAGAAGTAATATGAATTACTTTATCATACCATACTTTAATTTTAAAATTACTCATATGAATTTAATATATTAAAGAGTCAATGTTTAATTGTTTTAAACATTGTATGCATTGCAATGAATAAATTTTTTTTATATTTAGGCACAAGAGTTTACACTTCAGAACACAGGAAGATGGGAAAAGCAAATGTTTTCATCCCATACAGAGAGAAAGGGACACAGAGAGGACTTTGAACAAGCTGGCTTTAGTAAGTCCCCCCAGTCGACCACACCAAGCCCATGTTCTCTGTAGTTATCTCTGGAGGTAGCTCCCTTTCTGGAATAGGCCCCCTATCTAAATTATTTTAGACAGTTAAGAGGATTACCTCCCTTCTTGAGACTTTTGTTTCTTAGAAATAATCAGCCTACAATAATCCACATTTCAAAGAGGTATATTTTGGGGTGGCAAAATCCTGCTCCCTCACACGATCATTTCTGAAATACTCTAGCCTCATGACAGACCCAGGAGAACTACAAGGAAGCTGTACATTGATGTAAAAAAGTGGCTAAATAAAAATATAAAAAATAAAAAATAAAATAAAAAATATATAATTGCTATGTGTTTACAGTAATATATTAACGTAGTTAAAGAAGTACATTTTATTATTTAATTTACTTCTAAATTTTATCAACAGATGACAGCTGTTATAATTGAGGTCATTCTGATTGTTTGGCTATAGAAGAGGTTCCAAATGGCACAATAAATGATTCTTTTACTAAAATGTGGTGGGATTTGAGAAGAAAAAAACAAACCCACAAACAAGTAAACTCTGGTAATGAAATTTCAGTAAATTGAGTTGAACAATTTTTTTTTTAGTTTTGAATTTTGTATGTATTTTGCATGATTCATATTCTTTAAGTGAATGGGTTAATAACTACCAAAAGTTATTTTTGGTTAACTTGTACCTTTTCCCCATTGATTGACTTAGCTTTTAGTTTTCTATATAGGAAATCTAATAATCAAAACACTTTTTATACTTTTTAATATATGTCCCTAAATACATAAGTGAATAAAGACAAGAAAAAGAGAAATTTAAAAACCTCATATTTCAGGAACCACTTATGGTGATTTTTGAATTCCATAAGAATGTACATACTTCCATCTGTGAAAATTTTCACCTTCAAATTTTGAAGTCAAGATAGTATCAAATATAGTATTGCTATTATATGGGTCTTTCAACAACATCAAGTTCCTGAGTGAACATGTCTAAATATTTTTTTCTAGTCTTTCATTTGAAAATATCTATTGAATACTGGATTGGAAATTAATGTATATTAATGCATTGTAAATATAGAAAGCATATTAAGACAATCCCTGACTCTGAAGTGTTCATAGCCCAGAGGGAGAAACAGTCATGAAAACAAACACATTAAAGAGGAATCTTTTAATGTCAAGTGACCACAGCCCAACTCAGGCTTGAGAATCAAAGAAGATAGATGTGCTCAAGTAACCAATCATCCAGGTTCGTTTTCAGTCAGGACAGATGCTCGTTTAGGTGGTCAGGAATCTCTCTCTCTCCAAATGTTGGCTCCAACTGCCTCTGATTTGTCTTGTTTATGTGATCCAAGCAGATCCCTACTTCATAGAGGCAAAAGGGCCATCAGAAGCTACAGATTTATCAAGACAAAGAGAACTCCTCTTTCCACATAGCTCTGAGAAAACAGTATCCCAGAAAACACTTCTCTGCCCGGAGTATGAAATGCTGTCAGTAGGCAGGCTGGGCCACATAGGCATGCCTAGAGCCTGAGGGGTTAACACCCCCAAAACATCGGGACAGAGGGGCAGAGGAAGATTCTTCAGAGAGAAAACAGGGTGCTATTCTTACAGGAGGGGATCCTGAGCACCAGGCAGGGCCGACAAAGATTGTAGTTTCAAATACTCAGTAACGACAACACAGATGGCAGGTCGCTCTATCTTTGTAACTAGGGAAATGGTCCTGATTCTCAGTCAGAAAGTGCGTGCCATGTCTTAGCTACAGATAAATGACAGCCCTGTATTTTCCCTGCCATGAACCCTGCTCTGACTCACACCCACTTGCCAAGCAAGCTGATGTTGCAATTTCAAACAGCCAAGCCCAGGGTTAGCCTGCTGTCTGAAGACCAGCCAGTCTCCTGCAGGCAATTTGTAAAACAATCACAACACATGTTTGAATAGATACCCAGGGGTTATTAAAAGTCACAGTCATAGCGTTTTCCTTGCCATCAACCTGGCTAACGTATATTCATCTTTATAAAAGTGTCTTAAAAGGTATCTGCAACAAGATTCTGTTTTTGACCCTACTTTTTATGCAGGAAGAATAGACTATTTTTTTCCCTGGGAGTCCAGGGAGTTTGTGTGGAGGGGGAATGGGGTGTGTGTATTGAGGTCACCTGTTCTTTTGTTCTCATGGGAATATGGAGATGGTGGTATTATGAGGAGGTAGAGACAGCAGTGAGTGGGGAAGATATGAACACAATCGTGGATGACTTTTTGAAATATTGTACTATTATTTTACTGCAGCATTAATATTCTCTATAGTTTTTATTGGATGCTGTGTTGCCATAAGATAGGATGAATACATGTAAGGGAGTGGTCATAAATTTGTGTAGTAATATAAGATTACTAGAGCCCCCGTGCATGGAGGGGGGGGGTGTCCCTCAGCTCGGCCTGCACCCTCTCCAATTTGGGACCCCTCAGGGGATGTCCAACTGCCGGTTTAGGCCAGATCCCACAGGGCAGTCAGACATCCCTCTCGCAATCCGAGACTGCTGGCTCCTAACTGCTCACCTGCCTGCCTGCCTGATTGCCCCTAACTCTGCCTGCCTGCCTGATCACCCCTAACTGCCTCTGCCTGCCTGCCTGATCACCCCTAACTGCTCTCCCTTGGCAGGCCTGATCACCCCTAACCACTCTCCCCTGCCATCCTGATCGCCCTTAACTGCTCTCCCCTGCCTGCCTGATAGCCCCTAACCACCTCTGCCTTGGTCCCTGCTACCCTGGCTTGGTCCAGAAGGATGTCCGGAAGACATCCCGTCTATCCGGTCTAATTAGCATATTAACCTTTTATTAGTATAGATTTGATTGCTGATTTTTAAACTACTGGAGATGGAGTCTCTCTATAAACTGAGTGAAATAAGAAGCAAAACAAAACATGGCAGTCAGGCATTTTATGCTACCAAGCCCATCTGAATTAATAGGTTTCTGTTTTTCTGATATTAGTAGTAGAATTGTTTTATTTTTAATCACTTTAAGCACCAAAGGGTTTGACTTTTTCTTTTTAAATAAAATCTTCTCTAAGTCAGTTTTATAATACTTCCTACCTTCTTAAATAAATACTTGGAACATTTATAAAATATGTGTCCTATTTTTAGGATTACCTATATCTTGCTGCAATTAATACAAAACCAGTCAAGGAACATATAGCTAAGTTCTAAGCCTTCTGAACTTCCTGAATTCTTGTGGCTGATGATTGTAGCTTTTTTTCTCCTTAGCTGTAGGTGATTAGATGCCTGTGTCATATAGCCTCTCTGTTTATGTAAAACTAGAGGCCCAGTGCACAAAATTCATGCATGGGGGGGAAGTACCCTCAGCCCAGCCTGCACCCTCTCCAATCCGGGACCCCTTGGGGGAATGTCCAATGACAGTTGGACATCCCTCTCACAATCCGGGACCACTGACTCCTCACTGCTCACCTGACTGCCTGCCAGATTGCCCTAACGGCCCCCCCCCCGTCCTGGTCACTCCCAACTACCCCCCACCCCGCCGGCCTGGTTGCCCCTTACTGTCCTCCCTGCTGGCCTGGTCATCCCCAACTGTCCCCCCACCAGCCTGGTCACCCCTTACTGCCCCCCCTGCCGGCCTGGTTGCCCCCAACTGCCCTACCCCCCCTTGCCAGCCTGGTCGCCCCTAACTGCCCTCCCCACTGGCCTGGGCGCCCCCTACTGCCCCCCCTGCCGGCCTGGTTGCCCCCAACTGACCCCCCATCAGCCTGGTCACCCCTCACTGCCCCCCTCTGCCGGCCTGATTGCCCCCAACTGCCCCCACTGTGGGCCTGGTCACCCCATGCAGCCTGTTCAGTCATCTGTTTGGTTGTGATGGTCGCTTAGGCTTTTATATATATGTAGATAGCATTGCCTTTGAAGTACATAGTGAGTGCTGAAAAAACTTTAGTGATTGTGAATGTTATGGAAAATCAAGCAGCTCTTCATTATTCCAATTTTCTACTTTTAAACTGCTAAAGACTTAAAAATCCGATTATCGAGTTTGTCATAATTGCATGTGAGTTAAAATTAATAGTCTCTGCATAGGATGCATACAGTACTGAGTAAGGGTTTTACTCAGGGGTGTGGTGCATAGGCTTTAAAAACTGGTTATGTTTGTGTGCTATGTGACAATGTACAAAGGATTTCTGTGTATGTTGTTCTATTTTGATATTCAGAATGAATTAGCTATCACAGGAATATTATCAACCTTTTACAGAGGGAAAACTGAGGTGTAGTTAAATGAATTGCCCAAAGCGAGTCAGATATGCAGTCAATGGCAGAGCTGAAATGGAAACCTCTGTTTTATACCACATCTGGTGTTACTTCCATTCCTAGTTGGCCTGGTCAGTATTCAGGGGATATAAAATTCAAATTTAAAGTATTTAAATTTTAATTAGATCAACTTTTTAAAAATTCTAATACAGAAAGGCAAAATGACAATCAGCCAGTCAATCTGAGCCCAATTTCACTTAACTTTTGCCTCTAATCATATTGTGTTTCTTAAGACATTTATGGAAATCTCAGTGAAGGCAAGAGTGTATTTGCTTTGGTTATTGACATCTTTTAACTCACTCTGTGAAAATTCAAAGGAGAAACAGAGGCAGTAATCTCCCAGAAGAAACTATACCAGTACTTTAATTGACAACAAGGCTTCAACCCTGTGGAGTAATCTAGGACCTATTCCAGCCTCTCTTTCCCTTTAGTCTCGAATTGTCTAGAACAAGACAGGATTCAACTTTGGAAAAGAGTAGATCAAGAAGCTAGTTAGCAATTAAGGCTATCAGTCATTATATTCAAATTAAGATAATTCTCTTGATCATTTTTTTATGTAGTGGTCACTGTGCAGGGATGCTCCATCTAAAATTTGGTTTGGGTGTTGAGACCAACATATTCTTTAGGGTATAAGAGGTTTACTACTTAAATAATGAGGCTTTCTGGGGCCAGTGAGAAAGGTGCCTTATGTAGGTCCAAAAATGGCTTCAGAGAGCAGGGAGTGACAACTAACTTGGCCTTTGAGGGTGGATAGGGGGTGGGTCTGTGTTGATAGTTCTCACTCATGGAAGTTACATGGTTTCAACTTCCCACCAATGCCAAAAGAAGGAACCCCTGATTGTCAGCTTGCTCAGCTGCAGGGCAGAAGAGAGCGGTAGGGCTTGAAAGCTGTCAGTGATCAGACTCTTCATTATATCTAACAAGTGTTTAAGCAAATGATTGAAAGGAGCATTTGCTCTAGTCATCAAGCTTTATTTGTCCAGCCTGTCTCTACATTAGGACTACTCCTTTAATGATGAGTGATTCAGGCTTCTGGAGCGCTGGTGGTCTTCAAATGGTAATAATTGCTTCCCCCAATTTTTTAATGAATAAAATAAAGCTAACCAACAACCAAAACCAATGGTTGGGCAAATACAAACCTATGTCCCAGGAAGGGCTCCTCCATTGCTTTTCTCTTTTGCATATCAGCTCTTCACAGTGGCTTTGGCTGCTCAGGCCTGAGGTTCAAAGGGGAAGGGGGGCGGGAGGTAGAATAGACTTTCAGAATTGAACCAGACTGAGATTACACATCTAATATGAGATGAAACATTTCACTGAGAAGGCCTGTTCACTATACTGTGTGCTATAATTTCTCTGCGAAAATTAAACAATAGTGGTAAGTTGGTGATCTATGGGGAAGGCACATAGCGGAGCTATCTGGCTGCTTCTGAGTGACCATCAACAGGATTTGCTTCCTTTCATCCCATTCAGCTGGGCAGCACCAAGCTTGAAGTGCCCTCGGGAAGTCCATTTAATCTTGGCAGAGGGGGTTTGCTAGTCTTAATTTCAATGCCCTTTTATGCTACTCATTGTCAAGAGGGACGCTTTGCAAAGAGCGAATCTGTAACACAAATGTCTGCCATGACAGCCATACAGAGCCAGCATCAAAACCATCAGTGAACAATTTAATAGGCCAGCAAGCACGTGAATAGACTGGGCCTTTTGCCAGGTACCATCCTTCTAGGTGGGGAAATACTGCAGCAGAATCAGAGGATGGAGGTGGGGGAAAATGGCTCACTTCCTGATGTCAGAGGGATATTTCCATTTCCTCAAAAGGCCCATCATCACCATGACTGACACAAGGTCATTTTTTTCTAAGAACCTGTCAGAGGCTCCAAGGAATGTTTGGAGGGATTATTTCTTTGGGCTCTAAGCTTCCACCATAAGTTGTACTAAGGCCTCCTCAATGTAATGTTTCATCTCATATTAGATGTGTAATCTCAGCCTGGTTCAATTCTGAAAGTCTATCCTCTCCCCCTTCCCCCCCCTTGAACCTCAGGCCTATCTATATATATATATATAAAAGCCTAATATGCAAAGTGTCACCTTGGGAGTTCATCCGGGAGATGGGGAGTTCGATCATTCACTATGATGTGCACTGACCACCTGGGGCAGCGCGGAACAAAGGAAGGCTTCAGTTGGCACCTGGTAGCCTGGGAAGGGAGGCCTCAGCAGGCAGCCAGCAGCCACTAGGGACCCTACCCGTGCATGAGTTTCATGCACTGGGCCTCTAGTCTATAATAATAAAAGCCTAAGCAACCATCACAACCAAATGGATGACCGAACAGGCTGCGTGGGGTGACCAGGTTGGCAGGGGGGTTAGTGAGGGGCAACCAAATGACTGAGCAGCAGGCTGCATGGGGCGACCAGGCCAGCAGGAGGGCAATTAGGGGTGACCAGGCCGGTGAGGGGGCAATTAGGGGTGACCAGGCCAGCGGGGGGGAAGTTGGGGGCAACTTGGCCTGCAGGGGGGGCAGGTGGGGTGATCAGGCCAACAGGGGGAGCAGTTAGGGGTGATCAGGCAGGCAGGCAGGTGAGCAGTTAGGAGCCAGTGGTCCCTGATTGTGAGAGGGATGTCCCCTGAGGGGTCCTAGATTGGAGAGGGTGCAGGCTGGGCTGAGGGGATCCCCCCCCCCATGCATGAATTTCGTGCACAGGGCCTCTAGTCTATTTATAATGATATTGATAACAATTTTTATTGCACTAATGGGGTAATAGTTATAAAATGTTTTATATTATAGAAGATTAAACCTGTTTTAATTCTGTTTCTCTTTTGAAATTATATCTTTTTTTTTTTAAAGAAAGTATAGTTTTGGATTTCCTTTCCAGGTTAGGTCTTTGAAAGATTCTCTCTCTCTCTCCCTGCCCCCTTCTCTCCCTCTTTCTCCATTTCACTCTAAAAAAATCAATCAATAAAATGGTGTGTCTTTGGGTGATATTTAAAAAGAAAGAAAAAGGAAAAAAAACACATAAGAGCATGAACCATATAGCATGTCAATACTACCACTCTCAGAATGTTTCCACGTGAGTGTGCATACTGTATTATTTTACCTTACTCAGCCATTGCATTTATCTAACTCTTGGATGATAGAAAATTAGATTTCTGGAAACATTACATTAAATACCTGGCTAGACTATAAGCTCCTTGAGAGCAAGAGTTCCTTCTGTTTTTCTCACCAGGCCTCAGTGCTTGGCATACTACTCAGGTTAGCATAGTGCTTACTAAGTACTTGTTGAATGAATAAATAAATAATGCTGCATAACTGCTCTTCCTTAATCATTTAACAGAATTGTCTGTGTTGCCTGCTATTCTTTTGCTTTTTAAACCATTTTTTTTTACATCTATGTTTTTGTACTTACAAATAGGCTTACTTTGTGTTCTTATAAATAATGGATAATGTAGATGTGTTTGAGGAAGACATGATGTGCCCTGATATTTCTGCAGGTGCTGACCTTATCTCTAGTTCTGCTCTTTTGTGTGACGTGCTTAAATCACAAAGCATCGATCACTATTCATGTCTGGTTTGGTAAATCATTAGGCAATGTCAACTTAATTTTTTTCTTCTTCTAGGAATGTCTATGCATCATTGTGCTTTCCCTTATCCTTCTTAATATATATGTCCTGGGACTAATAGTTGCAAGTTATTTTACACAGGAAAGCCATACATCTGTCTTTTAAGCTAGAAGTATTATATTTAACTAAACAGTTAATTAGCCTGTTCTTTATTTAGCTTCTGATTAACTCCTAGCTTGGAGATTCCATATCAATTGATATCCAATTTGCCTTAAACTCAGAGCACTGTGAGAACTTAGTTTCATTTCTCATGAACATAGAAGTCAGTGCCCATCCTACCCACTATGCTCATGCTTTTTTGGTCACTAAAGACCAATTTTCACCTTTCTTCTAACTTAACAAAAGAATCCAGAGCAGAGGTTGAATACTCAAAGCCCACGGGGTGAAGCATGTAATGTGCAAACAGGAATGGTGTCAGTTGTATGAAACTAGGGAGTAGTCAATGCTGTAGTGAAACTATGTGCTCTGACTAAAGATTATCAAATTATTTTTTTGGTAAAAACTGTGCAAATAAAACAAAATCCATTTTTGAGCCAAGTTTGGCCTGTGGGCTACCAGTTTTCATCCACTCTCAACACTCTTTGATGGTTTATTTACCCCCTTCATAGATCCTTAACTTGTGTTTGATTTGGACAGAGAGAAAGATAGATGACGTGGACATTCTGGCTTCTTAGTCTTTTTATTTTAGGGCTAGAGGTTTGGTTGCCTGTCCTCTTTCATCAATGGTAAAATTAGGTTATTAATTCCACATACCTTTGATCTTCCAGAATTTGCCTATTTCACTCTCATGTACTGAATACCTGATTATTACTCTTAATTCATGGAAGACCTGACACCCAGTTCATATGTTTTTACCCACTCCAAAGTCCTGTAAACTTTGACAAACATGTTAAGAACACTCTGGTCTCTCAGGATCTTGACTTCCTTATCTTTAGGCATCATTTTATTCACTCATTCACATGACCACATACTGAGCCTTCTCATCATCTGGAAACATTATTCTTTTAAAATCCTAAATTCAAACATTCCACTCTCTGACTTAATTCCTAACCTTTAAATAGTGTAAATAAGTTACTGATCCTCCTCCTAATGTAATTCTTCAATCGTTTTGGTCCATCTACCTATATCAGTTTCTCATCTCACCCTCATTTTATTTCAATTCTTATTTATTTTGGACTTCAAGTTAGCATTACCCTCATGACTCTCTTACTAATAGTATTATTTTCAACTGTGTTACCTGTTCTGCTGTTGAACTTGCACAGGAAAAACATCTTGATAATCCGATCATCTCCCCTTCACATCTGAGGTGCTTAACACAGCTGAAGAATTCACGGGATGGTACAATTTGGTTCAACATAAATTTATGTGTTCAGCTTCCTCTGTGCATTTAATTTTTCCATGTTTTTCTAACCATCTCTCTTTTGTATTTTATATCTCTCAGAAGAGCTGATTTACTATTTTTTTCTTCTCTCATATAGCCTCACCTCTGCTTCTCTGCTGTTTTCTTTCCATAAGCAGTTGAGGATGCTTTTGTCATGACACAAATGAAGAAAACACACACACCACCACCCCCAACCTTGCAGGGACCTGAACCCTCACCCCTTCTGAGGGAGGTCTCCTGCCCCCATGGCTGCTTCACTTCCCACGCCCAGCTCAGATTGGGACCCAGGTAACAGAGACTTGGCCCAGCTCAGATTGAGACCCAGGTAACAGACAGAGACTTGGCCAACAGCAGCTGCCCTATATCTAAATCTAGCCTAGCACCAGGAATGCCCAGGGCCTATTCAAGAATGCAAATAATCCTTTCCACTAATATTTACAGGGTAAACTAAGATTGTTGTTAGAGTATTAAATTTGACAGTAAAATAGTAATCAAGTTTTCAGGTTAATTTAAATTGGCTAATAGAAATAAGTGAACATCCAAGAAAATTTAAGTGTTCTGGATAAAAAGCTGTTCCTAAAGTATTAACTAAAATTTTTATTGGTAATGCATCTCACGGTAAAATTGCTTAACATGAAATGAACCTAAAGCAGTCTTATTTTTGTGCAAAAATTTAAAATTTAAAGTTATCAAGACTGCATTACAAAATTTACAAAAGCATCCATTAATAAAAAAAAAAAAGGAGGGATAGTAGGGTAATATCATGTAAGGAAAAATATCCTGTAAGTAAATTACATCTAGAAAATTTTTACTGTAGAAAATTAATTTTCATTTGTAATGCTAACAACAAGACACCCATGAAAATCACACATGGTGTCAAAATAAGCCAAAGGAAAATCGTTTGGGCAAAAATAAAAAGGATCCCAAGTCAATTTTATAGAAAATATTCCTCTATTAACTTTTGGTTGAGAATATGTTTGCATATTTTCAGAAAACTACTCCAAGACCATGGGGATTCCTGCAACAGAGAGGAGTTGTCAGGTCTGCTCCAACCACGAAGACAAGAGGAGAAACAGTCCAGAGATGGAAGACGCTGATGATGCCTTGCCACGCTAGCAGTCAGCAACTGTGCGTGAATGCAGGTTGCCCAGGACCAAACCAGAGAGGGTTGGACCTGCATTGCCACCATCTGTCCATCATCCAGATATCATTGCTGACATGTACACATAAGGAACTATTTGACATTGAAACTGGGTCTCAGAACTGTTGGACATTGAAATTGGGACTCAAACATTTTTTGTTATTATATGTTTATTTCTAGTCTGCAGTTGCAAGATTTTTTAAAGAAAAGAAATGGAGGAAAAATAGATATAGAGGTAAAGAACCATTGAACAGACTGTCAAACTACAGCGGGAAGGCAGGGAAGGTTGGGCAGGGGGGGCTGTAAGAGATCAACTGAAGGACTTATATGCATGCATATATACATAACCAATGGATACAAGACACTGAGGGTGGGGGAAGGCAGGTGAAGGCATATGCTGGGGGTTAGGGGAGGCTGGGAGGAGGTCAAGGGGGGGAAAAAGGAGACATATGTACTACTATTTGTAATACTTCAAACAAGAAAAAAAATAATAATAAAAAAGAATTGCAAAAATTGGAAGAAAAAATAAATAAATAAATTGGAAATAACCTTTGTAGGCTTCCTTTATTGGAACAGAAAAAAAAAAAAGAAAACACACACACCAAAACAAAACAAACAAACAAAAACGCCTTCCATATCATAGCCTCTCTAGATGCTGTTGTTTCCTCTTTCATTTACAATTTTTTTGATATAGACTGTTGTACTTTTTCTGCATCCTTGTCATTCATTCTTCTCCCAGAACTTTACTCTTACAGCTGTGGCCAAGATTATCATTGCTGGTAAATATCAAACAGTTTCACTCTATAACTTCCTGAACCTTGTTAGCCATATTTGGCACTGTTGATCTCTCTGTTCATGAATAGTATTTCTTGTGCTCTTTTTGAGTCCAACTCTTGGGTTTTCTCTTACCACTGTGGCTGCTGCTTCTTAGGTTCACTCTTTTCCCTGTACTTAGTGCTTTAATGCTAGCTCTAGTGTTGTATTTTATAATCTCTTTTCTTGTTTCTCTACTCAGTCATTTCCATGATTTGTTTATCATCAGTAGAGGGGAAATTCCCAAATCTGTATTCAACCAATATCTTACACATTGTATACCTTATATTGAGCTACACATCTGCATTTGAAGGTCTTTGAGACACTTAGAGACCCTAAACATGTCCCAAATTGAACTCTGTACTTCCCCTTAATTCTATTCTCATTCCACTCTTCTCTTCCCCTGTAAGTGGTACCATCCACTTTGATGCCCAATCTAAAAATTTGGACATCCTGGTCTTTGCCCATCATTTGTTCACACAGACTGAATTATTAATCTTACCAATTTTGCTACTAAACATTCATCAATAAATGCATCCATGGTTTTATTAAAAAAGTATACAAAAGAGGTTCTAATAATAGTGTATTATAGGAAAATCTAATTTGTATTCTATAGTTTAAAGAGATAAATGACATTTAGGTTGATAACTAAAGAGTGAATGAGAAATATCCAGATGTGGAAAGTGTGAGCGGCAATGAGATGAAGAGCACTCTAATGAAGGAAGAGCATGTAAACAGAACTTGGAGTCTAAAGGAAATTGAGGCATCATTCAAAAACAGAGAACTGTGTATATAAAGTATCAGGGAAGAATGAAGAAAGATTAAGCTGATACGGAAAGCCAAGATTAATTCATGTAAAACTTTGTGTCTTACATTAAAAAAAATTAACTTTCTTTTAAGAACAAAGGAAAGCTAGTGATAAATTCTAAGCAGGAGGGTATGTCTTGGTATTACTAAATTTAGTATATATACAATGGGGAGTGTTTGATTTCATAGTATATGTATGAAATTTTTATGCATGTAATTTTAATTTTTTACTTTGCTCTTATCGTTTCCCTATATGTTCCATTCTGTTGCCCTAAAGAACTTACCTATTTCACCAAAGAGCAGACTCTTGATGAATGTAATGTTCCTAATAACCGAGTCAGTTCTTTCTTGGAAAGATCACTTTGATTTATGTTGTAAGACACATTTTTCTGAAAGTTTCTATATCTCTATTTTATATATATTTGATATATCTTTCCACAGGACTTTTTTTATTTCTTTTTTTATCCTCACCTGAGGATATTTTTCCATTGATTTTTAGAGAGAGTGGAAGAGAGAGGGAAAGACAGAGAAAAATATCAATGTGAAAGAAACACATTGATTGGTTGACTCCTGCAGGAGCCCTGACCAGGCCCTGGGGCAGGAGGAGCCTGTAACCGAAGTACATTTGATCCCCTGACCAGAATCAAACCCAGGACCCTTCGGTCAGCAGGCCAAGGCTCTATCCACTGAGCCAAAATGTCTAGGGCAGGACCTTTAAAAAAAATCATCCTGTATGGTGTGAGTAGGTGACTATTTTAAGGCTTGTTCACCTCTGATTAAAATGTTATAAGAAAAATGCTGTTAGTGGTTTGGAGATTTTATTCTGATTTGACAAATAATTCATAGTTTTCTTTGATATCACTCTTCTAGATGCAGTTGGGTAAAATATCAACCACAAATGGAGCTAGATTGTATTTATCATTAATTTTGACATTTCCTCAGATGATTTCTGGGAACCATTGTAACCTGCTTAATTTGTTTCTGTATAATGGGAAGCAGATAGCCTCAATTAATGTACTGATTAGTAATTTCTTTAATGAGTTTCAGTAGTTTCTCTCATTATTGCTGATACAATACCCGGAATCCTAGAAACTTGGATTTGAGTATTATTAGAACATAAAACCTGAACTATTGCAGAATTGCTTTTCCATGGCATATTTGTTGTTTACTGGTTACTTCTCTCTTGTGTGCATGTGTAAGCAGGAAAGACATTTGAAACCACTATGGATTCATAGTCTTATGGAGTTTGCAAATTTGTTGATGAGTTTGTGTAAGCCTCAGATAATGGGGAACGAGCTGTGGCAACCCCTCAGTGTCTACAGTCTACAGAATCGGTTGCTCCTTTCTATAAGCAAGAAATAAAATACCTCATCCTTGGAAATGGGATTAACTCCTTCAGGAGACAGTTCAAGCCTAGTATTATGGTTTATGAAAAGACATTAGAAAGTTACTTTTGCCCTGAACAGGGAATGGTAAACATGCACGGTTTATATATTACAAAGAAAATAGATAAACCCTCTTCTCTGGCTTAGTATCTTATCTTCTAAAGAAGAGGGTTTAAGACCTGTGGGATTTCTTAAATAGCATAGGCACTTGGACAGTAATGGCCTATTTGTTGTTTTTGTTGCTGTTGGAACAGGAATATATAAACTGTGGTCAATGCATCAGACTTTCTCCTATGAATGTTTACAGCCAATTTTTCTTCTGTTGCTATTAGGGGCATTTATTGTCACAGCTGCTATGTGCCAGATCAAGCAAAGACCAGAGTATTCTGCAAATGTCTGCTAGAGAGCTCCTCTTTCACAGAAAGGTGCTTCCTTATTGCCACATTTTATGGTAATAAAGTTTCAGGACATTTATGGAAGTGTGTGTCATGAAGCAGATGGCTTGTTAGCCTGTTTTAGCAAGCTCATTCATATCCATACAATATTAAAACTTTTCCACGTTCATGAATTATAAAAGAACACTAGATTCTGTGTAGTCCAAAGAGTTCTTTAATTATTAAAATTAGATATGCTAAAGGATTCAAACCTGCGTGGAAATTAAAGAGGGGCTTTGAATCAAGATAAGGATGCTGAACTTGATTCCTGCGAAATTACTTCTCTTCAGGAGGTACTGGATTTCTACTAGTATTACAAGCACTAATAAAGCTTTATCTCTTATTACTTCCTGACATAAAACCTTTGTGAAAGCGAAACTTGTAATACAAGGACTGTTCCCTTCCCTGGGAGCATGAGACATACTCTCTTAACTCCGTGCTTTTACATATGCCGTCCTTATGTCTGAAAAACATTTCCTTCTCTTTCATGCATCCAACTTTGAAAAACCTACCTTAATGTCAAGGCCCATCTCAAACAAAACTTCCTTTAAGAATGTTTCTATGATTTCTGCCATCCTGTGATTCTTTCCTTCCCTGAATCACATCATAGCCTTCTATGGTATATTGCATCTTGTCCTCTATTATGTTTATGTATGTGCTTGTTCTGTGTCATGCATTAGATAACCCTTTTAAGGCTGATAACCCTCTTTTCTTTATCTCTGTATAGTTCCACATTGCCTAATGGAGTGTCTTAAAAGTAGCAGGTGCTTAATGGATATACATATTGAATTTTTATTTTGAAGTTACTTATGATAAGAATATCCTAAAATATTATTTTGATAGATGTTATTTCTCTTTGAGTTAAAATGTTAAGGCCATATGATCTATAAAGTTTCTCATTTTTGCTTTGGCCCTCAAAAATGTCTGAGCTGTGTTCTGCTCATTTATAATACCTTCTCTTAGCCTTTGCTTTTGATATAATTTTTCTCTCCCTCCCCTTTAGCACCTAGCCCTATCTTCTTACTGTTATTTCTGTGGTTATGGATTTTATTATAACTCATTCATTTATGAGACATTTATTGTCCTTAACGTAGTAGGCATTAGGCTAGACACTAAAGATACGAAGACTAATACGATATAGCTGACACTCTCAAGAAGCTCAAATCCTAATAAAAGTGTAGTTGAAGTACTTAGACAATTACAACAAAGTAAATAAAAACAAAATTATAGCTTTCAGTTTTTTACTCTTTCTTAGAAGTGATAACAGAAAATCATATTTGCCCCATGTCAAACTAATTTTTTTTGCTTGTTCTCTAGATTTCTATGAAATACTATAAATCTCATTTCCCTCCTTTTTAAATCATCTCCTTTTGAAGCGGACATGAATAATTATAGGCCTCACTTCATCCAGAGAGGATGCCAAACACCAAAAAACAAACAAACAAACAAATCACATGTCATTGAAAACCTATTAATTTGGTATTGCAAATATGTTCCTTTCTTTGGTGGAAAGAAAAAAGTTATTTTAATCTATTTCCAAGGTCATCATAAATCAGATTGCCAGGAAATGTTGCTTTAGTATCAAACTCAAAGGAGAGCCAGAATGTTCACTAGTAGAGCATCCTGATCTTGGCTTTTTCTTCCTTGAAGCTTATTTACAGTAGATTCACAGAATGATGTTTACAGGTGAAGGGCATAGTAGGAAAATGCTCCCCCCACCCATCATATCTTACAGAGTTTGTTTTCAAATTGAGATAGATTTAATACATGTTTCTGACATAGTTTAACAAATAGTTTTCTTTCCCTGATGAGTGTTGTGGAAAGAACATTAACTTCACAAATGGGGCCCCTGAGTTTAAATTCTACCTTTGAGTACTTAGCTCCACCAAATTGAAGATGGCATGGCACTGCTCTCAGCCTCCATTAGATTATCCAAAATGAAAAGATTAGACTAATGCAGTCACTAAGTTTCTTTCCATCTCCAAAATTTTCTATTGCTATAGGTTTGATTTAATTAATTAATTAAAATAACAACGATTGTATTTGTTTAGATAATTTCTTTTATGTTTGTTCCATCGATCCTGTTAAAATGAGATCCCAGCTTCATTAAGTTTGCTGCGTTAAAAAAAAATGTATTCGCAGGATAAATGCTCTGTTTCTACAAACCTTAGGACTATAAGAGAGAGACAACGACGTTTGATCTCTGCATCTCGGCTGACAGTAATTGGGCTGATTACTTTGAAAATTCACTGTTGGCCAATTAGCCATAGCCAGTGCATTTAAAATATGCATTCTGGATGACTAAATTTACGTAAAATTATGTACAAAAAGTCATATCATTATAATCAGATCCTCATTTGTTTGTAAAAGGATGATTTTTTTTCAATTAAAAGCAAGCAAAGTGAAGCGTAAATTTGTTATTCTCAAGCTATTTCTAAAACCAGTATCTGACTATATATCAGCAATGTAAGTAGTTTAAAAGCAAACAAACAACAAAAGCAGTGACATACATGCCTATATAATACTTACCATGGGTCCCTCTCATTTTCATCACTATCAAACGCCCATCTCTACCTGTCAAAATTATAGCCAACTCCTAGACGATCTCTCTTAATTAGCAGTCATGAAAATTATCATGGCACATTTTTTATATTTTTTAAATGTCCTTCTGAAATGTGCCTGAGACAACTACATTGTTCTTTACTATAAAAATCAAAAGGTTCTGCAGTCCCCTTCACTCCCTGACCTCTCTGAGTCAAACCAATTACTAGCCAATTTTCGATAATGAGCAATCATATAATCATAAGATTGGAAGAGACCTTGAGAGGGCATATGATTCACCCTCCCATTTCAGTTTGGGCTGCACTGAAATCATCTTGGAAAGTAATTATCTACCCTTTTCTTTGACATTTTTAAAGCAAAGGGTCCACCGTCTCTGGGCTCCAGTTACTCACAGCAGCAACGTGCTTGATCAAGCAACTCTTATTGGCTTTCTTCTTTTCCGTCTCATTTCCTACTCCCCTGTTGATGTTTCCTGCGATCAGCTCCCATATAAACTACTTGTGCTCAAATCCTCATTTCAGGGTCCACTTTAAGGTAACTCAATTAAGACACTCTGATTACAGCCCTTAATGAAGACAAGAATCATCAATCAAATAAAGAAAACATTAGATTAATTACATAAATGTTAACCCAAACAATGTCCATATTTGTGTATTGTTATGAAAAACCAGGTGCCAAACCATCCTTCACATAAAATATTTTTTATCTTGTTTCAATGTCCTGAATGCTTATTTTTCAACTTTCGTAATGATAATAGTGGCATCCAAATCAATAATTATATAACTATCATCCACAATGCAGCCGTTTCATTCGGGAGTAGCAGAAACCCAATCCTTATATCTGCGATGTTGAAAGCTTTTAAGGGAACATTTTAGTATATCTTTCAAAAAAAGAGTTGGAAGTCTCATCGTTCCACTTTTTTTCACAGATGTAGATAAATATGGGTTGGAAAAAACCATTTAGGATAAATCTGTTAGAGTTATATTTTAAGTAATGTGTACAAAGGTCTAAAAAGTCAGGTTTCTAGCTTAGTTGATTAGAGTTAACATAAATCAAGTACTGTTCACAGCTCAAAATGTTGCTAAGAAATGGAACACACACAAAGGTTTATTACGTAGCATAGCGAGGGGCTGCTCCTACTTGGCCTCCTTCCTCTCTCCACCGTGTACACCAAGGGTTATACAGAAAAATGGTAAAGGCTAAATGGAAGTGTTTAAATGCATCACTATAATATTCTGTTATCAACTTCCTGACAACAAGAAGGTGAATCTTTGGGGTGGGCAGGTAACAATGATAAAACTCTATTTTTTTTCCTTTAATCTCTTTTTCCTTTTTATCATTTTATGGGAATAGTAAATCATAATAATATTTCATTTTTTACCACCCTGTCCCTCCCCTTCTTTCTGAGTGCTAAGTGGTACCTAGGTATACCACTGGCATGAGAGGTAGCCCTTAGCTCTGACAACCCAATTTTGGTTTGGGTAAGGACAAATTAATACCATGAAGGCTACTATCTCTACTCCATTTCTAGGCAGGGCATCAGGAGGCTTATGGTCTGGCATTTTCCTCCTTGTGCATGTTGTCTGAAGCTTACTGTATGATGCAACCTTCCTTTCAAACCCTTCCTGTGAATTATAAGTCAATTGGACTTAGTTTTCTGTGTTCTCCTCCAACAAAAAGGAAACTGGCTGTTTAATCAATCTGCCTGACTATGGTAGCTATTTTATCCACCTCTTGTCCACTCCATTGGTGAAGGGGGGCGAGAGAGGGGGGACTCTCATCTTGTAATTATGGGGCTGGCCAAACACACAGCTTCTAATCCTAAAAACTTGACATTGACAGAAATTTACTAGTCACATATACTCATAGCCTGAGGGTGGAGGACACTGAATGTAATACAGGACCACACAGGGTAGCTAGCACCTGGGAGCACAGTGAATAAGCAGGGGTTGTGGGAGTAGCAAGAAAGCACGATGCTCCATGATTCCTGTGGGAGGATGATATTGGTTTGTTTGAATATTTTCACGGTCTGTTAATGAAATGCAACTCATTAAGTTGAAGACCAGGAGGAGTATAGCTGGTGTGGCTAATTGGGGACCAGTGAGGTGGAAGTCTTTTCTACTCTGTGAGAGCACATTGGTGAGAGTAGGGGAACTCACAGTTAGGTCTTTGGGGCCCTGTTAGGTTCAAAGATGTCAAGGCTGTAGGTGAAATTTTTGGTATTTTTATCTGGTAATCAGAGGCCAGTTAGGTATTGTCCCTATTATTGAGGTTGCTTGTCTGGAGTTCTAAATAGGATTATCCTTGTTACCTGGAGAGCTTTCTATCTATTTCAAGTCACCCAGTTTGGATAAATTTGGTTTAGTCTAGTTGTTTATTATTCTTATTACTTGGGTTCACTATATTTCTTATAACCTTGTAAATTTCATAACTTTTTTTCAGGCACGTTGAGTCTCCAAATCTAATTTTCTCCAACCTTATCACTACATGTTCTTGTCCTTCTGAAGCCTTGCTTACATATGACTTGTTTTGAAATCTCCTATGCCAATTGTATTAATGATCCCTAAGAATGCTTTTGAAATCAGAACCTTCACTAACTCTACTTAAATTTTTAATAAAAATGAAAATGATAATGATGAAATATACTATTACTTATTCATTATTACGTGCCAGTTGTTCTACTGAATTCTTTAAGCACATGTTGTCAATTACCTCTCACAAACCTGAATTCAGAATCGAGGAAAGTTAGGCTCAGTGATCTTAGGCAACTTTTCCATGTTCAGGCAGGTAGTTAATGGCAAAGTCTTGACTATAAGGATTTGTTACACCTATTATAAAACTCATAAAAATTCAAGTGAAGTGATTAAGTATTTCAGAATTTCCAAATGAGGGCTATGAGTTCATAAAGATTTGGGAGACCTTGGCACTTATTTAGAAACCCCGAGGCCTGGCCAGCAGCACAGGTGCCCAGCATCCCCGTCCTGCTTGTGTTGCCAGCCATTATCTCACCGGATAGCACCTGCAGTAAAAGGCAAAGGGCAGAGATCCTTGGGGAGGCACATCTTAGTATGGAATGGAGGCTTTTAATGCAAGAGTCACACCTTTGTGTGAGCAGGGCAGCCGACCTTAAAATGAAGCTATTAGAGTTTCACACTGTGGGGAATAATGCCATGGATTGGAGAGTAGAAGGTATGTACTTACAGTGGCAATGAAATCTTCCAGGTCCTTTGGGAGACTATACCAATGATTTATAGGGCTCAGTGCTAGTATCTCCCTCCCCACTTACTTCTGTGGCTAGTACAGTTAAATAAAGAGCAGTTTGATATTCCTAATATTTATAATTTGTATCTCACCTTCCTGCTTCTTATCAACTTCAAGAAATGAAAAAGAAGACAGACTGTTTTCCTGAAGGCTTTATAGCTTTGGTGTCACCATCTGGGAGGGACGTTGGTACCCCGTAGGAACAAAGTAATGGAAATTTTCCATGCTCAGGGTTGATGTGAGTTTGCCTATCTGGTCAGTGCCAACTTATTCTGTGGGCAGCATGTGTGAATCCCAAGATATTTTAGTTCTGTTAATCTGATCAGTGCCAGTTCATTTCTGGCTTTCCTGTCCACCTGCTGACTCTCTGGTGTTGGCTTCCTGCTGCTCTGTCCATCTGTTAAGAATTTATTTACAAAATACACTAAAATGCAAACGGCACCAGAGTGGGACTTAGCATCCCCCTGCCCAGGAATGGCATCATGCCAGAGCAGTTTCCAATTGTTACTAAGCGTAAGAACAAGAAATTGGAAGATTCAAGGGACTCTTACTTTCACTTGAAATTCCTCAGGCAAAATGGCAATGGGAAGTACCTTTATGTCTATCCAGGTTAGGGAATGCTTACACTACATAGAGATGAAGAGTCTAAGTTCAGAGCCATTTGTAGAAAGAGTATTGGATTGGTAAATAGAATCCATGATTATAATCCAGGATCTGTCATTACCTGTCCATGTGATGTTATCAGAGTTTCACTTTTGGAAAATCTTGTACTAGGATTTTTCTCATTTTCATGTAGAACCATGCATGCACATTGAAACACATGGATGTAACATATATGGAAGTAGGTATAAAGCAACTAGGGGTTATTCTGCCTTGAATGATGTCATACATTGAGGGTAGGATATTCTTATGGGATTTAGGTTGCCATGAGGTGGGTGGGGTAGGGGCAAGCTCTTGATTGATGAGGTAGAAAGTCCTCCAAAGCAACAAAAACTAGAAGTAAAATAAGTCAAAATAATTCAAAAACTATTAATAGAAAGAGAAAGATAGTTATGGAGGTGAAAAAATTAACAGAAGGAGAAAGAATCTGTAGTGTTTCAATTTTTCTTTGTCTAAGGCTATGCGTGTATAAATGGAAGAGTTGGGATATTACTCATAGCTCAACACGAGTTGATGATTGGATCAAAATGGTATGAAATAAGATTTAGAGGAAATTTTCACAGTTATAGTTCTGAGGTCAGTGAGAGAACCATGTTAGAAGACTCTCAGCAAGGAAACTGGATTAAGAAAACTCCCCATCTCTTCAGCCATCAAAAATAATATGAACAAAATTGAAGCTTAGTAATTTATGAAATGTTGACCTTCCATATGCCATACAACGACTTCATGCTCATTACATATTTCTGTTCAGCATTTTTACCAGTTGCCCCGAGGTAAGACTTAGCAAGTAATTTGGCAAGATTGTGTCTTTCCCAAGAGGACTAAAAAAATGGTAAGGTTTTGAGCATCCCAATGAAGGCAGCATTTTATGAACTCTGACTTGAGCTTTCCTAGATAGGGTAAATTATAATAATGGTGCATTTTGAAATTTTATTTAGCAACTATTAAGCTCTGAGCCTTAATTTAATATATACATACTAGAGGCCCAGTGCATGATTGAATCATGCACGTGTAGGATCCCCTACACGCTTTCGCTTTCGATCACGGGGGAGCTGGGTGCCTGTCCGCTGGTGCACCAGGCCTTTCAGAAGTCTCCGGCGCGGCGAAGGCTTCTGAAAGGCCTGGTGCCAGAGCAGACAGGCACCCAGCTCCCCCGCTTTTGATGGTCCGCGGCGGGACGTGAGCTCGCTGCCCCAGAGGCCCCTTCTGTGCCGCAGCACAGCCATGGCGCAGACGCTGAGCTCGAGCCGCCGCTGACGCGAGCTCAGCATCCCACCGGCCCAATCGGCCACCCCGGCCACCCCGAGTCCCGCCCCCCCGCGCCTCCTGGCCAATCGCGGGCATAGCGAAGGTACGGTCAATTTGCATATTTGTCTATTATTAGGTAGGATAATATAATTTTTAAATAGCTTTTAATTTTCAGAGTAGTTTTAGATTTAAAAAAAAAAAAAAACTATGCAGAAAGTCCAGTGTTCTCTTATGCCCCACCCCTGAATTTTCCCTATTATTAATATCTTGCATAAGTGTGGTACATTTACTATAATTAATTAACCAATATTGACACCTTATTATTAACTAAAGCCTGCAGTTTGTGGATCTTTATATTGTAAAATTATATGGGTTTTAACAAATGTCATGTTTCCAACATTATGGCATCATATAGAATAATTACACTACTCTAAAAATACCTTGTGCCACCTATTTATCACATTCCCAAACCCTGGCAAACACCAGTCTATTTATTTATTTATTCATTCATTCATTCACTCACTTATTTTTTAGTCTCTAGCTTTTCCTTTCCCAGAATGTCATATATAGTTGGAATTATATAGGAAGTAGCCTTTTCAGACTGATTTCATTCACTTAGCAACATGGACATAATGTTCTTCCATGGTTTTCTGTGTCTTGAAAGCTCATTTCTTTGTTACCAGTCAATAATATTTCATTGTATGGATGCATCATGGTTTGTTCATCCATTCACCTAATGAAGGACATCTTGGTTGCTTCCAATTTGGGGAAATTATGAGTAAAGCTTATATAAATATTCATATGCAGGCTTTTGTGTGGTAAAAAGTTTTGAACTCATAATATATACCTAACATATATCTAGGAGCACTATTGCTAGATCATATGTTAAGCATATGTTTAGCTTTGTAAGAAACTTGCAAACTATCTTCCAAAGCAGCTGTATCATTTTGTATTCTCAGAAGCAATGAATGAGAATTCCCACTGCTCCAAGTCCTCGCAGGCATTTGGTGGTGTCAGTATTCTGAATTTTGGCCAGTCTAATGGGTGTGTAGTGGTATCTCATCGCTGTTTTAATTTGCAATATCCTAATGACAAATGAGGTTGAACATCTTTTCATATGTTTATTTGTCAGCTTTATATCTTCTTTGGTTATATAGCTGTTTATATATTTTATCTGTTTTAATTTGGTTGTTTTGTTATTGTTGAGTTTTAGACTACTTTGTATAATTTGGATACAGGTTTTATCAATATAAGTTTGCAAAGTGAGTTTCTTATAGACAACTTATAGTTCATGGTTTTTAATCCACTTTGATAGTCTCTTTTATTGGTATAATTCAACCATTCATATTTAAATTGATTATTGGTATAATTGATTTAATATTTATTATATTTGTTGTCCTTTTTGTTTCTCTTTTTGTCTTCCATATATATTTTCTGCCTTCCCTTGTTTTAATTGAGCATTTTATATAATTACGTTTTCTCTCTGCTCTTAGCGTATTCACTATACTACTTTGAAAAATATTTTAATAGTTTCTCTAAAGGTTGCTATATACATTTACAACTAATCTAAGTCCATGTTAAAATAACACTATACTGCTTCATGGGTAGTATAGATACCTTGTATTTAATTATGACTTTGATAATTGGTAAGTTACCACACATTTTATATTTGGGTTCTAAAATTAGCATGGTATAGCATCTCACACATTTTTTATATTATAGCTTCATCATCTACTTTGAACCTAACATTAAATTTTTAATCCCAATTCTTTATTCTCCTGTAATAATATTATTACTCTGTATGACATCATGGTGGATGGTTTTGAGAGACAGTTCTCCATTTATTTCTCATGTTTCTTCACAGTGCAGGTGCTCTGATCTAGTTGAATAGCAAGCAACCCTTAAGCTAGAGATAATATATCCCACCAGAAATACTTAGAGACACATCTCCCCAGAGTTACTTAGGGTGGTAAACATAAAGCCTAAATGCCATAGAGATGAATGAATTAAACTTAATAATTTTAATGCATTTTAAAGACTATGTATTAAACCAAATGAATCTTATTGGAATTTTAGGCTACATGGAAAAGGAAATGAAAACATTCAGGCAAAGGAGGATTCAAGGAACATAAAGCACTTTTGCACATCAAAAACACCCATTCTTCAAGATACTTGACTTCCATCTATTGAAATATTATTGAGATAGATTGATTTTGCTGGAACAAGACATTGCCACCTGCCAGGAAATTGTTGTCATACAAAACAAATGGATGGTGTCTATCCTATGAATGGTTCTCTTTCATATATGGTATCATCTGTAGGACACATACTTACCAGGTGGGGCAGCCCTGACTGGAAGAAAACTTTACTCAGAAAAATTCACCCTGTAGAAAGGCTTCAAGTTTTATCAAACTCTCCGGATTTGCACCCACTGCTAAAACCTCAAGTAATTTTCATGAAACAAAGATGAGTCAAGGAAAAGGCATTCACATTATTGAATACCTACCTAATACCTACTAGATATAGCACTAATCCTCCCACTAACATTTTGAGTTAGACTGAATTATATGTGTTACAAGTATGAGGAAACTAAAGTTTGAGAGTACACAGATGTTTCCAGAGAGTAGGTAATAAACCCAGCCTAATAAGCACAATGTTGTCTATTCCAAGGCTAGAGACATTCAGTGACAAAATTCAGCCATCACACTCAAATTCTCATCATGGGGTTGGTGAAAGAAGGCTGAGAAGGAATAGTTCTATCCAAGAATGAATTGTATGCCTAAGCTTCTCCACCTAGAAGGTACAAATTATCACCTTTTTTAATGATATCCAAATCTTGCATTGTCTAATAAGCATTTACTCAGCACCACTATCATTCCTAATAAGCCCTTGAGGGAAAGTATCTTTGACCAAGTCTCACATAGTGGGGGTGGGGTCTACAACATTCCAGTTACACATGCCAGCATTTTGGGGAATGTAGGAGCTTGTCAGGAATTATGATAGGAACAAAATCTGTAGCTTTTGTACTAGTTGGATGTGTGGCTTTAATATTATGTTTCCTATTTCCTTGTTTATTTGTTTTCTAGAGGCCTGGTACACAGAATTCATGCACAGGTAAGGTCCCTCAGCTTGGCCAGCAATCAGGGCTGATCTGCAGGGCAACCAGCAGGTCAATTGGGCCAGGGGGCCCTGCTGGCAACCACCTTGGCTGGCCTGGGGCCTGCAGGCTGGAGGAAGCTCCTGCATTGAGCATCTGCCCCCTGGTGGTCAGTGAGTGTTGTAGCAACTGGTCGTTCCACCGTTTGGTCAATTTGCATATTAGGCTTTTAATATATAGGATTTGAAGAAGTCAAAGTCTGTAAGCTGCCTTTGAGAAGTTAGGATAACTGATGTTAAATCATGGCTCTGATGTGGGATCTTCAGAAAGATATTCTTGGATTTTCTCAAGTGAAAAATAAAAGTAATAAACACGGCATAAGTATAGGACAATTAATGTGTGTGTGTGTGTGTGTGTGTGTGTGTGTGTGTGTGTGTATCTACATATCAGGGAATGTTAGGTTTCTTGTCTTTGTTATCATAAAGGCAGTGGCTGCAAAGCCTATATATTTAAAACTAGAGGCCCGGTGCATGAAATTCGTGCACTGGGGGGAGGTGTGTCCCTCAGCCCAACCTGCACCCTCTCCAATCTGGAACCCCTCAGGAGATGTCCAACTGCCTGTTTAGGCCTGATCCCTGTGGGCAGTCGGACATCCCTTTCATAATTCGGGACTGCTGGCTCCCATCTGCTTGCCTGACTGCCTGATTGCCCCTAACCACTCCCCTGCCAGCCTGATTGATGCCTAACTGTTCCCCTGCTGGCCCAATCATCCCCAACTGCTCTCCCCTGACAGTCCTGTCACCCCCAAATGCCCTCCCCTGCATATTCCCTCTTTATTAGATAGGGTTTTTTCTTTAACATATTGGACAGTGTACCTGCTGTGGTCTTGACAAACCAGTAAAAATGTAAACCCAAACTAAAAGTGTCATAAAATAAACTCCTTAAACAGGAATTTCATGAGACCTTGGAAAGGTGATATCATGTGGTTGTTGGGCTTATATTTGAATAAGTAGAAGGTTTATAGGTGATTTCACACTTTTTCATATTTTCTAAAAGTTTCCTTTTCTTTTATAAACAATAGACATGTAATCAACTGTCCATCTTTCCCTCCAAAAATTATTTTGAAAGGGCAAAGTCAATTGGAGCCAAGTCTGTTAAGTAATGTAGGTGTCAAGATTGAAGGCTTTTTCACATAGAGGTCTACTAACACTCTACTTATCCATTTTCCCACAAACTTTTGGCCCATTTTTTCCCTTCTGCTAGAAATACTCCTTCCAAGATGCCTTTCTCCTCTTAATAATCTCAATCCTCTCTACCTATGAAAGTTCTACTGGGCCCTTTGAGGGTTGGCCAAGTCTCTGTGGCCCTCTCACCATCCTTGCAGCCAGATCTGCTTCTCCTTCCTCAGTGTTCCCACAGTGCCATGGACACAGCTCCAGCACAGTCCACACATGCAACCTGTTGTCACCATTTCCTGGGAACGTCCTGTCCTATTCTCTGCCCTTTATAGGGGAATCAAGCTGGAGTTTTGCAGGTTGGGAAGAAGCTGGAGGCAGCTGAAAGAGGAATGTGCCTAGAGGGGTGCAGGCATCTCCCAGCCAACAGGCCTACGGCCAGGGCCACAGCTGGGAGTGGATTGCTGGAATGGATCACACTGAGACGGGCACAGGCATCTCCCAGCCGACAGGCCTACGGCCAGGGCCACATCTGGGAGCGGATCGCGGGAGTGGATCGAGCTGACAGGGGTGCAGGCACCTCCCAGGCGACCAGCCTCGGCCCTGGCGGCTGCTGAAAGTGGAGCATATGGAGAGGGGCACGGCTGCCTCCCAGGCCCACAGCCCTGGCCTTGGCTGGAAGCAAAATACACTGAGAGGGGCATGGGTGCCTCCCAGCTGACAGGCCTACAGCCCTGGCCATGGCTGGGAGCGGAACGTGCTGAGAGGGGTGCAGGTACCTCCCAGCCAAGAGGCCAATGACCTGGGTCACTGCTGGGATCGGATCGCGCCGGAGGGTGTGGCCGCCTCGCAGGCCCACAGGCCGGGGCTGGAAGCCGATCCCGGGAGGGGGGTTGGGGGGGTGCGGGAGCCTCCCAGGTGGACGGCCAGGGCTGCAGCTGGGAGCAGATCGCGCCAGGGATGCACGGGCCGAGGCTAGTAGCAGATCGTTGCAGGGGCACGGCCACCTCCCATGCCTACAGCCTGGGCGTGCTGCCGGCTCTCATCGGCAGCTCTCCCTGGACTGGGGGTCTCCAGGGGGTCTGAGAAGACTGGGCACCGCCATATTGTGTCTATGGGTGCTGCCATTTTGTCACGGAGTGATGGTTAATTTGCATATTACTCTATTATTAGATAGGATGCCTGTCTTAAGGTAAGCTGATTTACTAGGCTTTATTTATAAACCTCATATTGCCTATCAGTCCCAGCCTCCTTGCAGCCATTTTCTGTTGGTGCTACTAATGCCTTCCACCTGTATATTAAGCTTCACTTGGTTTCTGAGTGAATATTGATTAGTAAGCTACCCATTAGGATCATCAGCACCTCAACTAGTGGGATGTGAAACTTTGCTGCCTTTGATCTGAGTTTTTCCCCAGCACCTGTGAGCACTGCAAATTGCAACCTGCCCTTTTGCACTCTCTGCACCTGTGAAAAGTCCACTTTGCCAAAGTAATTTAACCTCACACCTGTTTGCTTACTGATCAATTTTCTTAATGAGCACTTTATTTAAATTTAACCCACTTTGCCAGCTTTCTATTGCCCTTTACTGTCTTGTGTCTTTTCTTTATCAAGGCATCATCATTGTGCTTCTAACTTAGTTCTGGAATGTGGTGCCTATGTTTTCCACTGGTACTGAAGCCCCTTTCTTGCCCTCAGTTCACTTGCTGAGATTGGACACCCTGTGTAGCTTTTTCTCACTGGATGCTACTCTCCAGCTCTTGGCTGCTGTTTTGCTCTGAATGGACTGAGAACTTGACATCTGGCCAGGGCTGCACATCTGTGTTAGTATTACCCGCTACTTGAACTTTCCCTGTCCCAGCCCACATATTGCAATGAATCTTCCGAATTAGATCTTTCCAAATTAAGACTGTATTCACCGCCTCTCTTATGACTGCACCCAGTACCTTAGGCTTCTAGCTACCCACAGAGCCAGGCAGATCCCTTCTTCAAAATGGTCCCATTCTTTCTGAGATGCTGAAGTTCTTATATAACTCTTGCTTGAGCCCACATTCAATGCTAACACTACAGGTTTATTTCCAGAAAACTCTGTTTCCCTATGTTTGCTCATACTTTATATCCTGCCCTTCACTATTATTGGTCTCATTACATAACAGGATGAGTTGAGACTCTTTAAAGTCAGGTTTGAGTGGGGAGCCAACCGTCTATGACTCCTAGAGGCCAGCTTTCCTCTCTTAGCACATACTGTTAAGTAGTGTTGGGCAGCCATGCATTCTTGCCAGAGTTCAACAAAACAATTTTTCAGAAATCCCTGTCAGTGAAGAGGTGAACAAGCACACAGATAGTAATGGACTTAAGGCAAAGCTGTGCAGTTGTAAAGTGGTAAATATAACTGTGTTTCTTTCCACTCCTCAATATATGCAGCTATAGCTACAAACAAAAAGAGCCTCTAAGTGTGTCCCACTGACATATTATTAAACATTGTATTTGGAATCAGCTCTGACTGAATCACACGTTAAGGGTTTGTTCAATGTGATCTGCAGAGACACATTATTAAAGTGCCCTGTTCCAGACTATAAAGTCAGATTCTCATTAACTGGGACAAATAATGTTAGCATCTAAGCTCAAGATTGGAAGGAAAATCCCTATCTCCAAGTGACAGATGTGAGTGTTGGTAGCATTGTCACATAACCCTGGGAATTCATTAAAAGTGTCAGGCTGTGTCACAGGGGCATTTTGCATTGACAGCCCCAGTGGAAAAAAGCTGTGATAATTGCTTTCATTCCTTGCTTACCTTTCACCTTAGCAAGGAAATACGATGGTAAATAAATAACCCTATGCTGACACATCACACGCTGTGTGCAGGAAACTGCTCTGTGAAATGTGCATCTCGAGGACTGCAGGGCACTTTTCATAAGAGAACTACTAGAATGTATCCTGCTGATTTTAAGTGAATACTGATTTCCTTTCTTCTTCTTCTTCTTCTTCTTCTTCTTCTTCTTCTTCTTCTTCTTCTTCTTCTTCTTCTTCTTCTTCTTCTTCTTCTTCTTCTTCTTTTTATTTTTTGTTAATCCTCACCTGAGAATATTTTTCCATTGATTTTTAGAGGAAGTGGAAGGGAGGGGGAGAGACAGAGAGAGAGACATCAATGTGAGAGACACATGGATTGGTTAGCTCCAGCACATGCCCCCACCAGGGGATCAAGCCCTTGATGGGAATTAAACTCATGACACTTCAGTCCACCGGTCGATGCTCTATCCATTGAGCAAAACTGGCTAGGGTAACTTCCCTACTTCTTAACTGAGACCAGGTTATTCAGTAACTCTTGACTCTTTGAGAGGAGGAAGGAAGAGAGAAAGAATGGAAGAATGAATGAATGAATTGTGTTTTAGAAGTGAAAATCTCCTAGCTATAATCTTACTAATGGAAGGGAGGATGATACTATTTCCTATTAAACTAGAAGCCAGTTGCACGAAGTTTTGTGCAATAGACTTTCCTTCACCTGGCTGCCAGCACCAGTTTTCCGCCAGCACCAGTTTTCGTCTGGCCCCCCGCCGATCAGAGCGCCTCCCGAAGGCTGAGGGTGGGACTCGGGAAGCGCTCCGATCTAGGGGGTAGCCAGAGGAAAACTGGTGCTGGCAGCCACGCAATCGGCCACCCCAAATTCCGCCACCAGCTTCTTCCGCCGGCCCCATGGGTCCTCCAGCAGCGCCAGCCGTTTAGGCCGGCGGGAGGAGCGGGGGGCGGGAACTCGCGAGTCCCCGCCCCCAGCTCCTACTGCCAGCAAATCGGCCACCCTGAGTCCCACCCCCTGCGCCTGAAGCTGGCCCAATTGTGGGCGTCGCGGAGTGATGCAATTTGCATATTACCTTTTTATTATGAAGGATAAACACTCTCATTGTTAGCTGGCAAAGCACACATAAGAAATACAGAGAATGTGCAGAATAGTTCTTTGTTTGGGGGTGTACGTTCCTATTGATTCAGATTCCTCAGGGAACTTGGGCTTCTGACCTGGATTTTCTATTCTACCCACTTTTGCATCTTAGCTCTTCATGAGTCTTTCAGTCTCCAAGCTCAGCACCATCCCTGTTACCCTAAAGCAACTCACTGTACTTGACCTCGTCTCATTATTTTCCTTTTAATTCCTCCGCTCTGCTCCTCTAGAGCGCTTCTCTTCTTTGCCTAAACCTCCAGCTCCAGTTCATTTTCATCTGCTGCCATTCTGTTTGGCCCTAAATTGAGGATAAAGATGAAACTGTTTGGAAGACTTTCAGATTGTGTGGATAAAAACTAAGATGCCTTCTCTTTTTAGCCTTTTGCCTGTGTAATATTATGCTAAAAATAATTTGGTTATTATACTGAAAGTGACAGGGTCTCTTCCTCTACCTTAAGTCTTACTGCCTACTGTATCCATATTAATCTTGGCTGTGTCATAAACAACATCTTAGTAAGAGGGAATGTGTTCATATCAGGTTTTAAAAAGGGCAGGGACAGAAAAAAATCTGTAGTTTTTCTTGATTT
This sequence comes from Eptesicus fuscus, assembly GCF_027574615.1. Lineage (NCBI taxonomy): Eukaryota > Metazoa > Chordata > Mammalia > Chiroptera > Vespertilionidae > Eptesicus > Eptesicus fuscus. The sequence goes on along the minus strand of NC_072481.1, from coordinate 53,026,568 downwards.
TATAAGAAGCTCATATTAATGCTATTTAAAAAATATATTTATTAATTTCAGAGAGGAAGGGAGAAGGGGAGAGAGATAGAAGCATCAGTGATAAGAGAAAATCATTGATCAGCTGCCTCCTACACACCCTCTACTGGGAATGGAGCCCACAACCCAGGCATGTGCCCTGTCCAGGAATCAAACTGTGACCTCCTGGTTCATAGGTCCATGCTCACCCACTGAGCCATGCTAGCCAGGCATATTAATGCTATTTTTTAAAACTAAAGATAAAGAAGAAAATGCTCTAAAATGTTTGGAATTTTGTGCATATTTAATAAATGGTGACTACTAGTATTAGGTACTAAGCTGCTGAAGATCTGATAAATGCCTGGATGCACTTGACAAATGGACACTTCTTTGTCATTAGTTTCAAAAGTTATACTTGAAAAAGACATTTTCTTGGTAGAATTACAAGGAAAGTGAGTTCTAGAATAAAATCATTTATTTGAGGTGACATTTTTATATCTCATACCTGATGTAATTTTAAAATCATGTTAACAGCATACAGAACTGGATGTTGACTTTGGTCTCTGACCATAAATCATGCAATGAACTGGGAAATTAATAAGATGATTTTATTTAGGCCACAATAGGGATAATGTTCATAATTGAGGAATATCTCAAAGAAAAGGAAGGGGGACAGGTATTATAGAGGCAAATAATCATGGCAATCTTGAGGAAAGGAGGAGAAAGGTCTTATCAGAGTTATTAAAGAAGAGTGGAAGTAGTTCTTTTTAAAATATATATATATATATATATATATATATATATATATATATATATACATATATATATATATGTGTGTATATATATATATATATGTATTTTAAAAAGAACTACTTCCACTCATATATATATATATATATATATATACATATATATATATATGACCCGCTGCCTCCTGCATGCCCCCTACTGGGGATCAAGCCCTCAACCTGGGCATAGGGCCTGACTCAGAATCAAACCTTGACCTCCTGGCTCATGGGTCAACTCTCAACCACTGAGTCATGCCAGCTGGGCAAGAGTAGAAATAGTTATCTGGGAATATTACAAGGCAGGGTAATGCTTGCAGTTAGAAGGTTAGCTTATGAGCTTGTTAGCATTACCTGGAACAAAAAACGGTGTATGTGTGAGGGTAGAAGAATTTTAAACAGCCCTGGCTTTCTTGGAGTACCGAGCCCCCATAAAATTCAAGTTGTCAGTCTCCTATTTTACACAAGGCAACTGTCATTTGTTGCTGATCAACTTGGAAGTGATCAAAAACCTCATAAGTTGGTCAAACCAGGGTCTAAAATATAGTGTTCACAGGACTCTGGTTGGAATTGTTCCTGTAAAACCAGTTAAATATTTGTGAGAGGTATTGGCAAAAATTGGTTGTTTTAGGGAGTTCAGACATCTTAGAAGAGGGATGCTTAAAATGAAAAAGAGAAACAGTGACATTAAATGCTGTATTAAAGAGCCAGGAATTATATACTGAGGACAATCAGAATAGTGAAATTCAAGGCATGGGTAAAGGAAACTATTTTGGTTATGCAGCATGGATTACTGAGTTTCTTCAAGCTCTCAAACTAGATGTCAATGCTTTCGTTGAAGTAGTCTACAGTTTTTGTTACCTTTTATATAAGGACATGATCTGAGCATGTCCCCAAAATTCTTAGTGTCCCAGGTAACAACTTTATAACCATAGAATCAGCTCAAATTGATCCTAGCCTGTTTATTACCAGATACTGAGTTGCTTTTCAAAGACAACAGACCAAAATCACAATGCATGCAGCTAAAGTATGCAGAGAGTTGGGAACTTTGACCTCTCGTTGCAACCAGAACCAAAGTCTAGCCCCCTCTATGGAACCAAAGGACTGTACATGACCAGAACTTGAACACTGGAACCCTTTCAGAAGTGAGGGATCCAATGTCCAGAAATATCAGGTGCTAAAGCCCCTGACCATATCTATATATATAAAAGCCTAAGCGACCGAACGACTGGTCACTATGATGCACACTGACCACCAGGGGGCAGACACTCAATGCAGGAGCTGCCCTCTAGTGGTCAGTGTGCTCCCACAGCCAGAGCATCTCTCAGCTGACTGATGGGCACCAGACACAGAGCTCACGGCTGGCCAACACAGCCCGGAGATGACAGCAGAGTGGCAGCAAGCCTACTGAGTGGCTGGGGCAGCAGGCACAGTGGGACCAGCAGGCAGGAGTGGCAGGTGGCGTTGGACTGCTGGTTTTGGCCCTATCCCCGCAGGCTACGCGGAGGGACCCCACCGGTGCACAAATCCATGCACTGAGCCTCTAGTATTACCATAAAAGGTCAAATTCCCCAAATCCTCCAATTGCAACCTGCCTGCCAGAGCTTCAGCATACCAGGTTGTTCCACTTAACCCCTTAAAACTCACCCCAAACCCAAGATCTGGGAGACAGATTTGAGTCTTGCCTCTGTCTGTCTGTTTCCTTGCTGGTCAACTTATCAATAAAGCTTTTTTTCCCCTTTAAAAGCAGGTGCCATAGTATTGGCTCCTAGACATTGGGCAGTGGTCCCTTGCTCAGTAACAATTTCTCCAGGGAGAACTTCAGTCATTATATGGTCTGCTACAGTGGTGACACCTTCAACATCATTGGGCTCCTGCTCTTAAGGCTTCTCAATATTGGGAAAAGATGGGCCAACCAGAAGGTAACATTTAGTCCCAATGGGATCTAATTGGTCAGGTTTAGTTCTCACTGACATCCAGTCATGTGGTAGGAAGAAATATCGAAATAGTTTGGAGGATTGTCTCCAGATATTGAAGGAACTGAAATAATTGTGAAGAGGAATTTTTGGACTAGAACATGCAGTGTTCCCCTGGGCAGGATTGTTCTACCGGACTCTTGTCCAGTGGAGTAGGAGAATGAGTCCATGGACAGAAGGTGGCATAGCAAAGGTGGAAATTTATTGAAGAACAAGTACAGATTCCCACGAGGGAAAGAGGAAAGAATTTCACAGCACAGACTCTCATGTGGGGAGGGGGAAGAGTCCCACTGAGTTCCTTTTCCCTATGGCTTATAAAGGCTGCAGATCTTGGTGCCTTCATATCCCCTCTGATTGGTCACTATTCCCTTGGACTGGTTACTACGGTAACTTTTGAGCTCAAAGGTCAAACCTCACATGGGACATGTGAGGTTTCCCCCCCCTCCTTCCTTATTGTTTTCTTATTCCCTTTGGGGTTTCTTCTCCTTCTGGATGAAGGGCTTCCTTCCCTTTATTTTGTAAAGGTTAGTTAAATGAAAAATTAAGTTTCTAGGGATTTCATTATAAGCACCAAATATTGTTAGAGAAAGCCATACATCTGCCTTATTCTCTCATTGGAAGTTATAGAAATGAAGTTTTTAAGAGGAGAGAAAATAGCAGCATGTAGAGTTTAATCTCACTTTGCCATGTATACATACATATGATACCACATTTTTGGACTGGAACCCAGATTCTTTGTTCACCGGAATCGAAGAATGAATCCACGGACAGAAAGTGGTATAGCAAAGGTGGAGATTTATTGAAGAACAAGTACAGACTCCCACATGGGGAGAGGGAAAGAGTCCCTCAGAACTCACTCCCATGTGGGGAGGGGGAAGAGTCCCACTGGGTTCCTTTTCCCTATGGCTTATATAGGCTGCAGATCCTGGTGCCTTGATATCTCCTCTGATTGGTCAAATTCCCTTAGACTGGTTACTATAGTAACTCCTGGGCTCAAAGGTGAAACCTCACACATGTGAGGTTCTCCCCATCCTTCCTTATTGTTTTCTTATTCCCTCTGGGCTTTCTTCCTCTCCTTCTGGATGAAGGGCTTCCTTCTCTTTATTTTGTAAATATAGACCTTTCTTGGCTACTTCCTGTTCCCTTGTCTTATGGAAATATACCTGTCCTGCTTCCTCATCTCATGGAGATGTAACTGCACCTGGCTTCCTTGTATTATGGAAATGTATTATGGAAATACCTTCCCCCAATCTGTGGCCTTGTGCTTCTTCCATGGACCCCAATTCTAAAAAAAATCCCTAAGCCTGCCTATGTTCCCCCCAAATTCCTGCTTCATATATATATATATATATATATATATATATATATATATACATAATGTACATATTTATAGATATGCACACATATATAGAGTACATTTATATAATATTAATTAACAGTGATTTTTCTCTGGGTGTTAGTGTTTTCAATGATTTATATTTTTCTCTTTTTGTACTATCCTATTTTCTACAAAAATATCTATTAGTTATATAAAAAAGTTTACATAAGAGGAATAATTAATTACCTAGAGCAAAATATGTCTCATTAACAATGGCAATTAGCTAAACTTGATGAGTCACATTAAGACTATTACAACAAAGAGAAATAGATAAAATGTTTAAGGTACAGGTGCATATTAAATACTTGGGACTGCTATTTAGTTATTAATTGGTGTGAATGGCATTTAGTTAATTTCAGAGTAAGAGAAACAGCTATGAAAATTTTTCTAGCTTTCCTAGAAAATAAATATTAAAAGTATAGCATCATTGTCAATTCTTACATTAAAATGGGTATGAATCATTTTTAGAACTTTTTTATTTTAAAAATAACCCTTATAATAATGTAGAGGCAAAGTACAATGACTTCTGATTTTCTGAAATCAGTCATAATTTTTTTTCTCTTTCGCTTAAAATGATGTCTATAATCTTTTCAGAATGTATGTGTGAAAATAAGTTACTCAAAATTGCCAATATTTCATCAGTAAATTTCGTGATCTTATAAAGCCTAATTTACTAGGGGAGGATAAAACTCTTTTTATAAAAGGAAACTAATGAAAATTCTCTAGAATTCAAAACAAACTATTCCTAGAAAACAACATAATAACTAGCAGACTATATCTTTAATATTAAAATGTTAGAGTGAAGCAAAATTAGATTAAGTGTATCATGAGAATTGCCTTAAAAAATCACCAGAAACTTTTAAAGGCATTGTCAGTACATCATATAACACAAAATATTTGGCATAAATATGGAAAACGTATTCAAATGAGTTATTTGGCATTTGGGAGAGCTTTTGAGTGAAGGTTCAAACAATACAGTTCTGTCTTTGGCATAGGGTCCAAAGGCAAATCCAACTTAGTATCTGGGCTATGCTACCTTGAAAATCACAGTAGTAAAAATGTAATATGGTTATAGGAGTGAAAATGTTGAGAAGTGGAACACCACTGGGCTAACTCAATGTTCTGAGTGTTCTCTCTGTCGGGCCAACCTTGCCTGTGATTCTCAATTTTCTATATTCCACTTTCAGGGAACTTAGGGATGTTTTGGACTCTGTTGGGCAATATTTTCTTGGGGCTCAGTTTATCAGTTGAGGCATGGCAAGTCTTGGCCATTGTCATTGTTATCTCTTCGGATGATTCATAGACAACACCAGACAGATGTTGTTGGTTGTGATACAGAATGTTTGGACTGGAACCCGTATTCTTTGCCCACCAGAGTAAAAAAATAAATCCACGGACAGAGGGTAGTATAGCAAAGGTGGAGATTTATTGAAGAACAAATACAGACTCCCATGTGGGAAAGGGGAAAGGGTCCCACCGACTTCCTGTTTCCATGGTTTATAAAGGCTGTAGTTCCTGTGTCCTGATATGCCCTCTGATTGGTCACTATTCCCCTAGACTGGTTACTATAGTAACTCCTGGGCTCAAAGGTTGAACCTCACATGGGACATGTAAGGTTCTCCCCCTCTCCTTCCTTATTGTTTTCCTATTCCCTTTTGGCTTTCTTCTTCTCCTTCCAGATGAGGGGCTTCCTTGTTTTTATTTTGTAAATATAGACCTTTTGCTGTTCCCAGCTCCCTCATTCTATGGAAATGTACCTGTTGCAGCTTTTCAGCTTCCCCATTCTATGGAAATATACCTTCTGCTTCCTCCATGGTCCCCTTAATTTCTAAAATTTCCTAAAACCTGTCTTTTTCACTCCTAAAAATTCCTGTTTTAGTTGCACTCCCAGAAAAGAGCAAGAACTGCTCTTTGACTCAATGCAAGAGTGGTATGAGGGTTTGAAATTTGTGAAAGTTGGGTATAAAATTTAGTTTGATTCCCAATCTAAGTTATTTTATTTTTGCTATGATATAAACTTCATTCTTAACTTCCTATTGGGCCACCCCTACTGGCTGCCCATCCATAATCTTATTTGGGACAAAAAACAAAACAAAACAAAATACTTTTTTTTTGCATTTCTTCTATAACAATCCTAGTTCTTCTTTAAGTAATGTGAATGAATTTCTGACTAGAAGAAGGGTTGCAGTTAAACTAACAGCAGAAAAGTTAAAGATTTATGTTTTAAGAGATTTTAAGATTAAGGGACTGGCCCTACTATAGATACTTGCAAAGAATCTCTGGTCCTCAGAGAACACCCTCTTTCACCAAACAGCAATGGGAAGATAGTATGATGATGTTTAAATATAAAACCCCCAAGTATAGTTTTTCCTCTGTTCTACCAATACATGTTTTTTACTTCAACCTACTTTCATGCTCTCAAATCTTGTCTTCAGGTTACTGAAGATTACCAACCTCAAATTTTATCTGTTTTTTTTGTTTTGTTTTGTTTTGTTTTGATTTGTTTTTTCCCAGTGCAAGTGAATTTACCAGAATCTTCTGAGAAATACATGTAATGCCAGACAACAGACTACATTATTATGTGGATGTATTGTAACCGGACAAACAATGGGTCTGTGCTGCCTATCACTACTCAAGCCAATTAAGCAGAGACAGGATTGGATTTTATATGAGCATTTATTCCAACATTGTCGGCAATATGGGAGAGCAGCAGGTTGTCCACAAAAATCTGCTCCACAGCCTACCATAAGCCAGCTGCTTATATAGGTAAAAGTACAAAGGAAAGTAGGCAAAAGGGCAAATGGGAAGTTTACAGATATGCAAAAGGACTGGGGATCTTCAAAGGGCTTAGTGATATGCAAGGGCTGGGGTTACAAGGGGAAATAGCCTAAGGTTAGGCCAAATGGGCAGCTAACAAGTAAGGAGATTTGCAAAGGCCTGCAGGTATCATAAAAGGATGGTGATTCTGGTTTCTGCAACAAAGTTAATCTTTCCATGATAATAGGCCACTCCAAATGGGGAGGGTTGGCTGCATTTCCAGGTGAGCTCCCAGGTCCTGAGTAGAGCCGCCAGCCAAGTTAGAATGTGTCTTCTTTAATCAGAATAAAACAATTGTTGTATTGTCAATCAGCAAGCTAGACGAGATGCCTTAATGAGCCAATTAGTTAGGAGTCATCTTTATTGCACGTAGGTTCAGAGCAGATTACCTCTGTCAAATTCTGAACAAACACAGGAAGGAGTATTCCCTTTTTATATCCTTCTAGTTCTTTGTGTAAGTTATTTTTGCAGACAGCTTGTAACCTTGAGTATATATCATATCTAATAAACATCTGTCATATCTATACAGACAACTTGTAACCTTGAGTACGTATCATATCTATATAGACACCTGTAACCTTGGACACATAATGAACAAACACTTGGCATGAGAATATGGGAATTATTATCAGTTTCAGCATATCAGCCCCTTTAGATGGCTAGCTTGCAAGGTCAGGCAGTTAGGTTTGTCTTTTCTATTATTTAAGCTAAAAAACAAAGTTATTTTATAGAATAAGAGACTATCTAAAAATAACAGAGTAGTTCAAACAGCAGTTTCAAACAGCAGTTTTCCAAAGAAAGGACCACCGTGCTTCACAATCACGGTTAACAGAGCTTGATTAATATTTCTTACAATACTAGCTGGTTACCCAACATTCTATTTCTGCCCTCTTTCAATATATCTATCATCTATCAATGTATCTATGTATCTACTGTATATTTCTAACCTCTCTCTCTCTATCATTTATTTACCTATCTAATCTCTACATTCTTTTACTACAGACAACATGACATCTTTGATAACTTAAATGAAAATAATAAAGCTTCCTCCAATGACAAAGAAAAAAACTACTCTCATATTCATGAAAAAGCTTAGATCTTATACAAATTGATGTAGAATGGTGTACAAAACTACCAGTGACCTCAGTTGATATATGAATATATTTTAAAATATTTCTACAATATAATTGACAACAGGTCATTCTGATTTTGCTTAAACACATCCAAATACAAATCCCCAACCTAGTCATATAGATTTGGGTCCAAATAAAAATGTTAAACTCCTAATATTGTATATGAATTTTCAGCAAGTTATAGACCCCTCTTAGGTTTAATTTCTTTATAAAAAGAGCATAAAATTTTTATTTTAGGATTATTAGGAAGATTAAATTAATTACAGAAGAAAGTAAATTTTAAATTTTCTCTACTTTGCAGATAACATATGTAAAAGCATGCAGTATATGAAGGTGCTATAGAAGTTTGGGTCCTTTAAAATATTTGAGTACAAGTAGTTTATTTATGAGTTCATACAGGAAATACTGGTAGAAAAAGGAAGAAATTCAGTTGTATTATTCAGTAGGTCACTACTGTGGACAACTAATGCTCAATTTTGTTGGATAAATCTGTGAGACAATATAGAATTCTCTTCAGTGTTCTCACATTCAATTAGTAGAGGAAGTTGATGCTCATCTTTAACCCTAACCCTAACCCTAACTCTAACTCTAACTCTAACTTTAACCCTAACCCTTAGTTCTGCCCCCAGCAACATTAATTCATGGCACTCCCAGTCTGCCCTGTGCATGGGTGAGAATAGAAAGTTGTTTGTAATGGCATGTTGTTAATGTGTGTCCACTGCATTTACTACTGATGGTTAATAAAAGTAAATTGAATTCATATAATTCATATGTAGAAATACATTTGATGGTAGATTGTCAAAGCCAAAAGCACAAAAAATTATCATTACTAATACACACACACACACACACACACACACACACACACACACATCCTAATATATAAAAACCCTGGGTCGTAACTTCCAGTAAGGACTGAGGCTTGACCAAGCGGAAGTCAGTCCTGCAGACTACTTCTCATGTAGTCGCAGTGCCCCAAAACTGACTGCTGAGGGGGGTGAGAATCAGGGCCAGACAGTGGCCTGAAGAGAGAAGCAGGGACTGATCCATTTGCCTCTGTGGCAGCTTTTGATCAGAACTTGCCTCTCTCTTTCTCTCCCAGTCTGGCCAGCAGCCACACCTCAATTTCTCTCCAGGCCTCCACCTGGGCTGCTGATCAGCCCCACCTTTCTGATCAGGCCCTGTTGATAGGCCCAGAGACACTGATTGGCATAGAAACTGACCAATCAGAACCAAATCTGGGTCAACTGTGAGGAGCCAATGGATGCTTAGGAGGTGGAGCTTTTCACACTGACAGTCATAGAAACTAACCAATCAGAACCAAATCTGCATGAAGTGTGAGGAACCAATGGCTGCCTAGCAGGCGGAGCTTTTGATGCTGACTGGCATAGAAACCAACCAATCAGAACCAAATTGTCCATCAGGAGGGAAGTTGGGGACAAGATCAGGCTGGCAAGGGAGGGCAGTTGGGGGCAAGATCAGGCCATCAGGGGAGGGCAGTTGGGGGCAACCAGGCCAGCAGGGGAGAGCAGTTGGGAGTGAGATCAGGCCAGCAGGGGAGGGCAGTTAGGGGCTATCAGGCAGGCAGGCAGGCAGAGGGGTTAGGGGTAATCAGGCAGGCAGGCAGAGGTGATCAGGCAGGCAGGCAGGTGAGCGGTTAGGAGCCAGCGGTCCTAACCGGCAGTAGGACATCCCCCAAGGGGACCCTGATTGGACAGGGTGCAGGCTGGGCTGAGGAAACCCTCCCTCCATGCATGATTTTCGTGCACTGGGCCATTATAATTTCCTTTCAATGTGCATGAATCTGTGCACCGGGTCACTAGTATGAAATATAAGCCTCTTTTTATCTACCGTATTTTCTGGCGTATAAGATGACTGGGCATATAAGATTTTCCTGGGTTAAAAAGTTGTCTTATATGCCGGAAAATATGGTAGATTGTTGAAAGAGAAATCTACCCTTCCCCCAAAAAAGAGCTTACCAAATACCGTATTTTCTGGCGTATAAGATGACTTTTTAACCCAGGAAAATCTTATACGCCCAGTCGTCTTATACGCAGGAAAATATGGTATGTTTGAGGGCCTTTATATTCAGGTTCAGTGGACATACCACAAAGTAATTTATTTAGCTTTAGCTCTGTGTGTGTGTGTGTGTGTGTGTGTGTGTGTGTGTGTGTGTGTGTGTATATACACACTAGAGGCCCGGTGCACGAAATTCGTGCACGGGGGTGGAGTGTCCCTCAGCCCAGCCTGCACCCTCTCCAATCTGGGGCCCCTCGAGGGATGTCCGACTGCCCGTTTAGGCCCGATCCTAGACGGGCAGTCAGACATCCCTCTCACAATCCAGTATTGCTGGCTCTGAACTGCTTGCCTGCCTGCCTTCCTGATTGCCCCTAACCACTTCTGCCTGCCAGCCTGATCACCCCCTAACCACTCTCCTGCCAGCCTGATCAATGCCTAACTGTTCCCCTGCCGGCCCAGTCGTCCCCAACTGCCTTCCCCTGACAGCCCGGTCACCCCCAAATGCTCTCCCCTCCATATTACCTCTTTAGTAGATAGGGTTTTTTTTCTTTAACATATTGGACAGTGTACCTGCCATGGTCTTCACAAACCAGCAAAAATGTAAACCCAAACTAAAAGTGTCATAAAATAAACTTAAACAGGAATTTCATGAGACCTTAGAAAGGTGATATGATGTGGTTGTTTCTTCCTTTTTTCTTTCTTTCTTTTTCTTGATGTTTCAACTTTGTCCTTTCTTTCTTTTTTCCTTTTATTCCTTTTCTGTCCTCTCTTTCTCTTAACTTTTCCGTTGGTAGAATTGTCAGTACTTGAATCTGTCTTGCTTCCAGAAGACAAAGAAGAGGGAAACACACAGTCATCTGAAGAAAAAGATGATCTATGATGGGATCGGTGGTGTTTCTGGTTTTGCTCTTTTCCCGGTTTGATTGTCATTTCTTCCAGCCCCAGCATCTTCAGGACTTGTGCATGGGCACTTATTCATGTCTACAAAACCTCCCTGCCTTGGTGAAAACTGTAGGGGAAAAGGCCTTCCTGGGTGGGCTCAAGCCCTGTCCAAGGTGCTGAGGAACCAGGGTGGGGAGCACTCTGCACTGCCGCTGCAAGAGCCAACCTCTGGACCTCAGGGTACTCTCCAGTAATGTAACTGCAATGTCCAGGTTTGCCTTCAGAAATTAGTTGTAAGTTACTTCTGATGTGAAACCCTACCTCAGACATTTCCATGTGGTTTCTAAAGATTTTAAACAAAACCCATTTACCTCCCTAACCTGGTCAGAAGTTTCTACCCAATGGGAGAGGTTTGCTGGGCAGCATCGCCCAGATATCACTGCCCATCTCCAATCACTCGGCTGGTGGCAAGGGAAGTTCCAAGGCTATAGTGTGTGGGGGGGATCACTCCATGGGGGTGCAGCCTGACACCCCAGGCTGCCTCTTGGAGGGAATAGCTCTGGGGGGCACGGCTGCCTCCCAGGCCTACACCTCCCAGCTGCAGATGGGAGCTGATCTCAGAGGGGGCGGGGTGGGGGGTGGGGAGGGAGGTGTATAGGCAGCTCCTGGGTCTCCCAGGCCCACAGCCCAGGCTGGGACAGGCAGCAGATGGCACCGGCCCTGCATGGGCACCTCGCAGGCCCAATGCCTGGGCTGCTGTGGGCAGCTGATCGCGCCGGCCTTGCGCAGTCGCCTCCCAGACCCACAGCCCGGGCCTCCGTGGGCAGCTGATCTAGCAAGCCCAGTGCAGGCGCCTCCCAGACCCAAGGCCCGGGTTGTGGAGGGCAGCGGATCACGCCGTGCACGGGTGCCTCCCAGACCCACCGCCCGGGTAGGGGCAGGCAGCTGATCGATGCGGCCGTGCATATGTGACATTCTTTGAAATGCAGTATGACATTTTTTACCACTTCATGTGATTAAATCAGGTGAAAAGTTGTCACTTCCGTTTGGATGTCAGTGAAGTAATGGAAACAAAACCTCAGTGTAACCTTCTTCCCACTTGAATTATACTAGTTTTTCAAAATTATATTCACTTTTAATAAACACTATGCATCAATGTTTTTTTCTAAAAACAACTGCAAAATAGCATTCATTACAATGATCTTATAAATAAGGTTCAATAGATTGCATTCCCATGGATATGTACATTCTCTCAAGGAGAAGAGATTTTCTCTACTAGTGTATGTTTCTTGTTATAGTTTCTTTTAGGAGGTCAGATATTTGTTTATATTTGTTACTTGATTTTATATCTTCTCTTCTGAAATGAGGTTGAGACTGGACTCATATCTATCTTGAATACAGTAATAAAGACATAAGAGGAATTGCTTAAATTAATTGTTGCTTTGTTAACAGGTTCATAGATACTATAATAGCATATTAAAATTAAAATATTTTTGTCTCATTTTTTTTTGGCTGAGAACTTAAAAGGTTTAGGACCAAACAATAGTGGCAAGTATTTTTCCATTCTATGGTGAGGTGTAGTAAGACTACCTTTTTAGAATTTGCATTAGGAGATGGTCAAAACCTCTAAGGTGTCATGGATTGTATTTGAATGGGAGTAGGGTTAAGAATATGCCTTTGCTGGTGATACTTTACAAATCACATTCAGTCTGCCTTGCAATTACAGTATAAAATCTCTTTTCTATAAGTTGCATATTATTATTTTCATTTGACAGATATTGAAACTAAGGGTTCAAAGGTTAAATAACAACAAATTTCCAAAATAATAATCATAAATATGATAGCAATAAGGTTCCTCTGCACAGAAGACTGATGCCGTTTTTATAATCTTGTACATTTTTTCTTGCAGTGCATGTTAAAACAATTAAGTGTTTTTAATAATGCTTAGTAACTGAATGATGCTACTGTAACCTAAGAGCTAAAGCTAAATGGATTACTTTGTGGTATGTCCACTGAACCTGAATATAAGGGCCCTCAAACATAGTTTAAAAGAGGCTTATATTTCATACTAGTGACCTGGTGCACGGATTCGTGCACATTGAAAGGAAATTAATTAGAAGGTGGCTGGTGGGACAGGACTGGGCAAGACAGGCTGGACACGCCCTGTAGCCAACTTCCCGTGGTCCCTTCCTGGCTGGCCACCCCACTCTGCGGAGTGAGCGGGGTCCCTCTGGCAGGTGGGGTCCCTCGGCCTGACTTGCAGGGATCAGGCTGAAACTGGCTCTCCAACATTCCCTGAGGGGTCCCTGAGTGTGAGAGCTCCCTCCTCTCTGATTCCAGGGGGGCATCACCCGAGAACTGCTGCTGCCAAGTCATGGCAGCTCGGCAGCTCCTGGGTTGAGTGTCTGCCTCCTGGTGGTCAGTGTGCATCATACCTACCCTCCAGTCAGATGGTCAGATGGTCGCTTAGCCTTTTATATATATATAGATAATAGATAATATACATAGGACACATGTACTGCTAATAATAAATTTGTGGAATTTATCACAGGGACACCCAAGCCAGTTAAGACACACTAAATATAACTTTACAGTAATGCTAATTTGGGGTGGGTGGGTAGAGTATGCATCATCTGTGGACAATTTGATAGCCTGTGATATGTGTAACCAATTGTTCTTATTTACATTAATTTGCATTGTGAAAAGCAATTTTACAGTTTCAGTCAGACTTAATAGGCAATTTGCAGCTGAGTGCCTAATGGCATAGTTACTTAAGCCTGCCCCAGGGGAGCTTTCTAGAACTGATAAGGGACTAAACCTTTTAAATGTTCAATTGAACATCTTAAAAAGTCAAAAAGGCTTTAGCTGTTAGACCCAGTTTGCATTTGCTTTGTCATATTGAATGCTGCTGAAGACTACCTTGCTTTCAAATACTATTTCTCTCTGTAGGCAAGAGATTCCATTTTACAAAATATTGTAGCATACATGAGATGAGTTTTTCTTCACGACAATAATTAAAACAGTAAAGAGGCCAGGTAGGTCTCAAGTGTAAGAAATATGCCTTTGGCTTATAAGACTTGAAATATTTTTTTTTTCCTTGAATAAAGTATATGCCTAAAACTACTTTCTTTCAGGCTTAAGAAAATAAACTTATTGCAGAAATAACTTTATGTTCCCACATCATTCTCATTTACAAAGGGTTTGCAATACACTATGCTATCTCATGTAGTCATTTTAAAGTCTTCTATTATGGTTTTGATGCCTTCTTTGATCTTATTGAGCCTAACAAATTTTCTGACACATAGGAGGCATTCAACAAATATTTATTGGAGTTTTGAATTACCAAGGGTTAGAGCAGGTATTACGCCAGCATATTGTCTTGCAGAATAGAAAATTCAGTTAAATATGGACGGTGTTTGCACACCATCGTATTACATCAGCTTAATTGGTGCTTTATACCCAATGGGGAAGGTTATCTTCACTTGAAAAAAGTACATTCCACCCCCTTTGCAGCACACTTTGCCAAGACAATGCAAACAGCGAAGGTCTCTGGGTTCAGGTGTAAACGCCTCTTTCTGTGTTCAGCTTTTCTGTGTTCAGCAAAATGATGAAGACTTGGCAGATAAAGCTAGCATCATATATTTATATACAAATTCTCTCTCCAGAAATCTACACAGTGTTTTTAGAGAATTCTCAAAATGGACTAGGCAACATGTGTGTATGGGTTTGCTCTACTCTGCACTGTTTAATACAGAACAGTCGTGGAAGAGAGAATCACAGGCTTGAGTAGGATTCACTAGCAAAGGTATTGATGTGCTCCAGAGGGTACATGCTGTCTCGTGTGAAAAATACTCCTGTGTGTTTCATACAGAATACAGGGAGTGCAAAATCTCTTGTTTTTGTCTACAACTCAAAGAAAAACTGGGCTGCTTCAGACTGCTAGTAGCACAAGCTACTTGGGGTTTTCAGACACTTTACTGAGTTCCTCTAGAAGTAACAACAACAAACAACAACAAAAATGTTTTTTGTTTGTTTGACTTGTTTAATTTGTCATGGATGCCATAATTCTTCTAAATCTGAAAATTGAGTATGTGAAGTAGAAAGAATATGAGATTTAATATTTTTTTTTAACAATGGTTTGGTTTAGAACAGTAGTCGGCAAACTCATTAGTCAACAGAGCCAAATATCAACGGTACAACGATTGAAATTTCTTTTGAGAGCCAAATTTTTTAAACTTAAACTATATAGGTAGGTACATTGTTATTAACTTAATTAGGGTACTCCTAAGCTGGCCTTTGCTAAAAACTCAAGGGGCCAAAGAGCCGCATGTGGCTCGGGAGCCACAGTTTGCTGACCCCTGGTTTAGAAGATATAGGTAGGGGTTCACATTCTGCCACTGTGAAGAAATTCACCTTGAGAAGGACACTCTCCTTGAGAAACCTGTACCTCATCTGCCAGATGAGGATGCTAACGTCCATTCCATGAAGACACATGAGTATTAAGTGAGATTTATGCTATAGCCCTTGGTGAACAACAGAAAGCAAGACATACAACTTTTTCTGGTACCTAGCACATTGCCTGGTATAAAATCAGTGCTTGTTAAGTGTTTGATGAATGAATAAATGAAAGGACAGCGGAAGGAGGAGATTTCTCCACAAATACAATACAGATCACTGTGGCCTCAGAAGGGTTGTGAGATATCAGTTTAGGGAGTATGGCTGATAGAAACGGGTGGAATGAAAACTAGAAGAACAGGAGAGGTTGATGCTTGAGGAAATAGGATTCTTTCACCATATCGCAGAAAATGCATTTCAGGGATGTATTCATAGTGAAGCGTGGGGTAGGGGGAGTGGATCTCCCCCTTGTAGATCTCCCCTTTGTGGGTTCTTGTATCATGAAGTTTGAAGAATAAAATTTGCAGACTAAAAGGACTTGTTAGTAAAAGGGTGGAAATTATTGAAAGCAAGTACAGACTCCCACGTAGGGAAGGGGTCCCAACGGGGTAACCCACTAAGCTCCTGTTTTCTAAGGCTTATAAATGCTGTAGTTGTCTCTTCATGCTCTCTTCTAATTGGACCCCTTCCCCATTTTATCACCCTGTGCTTTTTTAATTGGTCAGTCTTTTTGCAGAATATCAGCTTCAAAATCCAAAACCCACATCATGCCCCCTGTTTCTCTCCCCCTTATCTTGTAACATTTCTCTAACCTCTGTGAAGGTGCATTTCCTTTTTCCCCATACTCTGTGATTTTTCTTTATCCTCTGTGAATGTATGACTTCTTCTCCCCTTACCCTATGGCACTTTTCTGTTCTCTGTGAATATATGCCTTCTAGCGGCTCCAAACTCTCACCTATGCATTCCTCCTCCATGGACCCTCTTTATTCCTAAAACCCCCTAAACCTGCCTATTTTACCTCTAAAATTCTTTCCAATAGCAGGATTTGAAGTATAGTAGCAATATTTATTGGAGCAAAAATAAAGGAAGAGCTTAGGTGCTGTCTCATCCATGGCCAGGTGGCTAGCTCCCCCTAGCTGTGGAAAAAGTCTGTCCTCGCGGGCCACAGTCCCACCACACTTATCCCCACCAAACCCAGGAGGAGGGCCAGGCCCCAGAGCTGCCATACCACTAGCCCGGCATGCAAGGCTCCAGTAGTCCATACTGCCTCTATTCCCATCCAGCTGAGCTTTGGCTGCTTGTGGCTGCTGAAGAGAGAGCACTAATGCCTCAGGCCTGTGCCAAGCTTTGATTATATTTCCTTGGGCTTGGGAGAAAGCAAGCTTTCTTTCAAACTATCCAATCCCTTTCTTAGTTCTTCCCTGGGCTATATGGGTGCCTTCCCCTGTCCAATCCCCTTTTCTTTCTTTTTTTTCTTTTCTTTTTTTTAATTGATTTTTTTTTTCTTCTCCCCTTTATAGTCTACCATCTTGGCTTCTACTGGACATGTCTCAGCAGAGGAATTTCCCATCACTGTTTGTACCCCCTCAACTCCCCAGTCTGTGGTAATGGGCAGGCTGTTCCCTGGAATATCTGTTAAACTACTCCATCCTAGTTAATCTGGCTTGATTAGATGTCTTACTCCACCCCAGCTTTTTATATTTATATCTAACTAGCTGCCTACTATAACAAAATTACTTCAGGAATAGCACTGGAACTATGGATAGGATGGCAGTTTTCCTACTGAGATGAACTTTTATTAATAATCCATTGATGCTTTTCTAGGCATACCTCATATTTAGCTAAAAGGACTCAGGAATATTGATACATATTTTAAATTGGGGCCTGTGAATTCATTAAAAGATTTATGAATAAAGAGTTACATTTGCTTTCCAAATAACAAAGGAGTAGGTAAAAGTAGGTTTATAGTGGTAATGCAAATAAATAATACAATAATTAATAAATAATAACACAAAAAACCTCTGTGTTTCATGCACTCACAACTGTAGTCCTGCTTTTGCCCACCCCTGTATTTATGGAAATATGTTTTTGTTGGTACATAGAAGCAGATATGTGATCACTTAGAATGGGTCAGAGCTTAACAATGGAGGTGTGACAGAAACTTGGCCTTGAATCTGGCCCTGGTACCTCCTCTGGAACATCTTCTAGTCCTCATGGGAGTCTGGGATGTACCCTGGGTGGGCCTGCACTTTAATTAACAGCATTACTCTTGGGGAGGGCATTCTTTTCTAAGTCCTAAATGTCCATAGCCCACCAGTGCATTTCTGTTTTCCTGTATTTCTTCTATGAGTTTTTTAAATCCTTTGTTTCTGAATAAGATGTTTATTCTAGGTCTTCAGAGCATACCAGTGACACAACTGGAGTTTGGATAAAAGCTTTACTGGAGTTCCCTGGTTCACTCTCTGGGCAGAGTTCCCTGGAGAAATCACTGTTAGAAGACTTGGGTGTGCATCTAGCTTTGTCTTGTGACTGCTCTGATATCAGGCTCATCATTCATAGGATATAATAGAAGAAAATATATGGTATGTGATGTTTTATATATCAGTTTTATTCTTTCTTGAGGGCCAAGGAGTTTTAGAGAAAGAGAAGAATAGCTTAAAACAAATTCAATTAAATGTCCCCAAAACACATTAAAGGGAGTTCTCATATTTATTTATATAAATTATCTTTTAATTAGATGTTCTAATAAAGTCAAAGAGTTTTTGTGATTCTCTCCCTTACTATACAAATGTACTTCCCAGATTAGCAACATCAGCATTACCCCAGAAGATTGTTAGGTATTCAGAATCTTGAACCTCATTCCAGATCAGATGAATCAGGAAATTCATTTTAATAAGATCCCTAGGGGATTTATAGGCACATTCCAGTTTGCCAACCTCTATGTGGACCAACCCCTTTGTTTTATAGGTAAAGAAACTGAGACCTAGAGAAGTTAAACCACAGCCTGAAGGTCATGGCCAGATAGTGCCAGAAGTAGACATGGCTAGGGCCCAGATGTTCTTTCCTTTACAACCATTAGCAATCCAGTGGGGGTGCCCTGTACCCCTGTTGTGTTCCACAGGCCTGTGTCAGAAGCCACTGTACAGGGAAGTGACTGAGATAACATAGAGACAACTTAATTATTTGAAACAGGAAAGAAGGTTTTGCCATTCCAGTTAGCTGAGATACATGGCTCTGGAGGAAATGAGCAGCAAGTGCAAACAATGTGCAACAAAATGATGCAAGGCAAGCAAGGGATGTAGGCAGGTAAAACCATGGACATGGACATGGAATTTAATACAGAGATCCCTTCATTGCATGAAGAAATAGCAAACTCTAAAAGAGGTTTGCAGTGGTTGGCCTGCCCGATATTTGTCTTTGCAGTGCCATTCAGTGAGAGAAACAAGGGATTTCAGTGTGCGCCTGCATAGCTAACCCCTCTCCTCTGCTGAGTGATTAGAGAGCATTATGGGACTGCTTACTTTAAATGCCTTAATAGAATGAAATCAGAGATGTCATTCCACTTTTTAAAATGCTGACATCCATAGAGAAATGTAAATCTAATATTTTGACATATTGAAATTCAGAGCTACAATGGTTATTCACTGGTATTTGCATATGGCTATTTTATGTCCCGGGACCTTTTGAAGAGTTCAAAATATTTTCTAAGAAGAATTAAAAATCTGAGGAAATGGAATTTGACAAATAGATGAGTTTGTCCCTATGCTTTAGAGCATTTTACTATAGAATAGAGAATTTACTTACAAAAAGTGGTTTTGCATTTACTATTCATTCATTCATTCATTCATTCATTCATTCTTCATTTATTTCATTTCATGTCATAGTTTTTCTCCAAATAATTGTACGCAGTTTCCAGGGATAAATTTGTTAAAATATAATCAATCAAATAATTAAGCAATTAGGGTTAGAAAGGAAAATGAAGGTGGCAAAATAAAATAAAATAGGAATTGGGCAGTCCTCAAAATGTTTATTATAAAGTAATGTACATTGAATAAAACTGAGATATAAATATGTTTTCAGCTCTGTGTAACTGTGAAAACATATAATTTATGACCAGTAAGAGGATTTAGGGTGTCCATAGCAAACAAAATGATCTAAACTCAAAACAGCTCTCTCTGATCATGTGGCTAGAATGTTCTCTGACTTTTTTTCTACAAAGGAAGCATTTTGAGATCAAATGTTTTGTTCCATGTCATACAAATCTCTGAATAGGTAGATTTCATATAACTAATCTTTATTTTTAAGTCACCATAACATAAAATTTAGGCATAAAATTGATGTACAGAATGAATCTTATATATGAGGGCAATATAATACCTTTTGAAGTACTAGATTGATGTAGGTAGGACAGTCACTACAAAACTTAAAAAAAATTAATGTTCATTTGCAAGTTAGCTATGAGGAGCTACTGACACATGGGTACCAGTCCATATAAGAGGAAAAGCTATGTAGAAGAAGCACATGGCAAGGAGCAAATCAAGTATAAACCCACGTAATAAACCTTAGTGTAAACCTAAGCATTGTGAACATACATTCTTCAGGGCACTTAGGTGACATGCTGCCATTAATTGGGTAGCTGGCTTTCACATGCTGTCAATTAATCTTTAAAACCATTAAAGCCTGGCATGGCAGTGGAGGAAAGCAATCGGTAATCTTTCAAACTGGGAAACAAAGATTATTCTACTAACTAGGGGCCCGGTGCACGAAATTCGTGCACTGGTGGGAGGGGAGGGTAGGGGGGGTGTGCCCCTCAGCCCAATCTGCACCCTCTTCAATCTGGAACCCCTCAGGGGATGTCCAACTTCCAGCAGTCGGACATCCCTCTCACAATCTGGAACCGCTGGCTCCTAACCACTCACCTGCCTGCCTGCCTGATTGTCCCTAACCCCACTGCCTGCCTGCCTGCTCGCCCCTACCTTGATCTCCTGCCCTGCCAGCCTGATTGCCCATACCTTGCCCTCCCCTATCAGCCTGATCACCCCAAACTGCCTGTGCCTTGGCCCCCCGTCTGGCCTCCCTCTGGAGGCACCACCCCCATAACCCCAATGCTGCTGCCACTGCAGGTGGTTATGGCTGCCTGAGCCTTGGCCTCTGTAGCCACTGCGGCTTTGTCTGGAAAGATGTCCAGAAGACAACCACTCTAATTAGCATATTACCCTTTTATTAGTATAGATTTGGGGACCATTACAACCACGCAGAACTTGAAGAAAACACATGGCCCTGGTCAGTTTGGCTTAATGGAGAGAGCATCGGCCTGTGGACTGAAGAGTCCAGGTTTGATTCTGATCAGGGGCACACATGCCTGGGTTTCGGGCTCAATCCCCAGTAAGGGGCCTGTGGGCGGCAGCTGATCAGTGATTCTTTTTTTTTTTTTTTTAATATATTTTATTGATTTTTCACAGAGAGGAAGGGAGAGGGATAGAGAGCTAGAAACATCGATGAGAGAGAAACATCTACCAGCTGCTTCCTGCACACCCCCCACCGGGGTATGTGCCCTCAACCAATGTACATGCCCTTAACCGGAATCGAACCTGGGACCTTCCAGTCCACAGACCGACGCTTTATCCACTGAGCCAAACCAGTTTCGGCTGATCAGTGATTCTTATCATTGATGTTTCTATCTCTCTCTCCCTCTCCCTTTCTGAAATTTTAAAAATATATATATATTTTAAAGAAAACACATGATCTTCACTTTGGGCTTTGTCATCTTACAATATCCTTTGTGCAGTGTTTTAACTTCCCTCAACTTTCCTTTACCCACCTTTAAAGTGCAATCTATTTTGGGGAAGATGATCAGGAAAGTGATTCCAGTGGGTAGAAGTTTTTTTTGGAGGGGATGGGTCATGAAGATATTTAAAAATTGAGCATGGTGATGGTTGTACCACTCTGAATTTACTTTAAAAAACCAGTTCATTGTACACTTTAGGTGACATGTACAGTATATGGGTTATATCTCAACAAAGCTGTTCTTTTATTTCTTTTTAAATAAAGACCAGTCTTATAATCAGTTGCAGGTGTTTTCAGAGGCCCCTCAAGATTTGCTCACCATGTCCCAAATCACGGCTGTGATTCCCAGTTGCCTCCAGTCCTGGTGGATCTGGATGGTGTGGTTTGCAAAGGAGAAGGTGGCAAGAGGCTTATGGAATTTCGGCAACCCCATTCCCCCGGTCTCCTCATAGGGCACCAGGGCCATTCCCACTGTGCCAGCTCTGCTCCCTTTAACCTGTTGGGCAAAAGAATCCTGCGTGCTCTGGCCAGAAAGTGCATTCTTTCTTAGCTGGCCCCGATGCTTTTTTTAAGGTCGTTTTATGGATTCAAAAGAATAAACAGAGATGTGGAAAGCTTTTGTCAAGGCAGACACCCAGGGAGCACTGGGCTCAGCTGGACAGCCCCCCCGCCCCCCAGTGGCGATCGCCATGCGGACACCCAGGGAGCGCCAGGCTAGGCCCGGACACGCCCCCCGTTGGCAATCGCCATGCGGACACCCGGGGAGCGCCGGGCTCGGCCCGGACACGCCCCCCGCGTCCGCCCCCAGGACACCCACGGAGCGCCGGGCTCGGCCCGGACAGCCCCCCGGGTGGCGATGGCCATGCTGACACCCGGGGAGCGCCGGGCTCGGCCTGGACAGGCCCCCCGGGTGGCGATCGCCATGCTGACACCCAGGGAGCGCCGGGCTCGGCCTGGACAGGCCCCCCGGGTGGCGATCGCCATGCTGAGACCCGGGGAGCGCCGGGCTCGGCCGGACACGCCCCCCGTGGGGATCGCCATGCGGATCCCCGGAACTTACAGGATTGGGGCAGCCATCTTGGTCTTCCCAACGGCCGGATGGGCCACCCGGAGTCCCGCCCCCAGCCTCTGGCAGGCCCAATCATGGGCATAGCGGAGGTGCGGTCAATTTGCATGTTTCTCTATTATAAGGTAAGATTAGTTTCTTCTCTTTGCTGAAAGCAATTGAAATCTATGTTGGCATGTAACTTTCAGCAATACTCCAAGGGACTCCTTTCAATTTTTTTTACATTTCCCTCTCTCTTTTTACGTTTCCTGATTCTTTGACCTCTTCTTCTTTTTTTTTTATTGATTAAGGTATTACATATGTGTCCTTATCCCCCCATTGCCCCCCACCCCCCACTCATGTCCTCACCCCCCTGGTGTCTGTGTCCATTGGTTAGGCTTATATGCATGCATACAAGTCCTTTGATTGATCTCTCCCCCTTACCCCCATCCTCCTCTACCTTCCCTCTGAGGTTTGAGCATCTGATGGATGCTTCTCTGTCTCTGGATCTGTTTTTGTTCATTAGTTTTATGTTGTTCATTATAATCCACAAATGAGTGAGATCATGTGATATTTATCTTTCTCTGACTGATTTATTTCACTTAGCATAGTGCTCTCCAGCTCCATCCATGCTGTTGCAAATGGTAGGAGATCCTTCCTTTTTATAGCAGCGTATTATTTCATTGTGTAGATGTACCAAAGTTTTTTAATCCACTCATCGGCTGATGGGCGCTAAGGCTATTTCCAAATCTTAGCTATTGTAAATTGTGCTGCTATGAACATAGGGGTGCATATATCCTTTCTGATTGGTATTTCTAGTTTCTTGGGTTATATTCCTAGAAGTGGGATCACTGGGTCAAATGGGAGTTCCATTTTTAGTTTTTTGAGGAAACTGCATACTGTTCTCCACAGTGGCTGCACCTGTCTGCATTCCCACCAGTAGTGAACGAGGGTTCCCTTTTCTCCACATCCTCGCCAGCACTTGTCATTTGTTGATTTGTTGATGATAGCCATTCTGATAGGTGTGAGATGGTACCTCATTTTCATTTTGATTTGCATCTCTGAGATTATTAGTGACTTTGAGCATGTTTTCATTTGTCTCTTGGTCTTCTTTATGTCCTCTTTTGAAAGGTATCTATTTAGGTCCCTTGCCCATTTTTTTTTATTGGATTGTTTATCTTCTTTTTGTTAAGTTGTATGAGTTCCCTATAAATGCTGGAGATTAAACCCTTATCGGAGATAACATTGGCAAATATGTTCTCCCATGCAGTGGGATTTCTTGTTGTTTTGCTGATAGTTTCTTTTGCTGTGAAGAAGCTTTTTATTTTGATGTAGTCCCATTTGTTTACTTTCTTTTTAGTTTCCATTGCCCTAGGAGCTGTATCGGTGAAGATATTGCTTTGGCATATGTCTGAGGTTTGGTTGCCTGTGGATTTCTCTAAGATTTTTATGGTTTCCCATCATATGTTTAAGTCCTTTATCAATTTTGAGTTTATTTTTCTGTATGGTACATGTTGGTGATCTAGTTTTATTTTTTTGCATTTATCTGTCCAATTTTCCCAACACCATTTATTGAAGAGACTATCTTGACTCCATTGTATGCTCTTGACTCCTTTGTCAAATATTAATTGAGCATAGTGGTTTGGGTCAATTTCTGGGTTCTCTATTCTATTCCATTGGTCTATAAGTCTGTTCTTGTGCCAGTGCCAGGCAGTTTTTAGAATAGTGGCTTTGTAATACAGTTTGATATCTGGTATTGAGATCCCACCTACTTCGTTCTTCTTTTTCAGGATTGCTGCAGCTATTCTGAGCCCTTTTTTATACCAGATGAATTTTTGGAGAGTTTGTTCTAGGTCTGTGAAATATGCCTTTGGTATTTTAATGGGGAGTGCATTGAATCTATAGATTGCATTGGGTAGTATGGACATTTTAATGATGTTGATTCTACCAATCCATGAACATGGCATGTTCCTCCATCTGTTTATGTCTTCCTCTATCCCTTTTTTTCAGTATCCTGTAGTTTTCTGAGTACAGGTCTTTTACCACCTTACTTAAGTTTATTCCTAGGTATCTTAATTTTTTTGGTGCGATGGTAAATGGGATTGTTTTTTTAATCTCTCTTTCTTTAAGTTCACTATTGGTGTATAAAAAACCCACAGATTTCTGGGCGTTAATTTTGTATCCTGCTACATTGCTGAATTCATTTACTAAGTCTAATAATTTTTTGATGGAGACTTTAAGGTTTTCTATGTACAGTATCATGTCATTTGTGAATAATGACAATTTTACTTCTTCTTTTCCAATTTGGATGCCTTTTATTTCTTCTTCTTGTCTGATCACTATGGCTAGCACTTCCAGTACTATATCGAAAAAGAGTGGTGAAAGTGGGCATCCCTGTCTTGTTCCTGTTCTTAGGGGAAATGGTTTTAGTTTTTGCCCATTGAGTATGATGTTGGCTGTAAGTTTTTCATATAAGGCTTTTATTATGTTGAGGTATGATCCCTTTATTCCCGCTTTGCTGAGCATTTTTATCAGAAAAGGGTGTTGGACTTTGTCAAATGTCTTTTCTGCATCAATTGATATGATTATGTGATTTTTGTCTCTCAATTTGTTTATGTGATGTATCCCGTTTATTGATTTGCGGATATTGTACCAGCCTTACATCCCTGGAATAAATCCCACTTGGTCATGGTGTATGATCTTTCTAATGTAATGCTGGATCCAGTTTGCTAGAATTTTGTTGAGGATTTAACATCTATGTTCATCAGGGATATTGGCCTGTAATTCTCTTTCTTGTAGTGTCTTTATCAAGTCCATCTGATCTAGTGAGTCATTTAAGATTGATATTTGTTTGCTGATTTTTTGTTTAGAGGATTTATCCAGTGGTGTCAGTGGAGTATTAAAGTCCCCTACTATGATTGTATTGCTGTCAATCTCTCCCTTGATATCTTCCAGGAGTTGTTTTATGTATTTGGGTGTTTCTGTATTGGGTGCATATATGTTTACCAGAATTATATACTCTTGTTGAATTGCTCCCTTTTGTATTCTGAGGTGACCCTCCTTATCTCTTGTTATGGCCTTTACTTTGAGGTCTATTTTGTTAGATATAAGCATTGCAACCCCAGCTTTTTTCTCATTTCCATTTCGTGAAAAAATTTTTTCCATCTCTTCACTATCAGTCTGTGTGAATCCTTTGTTCTGAGGTGGATCTCTTGAACACAGGAAATATCTGGGTCATGTTTTATTATCCATTCAGCTATCCTATGTCTTTTGATTGGAGCATGTAATCCATTTATGTTTAATGTTATTATTGATAAGTACTTGTTTGTCGCCATTTTTATTCTTTGTTTGTGTTCCTTCTTGCTTTTCTGTTTCTTCTTTTTACAGCATTCCCTTTAGCATTTCTTGCATTGCTGGCTTAGTGGTAATAAACTCCCTTAGCCCTTTTATGTCTGTGAAGCTCTGGATTTCACCTTCAATTTTGAATGATAGCCTTGCTGGATAGAGTATTTTTGGATTCAGTCCCTTGCTTTGCATCACTTTGTATATTTTATTCCATTCCCTTCTGGCCTGGAGTGTTTCTGTTGAGAAATCAGTTGATATTCTAATAGGAGATCCCTTGTAGGTAACTTTCTATCTTTCTCTGGCAGCCTTTAAGATTCTTACTTTGTCATTGATGTGTGCCAATTTAATTATGATGTGTCTTGGTGTTGGTCTTTTGGGGTTCATCTTTTTTGGGACTCTATGTGCTTCTTGGATTTGTGTGGTTTTTTTCTTGCCAGTATTAGGGAAGTTTTCTGTCATTATTTCTTCAAACAGGTTTTCTATTCCTTAATCCGCTTCCTTTCCTTCTGATAGCCCTATTATGCAGATGTTGTTTCATTTCATGTTGTCCCAAAGCTTCTTTAGGTTCTCCTCCTGCTTTTTAAGGTTTCTTTTCAGTTGCTGCTATGTTTGTGTGTTTTTTTCTACCTTGTCTTCTAATTAGCTGATGCAGTCCTCAGCCACTTCTAGTCCATTGTTTAAGCTTTTGTGTTCTTTACTGCAGCTATGTCATTCTTCATTTCCTCTTGGTTCATTTTCATGTTGGTGACATTCTCATTCAGCTCATTATAATTCTCCATGACTTGTGTGTATTTGTCATCCAGCCATGAACATTCTTATAACCATTACTCTGCATTCTTTCTCTGACATGTTACTTGCCTCCATTTCATTTGACTCCCTTTCTGGTGATTCCTCTTTTTCTTTCCTTTGGAAATTGCTTTTTTGTCTTCTCATTTTTTGCTGTAATGTTTTAATTGTTTCTGTGTCTTATATCCAACTGCTTTGCTACCCAGGTTCTTTTTGGGGTGGTGTTAGTGGTATGGTCTCTCAGGTCTCCTGGGCTTGGTAATCTAGTGGACCTCCCTACTTGAGCTATTTGGGTTCTCTTGATGTAGTTAGATCTTAAATGTCAGTTTCTTATTCATGTATGAAGTCTCATCACAGATTGGCAATGTGACTCACCCTCGGCCTCACTATGCAAGCTGTTTTGGATGTGATCATGGTTCTAACTCTTGTGGAAAAGGTTGTCTGAGGTCTCACTGGTATGTGCTTACTGTGGGTTCCCAGAATCCACAGTCTAGGAGGAAGGCATCTTGGGGCCTGAGGCTAAGGTACTGTGACTTTGGCCAGTGTGGCGTGACTCTTGCTGGATTAGCGTCACTCTGTTCCTCACCACAAGGGGCCCAAAGCCCATGACAGTGGTGGGCCGGTGTCTCATAGTTTGTTGTCGAGACAGAGGGACTGTGGCCAAGGTGATTTCCCTCTCTGAATCTCGAGGGATTTCAGGATCCAGCAGCTGGGGTTGTGGGACTCTCAAAGTCTGTGGCTGAAACAATATGACCTTGTCCAGGGAGACAAGTTCTGAGCAACTCACCAAGCTGTCCAGAGGTAGGTAGCTGGGAGGGAGATGTTGTGGATCCTGCTGATGGAGCCGTGCACCCTCGGTTGGAGAGGTACATGTCCAGTGGCAGCTCACAGAGGAGCCCAGGAGCCATCTGCAAGAGGTGTCTGCTCATGGGGCCCACACACTGGATTGGAGCGATTGTTGTGTGCCACTGGCCCTGTGGAGGGAGAAGTCCCAGTTTTTGCTTTGGGGGATGTGTGCCCTTAGTTGGATATGCGCGCTCAGCAGCTGCTTACAGAGGTGCCAGGAGCTGTCTGGTGGGGCAGTGGGATCAGGGGGCCCATGTGCTGAGGCAGTGCTACCATAGGGACTGGATGCCAGCAGCCAGGGTTGTGCCTTGCGGTGGCTCAGAGAAGCACCCAGGGGCCACCTGCCAGGGCAGCGGGCTCAGGGGGATTGTGCACTGGATTGGTGTGACTGCAGTGACTGGAGGTCGGCAGCTGAGGAGGGGGAAGTCCGAGTTTCTGCTGCCAGGGCTTTGCACCCTTGGTTGGATACGAGTGTGCCTAATGGCATCTCACAGAGGCACCTGGGAGTCGCCTGCTGGGGTGGCGGCCTCAGGGGGCCTGCGTGCTGAAACCACATGACCACAGTGTCTGTGGGTAGGCATCCAGAAATGGGAGGTCCGAATTTCAACTGCCAAGACTGTGCACCCTTATTTGGATATGAGCTTGTCCAGCGGGGGCTCAAGGAGGCACCCAGGAGCTGCCTATAGGAACAGTGGATTCAGTAGGCCTGCATGCTGGAAAGGCACAACTGCGGTGTCCAGAGATCAGCAGCTGGGGAGGGGGATGTCTCAATTTTTGCTACCTTGTGTCCTTGGTTGAATTCACGCATGCCCAGCGTGGGTTCACAGAGGCACCCAGGAGCTGCCTGTCTGGTTGGTGGGGCTCAAGAGGCCTGCGCACTGGAAAGGCATGACTGTGGTATCCAGCAGTCAGAAGCTGTGGAGGACAAAGACTCAATTTTTGCTGCTGGGGCCTTGTTTGGATAAGAGCGCACCCAGCAGAGGCTCACAGTGGCACCCAAGAGCAGCCTGTGGGACGGTGGGCTCAGGAGGTGCAACTGAGGTGTCTGGAGGTTGACAGCTGGGGAGGGGGGATGTCGCACTTACTGCTGTGTGAGCCGTGTACCCTTGGAGATGGACGTCCTAGGGTCTGCAGGTCTTCGGGCGGGGCAGCAGGATTTTGGCTGTAGTGGCTGCATGGGCAGTGTCCAAGGTCAGTCTGGGTGGTGGTGCTGATGAGTTCCCAAAAAAGGCCGCTCTCCCCTTCAAGATGGCATGGGCTCCGTGCCAGATCCCTGCAGCCTGGGGAGTGCCCGCAGTGGTGGTAGGTGCTCTGTGTCCAGGAGAGCCTGGTCTGCCAGCCCCTGCTAGTCCTTCCGGATTTAACTGTCCCTCACTCACTCACACACATGCCACACACATCCACACACTCTCCTTTCACCCCCTCACTCACTCACACCCTCTCCCTCACCTCCGTCCTGCCAGCCACCATCTTCTCCTCCTCTCTGAGCTCTTCTTAAACCCATTCTTTGTGGTTTCTAGTGCAAAATATGGTATATTTTTCAATTGAAAAAGAATTTAATAATTACCGAGATTCTCATTAAAAATATATAGATACTAGAAATTCTATAAACATCATCCTACATAATAAAGAGGTAACATGCAAATTGACCTTCACTCCAACACACAAGATGACTGTCCCCATGTGGTCAAAGATGGCCACCCCAATGTGGACATAAGATGGCCACCACAAGATGGCCTGCAGGGGAGGGCAGTTGGGGGTGACCAGGCCTGCAGAGGAGGGTGGTTGGGGGTGACCAAGCCTACAGGGGAGGGCAGTTGGGGGTGACCAGGCCTGCAGGGGAGGACAGTTAGGGGCAACCAGGCCAACATGGGAGGGCAGTTAAGGGTGACCAGGCCTGCAGGGGAGGGCAGTTAGGAGCAATCGGGCTGGCAAGGGAGCAGTTAGGCATCGATCAGGCTGTCAGGCAGAAGCAGTTGGGGCATTCAGGCAGGCAGGCGAGTGGTTGGGAGCCAGCAGTCCCAGATTGTGAGACTTCCACCCTCACACACACACCTATGGGATTGGGCCTAAACCGGCAGTCAGACATTCCCCGAGGGGTCCCAGATTGGAGAGGTTGCAGGCTGGGCTAAGGGACACACCCTCACAGTGCATAAATTTAATGCACCAGGCCTCTACTAAATATATCTTACCTAATAATAGAGAAACATGTGAATTGACCGTACCTTCGCTACGCCCACAGCCAATCAGAATGAGTATGCAAATTAACCCAACAAAGATGGAGGTTAATTTGCATATGTGCTGTGGATATAGCCATGGCCAGCTCCTGGGGGTTCGGGTCCATCTGGGCGAGGAAGGCCGACGCCAGACACCATCCACAAGGTACCAGTCCATCGGGCCAGGGTCGGGGGTGGGCAGCACCAGACGCCACCTGAAGGGTCCAGGTCCATCACAGGCCCCAGGAGGGGCAGCGGCCTGCTTAACCATGTCTGCGGGGCCTTGGGAACATCACAGCCGCTGGGAGAAGCGGCTGGGCCTGCTTAGCCACTCCCTTGGGGCTCCAAGAACATCGCAGTCCAGGGGAGGCAAGGCCGGCCGCCTAGCCACTCCCTTGGGGCTCCAAGAACATCGCAGCCCAGGGGAGGCATGGCCGGCCGCCTAGCCACTCCCGTGAGGCCCCAGGAACATCACTGCCCAGGGAGGCGTGGCTGGGCCCTGGGAACATCGCAAGCATGGGGTTACTGAGACCCAGACCTGTCCTCTAGCCACAGATTCACAGCTTTGCAGAGACCAAGGGCAGGGATCTGCCTCACTGCAGAGAGAGAGAGGTTCTGCAGTGGCCCCAAGACATGGGTGGGCCAGGCCAGGAATCAAGGGGCATGGAAGGAAGCCCGGGGGGAGGGGCAAGAACCCACAGCTCTGAGGCGGGGCTTGAGGGGCGGTGCCACCTCAGTGGAGGGGTGCCGCACTGCAGGGTACTGGACTGACTGACTTGATTCAGAGAAGCTCCCAGTGCTAACCTGCCTAGGCCTCGCCCAGGCGGCCTTCGTACTTCAGAGGCGGTGACTCCTGCTCCCACCTTGACCCAAAAGCAAGCTCACGCCGCCCTGCCCCACAGCAGAGCATGCCTTGGCAGTGAGTGCGAAGCCTTCCACCTGCTCCAGAGACCCTGGGGTGGGGCAGTAAAGAATGGGGGCAGGGGACTGGGGAGAGGAAAGAATGTGGAGCATCTGCAATGAAGAGGTGCTTGAGAAAGAGGCTCGGAAGCCTGACAGGAAGGTTTGTTCTGTTTGCCCGGCGGCTGCCCCTTTGGAAGGGCAGAGAGCATGACTCTGAGGGTTCCCTGTGCACTGAGTCAAGTTCCAAGGCAACTGGAATTGGCCTCAGTGTCCTGGTCTGTAAAATGGATTAAGCGTGTCCCAGTGCCTTCACTGAGCTTTGATGGCCAATTGAGATACTATATAAGGAAAGTGATGAAGAAGTGAGAAAGAAAAGGAAAGGCGAACAATACAAAAGAAAGACTGGAAGGAACCTGTAAACCCATTGTCACTTAAATAGGGAATATAGTCAATAGTGTTGCAATGATGGTATGATGCCAGGTGGGTACTGGAAATATCGAGGAATAGTTTGTAAACTGTATGATTGTCTAACCACTATTCTGTAACTAATATAAAACCTGAAACCAATACAAAATAATATTGAATGTAAAGAAATGAAAATTGCAGTGAAATTTTTATAAATTTCAAAGTTTAAATAAAAGCTGTAAAGGAAGGAAGGGGGAGAATAAAAAGTAGTGTTTTTCATTTTACCACTTTATTGTCTTTTCAGTACATAAAAAAGACAGTTGTCTTTATATGGTGCTTTCATACTTTTCTAAGTCATTATCTCATTTTAATTTCAGAGCAACTTAAAGACAAGATAAGTATTCCCTCCACTATTCAAAGAAAGGAAATCTTGGTGTCTTGGTCCCAATGATTCAATTTTCAAGCCCTTATTGTAAAGCAGGGTTAGTAAAATTTTCTGTGAAGGGTCATATCAATACTAATAAAAGCCTTGGGGGTGATCAGGCTAGCAGGGGAGAGTAGTTGGGGGCAATCAGGCCGGCATAGGAGCAGTTAGAGGGCAATCAGGCAGGCAGGTGAGCGGTTAGAAGCCAGTGGTCCCGGATTGTGAGAGGGATATCTGTCTTGAAGTCGGACATCCCCCAAGCAGTCCCAGATTGGAGAGGGTGCAGGCTGGGCTGAGGGACACCCTCCCCAGTGCACAAATTTCATGCACCGGGCCTCTAGTATTTATATAAAATATTTGAGTTTGTACATGTATTGTTTTATTCTGTAAAAATGTATTGCCTGAATGTTATTTGCAAAGGATGAAAGTATGTATAGACAGATGTGGCCACTGTTCTCAGCTTAGTTTCTAGCTGTGGAGGTCAACATGAACCGTGGTTATTTAACACAAGTATAACAAGTGCAGGGACGGTGAAGAAGCATGTAGCTAGGAATGATTAGGGAAATCTTTTCCTAGGAAGGGTTTTTGAACTGAGTTCTGAAGGTCCAGTAGGGATTAAGTATTGGAAGGGCTGTGTGAGGGGCCAGGGAGAGAGAAGTTTGGGGGACACATGTGTTAGATGAAGCAGCACCTCAGATTCCAGGCAGGAAGGAGCATTTCATGGTCAAGGATCTAGGCAGGCCAACTAAGCTATAGGCCTGAAAGGAATCATCCCACTAATCCCAACTCCATTCACTGAAAATTTTCCCTTTAGAACAGTAAGAACTAATGATATATGCTTTACAGGAACTCACACAGCTAGAAACTGGCTGCAAGGCCACAGCCCAGGATGTTCAGATTTTAGACTGTGTACTTGCCCTATTCTGTATGGTCTGCACATAGTTACTCCTTGAATTTCCTGTAATTTCTATTTTTCCCTTCCTCCCCCTTACTCTGCACAGGCAATTATTAGTTAGTGTTAAATTAAAATCAGACAAACAATACCTGCCTCAAGGAATGTGGAACACACTTAGTAAGTCATGAGTGAAGAGGGAAATGTCCAACCTACTGCAGCATGTTCTATTTCTGTAAATACACTGATTTAGGGGGAGGATGAGGGACCAAGAGTGAAGGCTCTGTCCTGCTTTCAGTAATGATGACCAATATTACACCTGTAAAATCTCAATTAACAAGATGAGGCAGAGAGAAATGCTAATCAATTTAATCAAAGGAACTGATGGGACCTTGTTCTGTGTCCAAGATTAGCAAGATTAGTTCTCCAATAGTAGAGAGCTGGAATCTTATGTATTTAGGCCTGAGAGTCATGTTGCCCACTGGCACATTAAATAATCTGGCACTGGTCCTACACTGGCAGGAGGTGTGCAGCTTTTAAAAGCCTGCCATCTCAGAAACAGCAGCTCATAGCTGTACAGTCATAAATGCAGTGCCTATGAACTATAAGGCCTCCATGGAGAGGGATCCATTCAAAAAGAAATCCAACTACTTAAGCCTGAAACCACATTTCAGGAAGTAGAGATTGTAAAATTAACCTCTTTTTTTTTTCTCCTAACAAAAGACAACCTAATATTAAAATCACTGAATTGCTTAAAAATTGATCTTTTTTTTGCCATTTTTTGGTGTTGTTGTTTTTAATGAAAGGGAGATACAATGAACAGCCTTCCCACCTGAGCTTCTGTGGGAGTATTTTTGTGGAGAGTGAATACATTGGTCTTGCCCATATAATTGTTGAGAGTAGGTAATATTTGGTTGTAAAACCTTATTTCATGATGTGTTTCATATTGAAATATTAAAGTTCCTAAGTGTGAATTACCGATTTTAATGATAACTTTAGGGGTAACATGTCAAAAACAAGTATGAAAGGGAAATGAAGTCACACTGGAATATGATACAGTAGCTGAAATGAATGACTTCCAGATATATGCAACTATCTGAATGAATATTAGCAATGTAACAAGTGAAAAGAGTTCTGAAAGATTAGATACTGCATAATAAAACTCAAAACTTGCCCTAACTGGTTTGGCTCAGTGGCTAGAGCGTTGGCCTGTGGATTGAGGGGTCCTGGGTTCGATTCTGGTCAAGGGCATGTACCTTGGCTGCAGGCACATACCCAGTGGGGAGTGTGCAGGAGGCAGCTGATCGATGTTTCTCTCTCATGTATGTTTCTAACTCTCTATCCCTCTCCCTTCCTCTTTGTAAAAAAAAATCAATAAAATATATATTTTTAAAAAACTCAAAACTTAAACACAATCCAAAATTCTCTATATATAATAAAAACTTCAAAAAATCTATTTCAGGGAAAGATGAACATGAAACTCGGGATGATGGGCACTTTGGATTGAGGAGAAAGACAGTGGGATGATGGTAAACAATATTATTAGACAAAGGCTGTTGCTAAAGTCCTAGTTGTTCTTTTGGGTGGTGACTATCAGGTATTTATTTAATTAAAAAATAGAATGGCCTCAGGTCTTTCATTCATGCTCACAACAGTGAACTTAAAGTTCTACTCTGTAGGGGCAAGAAAGAAAGATGCCAGATAGATAAGAGAGGGGCATTCCTGACCCTGCCTAGTCATTTTAAGTGTGTCTTTGGAGGGAGAGGAGACAAACAGGCCACATGGAAGTGCAAGGGTAACATGTAGTATTTGGGGAGAACCAGGGGGTCTCGGACTACCTGTTAACTTCCAATTAAGAAAAGCCACTGTGGGAATAAAGAAAGCAGAGCATTCAAAATTGTGAAGTTTTTGTTGTTGTTGTTTGTTTGTTTTTTATTTGTTTTACTTCTCAAAGCTGTGTGGCACTTTAAAAAAATTAGGATTTGTTGATGAACATGATGTATGGCTGTGGTAGAGGTAGTGAACTAGAATTGCACGATATTGAGAAAAGCCATTTAATAAAGGCTTGATTTGAATTTGTGTGCATGTGTGTTACATCCATGGTTTTTAAACATCTGATTCTGACCTTCCAACTGATATTAGAGCCTTCCCCCAAACCTTCAACAATATTAATTGGGAACTTTCATGAAAAAAAAAAGTGTATATCTAGCTCATACTGAAAATGAATACAAATTTGAATACATACCTAATTAGAATACAAGATGGACTGTGTTTGGTCATTTATACTTTTGAAAAGCTCTCTGCTCCCCATATAGTTCTTATAACAGCTCATTCAATATTGTTTTTCCACTGTATCAGTCAGTACTTTAACCATTAGCACTTTCTTTCCTCATCAGGTACTGTACAAATTTAAGGCTTGGGGATGCCTGTGTTCAAGTATTATGCTTCCCAGGGATATGTGCATTTTACTAAGAAGTCTTTGAACAATGACCCCGCTCAATATAAAATTTAATAATGAAATATCAGCAGTATTGCTGGTATGAGAAGAGATAGTTGGAACAGGAATATTTGCCCACTGCCCTTAAATTAGCCTGCAGATGATGTACGAATATGCTGTTTATGTCTGAGGTCAGCCTGTAAACTGGCTTGAGATGTAATATTCTAGATGAGGTGTACTAAAGTAGTATTAGGTGGAATGTGTAATTTTTATTTCATTATCTAAACCAACCTCAGAGCCACACTATTCAATAGGAAGGCAGGGAATGGGTGCATTGTTTTGGCAAGGATCCAGAGAGAGAGATAGTCATAATTTATTCTGTTTGATCTCTGCTGCGGGTTCAACCAATCATGAAGTCAGCTCAATTTTCTATGCTGATGGAGGGGAAAGTGACCTAAGTTACAGAAAACTAGAAAAAAATGGGTTATCTTGATAGTACAGAGACTATGCTTTAAAAAAAAAGAAAACTTAAAAATTACCCTACTCAGTCCTTTCAGAATTGAACTCTGGTTTTCTCTCCCTTTAAGCCAGTTGGATAGGGAGTTAAGCATCACTTTGTATAATGCAAAATAATAATATTAATGGCAAAACACTAATAATATTTAGCATCTATTGAATACCTATTTTGTGTCAGATATATAGCTAGAAAGAAGATCTAATTATTTCTACTTTATTTCTTCTATTTATAATATAAAAGCTTAAGTGACCGTTACGACAGAATGACCAGAACAACCGGAATGACCAGTCGACCAGTCGCTATGATGTGCACTGACCACCAGGGGACAGATGCTCAATGCAGGAGCTGCCCCCCTGGTTGTCAGTGTGCGGCCCACAGGGGGAGTGCTGCTCAGCCAGAAGCCAGGCTCATGGTTGGCAAGCGCAGTTGCAGTGGCAGGAGCCTCTCCTGACTCCGCAGCAGCCCTATTGAGTGGAGAGCAGCAGCAGCAGGTGCTGTGGGCTGGAATAAGCATGAGTGGTGCAGTGCCCAGCTCCAATTCAGGCTCCTCCCTGGCCGCCTACTGCTTGGCGCATTGCTACATCCCCTGAGGAGTCCCGGATTGCGAGAGGACACAGGCTGGGCTGAGGGTCCTCCACAACCCCTGTGCATGAATTTCGTGCACTGGGCCTCTAGTATGCATATGAATTTCTTCTAGGATAAGAGCTACAAATTTACCCATATTAAAAAAATTAAGCACAATCATTTCATTGAATATCTACTTTTTACCACATACATAGTATATATTAAAAATCAAATAACATTAAAAATGATAATAATGGAGCTTGAAAAATAATTATATAGCTCACAGTTTCTGAGGGTCAGGCATCTGGAAGCCAGTGAACTGGTGGTTTTGTCTCAGGGTCTTCTATGAAGTGGCAGTTGTATAGCATCCTTTAAAGCTCTGACTGGGGCTGGACAATCTGATTCCAAGAGGCTCATTCAGAGGTCTGTTTGAGAGAAGCTTCAGTTCTTTGCCACCTGGGCTACTCCACAGGACACTCTGAGTGTCCTCAAGGCATGGCAGCTGGCTACCCCAGAGCATGCACATGGGCACAAGTGTTCTTTGGTCATAAAAGATACTGTTACTTTACTATAACATAATTTGAGCATAGCATAGCATAATTTTTGCTATGTCCTATTTGTCACACAGACAAACAGTGAGGGAGCAGTTACACAAGGAAATGAATACCAGGAGGCAGGGCCATTGGAGTCCTTATAAGAGGCTGAAATCACAGTTTGCAGCACCCTGTCTCTCTATGCGTCTTGCCTCAATTTCCCTTACTTATCTCAGCCTATTTTATTATAATTTGATTTAAATCAATTTATATCATTATAGTATGAAAGGTAAAATTTTGAGATTTCACCTGTCTGAGAATATCTACCCTAACTCAGTTTGTTTGGGCATGAAAATATTTTTTCCCATAGAATTTTAAATAAATCACATCATATATATATAATCTGAGTGACCAGATTATTATGATCTCTGGATGTATAATAATCTGGCCATTCATTCATGCACCGGACCTCTAATATATATATATAGAGGCTCGGTGTATGAATTCGTGCATGGGTGGGCTCTAGCCAGCCTGGCCAGGGGGAGAGGACATGGATAGTTGGCCGGCCTGCCTGCTGGTGGAACTCCTGGTCGAAGGGACAATTTGCATATTAGCCTTTTATTATATAGGATATACACTGAGTGGTCAGATTATTATGCGTTCAGAGATCATAATAATCTGGCCACTCAGTGTATATATATCTTGGGATTGCTTTTGGAACATTAAGCATTCCTATTTCCAATTACATATTTTTCTATGGGTGATTTTAAAGTCTTCTCTTGATTTTGGTGTTTGGAGATTTTTCAGTGATGGACCTTATAAGGCTTGAGATAAAATACAGACTTCCCATTAAAATAGAATTTCAGGTAAATAACAAATACTTTTTCACAGAAGAGTTTCCCAAATATTGCATGTAACATATTATACTGAAAAAAGGGTGGAGAACCTTTTTTCACCAAGGGCCATTTGGATATTTATAACATAATTTAGAGGCCATACAAAATTATCAACTTAAAATTTAGTTTACTATATTTGGTCAAACATTTAATTAATTCACCCTTAATGCCTTGGCAGGGCCAGACCACATGATTTTGAGGGACTTATACGGCCCTTGGACCAGATGTTCCCCACTCCTGTACTAAAATCTTCTTGTTTATTTGAAATTTAAGCTTTACTGGGAATTCTGTGTTTTTATTTGATGAACCTTCCAAACCTAGAACCTTGAAGTGTTGCATCTTCCTTTTAACTTCCTTCCTTCCCTCTCTCTCTCTCTTTCTCTTCTCTCCCTCGGGTCCCTCCCTTCTTTTCTTCCTTCCTCTGTCCCTCCAACTCTCCCTTTTTTTCAACTATGTGGAAAACCCTGTTATTTAATTGGGGTAGATTAAATAAAGATCTTTTCTAAAATATCTTTTCCCCTTCATTCTCAATTCAGTGCCTCGCACACATGCTCTGGTCTGGGGAGATTGTTGGTATTCTTGTGGTTATAAGTGGTGGAGGTGGATTTTGGTCGTACAAAGTCTCCTTATTTAGATTTTCAATGATCCCACTTCAGTCATATCCCAAACACCACCTTCCCTGATACTTCACAGCTCTAAAATATGCACATTTCAATGGTTGTGTGCCTAGTTTGTATCTTGTAATTTTCATGCAGGCTTTTAGATATTTGCTTTCTAAAAGTGAGGTAAGACTCTATTCTTTCCCTTTCCCAAAGTTGTCTAGCCTTTCTTACAGTGTGTGTTAGTTTGAGGTCATCTAAGCAGCAGACACCAAGATAGATTTAGATGCATCTGAAATATATTGCTCCTTCTAGGAAATGCATGTGAGGAACAATGAGGGACCTGAGGGAGGCTGGGAGAGCTGGGAGACCATTTTGCAGGTGTGATTCTTTTGAAGGAGAGAGAGAAGAAGCAAGGAAGGTTGAGTGGAAGAGTTTAGACAGCAATGAAGTTTTTAGTAAGTTCAGTGAATTTGATGGGATCGATCCAGCCAAAATCACCCTTCAGAGAAGCCCTGCATCTCCCAGGACCTGACCTGCATCAGTATTCCTGCAAAGCTCACATTGTAGCCAGGAGCAGCTAATGGGAAATGTGGCCTCTAAGGAAAGGCAGTGATGGATTTCAGAGTGCAACAGCTGAGCTGTTGGTGATTTATGCTCCCACAGTAGGGACATGTGTTTTTATGGCCACGATATTGCCACTCTTCTGTTCACTCTATCCTTGTGGTTTAAATATATGCCCCCATATATATATATATAGTCTCAGCACAGGATACATGTGTGACACTTTAAAAATTAGGACTTATTAGGCAGAAATGATTTATAGCTATGACAGAGGGCATGAACTATTATAATAACTGTAGTTGTGTTATTCCCACATTATAGATGAGGAAATGAAGTGCATAGAAGTGAAGCAAATGTCTCAAGGTCATTCAGCACGTTAGTGGTAGAACTAAGACTGAGTCTAGGGAGTCTGACGAAATAGCCCATATGTTTTCTATTATAATATGTTATTCCCATTCCCATAGCATAGTTTTGTTATATAACACGTTTGCTCATCCAGTGTCAAAGGTAAGCTTGATTAATGTATCTGAGACATTTTGGGACTATCTGAATATCTAATATTCCCATAATAAGATTTTATTTGTGGAACATTAAGCTTTCTAAGAAAGTAGTATCTCTTCTGTATTGTTATATAACAAATTTCCCTGAATATTATTGGCTTAAAACAACATTACACAGTTATTTTCTCTTATGGTTTCTGAATTTTAGTTAGTGCACATCAGGGATAACTTCTCTCATCCCTGCAATATAGAGTATATGCTGGAAGAATCCAAGTCTGGGGGCTTGAATAATCTGAACAGACATACTCTCACAGGTCTGACTGTTGATATTGGCTGGAGGCTTAGATTACAGTGTTGCCCAACACACATATGTGGGGATTCTCTGTGTGGCCTAGGTTTCCCCATATGAGGTGGCTAATTTCTAGGACAAGCATCCTGATAGATGGAGATGGAAGCCATATTGCCATTTTCACCTCTCCTTGGGAATCACATAGCATTATTTCTGTAACATTGTATTGGTCAATGCAATTGCTTTTAATGTTTAAGAGGAGAAAAATAAAACTCACCTTATGATGTAAATGTGTCAACATAACATGGTAGGAAGAGCAGGCTAGATGGGATATATCTATCTATCTATCTATCTATCTATCTATCTATCTATCTATCTATATCTATACCTATCTATCTATCATCTATCATCATCATCTATCTATCATCATCCATCCACCCATCTAATCATCTTTCTTTGGATGGCTCTCTTTGGAAAATGAATCCTGCCACATATACTCATATGAAAAACAATTGGAAACGGTAAGATCTAATTTTACTTGCTGGAGAGTGCAATGTAAATTTCTTAGTTAATATACTAGTATTCACCAATTTTAGTAACATTTAATGAATACTCTAAAAATAAAGAGAGGAAAAAACTCATGGACATGGACAACAGTATGGTGGTGATTGGTGAGGATGAAGGGAAGTGGATGAGGGTATAAGGTGGTAAATGGTGATGGAAAGAGATTTGGGATGATAAACACACAATATAGTGAACAGATGATGTGTTGTGGAATTGTGCACCTGAAACCTGTATAATTTTGTTAGCCTATGTCACTCAAATAAATTTAATAAAAAGTAACAAAGAAACAAAATAATAAAATAAATGAGTAAATTAAAAAAATAGAGAAGACATCAAGGAAAATAATCTTTTGTTAAGACCTGTCTACTAGGTACAGTTTCTCTTGACCTGTTCCTCTGTTTTGTCTCTATAGTCTATGATGCTAAGGTTAAAGAGCATTAATTTTTGGAGTCATACATGATGAGCTTTAAAGCTAAAATTGTCATAGTTTTTAGCTTTTTACCTTGGGCAAGTAATTTAATTCCTCTAAGCCTCAGTTTCCTCCACTATGAAATAAATAATAACTAGCTTATAGAAAGATTGCACAAATTAAATGACAGAATACATCTATCTATATAAAAGCCTAATATGCAAATTGTCCCTGTGGGAGTTCAACTGGGAGACCAATCACTTGCTATGATGTGCGCTGACCACCAGGGGGTGGCACAGAAGGAAGGAAGGCCCTGGCTGGCAGCTGGAAGGCCCCGATCTACCCTAATCGCCAGCCAGGCCTAGGGACCCTACCTGTGCACAAATTTCATGCACTGGGCCTCTAGTATAAAATCTGTATATATATAAAAACCTAAGCAACCATTATGACTGAACAACCAGAACGACCAGTTGACCAGTCGCTATGGCACACACTGACCACCAGGGGGCAGACACTCAATGAAGGAGCTGCCCTCTGGTGGTCAGTGCACTCCCATAGCCTATCTCCATGCCCCTCCCTCCTGGCCAGCCAACCTCTTGTGGCCTCTCCCTCCTCTGGGCCACCTGGGCCCCCAGATTGGTCCTGATGAGGGGATCAGCTGGCCAACCTCCCGCAGTCCCTCCCCCCTGCCAGCCAGCTCCCCAATAGGCCTTGATCACCGGCCAGGCTGAGGAACCCCACCTGTGCACGAATTCATGCACTGGACCTCTAGTAAAAAGATAAGTCATTGCTATTTTCTCCTCCATTTTGAAACAAACAGGTCTTTGGAAAAACACTACTGTTTGGATCCATAAGGTAAGACACTTTTTTCAAGCCATAATTCTCTAGTCAACATAGATTAAAAATAGGTTATGATAAAATACCTTATTTGAAAGATAAAAATATCTATTGGCTTGCATTTTATTTATATAATTTGAGGTATAAACATTTTAAAATAACCCAGAAATAATGCCCAGTATTCTGGATTGTGGAACACTCACCCATTATTTTAAAAAAACAAACAAACACATAACTTTTTTAAAAAATTCAGTTCTCATTATAAGGCAGGCATCGGGCTAGGGGCTGACCAAAAACCAGCAGACAAGATGGATGCCCTAGTCTGGCTAGTGTAGCTTAATGGATTGAGTGTCATCTCATGGACTGAGAGGTCCCCGGGTTGATTTCCAGTTAGGGCACATGCCTGGGTTATGGGCTCAATTCCAGTAGGATGCATGCAGAAAGCAACTGATTGATGTGTCTCTCTCATTGATATTTCTATCTCTCTGTCCCTCTCCTTTCCTCTCTGTCTAAAAGTCAATAAAAGCATTAAAAAAAGAGAGATAGATGCCCTAATAAACACATAACAAAACCATATATTCATTGAATATTTTTGTTATATTAGATGCTGTTCTGCCACCATTTCTAACATCTGGAGGATACTTTTTCTATTCCCCATACTTTTTCCTTTAATAACTTTATTGTTTCACATGTTCCTTCCACTCGCAATCATCTAGGCTTTGCTTTTCATTTAATTTATTTTAGA
Source organism: Eptesicus fuscus (assembly GCF_027574615.1). NCBI lineage: Eukaryota > Metazoa > Chordata > Mammalia > Chiroptera > Vespertilionidae > Eptesicus > Eptesicus fuscus. Next base: position 52,985,074 of record NC_072481.1, on the reverse strand, counting down.
ACATTTGAAGGAGTCAGAGAACAGCTGTCTCACTGGAAACCACAGCGAGTTTGAGTCATAGATTGAGCAATATATAACAGCTGCCTATTTAACCTCTGTTAAATTTAAAATACATTTAGTTCTAAGGGATTTCTGAAGTAAGTTTGAAGCATAGAACAAGACATTTCTTCCATTAAAACTCAAAAACTTCTCACTTTACTTTTCTGCTAGCCTCCTGTTTTTTGGTGTGGGTTTTTTTGTTTTTGTTTGTTTTTTGTTTGTTTGTTTTCTTCAGGAGACATACAATGACTCCAGGTGAGGACTCAGAGAACAATTTCATTTTTGGCATGCCATGCTGTGCACAAGGATGCTTACCACTACATTCTTAAATCCCGATGCTTGGAGTAGCAAGGGAGAGACAGTGTTAGTATCAGAGATTTCTTGTGCCCTAACTATGCATCATTTGTGCAAAATAATGCAGTGTTCCTAGGTGTTAACGTTTTACATGACAGTTGTTTTTCTCTAAACATGTTTTTGCACTTCCTTCATCTCTGTGTTGCCTTTTAACTATATTCTTTAATCATCAAAAGAGAATATAAGGCTCTTCCATGCAGTAGATATTTCTGAAGGAACTATAGAGGGGAGTTGCTAGAAACCATGCCACTTAAGAAGAGAAAATAGACTAAGTGCTAACCTTATTCCATGATTGTCATATTACATGCACGGTGTCATTTAGGGGTTTTGTGGAACCGGGGATATATTTTATACTTCAGGGTATAACACAGCTTTAAGAGTACTTTCTACTGTGCTTTCTTTTAATGCAGGTGAACTAGATCCTGTTCAATATTTTATTACTTCCTCTTTGAATGTCCTTTACTTCAGTAAAATTTATTTTGATTGGGATAACAACAAAAAAGAGATATTCATAGTCTACCATTAAGTAAATTAACAAAGGCCCAGCAAAAATATTTGCTTTCCACATCATGTATTTCCCATTTATAAGTGTATTGTGTCAAAAGCAGTAGACTGAAAATGTTGGCCCCACTTTAATTACAATAAAACAGAGATTTGAAGTGGATAATCCTCAACAATGTTCATAAATGTTTATCTTTTGAAATCATTTCTAAATTATCTGATAATTATCTCTATTTTATTTTTGATTCAAGTATTTACATCAACATTTTTAAAAGCACGCCTGGGTGGAAGGAGAAGCAGAAGGTGGAGGACACAAACAAAAACAGCCCACTAATGAGGAAACCAACAAAAAAGAAGCATGGTCAGACCTGTGTAGGTTACTTAACTTCTCTTTATATATCTGTAAAACATGGATTATTCAGAATAAATTTAGAATAATATGCCTGACGTACAGTAGGTGCTTACATAAGCTTAGTTCTCCATCATTCTTCCTAATCTCTCATCACTTTGGTAGTTACACATTGATTAGATTCAACCTATACTGAGAAGTCAAATGATGGTTTATTAAATGGATTGATTTTGCTACACCTAGTTTTCATTAAGTTGACTGATAGATTTGCTGTACATGTCAAAAAAGTCACTCCAAAGAGAAAATTCAGCTTATTTATTTAAAAATTTTTATTGAGTAATATTTCATTCAAGGTACCATGGGGCTCTCCTGGAGATTGCAGAAATAAATAAAACACAAAGAAATAAGGTCAAGTAGCATGAGTTCACAGGAGGACAAATATCTATAATGTAAGTCAGGTTAAATTAAATGCTACTATCAAGATGTGCAATGCCATAGGAAGTTCAGTGAAAGAAGAGAGTATGTTACATCACAATAGAAAATTTCAAGTTGCAATTTATTCTGGCATTGAAGATTTAAATGGGTGGAGACAAAATGATAATTGAAGCAGATTGAGCAGCATGAGGAATGACCATAGAGAACCTAATAATTGTGGGGCCAGTTTAGATAGCAGTTGATAGTTTTTTTAAATTATTTTTTATTTTTTAATCTTTATTGTTGAAAGTATTACATATGTTCCCTTCTTTCCCCCATTGACCTCTTTTAGCCCACCTGCCCCAGCCTACACCACCCTATTGTCTGTGTCCATGGGATATGCATACAAGTTCTTTGGTTGACCTCTTCCCACCCACCTACCCACCCACCCATCCTACCCACCTAGTTTTATACATGAGACTTGCAATGTAGGCTTGCAAACAAGTGTCTCCTCCAGTGTGCTGACCTTGCATTTCAAGTAAACTGTGGGCTGTGGTAAGATGGGGAGGATTTCTGAGTAAGGGTAACTGGGAACCTCTGAAGTAAAAACTGTGATTATTTTATCTCTGAGTCTCTAGTACCATGGATAGTTAGTGCTAAATCCTCACTGGATGGTATAGCCTGAATTTTCAGGATTTTGCATTAATTCACTTAAGTCTGTAAACTATTTGAATACAGGGACTATTGTATTCCATCATTCTTTGTATTATCAAAATAGCTAACACTCTAAAACCACTCATATGTGACAAGAACTATGCTAAGCACTTTATGGGTATGATCCTATGACACATGAATTGTTATGTCTAGGACTGGAGTTGTAGTTTCTGTTTGATGTTGACATAAGCAGGTAAAAGAGTAAGAGAGGCCATATATATCACACAATTCTTAATTCCTCCCTACCTTTAGTGCCTACTGCCTGCCAAGCATTATGCTGCTTACAAATTGATTGAAACCTGATGGATGTGCTGGAAAGTGACCTGCAAATGCATACTTAGAAAATGATACGATAATTGCCCAGGGCTTAGTGGGTTCATTTTAAGGATTTGTTAAATAAATGTGTAATATAATAAGGGGTTATAATAATGTAGGAAAGGGGGAAAACACTCATTGTTTTTAACATGATTTTAGAGCTGCAAATGTAGGGATGGACAAGGCCATGAAAGACATTCATAACCATCTTGTATGTTATTTAAATATCTATAAATATCTACAAGGAGTTCTGGCTTCTCCAGCTGTGGATGTAGCAGCAGGTAGATTGTTGGATCCACAGGGATGGAAACTGTGTGGCTTGAGAATTAGATACTGTGCACATTTTGTTTCAGAGATGTGGGTTGTGAGACTACTCTATTTAAAGGACATGATGGTTTAGTGAGAAGAAGAGAGGCCTACTTGTCTCTTACTGAGGTAGGAATAACAGCCCTGCCTGTCTGTAGCAATGCATGCAATCCAACCCTATGGTTGACATGCAGGTTCAGCAATTGAGAAGCAAACCCCAGACTAATTCAGAAAGGGAAGCCCAAATGAATTGGATGATAAACCTAAATCACTTGAAAACACATAATTGTGTCCTTTGTGAATAATCACATTTCGTCTTGGGAAGATTTAACATTAAGTTTAAATCAAATCCATAGTATTCATAGTTTTGTGCTATATCTGGAAATAATCTGTGCATGTTTGGTGTTGTGAGCACTTACAAAACTTAAAAAAATTTGGCATTTTAAGAGTATAATTTAGCAATTTAAAGTTCCTAACTTTAGGCTGTGATTTCAATTAAAAAGTTTGTCATCATAATTGTGATTTTTTTTCTATAACAGGATAACAGGGTTTTCAAAAATTTGTACAAACGTTAGTATTTTAATGAAATATTAGGATTAACTATAAGTTGAAATCATATATTTATAAGAACTACATAAGTAGTTGGGAGGGATTGTTTATTGGCTAATTAGTGTACTTAATAGTAAAATATAACATGCTAAATTTATACATGCAGGATAAAAAATTTCAGAAATTTTAAATAAATAAAATCTCTTTTAAAAGTTATTGTTAAAATTTGCTAGATTGATAAATAAAATAAGATGCATACATTTAAATTAAAAGCATAGGGAAGGATTAGGATTTTAAAATGATAAATAATCTATTAATTATATAAATATTGAATAATATTTCCTTTATACAAAGGCCACAAAACAAACAAAAAACTTACTTTGATATTTCTTTTTCTTTAAGAATTGAGTTACACCAGTAAGTATGATATAAAAGAAGAGTTATTTCCAAGTGGCTTTAGTTGTTTGAAAGGGAGATCATTTATCTAAATAAATTATTTATATAACTATATATGAATGTATATATCTTTTTAATAAAGAAAGAGCTTTTCTTTCACACCTTTAGACACCTTTAAAAATGTCAATTTTTTGGTTATTTTTTAAATTTCTCAATGTTTTTGTTATAGTCACACACACAAAAAAATCATTTCAATGGCTAAATTAATTTAGCTTACACACAGAAACTAGACTTCTAATTTAAAAAATTCTTAATAGTTTATAAATTCTATTGAGATTGTGTTTTTCTTAAAAAATTTTATGCATGTTTTCTTCTCTCCAAACACTCTTGACCTTAGTTTATGAATGTATTTTCTGCTAGGGTAATCAGTAGGTGAAAGGTAATTCAGTAACTATAAAACATTTTATCATGAAAGGATATTCCTGGAAGCTCTTGGAGGTAATCTCCCAGTCCTCTAGACTCTCGATTCCAATAATTACAGGCTGTTGTTGTTCCTTGTGATTAAGCCCCTAGTTAATGACTAATAATGAAGATAGACTCAAAAGCTAAGGTACTCTAGCCATAAGGTGTCTGTAGGTAAAACATTAATTCTTAGACATTTTGTCAAATTTCCCTTGTAAGTTTCAAACAGACCGAATTGCTTGTTGGAAAAGTCTTCTCTAGTGATACTGTTCTGCATACTTTGAAACAATGTCAAATCCCAGGTCTTAAGACTTTGCCTCAATGATCTCAGTAATTTCTGGAGTTTTGACTGTTAAGGTGCTGGAAGATAATCTTGCTATCGCATAGGGAATAACTGATTTAAAAAACAAACAGCTTTATTGCAACGTTACTCACATACTCTACACTTCGCTCACTTAAATGGTACAATTCAATCATTTTTAGTAAATAGTTACATATTGTGCAACCATCACCACAATCAAGTTTAGGACGCTTTCATCAACCCCAAATGAAACCCAGTATTCTTTAGTAGTCACTCACCATTTCCCTCAACTCCCTACTTCCATCCCTAAACAAACACGAATTTGCTTTCAGACTAGATAGATTTGCCTCTTCTGACATTTCATAGGAAGAGAGGTAATTGAGAGAACATGACTACTGGTTGAAGCTTGAGCTGAACCTGGGCAATTAGGGGATCCACACCCGTCCCCCTCCTTGGAAGGTATGCTTTGCTCACCATGACCACAGTAGGAACTGTTTCAAGGGCAGACATAGCTTTGAGAGAGTAAGGTGATGTTGAGACCATCTGTATGGTATATATGACTCAACCTACTTAAGTCCTCAATGTAAACTTCTAAGATTCTGGAGAGTGGGTGTAAATATAGATCTATTCAACTTGTGGCTGCCCAAGAAAAGACTCCTAAATAAGTCCCCTTACTTATCAAACCTACCACCTACCAATCTAAAAGTGATCTGCCTTTCTTCATAGTTTCTTTGCACTATGTGTGTGTGTGTGTGTGTGTGTGTGTGTGTGTGTGTGTGGGGGCGGGGGTGAGGGAGGGAGAAGTTGCAAATGTACCTTAGTGAATGGTTTCTTTGACCTTGCGTAATATTTTCAAGGTTCATCTACTTAGTAACCTTTATCCTTTTCTATTGCTGAATATTTTTCACTGTATGGATATAAAACACTTTATTCTTTCATCATTTGATGAACATTTAGGTTGTTTCTACTTTTTGGCTATCTATATATATAAAAGCCTAAGCGACCATTACAAATGGAATGACTGGTCGACCAGTCACTATGACGCGCACTGACCACCAAGGGGCAGACGCTCAATGCAGGAGCTTCCCCCGGTGGTCAGTGTGCTCCCACAGCCAACCTCACACAGCTGACCAATCTACCCCGGACCCTCCCCCCGGCCGGCCACCCAACCTCCTGAGGCCCTCCCCCCAGCCAGCAGGCCCCGATTGGGACTGGGCAAGATGGCCCTGATTGCCGGCCAGGCATAGGGACCCCCTTTGTTCACGAATTCGTGCACAGGGCCTCTAGTTATAAATAATACTGCTCTTAACATTAGTGTAAAACTTTTTGTATAGATAAAAGTTTCATTTCTCTTAGGTAGATTCCTGTTAGAATTGGGTATATGTTATCTCTATGTTTATACTTTTTGAGGAACTGCAAGACTGTTTCCCAAAGAAGCTACATCATTTTACTTCCTCACTGGCAAAATATGAGGGCTCCACTTTCTTCACATCCACACTAACACTTTTTATTGTCTGTCTTTTTTATTATAGCCATCCTAGTGGATGTTAGGTGGAATTTCATTGTGGTTTGATATGTATTTCTCTGATGTCTGAATAAGTTTAGGATTTTATTGTGCATTTATTGGTCATTTAATATCTTTGGAGAAGTATCTCTTTAGTTTCAGGTTTCTCAACATTTTAACTGTATTATTTTTCTTTTTATTATTGACTTGTAAAAGTTTCTTAGACATTCCATATACAGTCCCTTATATAACTTACAAATATTTTTCCCAGTATGTATATGGGTTGTATTTTTGCTTTATTGATAGTATCCTTCAATGAAAAAAACAACACTGAATTTTGATTAAGTCCAATTTATTATTTATTTATTTTTTCATTGCTGATTTGTTCTTTGGGTGTTATAACTAAAAACCATGCCTCATCCAAAGACACCAAGTTTCACATTTATATTTTCTTCTAAGAATTTTGCTGTGTTATCTTTTACATTTACAAAATTCTTCTAAGGTTTTTGCTGTGTTATCTTTGACTCATTTTGAATGAGGATTAAACAAAAGGTTTTTATCTGGACCCTCAAATATATTCCTTTTATGCTTACTTTTATCCTTATTCCAGTTTATACTGCCTTGATTAGTATAACTTGTTGTAAGTTTTGAAATTACTATAACTTTGTAGTAAGTGTGAGTTGAGTTGAAATGGTAGCAGTGGATATTTTTGTCTTGTACCTAATATTAAGGGGAATGCATTTAGTCTTCAAAAATTCAGTCTTTTTTATTAAGTACTAGAGGCCCCGTGCATGGATTCGTGCACCGGTGGGGTCCCTCAGCCTGGCCTGCGGGGATTGGGCTGAAACTGGCTATCTGACATCCCCTGAGGGGTCCCAGATTGCAAGAGGGCACAGGCCAGGCCGAGGGACTCCGCCAGTGCATGATCGGGGCTGAGGAGGGACTGTGGGAGGGCTCCAGAGCATGTCTGGCCCATCTTGCCCAGTCCCAATTGGGCCTATTAGGGATGATCGGGGCCATCTTGCCCAGTCCTGATTAGGGCCGATCGGGGCCAGTCAGGCGGGGAGAGACCACAGGAGATTTGCTGGTGGATGAGGGGCCGCAGGAGGACTATGGGACAATTAGCATACTAGGTTTTTATATATATAGACTAGAGGCCCAAGGTCTGGCTGGCCTGCCCCAATTGGGGCCGATTGGGACTGGACTGGCTGGGAGGTCAGCTGTGGGCAGCCAGCCGGCTGGCCCTGCCCCCAATTGGGGTGGGAGGGGCCGATTGGGGCCTCGGTGCGCATCAAAGCAACTGGTCATTCTGGTTGTTCTGGCATTCCAGTCGCTTGGCTTTTATATATATATAGATGCTATTACTTGTGTGATGTCTACAGATGCCCTTTTTCAGGTTGAGAAAGTTTTCTTTTATTCCTAATTTTAAAAAATTTAAATGAAATTTGTCAAAGTTTTTTTTTTTTTTATGACAGATAATTTGGTGTGTCTCCCCTCTCCCCCCTTTTTATATTGATAAGGTATATTATACTAATTGAATTTTGGATTATAACATTATATTCTTGGGATAAATCATGCTTCATGATGTATATTGCTGGATTGTATTTGCTAGAATTTTGTTAAGGACTTCTGTCTTTATTCCTGGTAGATATTGCTCTATGGTTTACTTTTCTTGTAATGTTTATGTCTGGTTTTGGTTTCAAGGTAATAATGACCTCATAGATTGAGTTGTAAAATCTGTCTTCTTCTTTTTGTGTGTGTGTTTCTGAAGAATTGATATTAATTTTTCTTTGAAATTTTGATAGAATTCACCATTGAAGCTTTCTGGCCCTGAGATTTTCTTTGTGAGAAATTTTAAAACTACTAATTCAATCACTTTGTTATATGTGTATTCAGATTTTCTTTTTATTATTGTTTTGTACTTTGTGTCTTTTAGAAATTTGTGATTTTATTTAAGTTATCAAATCTGTTGCCATATAATGGTCTTGGGTGATATCCCCACTTTCATTACTGATTTTAGTAATTTATCTTTTGATTTCTCTTTTTTTTTAGCCTAACTAAAAGGTTTGCAATTTGATCTCACTCATTTATGGAAAATAAAGAACATTATAACCTGATGAACAAAAAGATAGATACAGAGGCAGTAAAGCATCGAACAGACTGTCAAATTACAGTGGGGAGGCTGGGGAGTGTTGGGGAGAGGGGGGAAGAGATCAACCGAAGGACTTGTATGCATTCATACAAGCCCAACCAATGGACACAAGACACTGTCGTGGGGGGGGGGATGAGGGCATGTGACAGGGGTTAGGGGAGGCTGGGGGAAGTTCAATGGGGAAAAAAAGGAGATATATGTACTACTATGTGTAATACTTTAAACAATAAAATTAATTAATTAATTAATTAATTAAAAAAAGAAAATAGAAGTGTTTCTTAATTTCCACATTTTTTAATTTTCTAAATTTATTTTTATCATTTTTTAAAAAATTTCATTCCATTATAGTCAGATATTACATTTTGTATAATTTTAATTCTTTTAAGTATATTAATATTTCTTTTAAGGCCAGTTTATAGTCTCTACTGAAAATATTATATGTGTACTAGAGAATAATTTATACTCTATTGTTTTGGTAAAGTGTTTTATAAATATTGGTTCAATTTAAATGGTTTATAAGGTTGTTCAAGACTTTGGTTTCCTTTCAACTAGTTCGATTCTTTTTGTTGTTGTTATTTCTTTATTGTTGAAAGTATTACATTTGTCTCTTTTACCCCTACTTCTATTCTTTATTGAAACTGACTATGGTAATCTTCAATTTTTATTATTTATGAGCTATTTTCCTTGTAATTCTGTCAGTTTTTCTTTATGTATTTTGGGGCTTTGTTTTTATGTGCATATCTACATTATAATCTACATTATAAAAGGCCAGGTACCATCATGACCTAAATGACCAGACAGATGACCGGTCACCAGGAAGTGCATGGAGCACCTCTCGGTCCCTCCCCTGTGGCCCACAGGCTCCTATCACAGCAAGGCTGGTGGCCGGTGGGTGGGGCAGTGGGGGGTGGTCAGGGTGAGGTGGGTGTGTCAAGGTCATTAGCCTCCAGCCTGGGGCCAGGCCAGAGGACTAACAACCTCGCTGCTGCTGTGGTGGCTGTGGATCAGGCCCAGAGAGAGGCCTGGAGAGAGAGGCAGGTCCTGATCCACAGCTGCCACAGCGGTTGCAGATTAGGCCTGGAGAGAGGCCTAGAGAGAGGGGCAGAGCCTGATCTGAAGCTTCCATGGCTGCTGGCGAGGCCCAGAAAGAGAGAGATGCAAGGCCTGATCTGCTGCTGCCATGGAACCTGCCTGGAGATAGGCCTGGAGAGAGAAGCAGGGCCTGATCCGCAGCTGCTGCAGCAGCTTCGGATCAGGCCAGGAGAGAGGCCCAGAGATAGGCCTGGAGACACTGACTGGCATAGAAACTGACCAAGCAGCACCAAATCTGGGTGAACTGTGAGGAGCCAATGGCTGCCTAGGAGGGGAAGCTTTTGATGCTGACTGGCATAGAAACCAACCAATCAGAAGCTAATCTGGGTGAACTATGAAGGCAGAACCTAAGGTCACCATTGAGGAGGAGTTTTAAGGGCAATGGCTGTTTGGTGTAAGGTGTAAGAAAGTGGTTCAATTTTTTAATAACTGGTTTGGCAGTATAGTGCATATGGCTGGCTATCAGTCCAGATATAGGGATTATATATTTTTGTCTGCCAAGAACATCTCCTCCTGCTGAAAAAGGCTTCCTCCCCTGCCCCTCATTTAAGCAATCCTATCCTATACTAATAAAAGGGCAATATGCTAATTAGACTGGGTTGACCGGCCATCTTCCAAATGTCTGACTTCCTTCCAGACAAAGCCATTGTGGTGGGGGCCGAGGCAGAGGCAATTAAGGGACTATCAGGCTGGCAGGGGTTTAGGGGCAATCAGGCTGGCAGGGGAGCAGTTAGGGGTGATCAGGTGGGCAGGCAGAGGCATTTAGGGTCCATCAGGCAGGCAGGCAGAGGGGTTAGGGGCAATCAGGCAGGCAGGCAGAGTGGTTAGGGGTGATCAGGAAGGCAGGCAAGTGAGTGGTTAGGAGCCAGCCATCCCAGATTGTGAGAAGGATGTCTAAACCGACAGTCAGACATCCCCCAAGGGGCCCCTGATTGGAGAGGGTGCAGGCTGGGCTGAGGGGACCCCTCATGCATGAATTTCATGCACTGGGCCTCTAGTCATGTTTATAATTATTATATTTTCCTGATGGATTGTCACTTTATCATTATAACTAGAAGCCCAGTGCATGACATTCGAGCACTAGGCACTTGGGTGGAGAGGGGGGTGTTCCTCAGCCCTGCCTGCACCCTTTAACAGTCCGGGAGCCTTGGAGAGATGTCCGACTGCCGGCTTAGGAGTCGGCCTAAACTGTCAGTTGGACATCCTTAGTGCTGCTGCAGAGGTGGGAGAGGCTCCAACCACCAGCCGCTGTGCTCACCAGCCATCAGCCTGGCTTGTGGCTGAGCAGTGCTTCCCCTGTGGGAGAGCGCATCATAGCAACCGGTTGTTCTGCCATTTGGTAGGTTTGCATATTACTATTTTATTATATAGGACTAGTAGCCCATTTGCAGGAAGAATCCTGCAAGCGGCCGTGTGCGCTGCCACCACTGTTGCAGCTGCCATGCCTGCACCTGCGCGCCGCTGCCGCCTGACCCGCTCTGCCCTGCTCTGCCCCGCTCCGCCCCGCCCGGGCTTTCCCTCTGGCAGCCACCTTGCTTTCCGCTTTTCCTCCCGCTTCCTTCTAAGCTGTCTTCAGTCTTCACTCCTCCCTCCCTCAGCGTATGCAAATTAACCGTCATCTTTGTTGGGTAATTTGCATACTCGCCCTGATTGGCTGGTGGGCATGGCTTGGGCGTAACGAACGTGCGGTCAATTTGCATGTTACTATTTTATTAGGTAGGATATGTCCCTCTTTATCTCTGGTAACATTTTTTTTTTCATTTTTTTATCTACCTTTATCAAGCCATCCAGAGCACATCAATTCCTTTATGTTATTACTTTAACATTATATAATGAATCATTATAGAAAACATACAAGCCAAAAGCCTTTTATCCTTAATCTATTCAATCACCAACTTTCTTAGACTTTTAAAGACATGAAAATAAAACTCATTTCAAATAACAGCAGCTTTAACCATTTGCACTTGCTTGCTTTTTTCTCGATTCCTTTATTCTACTCGGGATTTAATTTTTTAAATACCCCAGATTTTACAAAGCGTGGCAGTAGAATAAAAAACTGGAGTTTCTTTTCATACAAACTTATTTATTTGGATTTTTTTATATTTCAAATTATTGATACATTCAATACAATTCGACATATGAGCTGCTACCGATGCTAACCGTGTCAAGCCACACTCGACATCCGAGTGCAAAAGGTTAACACCATATATGTTTGTAATGAAGTACACCAGCCAACTTTAAGCCTCATGTTTTCCAGGTTTTAGCTGAAGTACCTCTCACTCACTTCTTACCGTTTTATCAGTCTTATTTGCCGCTATTTTGTCTTACTGAGCATAAACGGAGCACAATGTTAAATTAATGAACGATCTAGTATAAGAAGATGGCCTAAGTGACATGTGTGGAAACCAAGTGTCCTGTGAACACAGGTGAGCCCCTAGTTATCCCTGAGCTGGGCCGAGCCCACAGTCACTTTTTCTCTGAGGCTAAAGTCTGTGGTTTGATCTTCTTAGCAACTTCCAGACAGAAACTGGGTTTACTTTATCTCCAATTCTTTTTTTCGGTGCTCAAGAAGAATGCCCTGCTTTCCTGATCCCACCACAAAAACGCCTTGGGGGATGAAGCCTTCTCCTTCCAGGTTTCCAGAGAAGCCTCCCTCCGGGCCGGGAAGAATATGCTCTGGACGCCCAGCCAGATGCCCAGCCGGACAAACCCATGAACATCATTTTCCGCCTCTGGGAGCCGTGGAACTTCTTTTCATCCAGGAAGATTTCTCCCTTGAAAGAAGGCTGGAAGTCCTCCACTCCGGTCCCAACCTGCTCCTTCACCTCTGCATAAAGGGGCACGGCCAGCTCAATCAACGTGGGCTTCAGGGAGGACAGGTCCGTAGCCTCCTCTTGACAGAGGAAGCAGCCTGGCCTTCGCACAGCCATGGTCACAGTGCCGTTCTTCTCCCAGAGCTCCTTTGCTTAGAACATTCTTGGTTCCTTCTCCAGTCTTTTCAGGTCTTTTTCCTCCAGGTACTCTAGGGTTGCTCGCTGGGGCTTGGACAAAAATATGTCCGTGTTGGCCAGGAAAATGCCAGGGCAGCAGGCCCCGTTCCTGCGCTGGTGGGGCACATCCCAAGGTGAAGAAACTTGGATCCTGCGGGGAGGCGGAGCCACCTGCGCGGAGGCGGAGCCACCTTCATTGAGGTCACAGGCCTTGCAGAGCCTTGCTTGGAACGCGTCCTGAATGCGCTCCCCTCCTGCCCGATTTTCAGGTAACATTTTAAGTCTATTTTGTCTGATGTTCGTAGAGCCACAGCAGCTTTCTTATGGTTGCTGTTTGCATAATATATTTTTAAATCTCTTCACTTTCAACCTATTTCTATCTTTGAATCTAAAGTGTGTGTTCCATGGGCAGCATATATATATTGGTGGATCTTGTTTTATATCTAATCTGACAATATCTGTCTTTTGATTGGCTTTCTAATACAATGACAGTTAATACTATTATTGATATAGCTGGGTGGGTTTATGTCTGCTGTTTTACTTTTGCTTTCCATAAATCTCATATATTTTTATTCTTATGTTGTTCCTTTATTTCTCTTTATCTCTTTGTATTAAGTAATTTCTAATGTGTTTATTTTTAATTTGTTTAGATATTGTTTTTTCTTTTAATGTGATGTTTTCCTCTGTACTTTTTATGTTATTTTCTTAGCTTGCTCTAGGACTTATCCTATATACCCTCCTTACCAGAATATACTTAAATTTATACTATTTCTGGTGAGACAAAGGAAAGTACTTTTATACAGCAGTGTTCCTTCCTCCCCATTATTGTGTTATTATCATTGTACATTTTATATCTATACATGTTTCAAAAACAACAACCTATTGTTACAATAATTATTTCTTTTAATTTTATTTTTTTTTAAATTTAAGAGAAAAGGAGAACTTTATTTATAGAGTTTGCTAAGCTAACACTTTTACTTGCCATTTCTGGCTGTATTTATTTGTTTATGTGAATTCAAGTTATTATCCGATGCCATTTTCTTCCTCCAATGCATCTGTGCTCTCTCCTCCCTCTTTGCTTGTTTATTTGTTCAGAGACTCTGCCTATTTTTATGAGGTGTATTTCCCCCCACAGTTGGAGCCTCTGATATCTCTGTTCAGAGGGGGAAACCTTGCCCATGCGTAGTCACACTGGGTGATAGTTCTGTAGCAGGGCTCTTATTGACCGTCTCTTGATTTGATCACTCTATTAAGCCAGCTGCCTCTATGGGCATCATACTCAGCTGTTAGGCTCTACTAATTGCTGTGTTATTACAATATTGTATCCATAATGCCCTGGGGCATAGATCAATCCACAGTCTGATCCAATTAAATCCAAGGTTTTTGCTGGTTTCGTTTTGAAGGCCAGTCTGAGATTACGTATGACTCCGGGAGGACTCTTCTTAGTTGTGCTTTCTCTGGTTCTCGCTGGTAAACTACCTGGCCTGTTGTTTGCCAGCCCCCTTTACTTACTCACCACCAGATTCTCCGTTGTTTAATGAGAGCACTTTCAGGCTTTACCTTCCCCACACTGTTTCAAATAAAGTCAGTTCATCCGGGGAGAGCTTCAGAGCTCTCTATACTTATGGCCTTCCTCTCCCTCTGGGTAAAATCTCTGAGCCACTGCTCCAGGGCTATGTGTGGGACAGGTGTCCTCCTTTCCCCAGAGTGACAGTCCTCCTTTTTGAGCAGCACATGGGGGAGGTGGTAGCCTTAGGCCTTCTTGGCTTGCTTCCCCTAGTACTGAACCTCTGTTCTACTAGTGAGCTGGGCCCTCTGTATTCTCTCTTACACATGAGGTACAGTCTCTGCCCTATAAGAAGTAATTAGATAGGGAAAGGGAGCCCCAAATCCCTTGGATGTACTTGTCTGGAATTCAGTCCCAGTAACATAGAGCCTGGGTGATGAGAAATGCTGCCTGCCCATCCCGGGAAAACAATGTAGCCTTTCACCTGAGCTTGGGAGACCGGGAGCACCATCTTCTTAGCTACACCTGTCAAGTTTGGAGCTTTCATCATGCTGACTGGGGCCAGGACTGTTCTTCCTGAGATTTAGTATATTCTCTTGGATGTATGTTTTTTAATTTGCTGTGTGCCTTTGAAATAACTTTTGGAGACCTCAAACTTTTTTAAAATATACCTTTCATCAATTATGGTTGTTTCTCTGGCAAGCTGGTCCATGGAGCACCTCCTACTACCAACCCGGAAGTAATCGATTGCAGGGATTTTTAAACTTCTCTGAAGAATTTATGCTCAATCAGATAGCCACAGAAAACAGAAAGCTCAATACCTTCTTTCTTGAGGACACGTGCTGCTATAATTTTGGCATGTGCCGAACGGTCTGTCTATTCTGGCTCTGTCAGTGACAATGCCAAGGTGGATTATCTCTGGTCAACACTGTATGACATGTTTACTGTATTATTAACAGATTCAAGGAATGATCATTTCATCAACTAAATTGTCAAAGAGAGCCTAAGATTGCTAGGTATTAGGAAAAAACCAAATTTTCCTTTTGAATGGAGGAATTTATTTTTTCTTTACAATCTAGGTTGAGTGTTGGTGGGTGAGTAGGAATGACACAGAGGAAGTTTGGCGTTGTGTAGGGGAGATGAAGAGGAACAAGAGATCATGACTAACCAGAGAGAAAGCAAAGGAGTCACAGTATGTCTCAGAGAGCACATAGACTTGAGCAATTATAAGAAGCTTACTATGGCTGGGGCATAAACTGGGTTGCAAAAAGTAGCAAGGTATTTGATTATAGATGTAGGAAAGGCTAGAGCTTGAAGTCCATTTATGTCACGTTTAGCAGTTCAGTTAAACAGAAAAATGGCATTATGCCTCAGTCATGAGAAGAGTTGGATTGCAGTCCATTTTTTAAAACCTTTTCCCTATGGGTCACACTTTGGTTTGATCTGAATGGAACTTTGTTCTCTAAGAAACATTGTTCATCAGGACCTGTATAAAGTGGAATGTAGTATTTCTGAAAGTGATAAAAAAAAAAGAGTATCTATGGTAGAGCTGGAGGGCATGAGTGGATCCCAAGGCATCTTTTATTCCCCTGGCATCATAAAAACAGGTGAATTATTACTAAACCATGGATAACTTGATATCTAATTCATAGCTGGAACTGCATAACCGGAACCTATCAAAGAAAGAACACTGTCAAAACAGCCACAGCTCTATTATGTTGTCCACTCTAGCCAGGATACACACATGATTGGATTAGAAACAAACTAGCCTAGCTGAGTTTAAATTGGATAGAACCAAACTAGAATCATAAGGCTTTGAGTCTTTTGGGTATGACAGAAAACCTGGGGACCAGAGGCTATCCACAGTTTATATTCTATTGGGCTGTTCATTGTCAGACTAAAGAGGATTCAGTAAATTGTTTATTCATGTTTAATTTTGTGAATTGTTCCTTCGGCCCTTAACTCTCACAGTTGCATTTATATAATTATAATTAAAACATATTTATTTCTGATCATTTTAAGCAATTAAAAGATGGTTCTCCCCGGGGCCCATGTCAGGCAGGCACACAGTTGGGGATCAGTAGATATATCTTGTCTTGGTTGGAAGTGAAAAATGTAAGTGGATCACAGACCTTCTCACAGTCCCTGCTTTGAATCGATAGAGCCTGACACAGATTCTGTCACATAAAAAGACTCGGAATTCTTCTTCTTAACCATATTGAAACTAGTTGACTTCTGTACCTATTCTGTAGCTGATGTTTCTTGAAAGAGTAAACTTTTGATGAATAAAGAATTTCCCAGTCCTTTCTTCTAATCTCTTTTCTCCTTAGAGTTGATAGTTCATTTCTAGAGACTGCAGTGAAAACCTTAACCCCACACTATTGATGAGCTAAATTTATGTTTTTCAATAGTTAGAAAAGTGAATTCTTTAAGAAAGAGTTAGGAAACATAGGAATTGGGAATTTCTTCTAAGAAATAGTAAGGATATTTTGAAATCAGTACTTCTGTATGGGAAAAAAAAGAAATTTCTTTTTTTTTTTTTTGGTTCATGATGATTTTAAACCTTTTAAAATGTATATTTTATAAGAAAATAATTTTAAAGCATTTGGGAAGTACAGAAAGTACAAAGAGCAAAATTAAAATTATGTATGTTTCTATTTTTCAATCATAGTTTTTGTTAACATTAGGTACATCTTTTTAAAAAAATATATTTTTTATTGATTCCAGAGAAGGGAGAGGGAGAGAGAGATAGAAACATCACTGATAAGAGAGAATCATTGATCAGCTGCTTTCTGCCCGCACCCAACTGGGGACTGAGCCTGCAACCCAGGTATGTGCCCAGACTGGAAATCGGTTCATGGGTTAATGCTCAAATACTATATGCCACACCAGCTGGGCACGTTAGGTACATCTTAATCTTTCCTCTATAGGATTAAAAAAAAAAGTTCATGCATTTTTTTTCTTAACATTATTATTTGAACATTTTTACATTATCAAAAAAATCTTTAAAATATGTTTATTTCTTCTGTTTATTAAACATTTAGTTTCAATTTTTCTCTAAACTGAATAATGATATAAGAATCTTTATGTATCCATATATATTTGTCCTTTTAATATTAGTTTATATGATATTATTAGAAAACATCACTCAATCACAAGATTTGAAATAAACTAAGGTAGCCAAATACCTAGCAACCATATTTCCTTATATTATTAATTGATCATGACCTTTTTTTCATACTGAACCAGGTCAAAACTTCAATATACCTTATTTTTTCAATATATTGGTATACTTGCATTTGAGACATTCCTACAATTTGAAACCTTTTTCATCTAAAAAATCATCTCTGATTTTAGCCAGTTCAGTTTCATTTTTCAAATCCTTGCCTGCTATTACTAGACAGTCTTGCTTATTAGTATGGTTTTTATACTAGTTTTTGTTTTTACTCAATCTTGTTTCTTTCAGATTTTCTCCATTCCATGTATGCTTATTATACTACCAGACTGGCCTTCTTTCCCACATCAATCATATCTTCTTCATGAACTTTTAATGTAACTCTTTGCTAGTAGAATTATATACCAGCTCTTTTTATATTTGAGGCATTGGTATGTTACAGAATTTACCAGGCAACCTAAAAATATACAGGAGTACTCAGAGATTCAGGATAAACCCATTTATTTTCAGATGTTTCACATGTACTAGTACAGTGACTCAGGGGAGCCTGTTTCCAAATCCTGAGCCTCAAATATGGAGGAAGCTTTCCCTTTATACCCTTTGGTTTCTTTGTCCCCCAAATATGGATCAGACTTCTGGACCTTTCGCTGGCTTTGCAAAAAGCCCCATGTGTTGGGATGGGGGACGTGAGACCACACCTAAAGGCCTGGCCTGGAGCCAGTGCTGATAACCCCCTCTGGGGGTTGTGTGTGGTTCGTGGTTTATGGCCTCTGTAAAATGGGAGTATTTAGCTAAATAGGTCTTGCAAGACCAGATAATTAAGGAAGGAACAGTGAATTAATTATCGGCTAGCAAGAATGTGCATTAGAAGGCCAATTGGTGGCACAGATTGAGATTGCTATCCCCCTCCCCACCACCCCCAAATATATTTTTATGTTCCCCATCAGGTAGATAATGTAGTATCTTTAAAATTCTAACATTTTTAGGAAAGTCAGACAAAGAGATAAGTACAGGTCAAGTGTAGTGAAGTATTTTTGCCATTTATGGCTTAGCTTGCTTTCCCTACCACAAAGTAAGAGTACTTTTCCATTAAAAAAATACCTACATGTCTTTGGCTAGCTGAAAAGGAAAAACCTAACAGTGGGAAATCCAATGACATGTCAGATGTTTAGATTTCATACCAAGATAGAGACTGTGCCTTTATACTCAGTGGTCTGTGTTAGGGCTTTGGTCTCTATGCTTAATTTTCTGGACAGCATTGGCCAGTGTTTAAACTTTGTCAGTGTTGGTATGTGCTTTTACCATCTGAATATAATAGCAACTTTTGAAAGAAATCAGTGTCTAGTTTCAACTAGTTTCAATGCTATTTTATTTTTTTCATATCTAGCATTTACATTTGATGGTACTACACATATTTACTACCTGTATTTTCATACAGAGCAGCACTATAACTAAAAGCAGACGTTTAATGGGAATGTGCCCAGTATAAATTGGAAAATGCTTGTATAATTAGGTTTACTAGAATGTAAATAGGAATAAAGACATTTCTGTAGTAAGCAAAGGTATGTTGTCAGAAAATTAAGGAAATCTGTGTGTCTTCAGAGAAATTAAAGAGGTTTCCTTGAGTTTATGGTACATTATTATAAAAAGCTTGAAGGCAAAGTTCCCTTATGTTCGACCTTTATCTAAACATCAAAACCCAGTTGTTGTCATTTGCAATGCTATATGGGCTTCAAACTATACTGCTAAGATCAGTACATTCTTTTAATGTCATCATTATTAGCTCAGATACTCTCAGACTCTTCTGTTTAAAGTTCCCCAGCATCCTTAGCTGTTCAATTAGCCGATGCCATACTCTGATGTTCACATGTCGCTGTATATATGCAGGATAATTAGATCAGCTTTATGAGGTTATTTTTAGTCTTTTCAAAGGAGTTGAGAATGCTATAAATTTGCTCCATGCTGTTATTTATGGGGAAAACGACTTATATTTGATGATAGTTTACTCTGATGTTATTTGGAGAAAACTGGCATAGTTTTGACTTTTTTTTTCTTTTATCAATGAGCTTCTGTTTCCAGCATTTTGCTTTTAAAAAGCACTGTGCCTGCTGCTGTACATAATAAATTCATCACATCACGATCCAGTGCCAAGTCAACTTGGGAAAAAATAGCCTCGGCTCTGTGTCTGGGCTGTGCATTCTGGAAATGACGGACTTCTGAATCTTAATCCTGAAGTCTCATTATAGGAATGGTGAGAACCATATGGCCTAAAAAGCCGAAGGAAAATGGATAGAGAAGTACATCTGGCTATTTTGGCACCTACCACCACATTCTGGTTCAAGTCACTGTGGAAATGAGAATAGATCCTCTGGAGTGATTTGGTGTTTCAAGCAAGGTTAATAGGCTGTCATTACAGTTTTGGATGATGGTTGCTATCAGACAGTGGAATTGTTCCTATTTAGTTCCACATCAAACTGTGGGCGCCTATTAGATATCAGAAACTGTATATAGGTACTGAGAAATGCAATTCCCTGGCCTGTGGAAGTTTGTAGTGTATTGGCCAAAAGAGTTATATAAATGAATAAGGGCAATAGCATGTGGTAAGCATTACCTATGACGTACAGAGTATGAGTTGAAAGAAGATTGTATTTGAATGTTAGAGTAGCCCTTAGGTTGGATTTTGTGCTACTTCTGTGCTGAGAATGAGGCCTGGGAGTCCATACTGCTAATCAGAACACTAGCCCCTCTGTGGGCTTGCAATGCCTCTCATTGTTTATCACAGGGTATGTAGTGTCTACTCCAGAAATTGTTCTACCTTTCCCAACTCACCCAAAATAAAACATACCTTCTTAAGAATTTATGATTCTGTGCCAAGTATATATTTAATTTTAGCTTGGCATCTTAGTGGTTAGCAAATCAATCTTAAAGATGAATCACTAAGATTAATGCACAGAAAAATTGTATGTCTACTGTGTATTATGTAACATTTTGTATCTGCTATTTAATTTGTCTGTCAAACTCTCAAACTTCAATTGATACCTGCTCAGGTGTAATTTTTTTTTTGAAACTTTTCCTGCCCTTACTTTAACTAAGAGATAATCATAGTCAACCTATTGCAACTATCTTGACATATATCATATAATATTTAGGCTTTATCACTTATTAGCTATGTGCTTATAGATAAGTAATTTATCTTCTCTTTCCTTAGTTTCCTTATTTGTAAATTAGAAATAATGACCCCTACCTCCTAATTCAGCTCTGAGGGTTAATTGAACTTTGCATGTAAAGTATCTGACATAGTATCTGACACATAGTGATTTATGATCATTGCTGTATTGGCTCTTCTATAAGAAATTACACTTCTTGATGTCAGGACTAGCACCTTGCATACAGTAGTATCTCTATAAATCTTGGCTTAATTTAATTATGTATCAGACCTTGCAGATCTCAATATCTTTTGGGTAAAAATGGTGGTAAAATGTTTTATTGCTTAAACTAATATGTCAGAGTAAGATCTTTTAATTTATAGAAAAATTTTAACTTAGAATATTCATAAAGAGTGATAGTAAAGAAGGGAGTGCAGCATTATGATAGTATTTCAGGGCAATGGAGGTCTTAAGAACCCACATCATGTCCTCAACTACACATCCACTTGTAATTCTGCAGGCAGAGGCATTACCAGAATGGATAGAAAGCTCTGTGTAATGCCTTTTTCAGAGAGAATATCCAAAAGAAGTGTTTCATAAATTATGTAACCTATATAAAGAATGAAAGATAGCACAGAAAACAATATGTATGCTAGGCCACATCAATGAGAAAAAGTTCAGTTTTGAATGAGGACTCAGTTTCAGTCCCATCTCCACTGCTCAGCTGATCTGGCAAGACATTTATTTACAATTCCAGATTACCATCCAGAAAACAAGGTCCATACTTTCTACTCTGGCAATTAGCATGGAAATTAAACATATGTGTACATAAAAGCCTAAGCGACCATTATGATTGGTTGACTGAACAATCAGTCGCTATGACGTGCACTGACCACCCGGGATCAGATACTCAGTGCAGGAGCTGCCCCCTGGTGGTCAGTGCACTCCCACAGTCAACCTCCCATGGTCCCTCCCCCACGGTCCCTCCCCCACATCTGGCTGGCCCTGATCAGCCCCAAACAGGACTGGGCGAGTCGTCCCCCATCGGCCCCATTCGCCAACCAGGCCAAGGGACCCCACCCATGCACAAATTTGTGCATTGGGCCTCTAGTATTATATATGAAAGTACATTATACAGAGCTTTCTTGAAGTCAGAGATTTTGATGACCATTAGCAAGTTTTCCCAAAGGCAGATTAGAATCTCCTAATAGAGATAAAAAACAACAAAAAACCCAGTGATCTCCTGCACCTTTCACTGGTGTTTGGTGTTTGGGTTCTTCTCAAATTGTTCTCACTCATATATGCAGGGATGCACACAGTCTGCCACAGTCTTTTGCCTCTGCCTCTGGTCACAACTTCTGTGCACTCGCAACCTAACTTTGCCTAACTTTGGGGATATGCATGAAAGCCCATGCTCTGCTCATTCCACACAAGAACCAGGAGAACTGAGGTCGGACTCCTCGTCTGCCTATGTATGATGCAGTGCTGTTTGCTTAGATATACCTTCTTCCAGGCTTGGGTGGAGGCACTGTCCTCCTAGAGTTCTCCGTGGGAAACCTAGCCAAAGCCCTCCTTCAGCATTTCCCCCTGGAACCTCTCAAATGCAAAAGCTGGGACCTCTTCTCTATATTCTTTATCTATTTCCACCCCTTCAGTTCCATCTGGATGATGAATCACCCTTTGGTAAAACTCTATCATCAATTAGGTATGTACTTTGAGATACTTAAGAGGGTGGCAAAGTGCTATAGACTGAATATTTGTCCCCCCAAAATACATATGTGATAGTATTTAGAAATGGAGCCTTTGGAAAGTGATTAGGTCATGAGGTCAGAACCTTTATAAATGGGATTTGTGCCCTTATAAAACAGACTCTAGAGAGCTCCCTTACCTCTTCCACCACGTGAGGGCGAAGTGAAAAGCTGGGGGTCTATGAACCATAAAATAGGCTCTCAGCAGACATGACTCTGCTGGCAGTTTGATCTTGAACTTCCCAGTCTCCAGAACTGTGAGAAGTAAATTTTTGTTGTTTGTAAGCCACAGTGTATAGTATTTTGCTATAGTAGTCAAAATGAACCAAGATACAAAGTAATGTATAAGATCCGTTCTTTTTCAACAAATATTGGTTTTCAAAACGATTATTTTAAATATTTTTTAATTAATTGCAGAGTAGAAGGGAGAGGGAGAGAGAGATAGAAACATCAATGATGAGAGAATATCATCAATTGGCGGCCTCCTGCACACACCTTGCTAGGAATTGAGCCAGCAACCCCAGCATGTGCCATGACCAGGAATCAAACCTTGACCTCCTGGATTATTGTTCCATGCTCAACCACTAAACCACAGCAGCCAGGCATAGTTTTCAAAGTTATTTTTAATTTTTATTTTGGGAGTCAGATTATGAACCTCAATACTCTCTCTCTCTCTCTCTCTCTCTTTTTTTACATTTCTACTTTTACAGCCAACCATTGTTTTATGTGTTTTAAAATACTTCTGCTTGGTTGGGAAGTAGAGTTCCATTTTCCATGTGAGTGCTTCCACAGTGCAGGTAAGAGAAGAAACACTAAATCTCAGCCTTTTTTTCTGTTTTTTTTTCCATATTGCTTTGACAAACAACATTCAAAAGCTTATAGGAGAGAAATATTCACTTACCTTAAAAATACCCCCTTGAAACCCAAATAGAAATATCCCTTTCTATTATCATTGCCCTCCTTTTACCTTTATTTTACAGCCATGTTTTAAGCCAAATGTGATCAAAATACTATATCAAATCATACATCCCAGAACTTTTATTACTATTCCTTTATTAATAAGACTAGAGGCCCGGTGCATGACATTCATGATTAGGGTCCTAAGGCCTGGCTAGGGATCAGGGCTGATTGGTGCCTTCCTTCCGGCTGCTGGCTGGGGCCTCCTTTCCCTGGCTGCTGGCTGCCAGCCGGGGCCTCCCTTCTCTGGTTAGCAGCTGCTGGCCCGGGCCTTCCTTAGTTCTGCACCGCCCCCTGGTGGTCAGCGCACGTCATAGCGAGCAATCAAACTTCTGGTCTCCTGGTCAAACTCCCAAGGGGACACTTTGCGTATTAGCCTTTTATATATATACTAGAGGCCTGGTGCACAGAATTTGTGCACAGGGGGTATCCTTCAGCCCAGCCTGAACCCTCTCCAATCTAGGACCCCTAGAAGGAGGTCCGACTGTCCATTTAGGGCAGTCAGACATCCTTCTCACAATCCAGGACTGCTGGCTTCCAACTGCTCGCCTGCCTGCCTGCCTGATTGCTCCTAACCACTTCAGCCTGCCAGCCTGATCATCCCCTAACCACTCCCCTGCCAACCTGATCAACGCCTAACTGCTCCCCTGCCAGCCTGGTTGCCCCTAACTGTCCTTCCCTGCAGGCCTGGTCATCCCTCACTTCCCTCCCTTGCCAGCCTAGTTGCCCCTAACTGCCCTCCCCTGCAGGCCTGGTCACCCCCAACTGCCCTCTCCTGCAGGCCTGGTCACCCCCAACTGCCCTCCCCGTGCAGGCCTGGTTGCCCCCAACTGCCCTTCCCTGCAGGCCTGGTCTCCCCAACTGCCCTTCCCTAGAGGCCTGGATCTCCCCCAACTGCCCTCCCCTGCAGGCCTGGTCACCCCAACTGCCCTCCCCTGCAGGCCTGATTGCCCTCAACTGCCCTCCTCTGCCAGCCTGATCCTTCCCAAATGCCCTCGCCTACTGGCCATCTTGTGTCCACATGGGGGCGGCCATCTTTGACCAGATGGAGGCGGCAATCTTGTGTGTTGGAGTGATGGTCAATTTACATATTACCTCTTTATTATATAAGCTAATAGTGCCTGAATGTTATGTTTGCTGATGTGGAAGGTACATCTTGTTCATTAAGACTGGAAGATGTGTTTGACTCAAACCCTAGCTCCAGAATCTATGTAGTTTTACTTTTAAGCTTTCACAAAGAAAACCTTTGGAATATAACACTTTAAAAACAATATCAAATTTCTCTTTTAATCAGTACATTTTTCACTGCATATATTTTCTAAAGTTAAAATGAGCTCATAGCTTTAATATGTAAATGCATCTATTGCTAGTATAATTCTAAGACATTAAAAGCCATTTGTTTAGAAAATAGAAGTGAGCCTATTCAATGTTATTATTTGGTGAGAACAATCACATTTTTCTTCCCGTCTTCAAGACAATATAGCCATTGAGTATTTATGTTTCAGTGATTTTTACATTTTTGACACGAAGAGTGATATAATTGAGGAAATAATGAAGACCAGAAGAATATAATTTTCTATATAAAAATTTTATAATATATATGCATTATAGAAATAAACTTCCACATATCCAAAATTATATATATAAATTAAAATTTTAAGATATTAATTACCAGGAAGACACATTAAAAATTCAATACACAGTCTATGTCCTAATATTGGTACTTGGAAATGTTATAAGATATACATTTAGAGAGTTCATGTAAAAAAGAAGTCAGAAACACCATAATGAATTCATTACTCTAGTCAATATT
Organism: Eptesicus fuscus; assembly: GCF_027574615.1. Taxonomy (NCBI): domain Eukaryota; kingdom Metazoa; phylum Chordata; class Mammalia; order Chiroptera; family Vespertilionidae; genus Eptesicus; species Eptesicus fuscus. The sequence goes on along the minus strand of NC_072481.1, from coordinate 52,960,290 downwards.
GCATGTCCTGAAGCAGGAAAGAACATTTTAACAAAGGCTTTTAAGATTTAAAATTGCATATAAATGATAATTATTTTCATGGTCATGCTAATCAAGACTAGATTAGCTTGGTCATTAGAGGAAAATGTGGCCGGAACAGAAAATTATTCTAAAAGTCATCATTTGAACCTAGGTACTTTTTTCTTTCTCTTAGTCCTTGCCATCTCCCAGGTGAAGGATTGTGCTAATTGCATCCTGGAGATCATTTATTCCCAGAGTCTGAGCATTACTAGTGGGTATTTTTTTTCTTGACCCCAAGTACCTCATTTTCAGCAAGGCTTGAAGGATAATAGGCCAGCTTTCCCAAGGTTAGAATCAATAATAGATACAAAGAGAAAACTGATTTCTAGAGAGGTAGCTGTATCATCCATGAGGTCCATTTTGCTACTCCTGTGATTGTTCTCTAGTCTTTTAAAATAATTATATAAATTTTAAAAAATTAAAAATATTAACGTATTGGCCCACAGATGAATAGCCATTGTTCTATCTGTGACACTAGACAAAAGACATGAGATTTTGAAGATTCCTTCTTGCTCTGGAAAACTGACTCTATGGTCCCCTTATTTTCAAAGAACACAGGAACCCTAGGACATCTCTCAGAAGGAAACATTGACAGTAGGACTGTCCTGTAAGATCCTCCAAAGGAGACTGGGATTTTAAAATAAGATGAACAGCCTCTTGGACCCATATTGACTTTTATAAAATAGAAAACTCCCTTTGGAGTTGCATATCTCTTAAGACATGGGACATGACACATATTCAAGTCTATAGCTAGAATAGTTACAGTATAATCAACCCCCTCCCTCCCTCCATCCCTCCCTCCCTCCCTCCTTCCTTCCAATTGTTCTTCACTCTTTCCTTCCTTCCAATTGTTCTTCACCCTTTCCCTCCTTCCTTCCATCCTATTTCAACAGGGTTCATTCTTTTTTTGTTAGTATGCTATTAGAATATACCTTGAAATTTCACAGTATATTTTCAAAATAAATTCTCACTGCAAAAGAACATGAATTCTTTCCTAGATGCAGTTATAATTTAAATTCTTCTCTCTTTATATCCTTAGGCCATTGCTCCTAGTATATAGGCAGTTACTGACATGTATATAGCATTCACTTAAGAATACACAAAGCACTTGCCAATAAGACACAATGTTATTTTTTGTTAGGTTGAGTGATGTCAAAATGAAACTGCCTAACTCATTTAGATATAAATGAGTTACTGTGCATCTTTCTTTGGCCGTGATAAGCTCTTGTTGGTTTCAATGCCTCATTTCTGGCAAAGGCCAGATTTATACAGCCTCATACTTACCTGGCATTTGGTCTGTTTTATTTTCTTCCAAATTGTAGATTTTCCAATCATACTAGTACTAGGCCATTGGGAGCTTTGAAAAGATTTTTGGCAGAACTGCTTGTCTCATATTTTGACTTCTTTCATGTTATTAGATATTTTTGATTCATGCTTGGGATTTATCCATTTAATTAATCTAATCTCAACAGTGGCATCCATGCTAACTGAAATGATTTCTAACAATGTTTTGTTGATCCCTGTACTGAATGAAGATAAAGATGCGGTAGCATATGACAACATTTCTTACTCATGAGGCTTACATTTTGAGTTTGAAATCGTCCCTCCAAGATCTCCTCCCCAGTTCAATTTTAATTGGAGCTGTATTGCATCTCTGATAAGGTCAGTTTTGCATGTTCACTTCTTGACAAGACTGAGTTTAAGAGATTCAGAAAAAATCATTCTTTGTCTTTATGAACTGCTGCAGGATACAGCTTTGCCTTTTAAAACAGATGATGAGTCTCATAATAGTTGAAACCGACCATGTGGCTGAATTTGAAGGAAGGGAATTGCCCCTAGAAGTTGAGGTGACCTTGCGTTAGGTGGAGAGGCTCACAGCTCAACATGTTGGTGATGATAGATTCATTTTCCTACATATGCTATGCCAATATAATCTGAAATAGTCCTAAAGCTCAGGAAACAAGCATAATGATCCCCTTAAAAGCTTCATGCCTTTTGTTTTCTATACAAGACATCCAATTATCTAGACAAGAAAATGAATTTCTCCATTTCTCCATGGTGCTCCCCTTGCCCCCCTTTTCAATAAAATGTGACCTTCCTTTTGTGTGACCTGCTTGATGTTCCTGTACTGCTTGAAAATATCACCATTTCCTTTCCAGAGAAAAGGTCAATTACTCACAACATTCTCCTTTCTTTAAAATGTCTTCAGATTATGTTTATACTATAAAAAGTCAAGTGGACATATAGTGTACCTGGTTTATTGAACTGATATTCAGATGGCCAGAAAAGATAATTCATCACGTAACTTTGCTTATTTTGATCAACTTCACTTGTTTGCTAACTATCATATATTTCTTTGTTTGCTTGTTAATTTATTCCTTTTTTTACTGTTCACATGAATTCTGGGCGCAAGCTACCTTTCAGTATTTCTTGCTCTTTTCTACTGCAGGTATCAAGTTTCCATACATGGGTGGAACTGTTTCTGAGTTAGCCTTTTGATATTATAAATTTATAATAGCTTTATAATAAATATTCACATTTTATACAGAAATATTCTTCACACTGCCTTTTAGTAGTGCCTTGGCTAGTCTTGATTTTTTTTGCTCTTCAATATAAACATTAAAACCAACATACCAAGTTCCCCAAACCTTCTGTTAGAATGTTGAATGGTAGTATATTTACTTTGATTGGCATAATAATTTTTGGAATAATTGAGAGCTTGACGATATTGAATGTTTTCATCAATAAGTATGCTATCTATACTAATAAAAGGGTAATAGGCTAATTAGAGCAGACGTCCATCTGGACGTCCATACAGACAAAGCCAACTACCCTGGATGGGGTGCGATCTGCTGTGCCTCAACCTCCCACAGCCCCTCCCCCAGCCTGCCTGGCCCCAGATCGCCCTCCACCCACCAGTGGGCAGGGGGACAGGGCCAGCACTAAGAAGCAAGGGCCTGCCAGCCGGCAGTGGCAGCAGCAGTGGGCTGATGGGGGCAGCGCCTTCCCATGATCAGCCCGGTTGCCTCCTGCAGAGGAAGGCCAGACTGCAGCTTAGGGCCGCTCCCTCGGGGAGCAGGAAGCGGGCCTAAGCTGTCAGTAGGATATCCCCTGAGGGCTCCCGGACTGTGAGGGGGGAAGGCCAGACTGAGGACCCCCCCTCCCCAGTGCACGAATTTTCATGCACTGGGCCTCTAATAGTTATTATACATCTATAGATCTTTTAAATTTTTCATCTAATTAAAACTTTTCTTTATAATGTTTTTTACATTATATTTGTTTCTCAGTGATTTACTGTAACTGTTGTAAATGACATATTTATATGCTTGTATTTTGTATCCTGTTGTTTATTATAATACTAGAGGCCCAGCACGCATGAAAGCATGCGTGAATAGCTTGCTTCCACTTGCCTCAGCTGGCCGCTTTGCCCATCACTGCTAGTAGCTTGCTGCCCTGCCCTCTGCCGCTCATAGCTCTCTGCGGCTAGTAGCTCATGCCCCGCCCCACCCGCCACGAGAGCCGCTGCCAGTACCAGACCGTTTTAGCCCTCCTAAACAGACAAATATTTATTTTTCTGACTACATCAAGTTCCTTAATGGTTATAAATTTCTTTAATTTCTTTTTGAGTAAGTTTGGTAAGTTACAATGTTCTAGGTAATTTCTATTTTCTTAAAGAGTCAAATTTACTGTCCTAAATTCTGAGAGAGGCAGTGTCATTAAGGCTACCAATAGAAGACAGACCAAAGAGAATTTCACTCATAAATTCTTAACAATGAAGATTTGAGCCTGCTGAACAAATTCAGGGACAGAATCAGTAGAGCCTAGTCAAATAATTATTGTTGATATATATTACTTGCAATATGTCAAGAAGTAAGTACTTTACATTTGTTATCTCATTTAATCTTTACAATGTCCATAAAATAGGTGCTATTATCATCTCCACTTTGCTGATGAGAAAAATGGAGGCATAGCAAAGAGAGGGCTTTGTTTAAGTCACTTTGCTAGTGTGTGATGGGCCCAGGATTCTGACCTACACACTCCTGGTCATAGGTCATAAGAATCATTTTTACAATGGCTGATAAAAATACATTTCTCTTTTGAAATTCACAGGTTATCTTTTAAGTTTAACTTTCTGCCAAAACAAATTCTACTTAAGACTCTAAATCTCTCAGTGATAACTCTGTCAAACCAGTCTTTCTCACACATAGGGAAAATAATAACTCACCTTGTAGGGGAAGAAAAAGTTTCCTTGACCCCCTTAGCATCCTGGGTGGGTCTGAAAATTAAATGGATGAGAACAGGTTAGCAAAGAAAAACATACTTGTTTATTTAACACCTTTTATATGACATGGGGGATCAAAAGGAAATGAAGACCCCCCCCCCTAAAACAGTTAAACCTGAGTGTCTTTTTACTAGTTTTGATGAAGTGCAGACAGTTGTGGAGAAATATACTGTATAGATCTAAGGAAAGTCTATGAGATAAGTGTAACAAGCTAGGGAAAACTTAAGAAGGCCCATTTATTTGAATTCTTCCTGTCCCTTTGTCTTCGGAGATAAGGATACTCCTTTCTTCTGTGTACAAGGAGGGCACCTCTCACATGAGGGTTTTATGACCTGTTTCAGGAGAGAAGGACAGGGGAGGGTTGCTCTGAGTGACTTTCCTGCTTCTTCTGTTTTCTCAAGGGCCTTCAGCTTAAAATAATCAGTATGTCAAGCACCATCTTTTGGGAAAGCTTGTCCTGCTCTCCGTTAGGAAAACATAATAAGATGAAAATCAAATCACCTGTTTTTGCCCTGAAATATAAAGATTTACAAAAGGGAGAATGTGTAAATACATTTGATTTTAAATAAGATGAACATAATTTACAGTGAGATGTATTATTTCTTGAATGTTAAGTCCTCAGTCTTTTAAGGCCTTTCACAAGACTCATTCTCAGACACAGCCATGATCTGTTCTCTAAAATCCATCCTCTCATCACAAATCGGTGTTAAAAGCAACTAGTGAGCAGGTTTTTAATAGTTTTCCTTGGAAATCAAGGCCATTCAACCTAGAAAAATTCCATCTGGAGGAAAGGACCATAGCTAGAGCTTGCAGATTGTGAATTGGCTGTTAGAAATGACATTCTATGTGTCCACACTGAAGCTCTGTCATGCTCGAGAGAAACCAAAGGAACAGTCATCCATTCACCTGGTGTTGGATAAGCAAGATCTGCTATCTTAGGGAAAAGGGACAGTTTTATTTTCACATATTTGATGAATTAGTTAATTTGTTAACATAATGTATCTGTAAAGGCTTTTAAAAAAGGGATCTATATGGGCATAGTATTTCAAAAGGGGTTCTGCTCTTTTTGGTGGTTTCTGACTTCCTAGTACCCTCTTTCAAAGCATACATAGCTCTACCTATCTGTCATATATTTATTTTCCTAAACTTTGAAAAGTCAAAGAAGAAAAGGCCAACTACAGTTTAAGTACACATGGCATAGGCACTTGCAGAAAATCTGGTTGCTTGGCAACCAGAGGGTGCCTATTTGAAGAGCTCAGAGAAGTATACAGTGTGATTTAAGGATGGATGAAGGGCAGCAGGAGTCTACAGAAATGATTCAGAACATGGAAACAGTGTTCAAATAACGTACATCTCTGTATGTGATTATTCCCAAATGATAATAATGTTGTTCAGGTCCTCTTTGTAGCTATAAGAACCAGAGAGCTTCAGAGGTAATTGAATCTTAGTTTTTGAGTTTTACTTCTCTGATTATGCCTTGTGCAGTCAGTTTTGTGGTAACAATATTGAAATAGCATGTTAATGACCAGAGTAGTTATCACTGCCTCCTTGGTCAATTGACATGCCAGTTAAAGAGATTTGATTTTTGAAAAGTCTCACCATCCTTAATAAAGATCAGCAATCATTAAAATTAACCACATGCTGATTTAATCAACATATAGCTTTGTTAATTGCTAGTTTTTTTCTTCATGTCCATCTGTTTTTGAAGATTTTAGTGAATCTGCTCCAGATGTTCATGTAAATATAATGAACTGGTTGCCATGTAAATATAACATTTTCAAGTGTGTTGTATAACAGTCTTTCAATTTATGCATTCTGGTGTCTGTGTTTGGTCTTTAGTGGCTTAAATACAAAGCTGATAACTTTGTTAAAAGCCCCGTGAGGCACAGTTTCTACATGAAGCTGTGTGTGTGTGTGTGTGTGTGTGTGTGTGTGTGTGAGTGTGTGTGTGTGTGTGTGTTTCCAATTATTGCTATTTAGTTATTATGTATTGTGCTAGGTGTTCAGATCCTTAAGGTGTCAAGCAAAACATTTGTCAGGCTGTTCTGAGGATGGCAGCATAAAAGTGAGATAGAACGGTTTCATTCTCACTCAATTCCATAGTATAATAAAATAACTACCAAATTCACAGCAAATATCCATTCATCTTGAATGGTAACACTGTAAGTGATTCATGTATGTAGATGACTCAGTTTTGTGACTCTTAGGACCATCCCAGCTTCTAATATATCCAGAAAACTCACTTGATGAACCGAAGGGTAGACACAGGGCATTTTCACATTTTTACATAGGGTATTGTTGGAATTGATCAGGCTGAAGGAAGATGGAATGGTCAGTAAAAACAAATTTAAGAATCAAAGTGGAGCAAATCTGGCCATTTTGAAGGAAAAAAAATGCATTTTAAATCATTGCCCTATACAATAGGCTTAAAGGAATGTTTCAGTAACAGTTTTATAGCAACTAAAATGTTTGAACCCAGGTGGTTATGGATATAGCAATCAAGAGGAATCTAAATCACTATGTAACATTGAAAAAGAAATCAATTTAAAGAGGTTCAGATAAAGGCAAATTGCAAAATGAGTATTAATCCCTGGACTGTTCACATATTACCCGAATATAAGAGGTTAGTAAATTAAATTCACTAACAGTTCAGTGGCAGACTGTTTTCTGGATAAGCAAAGAAAATAGACCTGTGGAATTATTTTAAAAAAAAAGAAAACCGGTTTGAATAAAATAAAATGTCAATTTAAAAGGAAAATAAGGTATACTTTGTAAAAAGAAAAGGCTGTCCCTTTGTTACATCACAGAAAGGAATAATGCAGATCACACTGAGACACTGGCCAGTATCTCTAAAGCAAATTATAAATCAGAATGCTCAGCATCATGGGCCTAGAATGAGAACTTAATTATACAGACTTAAGAAGAGAGGGTTAAAACTCTTAAATGAATGTGTGCTTACATGGTTTTCACCATACCATTAAAATGTTTTTATTTATTTTTTTAAATGAAGTCACATGGTTCTAAGTGTATGTGCAAAGTATAAGTAGTATAAATTTCCTGATCACATTTTCCTTTTTTATGACAACTGCCCAGTTCCCAATTGCTCCTCCCATGTTACCATTTTTCTTAGTTTCCTACGAATATTTTAATAGTTTTGTTATGCGTATAACAAACAAACCTGAACAGATATTTCCTTTGACCCCCCACCCCCCCAAGATGACCATGCTCTAATCCTGTACCCTAGGAGTATATTATCTTTCACAGACAAGCCAAATGGATTTTGAAGATAGAATTAAGACTACAAACTTTAAAATAGGAAGAGTATCCTGGAATATTCTGGTGGGCCCATTAGAATGACATTGCCCCTTAGAAACAGAGGAGGGAAGCAGAAGAGCTGTCAGGGATGCAACCAGGGAAGAGGAGGCAACAGATTCTAAGTGTGACAGGGACCTGATCTGCCATTGCTGGCTTTGATTATGGAGGAAGTGGGCCATGAGCCTAGGGACCCAGCAGATGCTAGAGTCTTGGAATGGCCCTCAGATGATAGCCAGCAAAGAAACAGTCCTGTAACTGCAAGAAGATGAAGTCTGCATGCAATCTGAAGGAGCAAGAAAACAAACTCTCTTCTGAAGCCTCCAGAGAGGAACAGAGCCTGCTGACCTCTTGGTTTTAGCCTAGTGAGACCTAGAGCACTGCAAGATGATAAATAAGTGCTGTGTTAATTGCTATATTTGTGTTAATTGGATATAGGCACAATAGAAAACTAATGCATCTCTCTTTTTTTGCCAACATAACATACTTTAAATACTGAGGGGGACCTTGCTGTTTCACTTAAAAATATGCCTTAGAGATTGTCCCATATCAGTACATAGACAGCATCCTAATTTTCTAGATTTTTAAAAATTATTGAATAGCTTTATAGAATTTTATTTTTGGTATATGTCTTACGTTATTTAACTAGCTATCTATTGATTGACATTGATATGGTTTTAAAATGTTTACTTTAGAAATAATACTGCAATAAATAACATAAGATTTGTGTAGGGTATCCAAAAGGTAAATTTCCAGAGGTGGAATTACTGAATCAGAGAGTACATATATTTATAATTTTAATAGATGTTCAAATATTACACTACATAAAGGTTGTGTCAATTTGAACTATTATCACATTTAGGTGATTTTTCCAATATGAAAAATGAATAATGATCATGCATACAATTTAAACATAAATTTCTCACAATAAGTGAAACTATACCAACTTATTTCTGACTTGGGTCATCCTCATTAATGCAATCTCTACATTCCCTACCATCTTCCTCACTTTTCCTCTCTACTTCCTATAGTTTGGAAGATCACTGCTGATTCTGGAAGCCCTTATGGTTACTTTTAATACAGGGATGGGCAAAAGTAGGTTTACAGTTGTTCATATGGAAAAAGACATGCTGGTTATGATTACTGCAGTGGTTTTATTGACTCAAAAGTCTGTCACAATGGCACAGTGCACTTCGGTACAATCTTGTAAAGTGCTCAACTTGCTGGCCTTCATTATTTACATATCCTTCTAGTCTTCAAAAATCAGTAAAAAAAAATCCTGAATTTCAGTGATCAGCAGGGGTTGGCCCCACTGCTGCCTGAGGTGGCTGAATTCAAACCTACTTTTGCCCACCCCTGCATATGGCTTACTTGTTTCTCAGTTTTGTGAAAAATGGAAGTTGCCGTGCTTTGTTCGGTTTCATATATATATTTAATTGATTTCAGAGAGGAAGGGAGAGGGAGAGAGAGATGTAGACATCAATGATGAGAGAGAATCATTGATTGGCTGCTTCCTGCAAGCCCCACACTGGGGATGGAGCCCACAACCCTGGCATATGCCCTGACCAGGAATCCAATCATGACCTCCTGGTCCATAGATCAGTGCTCAACCACTGAGCCACACCGACTGGGCTGTTTGGTGTTATTCTATTTGTGACCTCCTTGTTGCTTTTATAACATTTTTTGAAGGAAAAGAAAGATGCTAGTTGTCAATTGTAGTAGGCAGCTTCTAAGATGGTTTCTAATGATCTCTGCCTACTAGGATCCTACCCTTGTGCTATGCCCTTCTCTTGAGTGTGGGCTGGGCTTACTGACTTGCTTTTAAAAAGGAGAATACTGCAGAAATGATGGGTTGCCACTTTCAACTTTATGTTATACTAGAGGCCCGGTGCACGAAAATTCATGCAAGAGTAGGCCTTCCTTCCTCCAGCTGCCAGCACCGGCTTCCCTCCGGTACCCGGGACCCGGGCTGGCTTCCCTCCAGCCCAGGCTTCATCAGGAAGGATATCCAGAACTATGTCCAGAAGACATTGGAAGATGTCCAGCCTAATTAGTATATTATCCTTTTATTATTATAGATAATATTATAGTTCTATCTTGAGTTTTCTCTCTCACTCTCACTCTCTCTTTGATGACTCAGTTTTGGAAAGCCAGCTGCCTTATTTTGCACGGCGAAGGGTTCCACATGAGTGGGCATAGAAATGGGTCTTTCTGAGTGCTTCCAACAGCTGTCTGAGTATGATTGGAAGTAGCTTCCCCAGTCAAGTTTTAAGATAAAATGCAGCCCTGATTTAATACATGATGACAGCCTCATGTCAGACTCTGAGCCAGAACTACCCAGTTGCACTGTTACTGAATTGCTTACCCAAAGAAACTGCAAGATAATAAATATCCTTTGATTTAAGCTGCTAAATTTTAGGATAATTTGTTATATAGCTAACAGAATAGATAAAACCAATCAATGCATGTTATACAGCTAGCATCCAATTTACCATTACAGAGACCATGAATAAATTCTAGTATGGCTCAGATCTAAAGACAAAATAGGAAACATGCAAACTTTTAGAGAGAAAAAGCTGCAGTAACTTAACATTAGAGAATAACGTTGCCATATCATTTATGTTACCCAAACTGCAGTGAAAACCTTTTTTTTTTTTTCAATTGTAGGAATCTACATGATGTTTCTTTAAAAGTTTTTTACTTTAGAATAATTTTAGATTTACAGAAAAATTTTGATGATAGTACAGAGTTCCCATATATCTCACAGCGGTTTACCTTATTGTTATCATCTAATGATAAGATGAGATATTTGCAACAATTGAACAAACCTTGATACATGATTATTAACTAAAGCTGACACAGGCATGATCGTTTCTCACTTTCCTCATTTATGATGTCTGATAGATTTGAGGAGTGTAGTTCAGGTATATTTGTAGGATATCTCTCATTGGGATTTGTCTGATGTTTTTCTCATGATTAAACTGGTGTTGTGTGTTCTTAGGAAGACGACAAAGATAACGTAACACTTTCAGTACAAGGTATCAAGAGTATGTACTACCTAACCGAAACCGGTTTGGCTCAGTGGATAGAGCGTCAGTCTGCGGACTGGAGGGTCCCAGGTTCGATTCCGGTCAAGGGCATGTACATTGGTTGCAGGCACATCCCCCGGTGGGGGGTGTGCAGGAGGCAGCTGGTCGATGTCTCTCTCTCATCGATGTTTCTAGCTCTCTATCCCTCTCCCTTCCTCTCTGTGAAAAATCAATAAAATATATTTTTTTAAAAAAAAGAAAATTAAAAAAAAAAAGAGTATGTACTACCTAGTATATACTATCAACATGACTCTTCCCTAATGATGTTGCCCTTGATCACCAGGCTGAGAGAGTTAGTCCAGTTTCTTCACTGTAGATGTACTCCTTGCCTTCTTCCCATTTGTCACTGTTTGGAGGGAAGTTACTATATGAAGTCATGCTTTAGGAGTGTTATGTTCCAACTCCTTGAGGGTAGAGAATCTATATAAGTAATTTGGAATTCATCTGCATAGAAGATTTGCCTCTATATCTCCCATTCATTTATTTATTCAATCATTTGTGTATGGGTTCATGAACACTTTTTTCATATAGTTTTCAATATGTGTATCCTTTATATCCTGCACAGAATCTAGGATCTCAATAAAGTTATGTACCATTGAAACACTTTGTGGTCCCCCTTTCCATCTTGTTTCCTTCAGCCACCTCTACTTGAGTCATTCAAGTAGCCATTAGGGCATCATGTAGAGTTTACAATATATGTATTATTTTTTACTTTTGTTTAAATATAAAAGAATTGCAGTTTTAGTTTATAAGAGCACACCTTATTTTCTAAACTTCTTTAAAAAAATCTCAATAGAGATCTGGCACTGTATTAGTCTTTGCTTTAATCTGCAGATTAAGGACAGTGCTTTTAACCCAGTAGCCTTTTAAAAATTATTACTGAATAATGTATGAAGTTATTAATTACCAGGCTTTTCTGGAGAAGTGCTTTAAATAAAGATGGAGTATTGTCTAATTTCACTCTTGAATTACAGAGGCCAGGATTATTGAGAGCCAGGGTGAAAGTAGAGCATCATAGGAGCTTGAATTAACTGAATTTTAGAGATCAAGCCAACAGAGCACAATATAGAGCTTTGCGAAAAGGACTGGAAAGGAGAGTGAAGAGATGAGGTAACATAGATAATCTAGGTTTTCAATGACATTCTACAGTGTGTGTAAAGTACTTCACCCCTCATCAATGCACCTCTAGACACATTTTCAATGGCATTCCCTTTCAATTTGATTACTTTCTTTAACATTTTTAAATTTATTCCTGACAGCCACCCTTTAAACACTGGATATCTTAATTATTAAAAACAATAAGAACATGAACAGTGATAACACAAAGAACAAAGTTAATATACGTAAAAAGAATAAAAGGGACCATGGTTAAGAAACAAACAAACAAATGTTCAACTCAATAAAAAAGGGGAGGTTATAATAGTTTATTTTTGTGTTTATTACAAAACATCAGAATGTATGATTCCACAAATATATTTTTACTAAATAGGTTAATAAAAACTATGCCAATTATCTTGGTGGTAGAACCAACATAGCAGAAACATATGGGATGGTTGTGATGACTTTGCTTTCAGTAAAAATAAGTTTATTTTATGGATGCAAGTGAAAGGGATACAGTGAGTTTTCTGGAACTTGTATTTTTTTCATCATCTTTGGTAACAAAGGACAGATCACTAAAAATCGAAACACTTTTCTTACCTCACCTGTTTTTACTCACACCACATCTGATATAAAATAAGAGGTTTTCTTTTTCTTCTTGATATCAAATACATGTGTCTTTTCCAATGGCACTTTTGCTCTGTGACACCAACCAGGTGTCAACCAATTCAACTGAATTCTGATAAGATTTACCTGGAGTTATCACTTGATTCTATAACTTAGAGAGATCAGTGCTACCAGATTGCCCCCGCTTGATGCCAATTACAAGTTCTGGCCCACTTGTAATTCTGACTGACGGGCTATAGATTGGGGGTTCCCACAATCCCTCTTCAGGTCAATAAGCACTAGAGTGATTCACAGAACTCAGGAAAGTACTTTCCTTATATTTTCTGGTTTGCTCTAGAGCAGTGGTTCTCAACCTTTCTGATGCCGCGACCCTTTAATACAGTTCCTCATGTTGTGGTGACCCCCCAACCACAAAATTATTTTCGTTGCTACTTCATAACTGTAATTTTGCTACTGTTAATGAATGAATCGTAATGTAAATATCTGTGTTTTCCAATGGTCTTAGGCTCTACAGCAGTGGTTTGCAACCCACAGGTTGAGAACCGCTAGCAGGGTCACGACCCACAGGTTGAGAACCACTAGCAGGGTCACCTGAGACCATCGGAAAACACAGATATTTACATTCCGATTCATTAACAGTGGCAAAATTACAGTTATGAAGTAGCAACGAAAATAATTTTATGGTTGGGGGTCACCACAACATGAGGAACTGTATTAAAGGGTTGCAGCATTAGAAAGGTTGAGAACCACTGCTCTAGAGCAGTGGTCAGCAAACTCATTAGTCAACAGAGTGACCACTGCTCTAGAGGATACGACTCAGGAAGAGCCAGATAGAAGAGATACATAGGCCAGGTATGAGAGAGGGTGTGGCACTGAGTTTCCATGCCCCTTTTGGAAGAGCCGCCCTTTCAGCATCTCCATGAGCGCACCTTCTGAGCCCCAATCACTAACCTGGAGTTTAAGGGGTAGGACTGAAACGTCAAACTTTTCATTAAGGCCTGGTCTTTCTAGTGACCAGGCTCCATCGTGAAGCTGTCTAGGGGCCCTGCGAAGAGTCACCTAATCTCAACAACAGACACCCCTATTACCTTTCTCACTCATTAAATTTCAGGAATTTTAGTAACTCTGTGCCAACAACCAGGATCAAAGACCAAATATCTTATGGCACCACCGATGGCTTTAGGCAGTCTTAATTGAATCATTTGAGATAACACCACAAGTCTATGTCTCCATCTTACGTTTATATTTAAAATCTTATATTTTCTTGAGGTTTTTCTCCATTTAAGGAGAAAGGTTTGCATCATTACTTCTAATATAAACTCTCAGAGCATATATGCGCCCCCCTCAAATTAATTCTTTCACTTCATTTTATATTGGATTGAGCTGGCCAAAAATGAGGATGCAATCTAGTGAACACATGAATGAATATTTCTGGTCATGTTCATAATAAACACAGAGGTTAGTTTTTGTTATTTTTATTACCAAAGTTATGCTTTTAAAAATGAGTGCTTTGTGTGGGATTTGCCCATTCATAGAGCTGTGAAGCAATCCTAAATTAGAACTCAGTGTGTCATGATTGAAAAGCAGGCACCATTTTACATGGTAAGAAAATACAGAAAGTTTAAATCAAATTCTAAACAAGAATTATTCTTTTAAAATTCAATTTACCATATTTGAATCCTTGAGAAAAAATTACTTCTTTAACCTTATCTAATCAGTTATGAGAACATAACTTACTGTGCCAAGGTCTACAACCTCTTCCCAGCTGTTGATAATTTATGAACAAGCCCAGTAAAGAAACGTACACAAGTCAGTGAATAAGTCAGACAGATTTCAACATCCTGGAAAAGAACTTGTGAGTATATGAGTTCACATTATGCTGAGAGATCATTTTAAAATGACCAAAGTCATGACTTTTACTTGCTTGCTAGAAATGTTAAAGCAGGATAAAGTCCTGTGTCCTGTGTAAGCAAGTTTTAACATTTGAATGCCCTCCATTGTGGTATATTAACTTTATCCAAAATGAGTTAGGCTAGGGTTTGTTCAGTAGTTCTGGAGGATTTACAGGTATTCCTGGAGCATAATCTAAATTAAGCTATGAACTCCAGAAGCTCCTGAGGACACAGAAGTCATCTATTGGAGCTCAGTGATATCAGAAAAATATGACTGCCACACCTGTCATTCAGAGGATGGAATGAGAATGTCAGCATTCTATGTAAGTTGAGGAGAATATTGTCTTTACAGATCGGTGTTTTCATTACACTTGGCAACTTGGCCCTGTCTTTGCTTATACATATTAAGGGGCTTACTCAACCTTAAGAAATTACCAAGAGAAAATTTCAACAGCGATGGTTGACCTTTAATGCTCTTTGCCAGTTATAATTGCTCCTGAATGTGGTTGCTCAGCCTGTAATTTCACAGTAAAGTATAAAATATAGACCAGGGGTAAAAAACAACAACTGGCAACTGAGGAAATTTATCTGTTGGAGTACTTAATATATTTTTAAATTATAATACTTTTTCAAAGATCATGCCCTCTCCTATTCCTAAATGTGCCCACTGTTCTGAATCCTAAATGTACATTTTCTGTCTGGCACCTGAAGTTATTTTACTTTGCTATTCCTTCATTAGACAAATGGAAACCAAAGCTTATGTGTGATGTTTATAATGATCAATCCTATCCTATGTAATAAGAGCATAGTATGCAAATTATCCCCTCGACTGGGAGTTCAACTGGGAGTTTGACTGGGAGTTTGACCAGGGGGCTGGGCTGGCCAGCCAACCACCCACGGACCCTCCCCCGGCCGGCCCCACTCCAGGCAGTGGTGGTGGCAGGCAGTGGGGGGAGGGAGGCCCCAGCTGGCAGCTGGCAGCCACTAGGGACCTTGCCCGTGTATGAATTTCATGCACTGGGCCGCTAGTATAATAAAAGCCTAATATGCTAAGTGCCCGACCGTTCATTTGACCAGTTGCTACGACTCTCACTGACCACTAGGGGGCAGACACCCAACATGTAGATTAGCTTGCTGCTGGGGTCCAGCTGATCAGGACTGGGCAAGATGGGCTGGACATGCCCTGGAGCCTCCTGTGGTCTCTCCCTGGTCCCAATCATGCACCAGTGGGGTCCCTCAGCCTGGCCTGTGCCCTCGCACAATCCAAGACCCTTCACAAGATGTCTGCAGGCCAGGCCGAGGGACCCCACTGGTGCACAAATCCGTGCACCAGGCTTCTAGTTAAAATCATAAATGCCCAGCTTTCAGGGTCTTTTCATCCTGATAGAGCAAGTATTATTTTGGGGACATGTTTGCTCTTAACAGCTGTATACAAAGGCACATCTTTAGAAGGTCTGACAAATGCCAGACCTTCATTTGTCCATGTCCACAAAGTTCATTTATTTGGGCAAGAGGATGAAGATGTATCAGTGAAAGCTGAATTTAAATGAATATTTCAAAATATCTTTTGTTGCTCCTAGCATTTACTTCTTCAGTTTCTATGCAATAGAGTACAGACTGGATGTGCTAAATTAAAAAAAAAAAAAAGATAGTATCATTCACTGTCATTTAACCATTAACTTTCAACTTCTATCAATAGGATGACAAGCATTTGATATTTTTAATTATATATTTATTTGTGGTCTTAGTGAAATAAGAGAGACACTGAGGTCAACTTCAATCATAGCCATTTTAGTAATGGTAAATTAACTGGAATTGAAAAATTAAATACTAATCATAGATAATATAGGATTTTATCTGAAGCAGCCTTCTTTGATTATCTATATAGCTGTATTTTAACATTATCTGGCAATCTGGGCTTGCATTTTATGGCTATTTATTCTGAATACATTCTTTCCTCAAATATGAATTTGTTGAGTACCAGAAAAGGTTTCCTTCTTGCTGTCACATGGACATGAAGCCTACTGTGATGAATTATTAGGACAATGAAAATTAAACAAAAGTGAAGGCTATAATTTGAGGAGGAAATAAGTCTGCAATTTGTAGAAAAAAGTGGCTTGGAAGATTTATTCTTTTTTTTTTTTTTTTAAGATTTATTCTCTCTTCTAAAGTTACCTGTCACTCTAGGCATCAGGATTTGAAAGATGGCTTTCAAATTTCCTCATTGACAACATTGTTAAGTGACCAGCTTTTCAAGTGTCACTGGGAGGGGTGGGCTTTTGTTCCTATCTTTTATCTTTGCCTTGATTTGAAGGGGCCTTTTATAGTAGTTACTGACTGGAAAGGTAGGAATAGGCTGCTCTGCAAACCATATGACTATCCAGTTAAGTCATAACAGTGAAATAAACACCAGGCATGTACTATTGTAAGCTGGTGTTGGCATTTGGAGCAATGACAGGAATAATGGGAAGAAATTCCAGGCTTCCCATAATGGAGTACTTTGTGCACTATTCTTTACATATGTTGTCCTATAAAATGAACTATTTTATAGTTTATGCTCATATCTCAGAAGGGGTTAAGATGGTAATTCCTAATAAAATTTAAAATTTCAAAATGCTGATACGGAATTTTTGGACTGGAACCCGGATTCTTTGTCCACCGGAGTCAAAGAATGAATCCACGGACAGAGGGCAGTATAGCAAAGGTGGAGATTTATTGAAGAACAAGTACAGACTCCCATGTGGGGAGAGGGAAAGAGTCCCACAGAATGGACTCCCACATGGGGAAGGGGGCAAGGTCCCACCGACTTCCTGTTTCCATCTTTATAAAGGCTGCAGTTCCTGTGCCCTGATATCCCCTCTGATTAGTCAGAATTCCCTTTCGAATTGGTTACTATAGTAACTCCTGAGGTCCTCCTCCCTCATTGTCCTCCTATTCCCCCTGGGCTTTCTTCCTCCTTTATTTTGTAAATATAGACCTTTTGGGCTACTTCAAGTTCCCTTGTCTTATGGAAGTGTAACTGCACCTGGCTTCCTTGTCTTATGAAAATGTGCCTTCTCCCAGTCTGTAGCCCTGTGTTTTTCTATTGACCCCAATTCTAAAAATTTCCTAAGCCTGCCTATATTCCCTGAAAATTCCTGTTTCAATGCAATGAAATGAATGCAAATATGCATGCTTTAGTCAGTGTGTCTCTGTTTATTTTTTTCTTGTTTTCTGATGTGCAGTGTTGTAGTTATGGCATTTCTGCCATATGTTTTATTCAGTATGACATTAAGGCTCAGCCTCTATATAAACAGAAAAGGAAGACAAACATTTATGGGATACCTACTAAATGCTCAATAATGTCCTAACCCTTATTTGTAAGACTGGTATTAATACCTCCATTTTACAGGTGAGAAAATGTAGGGTTTGAGAACTTAGCTAATATGATAAAGGTCAGGAAACTAGTAAAAGTTATTATCATAATTTGAACACAAGCTTGTCTAACTAAATTTCTTCTAATGCTATGTATCATTATGCCATCCTAGCCAATAAACATCTATTTTGGGAATTTATGAACCTCAGAATGTCCAAGTTCAAATGCTAACTTCACATGGGCACGCCCTAAGTCTATTTTTTTTTTCTTATGTTATGGGTCATAGCGAAACAGGAATTTTGGGGGTAAGATAGGACAGGCTTAGGAAATTTTAGAAATTTTGGAAATTAAGGGGACCATGGAAGAAGCACAGGGCTGCAGAGCAGCGGAAGGTATATTTCCATAGAATAGGGGAGCTGGAAAGCTGCAACAGGTACATTTCCATAGAATGAGGGAGCTGGGAACAGCAAAAGGTCTATATTTACAAAATAAAAATAAGGAAGCCCCCCATCTGGAAGGAGAAGAAGAAAGCCAAAAGGGAATAGGAAAACAATAAGGAAGGAGTGGGGGAGAACCTTACATGTCCCATGTGAGGTTCAACCTTTGAGCCCAGGAGTTACTATAGTAACCAGTCTAAGGGAATAGTGACCAATCAGAGGGGATATCAAGGCACCAGGCTCTGCAGCCTTTATAAGCCATAGGGAAAGGGAACTCAGTGGGACCCTTTTCCCCCTCCCTACTTGGGAGTTCATTCTGTGGGACTCTTTCCTTCTCCCCATGTGGGAGTCTGTACTTGTTCTTCATCCAGTGTAACAGAGAGACATGCAGAGGGTAAGATTGAAAACGAAGGTTATTTGGTAAATTTGGGGGGAGCAAGTACAAAATCTCAGTGAAGTACGAAACCAGGTCATCCGTTGAGAATAAAAGAGCAGGATGAGTCAGTGAGGTTCTCTGGCTTCACTAGTGATTCCTTTGGATTCATCCTAACAAATGATTAAGAGGTAGGAGCTCAGCTCAGTGTCTCTCTGCAGCCACTTTCAGAGGCAGGGGTTGATGAAGAGGAGAGTTGGGTTTAATCAGGATTGGGATTTAGCCTGGCTTGTAAGATGAAGTGAGTTGAGGATGTAGGGAAGGGAGAACTATAACGATGAATCACAGACTCTAAGCTGAGTGAGGAGAGAAATGAGCAAATGGGAGGTGTGCATGGGAAAGACAGTGAATAAGTGGTAGTGTCAATTGATTCAAGATTTTACTGGGCTCTAAGAAATACTGGTGTAAAGGACTTGAGAGAATCAGCTAGAAGAATGCAGCAGCAGACAAAACAATGACATAGAGTCATGACATTTTTGGTATTGAAAAGTGATCTCCACTTACCAAAACGTTGATAACTACTGATCTAGACAAGGTTCTAAATTTTAATTTACTTAACAATTTAGTTGAAAGGTAGCAAAGGAAACAATTTATTTTGAATTTATACCTGGGCTCCAGGAAAAAAAAAAAAAAAGTGTTTCATGAAAGATGAGACAGAGGGCCGAAAACCAGGAATACAAGCTTTATTAGAGGAGAAGGACCCTGCCGGGCTGTCTCGCAAGAGGAGAGTAGCAACACGTGCTGAGGGGAACACGACGTTTGAGGGGAGGAACGGGTACTCGGCACGAGCTGATTGGTGGTGTCATATAAGGCACATGATTAGGCACTTAGGTACTTAGGAATCGAGGGCGTGGGGTATTTGGCAGGTGCTGATTGGTGGTTCAATGTATAGTCCATATAAGGTGCCTGGTTAGGTGCTCAGGAATGTCCAGGCCACTGGTGCAGTTTATGTCATACTCTGTCCATCAGTTGGGGGAAGGGAGAATCTATCATTTCAGAATATTTGCAACCGTTATAGGCAATCTCAAAATTAGAGTAAAGCTCATCAGAAAATATGTATTAAGTGCCTATGTTCATGAACAGTATCTCAGAGTTCATTTACTGCTGAAAATAATTGTGAAGTTGGGGAGAGGTATATTTTAATAAGAAGAGCCAAACAAGTATTTTAATTGTTTTTCTGTGCATTTCATGCAGAACTTAAGGGATTAAATGAAATTCAGCCAATGTTTACTAAGGTGTTATCCCTGACCTAAATAATTTTACAATCTAGTGGGGTTGAAAAATGTGTTCTAAAATTACCATAACACAATGCATAAAGTGACAGGTGTCAAAAGTTAAGTATAAACACAATGCTGGGGAGCCCCATGAAAGGTGTGATTAATTCCCGTTGTGGTGACTGGGGACTTCAGAGGGAAAACAGATTTTTGCTATATTTTAAAGAATGAAAAACATTTATAAAGGCCAGATAGGAAGGTGAGAAAAGAAGGTATTTGAAAAACATTCTAGGCTGAGGAAAGGCAGGGATGAAAGCCAGTGACAGGCAAGTACAGGGTACATTGAGGGACTTGCAAATAGGAGACTGTGGTTAGACCATAGTTATCTTGGGAAGAGGAGTGAGATTAAAAAATAGTTCCCAAGACAGATTATTGCTTAATATATACATTGCTGGAAGAGGAGAGATATGGCTTAGTAGAAAAAGATAAGCTTTCTTGCACCATTCAAGG
Source organism: Eptesicus fuscus (assembly GCF_027574615.1). NCBI lineage: Eukaryota > Metazoa > Chordata > Mammalia > Chiroptera > Vespertilionidae > Eptesicus > Eptesicus fuscus. The sequence continues at coordinate 52,939,981 of NC_072481.1, read as the reverse complement.
AATAAGACAATATTCATTTCTTAATGAACATGTGCTCTGGGCATTTTGAGTCTCTGACATTAGAAATCCTTGTTTTGACATAAACGTATGTGTAACCAGTAGCAGAATGTATTTTTTTCCACATAAATCTCTCAGTACATCTTCATCTTGATTGATACTTTTGGAGAATGTTGTGAGGCATATTTGAGAGAAATCCAAGATGCCTACTGAAACACAGACAACTTTAAAAAGCCATTATACTTTTTTTTCAAATATAATTTGAAGTCCTTATGAATTTGCTATGAAGAAATAAACTAGGCTTTGGATCTTCTTATAAACATGAAAATATACATTAAGTTCATTATAGATGTCTATATATTAACTCCAGAAATCCTTAGCATCTGTCAACATATTTTAACATGTTATTTTTTAAAACATGTTAATATTTTTAGGCTTTAAAAGATAAATATAATACCTGATTTTATTCTAAAGATCATATATACAGTGATATTTATTGTACTTATAAATCTAGTCTTACAATTTTCTGTTTGGTGGATTATTGGTTTTAATTGTGAAGTACATTAAATGTGTGGCTCTGTCATTTACAATTATGAGATTACTAGAGGCCCAATGCATGAGATTCGTACATAAGTAGGGTCCCTAGGCCTGGCCAGCGATTAGGGCCGATCTGTGATCTGTGGGGTGACCAGTGGGGCGATCAGGGGGCCCCACTGGCACCCATCTTGGCTGGTGACCTGGCACCGCCCACTAACGTGCCCCACTCCCCCACCGCCAGGGCCTGTGTTGAGCGTCTGACCCCTGGTGGTCAGTGCGCATCATAGCTACTGGACATTCTGCAGTTCAGTCGATTTGCATATTAGGGTTTTTTTTTTATATAGGATAGTGAGAAATGTTAACTTCAGTTTTATTTAATAAAATTAATGTACTATTGAATTTATCTATATATATTTGAATTCTTTATACTCACTAATTTCATTAACTTTCAGAAAAGCTATGAAATGATTTTTCACTGAGACTATATAAATTTATTTGACCTTCAATAAATCTCAGTAAGAAGAGCAACCAAGAATATTTTCATTGTTTTATAGTGGACCTTAAAGTTTTGGAATGTTAACACTTACACTGCAGTTAGTTCATGAATAGTTCTTTGTAATCCAATAATATTTTCACTTTGTGGTGTAAAACTAAATGTAAGGTGTCCCCAAAATATATATATATATATATTAGTATACTTAACAGCTGATAGCTCAATTTGTGTTTCTTTCTTTTTAGATTTAACCCATTGGAATTAATGATTATTCAAAGTTTGTATACATTTTTTTTTTTTTTTTTTGGAACAGCCTGTATATGGATATTGGGTTATTTTCGGTTATCCCAGATGCTGTGTAGCTTTCAGAATTACTAAGAGCACACAAGTGGAATAATGGTGCACAGAGTCATAACTTCTTTTGCCCCCAGAGACTGTTTCCCTTGGTGAAAGTGTCTGGTATGTATTTAGAGCATAAACCTAGCGAGATAGAAATGAAAGGTTCTATCTTCTAATAATAGTCTGTAGTGTGTTACTGTATGTTACCAAACCAGAGACCAGACAAATCAAATATATATATATATATATATAAATATATATATATATATATAGCATTGGCTGAAATTACAGTGTATTAATGTTCTACTTCCATTTTCTTATGTGGCGATTAAAAAATGATTTTCTCCTCTGAGGCAGAACTTTGATATTTGCACCACACTGCCCTGGTAATGTGAAATTCTAGCTGATGAAAAATTGTGTTTTTATTTGTCCCACATGGAGAGATTTTCTCCAGGGAATGGCCTGTTCTTTATGACATTTATTGTTGTAGAGCAGGGGTGGGGAATCTTTTTTCTGCCAAGGGCCATTTGGGTATTTATAACATCATTCACTTAATATAACTCAATATAAACTTATGTTGCTATGAGAAAAGCTCCTAGATTTATTGAATTTTGCATCTGCGGTTGCCTTGGTAGAGCCAGACCAAATGATTTTGCAGGCTTTATACGGCCTGTAGGCCAGACGATTCCCACCCTGTTGCAGAGTAATCCTCTTTTGATTTTTAGCAATATTCAGTGCCCACTTTAGTGGTTAAAACCCAATTTCTCTTGAACCAAACAAAATGGAAACAGATATGAAGAAATGAAAAAATATACAAATAGTAAAATCAAAGTATTGGTGGAGCCTTAATCTCCTCTGACTGAAGTCCCCCCCCCACCACCACCACCCGCCTGCCCAGACTAAATTACTATATTTAGTTGAAATCTTCTAAGTAATTTTACTGGACTAAACAAAGAACTTTAAGCCTTTAAATGGTTGTAATATTTTTCTTGTGTAAAAGGTATTTATTGGCTACACAATTTCCTTTTTCAATATGTGACCGTTTATTGTGTGGGTTAAGAGAATATATGTTTGAATCATTGAATCTGCTACTTGCTCTGTTCCATGGCCCATATCTTACTTCCCAACTCAAGGAGCCTCTTTCCCATGTCATCAGCAAGATCACTGGCTTGAGTGAAAGAAAACAGGCAATATGTCTCAGTGTTCATCACCAGATCTAGAAGGACAACAACATCCTCTTTTTTTTATGTTTATTTTATTTTTTTTAATGAATCTTTATTGTTCAGATTACAATTGTTTCTCCTTTTTCCCCACATATCTCCCCACCACCCAGTTCCCACCTCCCCTTTGTCCCTACCTCCCCCCCCCCCCCCCGCTGTCCTTATCCATAGGTGTATGATTTTTGTCCAGTCTCTTCCCATATTCTCCACACAGACACCCTTTTCCCCCTGAGAATTATCAATCCACTTCCATTCTATGCCTCTAATTCTATTAAGTTCACCAGTTTATTCTGTTCCTCAGATTTTTAATTCACTTGACTTTTAGATTCACTTGTTGATAGATATGTATTTGTTGTTCATAATTTTTATCTTTCTTCTTCTTTTTCCTCTTTTTAAAGAATACCTTTCAGCATTTCATATAATACTGGTTTGGTGGTGACGAACTCCTTTAGCTTTTTCTTATCCGTGAAGCTCTTTATCTGCCCTTCAATTCTGAATGATAACTTTGCTGGGTAGAGTAGTCTTGGTTGTAGGTTCCTGCTATTTATCACTTTGAATATTTCTTGCCACTCCCGTCTGGCCTGCATGGTTTCTGTTGAGAAATAGGCTGATAATCGTATGGGAGCTCCCTTGTAGGTAACGAACTGTTTTTCTCTTGCTGCTTGTAAGATTCTCTCTTTGTCTTTTGCTCTTGGCATTTTAATTATGATGTGTCTTGGTGTGGTCCTCTTTGGATTCCTTTTGTTTGGGGTTCTGTGCACTTCCTGGACTTATAAGTCTATTTCTTTCATCAGGTGGGGGAAGTTTTCGTTCATTATTTCTTCAAATAGGTTTTCAGCATCTTGCTCTCTCTCTTCTTCTGGGACCCCCATAATTCTGATGTTGGTTCGCTTGAAGTTGTCCCAGAGGCTTCTTACACTATCTTCAACTTTCTGAATTCTCTTCTCTTCATGCTTCTCTGGAGGAGTGTCCTTGGCCTCTTTGTATTCCAAATCTTTGAGTTGATTCTTGCAATCCTCTAGTCTGCTTTTGGGTCTCTGTATAATATTTTTTATCTCAGTCAATGTATGTTTAATTTCTAGTTGGTCCTTTTTCATATTCTCGAGGGTCTCATTGAATTTATCGGCCTTTTCTATGAAATTCTTGAAAAACCTTATAACCATGGTTTTGAACTCTATGTCCAGTCGCTTGTTCTCCTTCATTTCTTTGGTTTGTGATCTGTTTCCTTGCCTCCTCATATTCTCTGGTTCCCTGAGTTGGTTGGGTAGCTTTGTATACTAGGTGTCCTATTGGTTCAATGGGTCAGCCTCCCAGTTACTTGAGGTGGACACTCTTGGTGTACCCTTGTGTACTGTGTGTCCCCCAGCAGGAGCTACAGCAAGAACTAGTTTTCTCCTCCTTTGCTTGGGCGGTTTTGGAGCAGTCTGACTGGAGCTGCAGTTAATTTGGTTGAGCTGCCACAGAACAGGCCATTTATATGCAAAAGCCGCTGTGTGGAGCCTGGGCGGGTTTGTAGAATGTGCGGGGCGGGGCTTCAGGGCTGGGCGGGGTCTCAGGCCGTCACTAGGCTGGGGCGTGGCCAACGGCGATGGCTGGAGTCAGCAGTCTCTGCATTTCCACGTTTCCAAGTCCCTGCGCCCCGCGCTCCAGCGCAGTAAACAATGATTGCTGGGTGCACCACTGCAAAAAAGTCACTCTCACTTTCCGACCCGATGGCCGAGAGTCCAGCTTCTCCCCGTAGGTGTCTGGGTCCCCCGAGTGTCCCCAGAAACTGGATTTCAGAGCGATCGGGAGCTTGTCTCCCTGTGGGTTGAAGAAAAACCACGCACCCAGTCGCCCGCTGCCAGCCCAATTCACGCGCCTCCGTACCTCAGCTTTTCAGCGTTTGTGCTCCTTTCTCTTCTTAGTTGTAAACCTTCCACTCAGCCAGCTTTCCCGTGGTTCTGGGTGGTAGACGTTTTGTCTTTTAGTTGTATTTTTGAAATTGTTGTGTGAGGCAGCAGATTAGTTGTTTAACTATGCCGCCATCTTGGTTCCTCCCTCTCTTATCAACATCCTCTTTTTAGTTAGTTATTTTTTTGCTGCAAATAGCTTAATGTTTCATTTGGTCCAATGCATGGGAGAGGGCTCCAGGGTGGTTAAAAGAATGGCTAGTGGTTTCGGGAAGAGGCTCAGGTAAAAGCCAGAGACCCCAGGAGGATGCAGAGGGGCCTCTGAAAGGCCTCTGGGCTCCAAAGGCTCCTAGTTGTGCTTGAGGGTGAGACTTTCAAAGAGATACTCGCCCAGCCCAGCCGGAGCCGGGGCCTGCGGATGTTAGTCCGGTGTTGCCCATCTTCGTGATCAGTTTCACCGCCTCATCCAGGAAGTGGTTCTCCCAGAAGTCACAGAGATTAAGGTCTGTGCAGGTGGAACCCAGGGCTCAACACAGGCATGGTTCAGGTTCCTCTCCAAGGCCAGAGCGGCTTCCAGGGCCCTGAGTTTTGCCCCACTCATCTTGGGAAGGTTTCTGCACGTCCTGGGAGAGAATGAGGCCACAATGCTTGTTTTGCATCTTTAAGCGATGCTCAGCGCCCACCCTCTCGCTCTTCTCAGCCAACTCATGGAAGAAGTGCCCCCTCTCCCCCGCTCCCCTGGAGAGCCACATCCTCAGGGTCAAAAATAGAAGCCCAGAGAGAGGTAGGTGTGGGAAGCCTACAGATGCAGGTTGGCCAGGCAGGTGAAAGCAGCTTCCAACTCTTTGGAATAGTTCTGGCAAATTTGGGAGCTCATGGTTGTTCTGCAATAAGGAGTTAAGGTAGGAAAAAAACAAAAAAAAAAAAAACCCACAAAAAAACCCCACGATGTGTTGGCTGGTCCCAGAGATGGTTCTGAAAGTGGTGACTGGATAAGATGCAGGAGGGTGGTTGGAGGCTTGAAGAAGGGGTGTCCCTGGGTCTGTTCAGTCCAAACACTGTTGAAGCAAGAGACAGATCCGGGACCACCGAGGTCACTGCACAACAACATCCTCTTTGAAAGTAAATCTGTGGCATTAGATATGTCCTGGCTCCCATGGCTCCAACCAACAGGCCAGGTTTTTACTATTTCTTGAGCTGCTATTTTTAAAAGCCTATTGTGTGCTATGCATTTTTATATTTATTTTTTCGAATCCTCACACTAAACTTGAAAGGTAGTTATTATTGCCATTTTTATACATGAGAAATTTGAAGCTTACAAAATTAAGCACCTTGCCCCAAATTGAGGAGTTTATATTAATGTACTTAGGCTTTTATTTTGGGAAATCTGTTTTATCCTGTAACTGCAGAGAAAATTTCTTAGAGTTACTAGGCTATACTAGAGTTACTGTAACAGAACAAAGCTGTATTAGTTTTTTGTTGTTGTATCACAAAATCAATAGCTTAAAACAGGACAATATTATTATTTTATAGTTTCTGTGGTACAATAGCTATAATTTATAATAATTTATATATAATTTCTATTATCCTATCTAATAAAAGAGTAATATGCAAATCAACCATCACTCTGCTACACCCACAAGCCATGCCCACCAGCCAATCAGGAGCAAATATGCAAATTAACCTAGCCAAGATGGCTTCGGCCACGGAGTGAGCAGAAGGCTTGGGTTTCTCCAGCAATGGAGGAAGCCAAGCTTTCCACACACCCTGGTGGGCCCAAGCCTCCACTCAAGGCTACAAAGTTTCAATTATAGAAGATAAATAAATCCCATCAAAAATGGCTGTGGCCACAGAGCAAGCAGGAGGCTTGGCTCTGCTCAAGGCTACAAAGTTTAAATTATAGAAGATAAATAAATCCCAGATCCCAGGGCCTCCGTTTGGGTCACCGGGGGGCATGGTGAGCCTGAAAACCTCCACAGGCCCCTCGCCCAGGCCACCCCACGCCCCAAGGGAAACCCCACCCTGATCCAGGACACACTTCAGGGCAAACCAGCTGGCCCCCACCCATGCAGCAGGCCTCTATCCTATCTAATAAAAGTAATATGCAGATTGACCATCACTCCAACAAAAAATTTGGCTGCCCCCATGTGGTCAAAGATCCTGCCCCCATGTGGACACAAGATGGCCACCACAAGATGGCCAGCAGGAGAGGGCAGTTGGGAAGGACCAGGCCTGCAGGGGAGGGCAGTTAGGGGTAACCAGGCCTGCAGGGGAGGGCAGTTAGGGGTGACCAGGCCTGCAGAGGAGGGCAGTTATGGGTGACCAGGCCTACAGGGGAGGGCAGTTAGGGGCAAACACGCTGACAGGGGAGCAGTTAGGCATCAATCAGGCTGGCAGGAGAGTGGTTAGGGGTGATCAGGCTGGCAGGCAGAAGCAGTTAGGGGCAATCAGGAAGGCAGACAGGCGAGCAGCTGGGAGCCAGCAGTCCTGGATTGTGAGAGAGATGTCCGACTGCCCGTTTAGGCCTGATCTGGGCTTAAAAACGGGCAGTCGGACATCCCTCAAGGGGTCCCAGATTGGAGAAGGTGCAGGCTGGGCTGAGGGACCAACCCCCACCCCCCCGTGCACGAATTTCGTGCACCGGACCTCTAGTATTTATTTATAATTATATATTTATACATTATACACACACAATGTAATGATGGGAGTGACATCTCATCACCTTTGGCATATTTTATTGGTTAGAAATGAGTCATAATCCCATCCACACTCAAAAGGAGGGGATAATTACATAAAGGCAATGGGCCATTGGAGGTCACTCTAGGGCCGTCTGGTCAGCCGCACGTACCTGAAAGAGTAAAGCATATCTGTTAGGATATTTTCCCAGACTTCCATCCTTTTCTTTTTCAGTGATTTTTTTGACAATTTATTATTCCTATTTTAACTGAATATTCTTAAAGACCTTGCTGCCTGTACAAGATATTTAAGAAAAGTAAGAGAAATGTCACTATTCTTGCCTTCATCTCAGTGTTCTGAATGATTTATTTCGAATGAGTAACTTATTCAGGTGTATTTGTGTGTGATTGTTGGTGTAAAATATTGAAAAACAAATGGTATTTCAGCATAAAATCATGCAAAAATACTGAAATAAAAAGTGACATTTTAGTAAGACATGGTAAAAAAACTCCAGTGTGTAAGCCCAATATTTTCTTTACTTGTCTCTTGTTTTCTCTTTTTCTCTCCTCCCCTTGTTTTCCCTCCTTTTCCCTCTTCTTTTTATCCTATTGATATTTATATAATGTTGTAATTGAAAAGAACACACCCAAGAGACCTCCACTTTATTTCTAACTAAACTACTACTAGTGATACAATAAATGTCTTTATATGTATTTTCTTTTATTCACATCTATAAATGCAGAAGTTTGTTAAACTAAGATACTGCTACCTGCAAGCGTATACAGAGAGAGGCAACCCAGCTGTTTCAGGTAGCATCTCACAGGTGTGAGTCATTTGTTAGTCACCATAAAATGCCATGTGATTTAATTCTCACGGACTTGAACTGTCACTACTAGACATGCCTATACATATGACATATAAATAAGAATGCCAATAATGCCAACAGATTCACTTGGCACTTACACAATATATGACCAATTAAATCTTTACTGTTCACTTCTGGTGGGTAAATGCATTTGGTTAGTTTAAAAGAGCCAAATGAGAGAGAGAGAGAGAGAGAGAGAGAGAGAGAGAGAGAGAGAGAGAGAGAGAGATCATATTAGGACTCTTTCCATCAGCCTAGGGCAGTGGTCGGCAAACTCATAGTCAACAGAGCCAAATATCAACAGTACAACGATTGAAATTTTTTTTGAGAGCCAACTTTTTTTAAACTTAAACTTCTTCTAACGCCACTTCTTCAAAATAGACTCACCCAGGCCGTGGTATTTTGTGGAAGAGCCACACTCAAGGGGCCAAAGAGCCGCATGTGGCTCGCGAGCCACAGTTTGCCGACCACTGGTCTAGGGAAGCTTGATGCAACAACTGCCCACAGGCCAGGGACATAGTCATTGTGTATTGGTGTTGGGTTGACACCAATGGATCCTTCTCTTTTTTCACCTGCTTCCTATCCTCCATGTAGACTGTAGCCCTTCTGTTAGAATGTCATATTCATTGCATATTGTTATTGCACAAACTTACTTTGTTTTGAGGAACACTTCATTCTAACTTGTATTTGAAAGATACTGTTTACATCACAATGACACATTTCACTGTATGTGACATACTTTGTATATATACAGTCAGAGCTTCAAGGCTTCTTTTCTAAAAATAGCTGATTTCAGTTTTGTTTTTTTCCATTGTTGCAAGGAGTTTTTATCTGCATTTGTCTCCAAACTCTGAAGGTAGACCTGTACCCCTATATGTATCCTTAACTTCTCATATTTAAAGGGGTATGCTTCATTTTATGGGTCAGTGACTTGGCAATAGTTAAGACTTGGTAGACAACAAATACAAGGAATCCCACAGATCTTTTTGGTAGGTATTCTTTCTTTATTTCGAATACTGTACTGTTTTCTGTCTTCATTGTCGAGGAGGTAATTTAGGAAAGATCAGGGGTGAGTCTCTGTTTACTTTTAAGACTTCACTATTTTATTTAAGATTTCACTATTATAACTGGGTTTTAAATGCTATTTCATATTTTACAAGTTTTGCATATATTATCTCATTTGGTTCCAATAACACTCTAGCAATGAAAAGAATAAATTATTATTTGCGATTTATGGTTAAAATAATCAGCTTTGATCTAGGTTAAGCCATGTACAAAATAGTAACTAATATTTTGTGAATGCTTGATATGTTTTAGACACTGTGCCAAGCATTTTATATACATAAAATATTTTATCACACACATCCCCCTATATTTTATATTTTATAAATGATAAAACTGAGGCTTAGGGACGTTAGGCAGCATGCCCAGAATCACAGTGAGCATGCTTGCCCTAGCTGGGGTGCATGCCCGTTCATCTGAACCGAGAGACCAGGTTCTGGACACGGTGTTTCTGGATGGTCCGTAAGCCAGGACCCTGGGAATCAAACCTACACTTTTTGTGAATCTATGCCTTATATTAATGCAAACGTGATGGTCTTATTTTTTTTTAAAACAACAACTTAACTAACTCTTGGTGAAAAGAAACTTGACATTTCTTTTAACGGTATTACAGCTCCTTTTGAGTTCTAACATTTAGAGCTACGTGTTCGAATGGGAACAATGTGCTATTGCTGTGTACCCCCTTTGCTCCTGGCAAGTGCTCTCTTGCTGGTGTGAAGATGGAAATATGTTCAGCACTAAGAGTCCTCTGCTAGGATTAAATTTCTGGTCTATGGGAAGGGTAATAACTATAATGTTGCTTAGCAGATTAAAAAATATCTTAATGGTGATGGAAAAATAAATAAAAGAAAGATTCTTAAATTTTAAATACAGGAGAGAAATAGCATGTTTTGTAGAAAACTGAAATTAGCTTTATACTTGGAAAGCAATTTAACGTGATCAACCTGCCCACCCAACAATATTCCCTAAGACATAATGTCTTACAAACTGTACAATTAACATGCAGTTAGCAGAATGTTGTTGCTAGGATTCAAATAGCAAAAAGCAGAGCAGCTGTGTTGGGACTCTACTTTGGGTTTTCTAGTCTGATTGTCAAGTGCGTCCTCTAATTGCATCTTCCTTTTTCCAGTGGAAATTGCCCATGGAATTCCTCCATTGGAGTTTCTTCTATGGTCATATGCCTTTCTTCTAGCTGAGTAAAAGAGGAAGCCTTTTCTTCCAGTGGAACAATTGAACTTGGTGACAATACATAAGGGCTCATGTCCTAGTTTTGCCCATAGTAGTTGAGTCATGGGAGCGCTCTTTCATCTCTCTTGAAGTCACAGTGCTGCTGTGATCACAGTTGAACAAACCACAGATAGCCCAGCCAGGCAGAAGGAAGTTGAGACATAGAAATATGCTGTAAGTGATCTTGTTTATCTGGTTTATCAACATTGACCATTAGGATTTTCATTGCCATCATTTGTGGTATAAACCATGTCCATAAATATAAATATGCCTGGAGAAGATAGTTTACCATCTGACTTTATGAAGTTAATAAGAATTATTTGACAATGAATTTTTAATTTGTTCCCTCTAAGAAATGGACTTATTTCCCCTCATTACTCTATCTTGGCCAAAAGAATTATTCTGCTCCAGTTCAGATGAGTTTTCTTAAATTATCCAGATTTTTCTTCTTTTTTGTTCTGCCTGTCTCAATTTGTACAGAAATAGGTTGTAAACATTTGTTGGTCTGCATTTTCAACATCTATCTCTCTTCCTACTGATAAGAGAACAGTGATTTTGTCTTTGAGGACTTACTCATTGGATAAAAAGCTCTGTGTCTACTAATCAAGGGGCCTGCTCTTTTCCAGGAAAAGGGACCACTATCCAAGCCAGCTAGATTCTTTTTTCTTAGAATTTGATTCCTAAAGCTAAGAACCAAAAACAATAAAATGGTCAAGCTGAATGGACCTGTTGGTGTTGCCCCCAAAAGACTTCTCATTAGTTCTTAATTCCAGATACTTGTAGCTGCTATTCCTGAACTATTTCAGCTGATATATGGTATATTTCAGAGAGGAAGGGAGAGAGAGATAGAAACATCAATGATGAGAGAGAATCATTGATCACCTACCTCCAGCATGCCCGCTACTGGGTATTGAGTCAGCAACTCTGGCATGTGCCCTGACCTGGAATTGAACCATGACCTCTTGGTTCATAACTCAGTGCTCAACCACTAAGCCACACCAGCTGGGGCTGAGCTGTTTTTTTAAAAAAATATATATTTATTTTAATTTGATATTCTACCACTTATTAATTCTCTAAATGCTATGGGCAGCACTTTACAGTTGCTTGCCTAAGATTCTAACTGATATAAGATTACAATTTAGTTGTTAATCCACATTTTACTTAACAATTGTGTAGTCCACAGATGTACCTAACAGTTTTCTTTCCATTTTTGTGTCTATCTGTGTCTATCTTTGGATTCAGTTTGTGTTCTAATTTGTCTGACCCTACTGCTATTTATGGAAAGAAGAATATATCAAATTGTTGCTGGGTCTATGTTGAAACTAATTCTTACACTGGACAGAAAGAAGAGATACAATTTATTTTCCGTGCATCAGCTTGCCTCACAACTCATTCAGGCTGACTGTCTGTTGGCTTCTCTCCTGTAGCTATGCTAAGCACTACTGCTAAGTGCTTAGCATAGTACTATCTTGAATAGTCACTAATTCTCAATCACTTTGAGAGTTCTGATGAATTATTCAGGTATTTAAGTCAAGCCTAGGGATGACAAGGAGTTCTCTAAAGAGATGGCAGAGTTGACTGTGTTAGATGCGTTGACACCTTCAAGGCAATTTTATATTTATTGGTGTTGGACCAGTAGTATTACATGGAAAGAGCTGGGCTCTACATAGACTGTCCAAATATGGTGTACCGAAATGAGGAGATTCTATTCAGAAAAAGTGAGATATTTGATGCACTAAGTAGCAATTTTAAATAACTTGAAAAATAACTGATCTTTTTATAAAAAAGTCAGTATATCATTATATCAGAGATCAAAAGAGAGAGCTCCCAGTTGCAAACACAATGATAGAACTTAAGTGAAAAGGATATAGAAATAAATACTATTAAAATACTTTCCTTTTAGCCATAGCCACTCACTGAGAAAGTTTCACTAGTCTTGGATTCAAGCTTAAGCATGAATAGCATGGATTTAAGCGCCATGTATATGCAATGATTTCCATGCTTGAATAGTCATTATTTAAACAGTCTAGAATTAATACTCTAAATCACAGCAATTGCCATATTTTTTTCCACTAATTCCAAAATTCACCTTATCTTTGGAATATATTGGGTAATAAAGGTAATGATACTACTTTCTTTTATTGGTTTCTTGGCATTCACACATTAGGAGGCTTAGTGCAAAAAAAAATCATGTTTTAGAAACACACTTTTCTTTAATACAGGACAACTCTTTGTTCTGATATAAGATGCGTGAACTTGCTTTATGTTTTCCTATTTTAAATCATCAGTGTATTCTCTGGAAAGGTGAATACTAGATAATCTCTAGTTGGGTGAATTTCTGAATCCCTCTAGCATCTTGCAGAAAAAAATCTTCTGTGTTTAAAATTATATGTAACAAATTATCAGGACTATAACCAGAATTCTTAGCATAATACACATCTATATGAGGTTCTTGTTATACAAGAAAACTTAGCATAAAATAATTGACAAAAGTGAATTTCCTAAAATAAGGCCAAATTTTAATCGTAATGTTAGAGTTTATAGGAGTGTGATTGAGGCTGTATCATGAAAAATAAAACTAACAATATAACTAATTTTATTCCACAGTTAGCAAAATATGGGCTTCAGGTAAAATTAATAGTTAGTCCTTAAATATAAGATTGCATAAGCATTATTATTTTTACATTTAGACAAAACAGTGGCATGCTAGCACCACCTGACAGCTTAAATTCAACTTGGACTTTTGCAGCAACATCATAAAAAGGATCAATTTTACAAACTGTATTAGTGTCATCATTTTTTCCAAGAGCCACATTTGATGCTTTAAGATTCAAAGCATTATCATTTGAAGCACCTTGTTGATTTTCTGTTCTTCAACTGATATAACAATCAGATGTGAATACAAGCTTCAAATGAATCACCCTGAGCTTCACAGGTCAGCAGTTTTGCCTGTGATGCCAGCAGTTGCTCCACCATCACTTATACTATCCTATCTAATAAAAGAGTAATATGCAAATTGACTGTCACCCCTAGACACAAGATGGCCTGCAGGGGAGGGCAGTTGTGGGCAGTTAGGGGTGACCAGGCCAGCAGAGGAGGGCAGTTGGGGGTGACCAGGCCAGCAGGGGAGGACAGTTAGGGGGGAAGGCTTGCAGTGGAGGACAGTTGGGGGGGCAGGCTTGCAGGGGAGGGCAGTTGGGGGTGACCGGGCCAGCAGGGGAGGGCAGTTAGGGGCAATCGGGCTGGCCGGAAAGCAGTTAGGCATCGATCAGGTTGGCAGGGGAGTGGTTAGGGGGTGATCAGGCTGGCGGCAGAAGCAGTTAGGGGCAATCAGGCAGAGGCAGGTGAGTGGTTGGGAGCCAGCAGTCCTGGATTGTGAGAGGGATGTCCAACCACCCATTTAGGCCCGATCCCACTGGCAGATTGGGTGGTTGGACATCCCTCAAGGGGTCCCAGATTGGAGAGGGTGCAGGCTGGGCTGAGGGACAACCCCCCCCCCCCATGCACGAGTTTTGTGCACTCATTACATAACTAGAGGCCCTGTGCACGAATTCATGTGCGGGTAGGGTCCCCCTGCATGGCCTGCAGGGATTAGGCCAGAACCAGAAGTCCAATGCTGCCTGCCATTTCTGCCTGCCACTCGTGCTCATCCCAGTCCCACTGCGCTGAGTCAGTCCTGATCAGGAGAGGCTCGCACCACCACAGCAGTGCTCGCCAGCCATGAGCCCTGCATCCGGCACCCGTCCTGAAGGGGGTTGGGGGGGTAGGGCATGATTGGCCCTCTGGGTGGGCGATGGGACACCCTTGCCGGCCTGGGATCTGGATCCATCCCGCTGATGTTCATGCCGGTTGTCGGGAGCCACCTGGCAGCCGCCTTTATATTGTTTCTTCCTTGCAGAGTGTCTAGGGAAGGGAAGCAGCCGCAGTGCCTGAGGCTGACATCCAGGAGGCCAGCAGCACTCTTGGGATGGTGCCAGCAGTGCTGGTCCATCAGTGCCTGGCCCGTTCTCCGGAGATTGGACCTGCCGGACTACTGAGGGAGGGAGTGGCTGCCACCAGGCTAGTGGGCCACTGGGACGGGTCAGTCAGCAGAGGAGCACTCCTGCTGTGGGAGCGCCCTGCGTTGAGCGTCTGTCCCCTGGTGGTCAGTGCACGTTATAGTGACCGGTCGTTCAGTCTTTCCATTGCTTAGGCTTTTATATATATATAAACTAGAGGCCCAATGCATGAAATTCTTGCAAGAGTAGGTAGATTACTAAAGTAGGTGGATTACCAGCTTCCCTCTGGCACCTGGGACCCAGGCTTCCCTCCGGCCGCCGGCAGGCACCCAGGACCCTCACAGCCCCAGCATTGTCTGGAAGGTCATCCAGAAAGACGTCCAGAAGGAAGTCCGTTGTAATTAGCATATTATGCTTTTATTATTATAGATGTTCATTTGCAGTATTTAAAATGTTGCATGTATTTGTTTTGAATTTAGTTTTTTTACACTGTTTTACCATGAACCAGGAGGTAATGTTATTCTGATGAACAAGGTTTGTGCTGTTATGAAGGATGGCTGCTTGAATTCTTTTCCTTCCCAAAGAAACTAGAAACCATAGAGACTGATATTTCAACAATACTCCTTTTAACACCATTAAAGGCACTCAGGTCTTAATTTGGAATTACCTTGAATTATTGATTGATGTTGGACTTTGGTCAAAGGAATTAATAGACCATGAAGTTGCTAGTCAACCTTTGCCATCATTGATAGTAAAAGCACAAATATCTACAGCACAGTTATCACACTGCAGCACTCAAAAATGAAATTGCCAAAACTTTCATAATTCTGCTTTCAACTTCTTGTAGGATCTCTTCTTTATGATCTTTCTTTGGGTGCCTTGGCCATCATGGATGACCTCTGGCAATAGAACCTCATGCTCCTACTTTTTGGCCTGTGGCTTTGATGGATTGATTTCTAACTACTACTTGAGTAGAATGAAAGAAGAAAATAAGTGAGCAATCCTTCAAAATGTGTGACACGGCTCAGAAAAAAAAAAAAAAGCTTCCCTTTATATTGATTGTTGGTAATCACCATTAAATAGTGAAGTTTAGTAATCCACCTGACTGCTGGGGGAAGGAAGATTTATCTTATACTTTAAGTATTACTGGTCAGTTACACAATACAGTTAATTGTATTATATCCTGAGTTCAATAACTATATTGAATTTTAGCTTAATTAGAGCTTTGTGTTTAAAGTATGAGGTAGTCATGATCTGCCTATATAAATTCTAATGAAAAGGATTGCCATCACTTTTTTCTTTCCTGGAAAGGACATTATCTCTCTTTCTCTTTTTTTTTTTTTATTCCATCTACTCAAACATAGAGCCCAAGTTCTTTATTTTCCCTTCCTCTTTTTTGAATTATCTCTCTTTCAACCATCTGCTCCCCTTCTGTTTGTCTTGTTCACATTTGAATTCCCACTTCTTCAGTTATTATTACTTTAACAATTAAAAATAATCTCTCCAGAATGGGACCATGAAGGAGCTGGTCATTTGTAGTAAGGTCTAACACTGCCAGGCATTATAAGTATATTTACATTTTTTCTTTCCAATAACCATAGGACATGGATGCTATGACTAACTTCCCCATTTTACAGGTCAAAAACTAAGGCACAGAGCTAGTAAGTGGCAGCACCAGAATTTGAACCCAGGCAATCTGATGGCAGATTCTGATATTCACAACTGTGCTATGGAGTCTTTCATAAAATAAGGGGAGAAAGTATGATTGCTCTTCCCAAAGATCTTGCAATTTACCAAATTATAATAATAAAATGTGAACACAATCTTGTAAAATGTCAATTCCCATAACTTTTAAATGATTAGAAATAATTTTCTTTTAAAAAAAATACATTGTTACTGATTTTAGAGCGGAAGGGGGAGGGAAAGATAGAAACACCAATGATGAGAGAGAATCATCTATGGGCTGCCTCCTTTACACCCCCTACTGGGGATCTAACCCCAGAGAGATCAGAAATTGAACTGTGACCTCGAAGCTCAACCACTGAGCCACATGACCTGGCCAAGAAACAATTTTAATTGGCTTTCTTGGCTTACCTTGCTCAGTGAGAACACAGAAAAGTACTTATATTTTATTTATTAATTGATTTAATATTGACAGCCTATATAATTTCTCTATGGGGATCTTCACACCACTCGTTCCACCTATGCAGGCAAAATGCAGCTGCTATACATCAATATGTATTTAAGTGCAATGAAATTATTACTTTTATCTTTAAGTAAGCCTTCTGTTATTCCTCTGGAATTTCTCTTTTCCAAGTAATGACTCTATTGTTGGTGAGAATTTCCTGATTTATTCATTAACAGCTGCACAACTGCTTTGCCAGGTTAAAAATAAAATATGTATTTTGGAAGATACTTATTTTTTAAACATGAGATGATTTATTTAGTTGCCTGTTTATAACAGCTCTAAGAAAGATGTAACTTTAGGAATATAATTTTATCTCAAATCAGGATAAAGAGTTCATCATATTCTTCCATGCTGAGAATTTTTTTCTCTTATTTTTGTAATATCCTCTGCTGACAAACACTAAACAATGACAAAATGGACTCACATTTCACTTTTTTATCTTATCCTCCTCATATCTTTCCTTATCATTGTCCTCCCATAACTCTCCAATGTCATCTAGATAGATAATAAAAAAAAATCTATTAAACACCAATGAAGTGCTCAAAACAGCAGTTAAACCCTTCAACCAACCTAACATTCACCAAGATCTGCAATACCTCTATGTTTTTCCTGGCTCACTCCATTTCATATTTCTTCTCAAAATAAGTTATCTTCTATGGGATTCACTGTTACCATCTCAAGGTTTAACTTAGCATGGGGAGAGAAAAAGGAAATTTACAGGTAGGTAATATAGAATTAAAAAAATACTTATGAAGAAATTAATAAATGAAATACTGAATTGCTTGCCTCACTGCTTTCTGCAGAGGCATTTATTCCTTGAAAAGGAATTTTTATTTGTTTAAGCTACTGATTAAACAAATTTCTTTCCTATTTTCTCTCTTTCTTTTTTAAGATTTTATATTGATTTTTAGAGAGAGAGGAAAGGAGAGGGAGAGTGAGAAACATTGATATGAGAGCGGAACATCAATCAGCTGCCTCCTGTATGCCTCCCTCCTCGGGATCTAGCCTGCAACCTGGGAATTGAAACTGCAGCCTTTCAGTGCAGGGACGATGCAACCAACTGAGCCAGGGCTCCCTCTCAGCCTTCAGTTTGTAGCTAGAATGATCATTATACACTACAACATATGCAAAGTGAGCATATTTAACAGTTATTAAAATATTAGCACATTTTGTCCATTTTCTATATTTTTAAAAATGTTTCAAATATAGTACTGAATAAATGCACTGATGACATTCTTGAGAGAGCAGCGTATATTTGATACAGATACAAACAGGTTAGAGAATGTTTAAGAAGATATGGTCTAATATCTGTCCCTGGTATATACAACCTTAATTACTATATAAAATCTCAAATTCATCACACATACCTTGTCACATGTGCTTGTCAAGATTTATAGTAGGTTTCACAACATGTGTTTGTTTTTGTTTTGAAAATATGTATTTATGGGGAAACCACACCATACTGAAATTTAGGGAAAATTGGGCCCCAAACTAGGATCCCTGAATAATCCCAGACTTCTCTGCCTCTACTTTCCCACAAAGGCATCCGAGATAATATGAGTAGATGGTTTCTTGGGTGCTAAAGGAAGGACAGGGGAAGGCAGTGAGGGTCAGCAGGTCCAAGATGGTGGCATAATGTAGTTTATCATTCTGTCTTGGTCACTGATCTTAGATGGCTGGGGTCATTAGGATAATTAGTGACTCTGAAATGTCCTACATGTATGCATTAAGGTTTGTTGAGCTGGCTGGTGTTCTGGAATATCCTGAGTGTCTAGGCCATCATTGTAATCAGAATGATCTTTTTAGGGATGAAATGAGTGTGAGATTGTCAGTATGTTCTTGCCAAACTGTTTGTCTGGACCCAGTGTATGAATGGATTTGCTGAGCCTATAAGAACTTGTTATCATGGCCAATCTTTCTGGACTGTTTAGAGTATTGGCCATACCAACATTTCTCTTACATTCCTCTTGACAACTAGCTGAAATCCTGCTCTTCTGGTTAGATTGAAACTTTAGGAAATCATGTCCTGGGCAGAGGTAGAAGTGTGTATGTACACAGGCTTCGAGTTAGATCAAGGCTTCTGGGTCACCTGATCTACCCTCCTGCAGGCCCAACTGACCTTTTGATTAGGATTTTGAGCAATGGGAATCTAACCCCCACCCATCTAACTCCTCCTCTTAAGGTTGGTGACAGGAAACAAGTCCAGGCAAAGATGAAACCACAGCTGTATCTCAGGTAATCTGGATGGTAGGACCTACCTTTATCCTTCTCATACCTCTCTCCCATGTCTCTGAGCCTATGGCAACAATAGCTAAAGATCCTCTTGCTTTTATGAACCCAACAGCTACCCTGTTATACTTTCCTGTCCTTGATACTGAAGCTGATGAGAGTCAGTAGAACTGCTAGACACAAATTGCTTGGTAGCTGGAGCCAGTTAATCTTAGTTCTAATCTCTGCTTGCATTTTATTGCCTAACAGACTCCATGGAAAGAACATTAAGTTTTTTGAGCTAAGTTTTCTCTTCTGTAAGGTGGAGAGAGAAACTTTAGATAAGTTGTAGCTTAAATGTAGATTCCCTTTATTTCTGGATACCTTCACGTTGCTGAGCATCTGGCAGCAAAGAGTAAGGACAGGTAATGTGAGTGAGGCCAGTCAATATCTTCTTGCTGACAGAAAGGGCAGGCTCAGGAATTTATTTCCCAATGGGAGAAGAGCTTGGGAGGATAGCATTCAAGAACCCTGAGCGTGGTACATGGTACATCAGTACATGAAAGATTCTGCAGATAGCCTGCTCTACATAGATCTACACAGATCTCAAATGATCTGGGGTGGAGGTGAGGGGTTGACATTAATGTGTTTGTGTTTCTACTTATTGTACATGAAAATTAAGGAGAGCTGGAAAAGATGAGCAACAAAGTCTGGGAAAATTAGACATTCTATCAATTGTCACCATTTCCTAGCCACAGAGACTCACTGTTGCTGCAACATGTCATTGTATTAATATTTAATTTACTCTTCACCTGTGACATTTTTTAATATGCAAAGAAACTTTCCCTACCACCTGTTCAAGACTTGCTGGTAACTCTATATTTAGGGAAATAGGAGGAATCTTTTCGCTGGAATAAATCAAAATTAAGTATTGTGTGACCTCTGTTAAATCTAGAAGATTCAAGTTGTTTTGAACCATAGTCTGGAAAAGAATGTAAAATAACACTTTTAAGCTCCTTGGTGCATAGGAAATAACACAGAAATTAATATTGTCAAAAACCTCTAACAAGGTAGTAGTCACACTCTTTTCCTTTTTGTAATTTTTTTCTGGTGTCATCCTACTCTTCTCAAGGATTTTGAAATATTTTGACCTATATTTTCAAACCTGCACTCATTACTGTCTACTTATATTCATCAAATAACCAGTGACTTTTGAGAGTTGAACTCATCTTTACACAGTAGATTTCTTTTAACTCATGGCTGTTGTTTTAAATCAGTTAGTTCTAATGATAAGTTTTTTATTCTGTCTGAGATGTCATTATGTGATGTATGAAAATATTCAACAATCCTGGAAATTGTCCCACATATGTACCAGGTATAAATTTTCAATCACCACATCTGAGTTTAAGAATTTTTACATTGTTTTAATTCTTTTTTCTAAATAAAATTAAATCTGACTGTGAAATTCCACCTGTTTAGGAGGTGAGATTTTCAAACTGGATTTGGAATGGTCACTCCTACTTAGGGTTGTATAAGAATCCAAGAGACTTAGAAGTTAGTTGATCAGAAGATGGCAGAAAACCCACTAATTTTTAGTTTTTCATAGTTGTTTCTGAGTAGCTTATATTCTAAGAACATAGAATGCATTTGAAAGAGAAAACTTCAAAACATACATACCAATCTTGGTTATGAACATTCCTGAGTAATTTTGAAGCCTTGGTACAACCACTATATAAAATTTTCTTAAGTTATGTGACCTCTTCAAACTTCTCTGAGGAATGATGCTGACAAACTTTATTCTAACCCTCAAAAAATACACGTTCTTTCTTGTCTTGAGGAATCTTTTATTCTCTAAAGATCAGCAGCCTTTGCCTCTATCTCACTAAGTAGTTCCAGTTTTCTCTTTTTTTTTCTCACTAAGGTAGGAGAGAAGTTCAGAGAGGTGAAAGATGATGGGATGTGGTGCAACAACAGAGGGATTGGCATCAAAAGGACTTTTTTTCTTATTGGTTAAATTTCTTAGTGAAATTCACAGCAAAGCTTTTATCTGAGAGTGAACATGGGAGCAGAAATATTGGTGAAGAGGAAAGAAGATTGTAAATCAAGCATGTCAAATTTGTGGCCCATAGGCCGCATATGGCCCACAATAGATATTTTTGTGGCCCAATCAATATCATGGTATGTAAGAAATGTTTTAATAAAAATTTTGTAACTTAATTTTTACAATATCTTGTTATACATAATCCTATATAATAAAAAGCTAATATGCAAATTGTCCCCTTGGGAGTTTGACCAACTGGGAGTTCGACCAATGACTATGATGTGAGCTGAATACCAGGGGTTGGCGTGGGATGAAGGAAGGCCCAGGCTGGCAGCCGGCAGATGGGGGAAAGAAGGCCCTGATTGCTGGCCAGGCCTAGGGACCCTGCCCATGCACAAATTTCATGCACCTGGCCTCTAATTATTAGTAACGAACTACAATGTTCACTAATGACTGATTATTATAGTTGTGTTGCATTCATCTCCCTTACGCACTTTATGCACAGGTGCACCATTTCTCTCCACTAATACCAGCAGCGAATATTTTAGCAGCCACTAGCTATGCCATTGGTCTTTGACTGACTTGTTTGGTGTGCACAACAGGGAATATTTTGCTTTTGGATAAAAAGAAAAATAGGCTTATTTGCGTTATGCTTATTAATTTGTGCAGTTATTCAGTGTCTGGTAAGTTAATGTTCAAGAGAAAAAATATTAATTTTTATTAAAATGTTCTATTATTTTATGTTAGCGATTACTCATTTATTTCAGCCCTTTGTATTCAGCATGTCTCTATTGAAACAAACCTATGTTTCTACGAAAATTGAAGCTTTTGTTTTTTTTGCAGCCAACATAAACTTAAGCCTTGTTTATTTGGCCCATGTCAGCCTTTGAATATAACATGCTTGTTGTAAATAGTCATTTGAGAGAATGGGAGAACAAATGGACTAATGATAAATAGAATATTTTTCTGATAGCACTTTGGTTTGTGGTTATGTATTAACAGTGAGACTGGTTGTTGTGGTAATATCTTTCCCTTCTACATTCAACTTTAGATGAGGATGCTATGAAGGCAGAGAGCTTGATGCAGGGTTCATAGAATCATGGAGAGAGGAACAAGGGACTCAAGGGACTAATAATGGCCACTGATTGACCATGAAATATAAGATGGATACAGTGAAAAATGTTAATAGATTCAAGGAGATAAAGAAAAGTTGGAGTCATTATACTAGAAAGGAGTGATCTGTGGAAGAAGTGTTGATCAGAATTTGAAGCATAGCCTTGGTATATGGAGGGCTACAGTTATTGGTAACAATGGGATTTGCAAATAATAATTGTTTTTAACTATGGAAAACTAGGGAGAGAATTAAGAATTATATTTCAGATATTAAAAATACATTTGACCTGGATAATAATTAATTTTAACTATATTTTGAGTTGACTGATAAAGGAAAGAATTTTAGAGTATTAAGTAAAAATAAATAATTCAGTAAATATTATTCATTATAATTCAGTTAAAATTAATTAATTATATAGATACTTTTTGCTGAAGTGTTAGAAGTGTACTTTAAGGAGGATTTTGCTTAATCATCTAGAATCCTTCATTTTAGAATAATTATTAAATTATATTTATTAGTCATTAGCAAATTCTAAGGATATAGTTTGCGATGGTTTTTACTCTGATTAAGGAAACATTGAACTGGCCTCTCTAAATGGATATAGCAGGTTGTTTTTTTTTTTTAATTTAATAAATCTTTATTGTTCAGATTATTAAAATTGTTTCTCCTTTATCTCCCCATAGCTCCCCTCCACCCGGTTCCCACCCCACCCTCTGCCCTTACGTCCCCCCCACTGTCCTCATCCATAGGTGTACGATTTTTGTCCAGTCTCTTCCCGTACCCCCCATACCCTTTTCCCCCTGAGAATGATCAATCCATTCCCATTCTATGCCCCTGATTCTATTATATTCACCAGTTTATTCTGTTCCTCAGATTTTTAATTCACTTAATTTTTAGATTCACTTGTTGATAGATATGTATTTGTTGTTCATAATTTTTATCTTTACTTTTTTCTTCTTCTTCCTCTTCTTAAAGAATACTCTGCGACTCCGCATTTCCAAGTTCCCACCCCCCGCGCCCCAGCACAGTAAACAATGATTGCTGGATGCACCTCTGCAAGAAAGCCGCCCGCCCTTTCCGACTCGATGGCAGACAGTCCAGCTTCTCCCCATAGGAGTTTGGGTCCCCAGTGTCTCCCCAGAAACTGGAGTTCAGAGTAATCGGGAGCTTGTCTCCCTTCGGGTTGAAAGAAGCAGCGCACCCAGACACCCGCTGCCAGCCTGATTTGTGCACCTCCGTACCTCAGCTTTTCAGCGCTTGTGCACATCTCACTGCTCTTTTCTCTTTCCTTCTTGTTATAGAACTTCTATTCAGCCAGCTTTCCCGTGGTTCTGGGTGACAGACGTTTTGTCTTTTAGTTGTACTTTTGAAATTGTTGTGCGAGGCAGCAATTTAGGTGTTTACCTATGCCGCCATCTTGGTTTCTCAGCCATAACAAGGTCAGATGAGTGAAAACATATACACGAGTGTTTGTGTGTTTGTGGAAGAATATCTACATTTATATTTTAAACTACCAGAATTTTATAATAATAAATATTCTAAGAAACTTCTAAAACATTTAAGTTTCTTTCCATCTATATTGAGATTCATAGCTTCATTTGTAGTTTGATTACATTAAATAGTCACATCATTCTTTGGTCCAACAACTTTTTTTTACTACTTCTTGTATAATTCTGTACCACTTTAATCATTCTATCTTGGCATAATCCTAGATTGAACCATACATATAAGGAAAACGGCATATTGGGAATTATGTATATGGTTCAATGTAAATTACAGTGACTTAAAATTGTGTCCCAGCTTCCTTTGTTAGTCTGTAATCTCTTCACAACAGGTGTGGGGAAGCATGAGACTTGGTTGGAAAGTTTGTAAGGAGGACATTCTGAGAAAAGGGAAGTATGTGGAAGGCTGCCTGCCCTGTTTATCGATCGGAATTCCAATTTAGGGGAGAATTAGGGGAGTGTCGAAGGCAGCGCCCCTAACTATTCTTGACCCTTCCAAACAAGTCTGTCACATGCAGACCCTGGATGTTTACTGGAATCCTTATGCTTAATCCCTGGATGCCCTTGCCTAGAGGACAATGAGAACATGTGTGTCCTCCCAAGATTACTCACCCTGCTGATTGTATCTAAAGCTAAAAGTTCCAATTAAAGGCTAACTAGGCAGGCAATCGAGGCTGCTCTGGCTGCTAGAGCCAGGAGCCCCTTAGCCCTCTCTTTCACAGTCAAACTGAGTCTGAGTAATCTGTTCATCCATCGTTCAGGGGCTGCTGGTCAGCCCAGATAAACAGGTACCCTTTATCCTCATATTTGAAATCATGGCCTCCAGCCTTATAACTAACAAGAATCAGTTCTAAAACATTAAAATTGAAATTCAGTGATTATATATTTTTTATTTGGTAGGGGGAAAACAGAACCAGAAAATGTTGGGGAAATAGGAAAACAGAATGGACACTTTCTGAACTAAACTTGTTAGAGCCTATTCCTAGTTGTATGTGAGTCTCCTAGTTCACAATCCTTATATTGTCTGTCCCACATATATTATGCTTTTGGAGGGACTGGATTTTTATATGTTGTAACATTCATTTAACCAGCATTTAAAGTGCATATATCTCTCAGCAGTAAACAAATATCTTTCAGTAAAACAAATAAAATCTAAAATATTTTTTAACCTTTTAATTATTTTATTTTAAAACTGCACATTGAGTTTATTTAGAATTGTATTATGATGAGAGAATCATTTGTTTTTCTCTAAATAAGGAGCTTTCCTCTGGTAACTTCTCAGAAAGAATTTTTTTTATTTGACATAAAAATTTTATGTGAAGAATATATATGGCAGCACAATAAAATTGGTACCTTTGAAACATTTTGAGTGATAAATGTAGAAAGAAATTTTTTAACAAGATAACATTAAAGGCCCTCCAAATTTCCAGGTCATTTGAGAGGTTGCTGAAGAAAGTGTACACTCCAGCTAAAGTGTCCTTTGCTGTATCAAATGAAAAATACCAACATTTTCTTGTCATAGCCCATTCAGAAAAATATAAAGTATATTTTTTAAAAGGCTAATATTTATATTATTTTTATAATTTTAGATTTAACCCAAATAGTTCAAGTTACTCATGTCCTTGTCAAAATAATTTATTTATTTTGTTTATTTTAGAAAATTAAAGCATAAGTGTTAATCATATCAACATTATCTTGTCATTTCTTCTAATTTACTATCTTATTCATAAATTTTAAGCTGTATTTCACTGAAAATGATCAGCTTGAATATTATTGATGACAAGTAACCAAGATCTATTTAATTCCATGTTCCATGATGACAGAATGAATACTTTGAAGAAGAAAGCACCTGACCTAGAAATGGAAGCAGAATGTTTCAAGAAACTGGAGATATGAGTGCATTAAAATGTCGGGAAGAACACTCAAGTTATAGGACAACAAAGGTGATTTTTAAAGAAGCAATTAAATCACATCCTGCTTACAAATATGTATATTTTATATTTTATATGCATTTAATATATAGTTTCTCTCATCATCAAAGACCCTCTTTTAAAAAAAAATGATATGGCTTTAGTTCTAGAAAACTTTTGTTATGTGAGCAAATTAATATAACTTTCCAAAAAGCTTATTTACTCATCTTGATCTCTCTAATAGTAATATAAGTTAAAATATGCTACCATTCACATACATGATGTAATTTTGCTACTGTTTTCACAGCATAACTTAATTTATGTAAACTAGAAAGCATATTATTTGGTACATCATTTCCCGTTACATTTCTTAGTTTCCTTTCCTTTTGGGTTCAATAGCTCCGAGCTCCATTAACTTTACACAGAAAGTGCAATTGTAGGAGCACAGAAATTACCTATAAAGTCTTTCACATATGAATGATTCAGCCTCAGATTATAAGGTATGGAAATATCATTGCTATGGTGAGTCATGCTAAATAAACTATAGCGTATTTTATTTTCTGTTAGACTCTTCAGGTATTGTTAGACCGAAAATGTCTGAAAAATGGAAAAATGTTCTCTGATTTGGAAAAGTTCATTTCTACATCATTCTAAGGGCTCAGGGTCCAATTGATACCTTATTTTGTAAATGGAATTGAGAAATTCTCAATACCTCTGTCTCTGTATTATTAACTCTTCTGGAGGCACCAACTCATTCAACTGTGGCCACGCACAGGGGTCAAGGATTTAATATTACTCAGCATCAGGTTGGTTAGAGTTTGGGATTTATGATGACCTTTCCATTTGAACCATGAGTTCTTAGGGGAAGAAGGTGCATTTATCTTAGGTTGCAAATAACTTAGGAAATGTTTAACTTGTTCAATTTTGGTAGGACAGAGCAGAAAAAAAATTTTTTTGAACACCCAATTCTTCTCTATCTACTACACTTCCTGATGCACCCAGGCATCCCTGTGTGGTCTAGTTTAAGTAGCGTTCACATGTCTATTTTGGCCTTCCTTGAGGTCTTGTTTTTTCTTTTTGATACCATCTAACATCTCTGAGTCCAAAACTCCGGTTCTTCTCTTTGCTACTTTGCATATAATTCCTTTGGGATCTCTATCCTTGGTTGAGGATTTCTAATTTTTCAATGGCCCCTTTCGATACGCTAAGTGTCTCCTGCCATACTATGAATTTCTTACACAGTCAGAGAATGGATTAGAGGCTCCTTTAATTT
The DNA here is from genome assembly GCF_027574615.1 of Eptesicus fuscus. Lineage (NCBI taxonomy): Eukaryota > Metazoa > Chordata > Mammalia > Chiroptera > Vespertilionidae > Eptesicus > Eptesicus fuscus. Next base: position 52,913,439 of record NC_072481.1, on the reverse strand, counting down.
TGTTCAGGGGGAGGGAAGATTAAGGTGGTCTATGGATTTGGAAGGGGCTAAGAATCTGGTTACAATATTCAACTTTCTACTTCAGCCTCTCTAGACAAAGGCCAGGCAATGGCCTTGTCTATTCTTTTCCTTTGCAAATGTGGAGTCCTGTCCTAAATATGAACCCAATAGCTTCACTCTCACACAGTTTTCCTTATGCTGACCATATGCTTTTCTATACAATTTTTTTTTTACTTAGCTTCCATATCCTCACACTCTATTGTCCTACAGCAAAATCTGTTACTTTTTGTCCTTTGGAACAACTACTTTCACATGTCACTGTGTGTTATATGTCAACATTTACAATTGATGGTCTATTCTGCTTTCACTGTAAATTTTCCCAGCTTTTGGCTTTCTCTATTCCCCAGGATCTGCCTCCTGGGGCATTATAATTCATTCCACCAAGTAAAAAAGTTAGTCAAACCTTCTCATATTATTTATTAAAATAAGACACTGTTATTAAAAGAGCACAGTATTTTTTATAATTAACACCATAACAACTTACTTCTTAGGCCAAAACCCTGCAAAACTGAGTAAAACATAACAACCTGATCTTTAATGTGCTCTGCAAAATGGTGGAATCTAAACTTTCTATCTTTATTTTTCACTAATTTTAAAAGGGTTTTGTTTTACTTTTGCTTTGCTTTAATGAAGACTTTATTTTTTTAGAGCAGCTTAAGTTTCATAGCAAAATTGAGGGGAAGATATAGTGATTTCTGTGTGGAGGCCCCTGCCACCACACATGTATCAATCACCTCCCCCATTATCAACATCCCCCACCAGAGGGGTCCATTTGTTAAAATCAATGAACTTGCAAAGATATATTATTATTACACAAAGTCCATAATTTACATCATTGTTTTTCTTGGTATTGTACATTTTGAGTTTGGACAAATGTATAATGACATGTATCCATCATTACTATTTCATACAGAGTATTTTCATTGTCCTAAAATTCCTCTGTGCTCCATCTATTAACGTGCCCATTCTCTGCCACCCTCAATCCCCAACAATCATAGCTTGATAGCTCATTTATTTTTACCACTGAATAATATTCCATTGTCTGAACATACTAGTTTGCTTATTCATCCACCTATTGAAGGTCATACTGATTGCTTCCAGGTTTGGCAATTACAAATAAAGTTGCTATAAACATCCATTAGCAGGTTTTTGTGTGAGAATAAGTTGTTTTTAACTATTTTGAATAAATACATAATAACATGATTGTTAGATGGTATGATAAAGGTATGTTTAATTTTGTAAGAAACTTCTACACTGTCTTCCATAGTGGCTATACCATTTTTCATTCCCACCAGCAATGTATGAGAGTTTCTGTTGCTTCACATTCTTGCTGGCTTTGTTGTTATCAGTGTTTTGATTTTTGACATTCTAATAGGTGTGTAGTGGTATCTCATTGTTTAAATTTGCATGGCACAATGACATACAACGAGGAGCATCATTTTACATGCTTATTTGCTATTTGTATATCCTTTTTGGTAAAGTGTCTGTTAAAGTCTTTGACCGATATTTTAATAAGTTTTTGCTTATTGTTGAGTTTTAAGAGTTCTTTGTACATTTTGGATAACAGTCCTTTATCAAATGTGTCTTTTACAAATATTTTCTCCTAGTATATAGATTGTCCTCTCATTTCCTTGATATTGTCATCCAAATAAAGGTTTTTAATTTAAATGAATTTCAGTGTGTCAACTATTTCTTTTAGGCCAGATCTTTGGTGTTGTATCTAAAAAAGTCATTACCATACCCAAAGGCATCAAGGTTTTTTCCTATGTCATCTTGTGGAAATTGCATAATTTGTATTTTACATACATCTGTGATCTTTTTGAGTTAATTTTTGTGAGGGGAGTAAGATCTGTCTCCAGGTTCATATTTTTTGCATGTGTATGTCCAGTTGTTCTAGCACCTACTCTTTAAAGTCAATATTTCCTCCATGATCAAAAATCATTTGGGTATATTTACATGGGTCAATTTATGAACTCTGTTTTTTGTTCCATTGATCTATTAGTCTATTCTTTTACCAATACCACACTGTCTTGAATACTTTATACCAAGTCCTGAAATTGTATAGTGTCAGTCCTCCAACTTTGTTCTTCTCTTTCAATTTTGTGTAAGTTATTCTGTATCTTTTGCCTGTATATAAACTTTAGAATCAGTTTGTAGATATCCTATCTAATAATAGAGTAATATGCAAATTGACCATACCTTCGCTATGCCCGCAATTGGCCAGGAGGCATGGGGGGGAGGGACTTGGGGTGGCCGGGGTGGCTGATTGGGCTGGCGGAACACTGAGCTCGCCTCGCCAGAAGCGGCTCGAGCTCAGCATCTGCGCCATGGCTGTGCTGCGGCACAGAAGGGAGCTCTGGGGCAGCGAGCTCACGTCCCACCGCAGACCATCAAAAGCGGGGGAGTTGGGTGCCTGTCTGCTCTGGCACCAGGCCCTTCAGAAGCCTCCACTGCGCTGGAGGCTTCTGAAAGGCCTGGTGCACCAGCGGACAGGCACCCAGCTCCCCCCATAAATGTGCATGATTCAATCATGCACTGGGCCTCTAGTCCTATCTAATAAAAGAGTAATATGCAAATTGACCATAACTCCAACACACAAGATGGCCGTCCCCATGTGGTCAAAGATTGATGCCCCAATGTGGACAAAATATGGCTGCCACAAGATGGCTAGCAGGGGAGGGCAGTTGTGGGCAATCAGGCCAGTAGGGGAGGGCAGTTGGGAGGGACCAGGCCTGTAAGGGAGGGCAGTTGAGGGCAATCAGGCCTGCAAGGGAGAGCAGTTGGGGGCGACCAGGCCTGCAGGCAAGGACAGTTGGGGGGACCAGGCCTGCAGGGAAGGGCAGTTGTGGGGGACCAGGCCTGCAGGGGAGGGCAGGTGGGGGGGACCAGGCCTGCAGGGGAGGCAGTTGCGGGGGACTAGGCCTACAGGGTAGGGAAGTTAGGCATCAATCAGGCTGGCAAGGGAGTGGTTAAGGGGTGATCAGGCTGGCAGGCAGAAGCGGTTAGGGGCAATCAGGCAGGCATGCAGGCAGGCAAGCAAGCAGTTGGGAGCCAGCAGTCCTGGATTGTGAGAGTGATGTCCCATATTGGAGAGGGTGAAGGCTGGGCTGAGGGACACACCCCCTGTGCATGAATTTCGTGCACCAGGCCTCTAGTACACTAAATAATTTTCTTGGATTTAGATTTAGATTGCATTAATACTATATATTAAGTTGGGAAAAAATGACATCTTGCCGATACTGAGTCTTCCTATCCATGAATAAGAAATATCTATTTATTTAGTTCTGATTTTATTTAATTCATCAGAGATTTGTAGTTCTCATCATAGAGATTTTCACATATTTTGCTAGATGCAAACCTAAGTATTTCATTTTTGGGGGTGCTAATATAAATGGTATTTCATTTTTAATTTTATAAATCCACCTGTTCACTGATGGTATGTAGGGAAATAATTGCCTTTTAAAAAAGTAACCTTATATCCTGCAACCTTGCTCTTATCATTTAGTTTCAGCAGGTCTTTATTATTATTATTATTATTGCTATTATTATTAATTTGAAATATCTACAAATGATTATGTCATCTGTGAACAAATGAAGTTTTCTTTCTTCCCTCCCTCCCCCCAAATCTGTATACCTTTTATTTCCTCTTCTTGTCTCATTGCATTGCTGTTGAAAAGGAGTGATGAGTGGGACAATTTTGCTTTGTACCTGATTTTAGAGGGAAAGCTTTAAGTTTCTCACTTTAAGTGTGCTGTTTTCTATAGACTTTTGTAGATATTTTTTATTAACTTGAGGAAATTCCTCCCTCTTGCTTGTTTCCTCAGAATGTTTATGTTGATCTGTCAAATGTTTCATCTGTATCTACTTATATTATCCTATTTTTTCAGGCTATTTATGTGGTGGATTACATTAATTTATTTGAAATGTTGAATCAACCTTGCATGCCTGGAAAAATATCACTTAGTTGTGGTATATAATTCTTTTATACATTGTTGGATTAAATGTGCTCAGACTTCATTGACATTTTTGTCATCTCTGCTCATGAGAGAGATAGTATTCTGTATTTTTCTTTCCTTGTAATGTCTTTGACTGGTTTTGGAACTAGAACAATGCTAGTCACACAGAATGAGGGATGAAGCACTTCCTCTGCCTCTATCCTCTGAAAGATATAGAGAGATTTGGTAGAAATTCTTCCTTAAGTGTTTGCTAGAAATTCACCAGGGAACCCATCTGGGCCTTATGCTTCCTGCTTTGGAAGGTTATTAATTATTGTTTCAATTTCATTAATAGAAATAGGCCTATTAAGATTGTCTATTTCTTCTCAGTAACTTTTGACAAATTTTGTCTTCGAAAAATTGTGTCTATTTTGACTATTGAGTTTGTGGGCTTAAAGTTGTTCATGATAATTCCTTATTATCCTCTTAATGTCCATGGAATCTGTAGCAGTTTCCCTCTTTCATTTCCAATATTAATAACTTGCTTTTTTTTCTTATTTAGCCATCTAGGGACTTATCAATTTAATTGATCTTTTCAAAGAAAGTTTTTGGTTTTATTGATTTTCTCCACTTATTTTCTGTTTTTAACTTCATTAATTTTTTTCTAATTTTATTATTCCTTTCTTACCTTTACTTTGGGTTTAATTTTTCTCCTTTTCTAGTTTCCTAAGGTGGAAACTTAGATTATTAATTATAAATGTTATTTTCTAATATGTGCATTCAATTCTATAAATTTCCCTCTAAGCTCTGCTTTAGCTGCATCCCAAAATTTTAACAACCTGTATTTTCATTATTATTTAGTTCCAAATATTTTTTGAATTTCTATTGACATTTTTTTTTACCCATATGCTACATCAAAGTGTGTTTTTGAATCTCCCTTTATTTTTGGAATTTTCAGTGATTTTTTAAATGCTATTCATGTCTAGTGTCATTTTGTGGTTTTCTGAGAGCAGACATGGTATGATTTTAATACCCTTAAATTTGTTAAGTTGTGTTTCATGGCCCAGAATGTGGTCTATCTTGGTGGATGTTCAATGTAAACTTGAGAATGTTTATTACTGGATGAGTTGGTCTACAGATTTCAGTTATATCTAGTTACTGATGCTGGTGTGAGTTCAATATGTTATTATTGATTTTCTGCCTGCTGGATCTATTTCTGATAGAGTGGTGCCAAAGTCTCTAACTGGATTTATTTATTACTCTTTGAAATTCTATTAATTTGTTCCTCATGCAGGTTGACACTCTGTTGTTAAGTGCATTGAATTTAAGGATTATATCTTCTTGAAGAATTAACCATTTTATCATTATGTAATGCCCTTTATTTCTGATAATATTTCTTACTTTAAAATCTGCTCTGACTGAAATTGACATAGTTATTTGTGTTTTTATATTACTACTAGAGGCCTGGTGCACGAAATTCATGCATGGGCAGGGACGGGGGGGTCCTAGGCATGGATTGGGCCCAAACCAGCAGTCGGACATTCCGCTTGCAATCCAGGACTGCTGGCTCCTAACTGCTTGCCTGCCTGCCTGATCGCCCCTAACCACTCACCTGCCTGCCTCATCGCCCCTAACCACTTGTTTGCCTGCCTGATTGCCCCTAACTGCTCCATTGGGGGCGGGCCCAGCCTGGGCAAGGGGCCATGGTGTTCTGCACTTTCCAACCAGGAATGTTTTAATAGGCAGTCTCCAAAAACTTGAACTGGAAAACCTAAAAGTAGAGTGCTCAGATTTCAGGCATCAGGTGCTATTAGAAGGATTTCTATCCCAATTAAACTCTAATTCTGAGCTCTCAACAGCTGGACAAACTGCCCTTCACTATCTCCAAAGTTTCTTATTCATCACTACCCCATTTTCCTCCTCTTCAAACCAAGGTAACAAACAAAACCTTTCATTCTGATCTTCCTCGCCGCAAGGGAACAGTGAACCTCAATCGGAATAATTTCCCACCAGAAGTCACGTCCAAATACTGCAAGATGGAGGACTAAAGGGCTGACTATGTACATGCTCAATAACAGGCTCACATTCTAGTGGTAGGCTCCAGACGTCTCCACAATCCCACAATCCTTTTGGTCACATACTACAGGTTTTTCTAGCTCCTCCTTAAGTGGTGTTTCCTTCAGTCTTGTTGCAATGTCCAGGGCCTCTAGTTGGAGAGGATTTTTTCTGTTCTTTGACATTGATAGCTGTTTACTATTTGGAATCAGTGAAGTTTTGGGAGTACTGCTGTTGCCATGAATATGTTGGTCACAAGCACACTCATGAAATGACAGCCCATTCAGTCCATGGCTGGCGCTGTATCGGTTCACAATGAGAAAGGTACTGTGCTGAGCCATTTTCCAACCTACTCTGGGCCAACCACCTCAACCCCACAGACCCTTAACCTCCCCCCCTATTTCTTCGACTTTCCCCCATTAAACTCACACCCTATTGTGTTGTGTAGGGGTTCCCCTAACCGCTCCCTGGGGGGTGGGGCCAGCTGGGCGAGGGGCCATGGTGTTCTTGTCTCTGGTCATTCCACAGTTTTGATTGCTGGGCTTTTGTTATATAAGACTAGTGGCCCGGTGCATGCAATTTTTGCACAGGGGGTGGGGGGAGTTCCCTCAGCCCAGCCTGTACCCTCTTCAATTAGGGATCCCTTGGGGGATGTCCAACTGCCAATTTTAGGCCCGATCTCACAGGGATCATGCCTAAACCGGCAGTCGGACATCCCTCTCGCAATCTGGGACCACTGGATCCTAACCGCTCATCTGCCTGCCTGCCTGATTGCCCCTAACTGCCCTCCCCTGCCAGCCTGATCTTGCCCCTAACTGCTCTCCCCTGCTGACCTAATTGCCCCTGACTGTCTCTGCCTGTCTGAAAGCACCTAAATGTCCTCCCCTGCAGGCCTGATCTTGCCCCCAACTGCCCTCCCCTGCTGGCCTGATGTCACCCCCAACTGCCCTCCCCTGCTGACCTGATTGCCCCTAACTGCCTCTGCCTCAGCTTTGTCCAGAAGGAAGTTGGACGTCCGTAAGATGGCCGGTTGACCCAGTCTAATTAGCATATTACACTTTTATTAGTATAGGTAGATTATATAGGAAAAGATTGCTTAAATGGGGGAGCGGGGGGAAGAAAGCCTTTTTCAGCAGGAGGAGATGCTCTTGGCAGACAAAAACACATAATCACTATATCTGGACTGATAGCCAGCCATATGCACTATACTGCCAAACCGGTCATTAAAAAATTGAACCACTTTCTTATACCTTACACCAAACAGCTGCTGCCCTTAAAACCCCACCTAAGTCCCCACCTTAGGTTCTACCTTTGCAGTTCACACAAATTAGGTTCTGAATGGTCGGTTTCTATGCCAGTCAGTGTCTCCGGGCCTATCTCTGGGCCTGATCAGAGCGGTGGGGCTGATCAGCAGCCACCTCAGGCTGCTGGTAAGTGGGCTGAACTGCTGACCTCAGAGAGAGAGAAAGAAGTGTGGCTGCTGGCGAGGCCCAGAGAGAGAGAGAGGCAAGGGCTGATCAGCAGCTGCCATGGAGGCTGCGGATCAGACCTGGCTTCTCTCTCCCGGCCTTGCCAGAAGCTGTGGCAGCTGCTGATCAGCCCCACCTCTCTCTCTCTCTCCGAGAAGTCAGCAGTTGAGTCTGCTCACCAGTCCCCACCCACCTGAGCCTGCTGCACATGCATCCTGGTGTTCGGTCATCCCTTTGGTCATTTTGGACATTATGGACCCTGGCTCTTTATATATCTAGATTTGCATGCATATTTTACTCCATTTACTTACTCTTAATCTATATGTGAATTTATATTTAAACTGGGTTTCTTTCTTTTTTTAAAAAAATAGCAAACATTACCTTCTATTTGAATATCTCATAGTTTTTTAATTAAATTTATTGGGGTGACTTTGGTTAATAAAATTATATAGGTTTCAAGTATAGATTTCTGTGATACATGATCTGTATATTGCATTCTGTGCCCACCACCTAAAGTAAAATAATCTGTCACCACATATTTGATTCCCTTAACCCTTTACTAGCCCTCTATTCCCCTTTCCCTCTGGTACCCACCATACTGTTGTCTGTGTCTATGATTTTTGTGACTTTCTTTTACATAATTCACTCTTTTCTTGCCTGCTTGGTTTCTGAGAAGTATAATGTAATTCTTACTTTTGGTTTTCTATAGGTAAGGTTTTTTTTCCCCTCTGGCTTCTTTCAGGATTTTTCCTTTTTATCTCTAATTCTCCATAGTTTGAAGATAATATGCTTACGTATTTTTTAAAAAAAAACACATTTTTATTGATTTCAGAGCAGAAGGATGAGAAAGAGAGAGAGATAGAAACATCAATGATAAGAGAGAATAATTGATTAACTGCCTCCTGCACACCCTACACAGGAGGGGGAATTGAGCCTACCACCTGGGCATGTGCCCTGACTAGGAATTGAACCATGACCTTCTAGTTCATAGATTGGTAGATATTCAACTACTGAGCCATGCTGTCTGGGCTGTGCTTAAATGTTTATTCAGCATGGTGTTCTCCAAGAAATTATCAGTCATTATTGTTTCAAATATTTATTTATATTTCTTTTCCTTCTGGTATTCCCATTTCATTTTGTAGTTGTCCCAGTTTTTGAATATTTTGTTCTGATTTTTTTGTCATTGTTTTCTTTATTTTTGGTTTTCAAAAATGCTATTGATATATCCTCTTTCTCGGATATTCTAATTTGTCCAATCTACTAATAGATCATCAAAATAAGTCTCCATTTCTATAAGAGTATTTTGTTCTTTTAACTTCTAGCATTTCTTTTTAGTTCTTTCCTAAGATCTCTATCTCTCTGCTTATATTGGCCATCTGTTCTTGCATGTTTTCTACATTATCCATTAGAATTATTAGCATATTATTCATAGTTGTTTTAAATTTCTACTCTGATAAATCCAGCATCCTGGCAATATCTTATTCTGATGCTTATTCTTTCTCTTTAAATTGTATTTTTTTTTGCCTTTTGGTGCAACTTGTACTTTTTTTTTTTTTAATTGATAGTCATCCATGATGTACCAGGTAAAAGAAACTGTAATAAATGGCCTTCATAAATGTGGAGGTGTGGTGTTGGATGAAAGGAATGTTCTCTAGCCTGATGGTTAGGCCTCAGTGTCATAGTGAGCCTACGCCTCTGGACTGTGAACTTCACAAATGTTTTCAGGTTGGGTTTTTTCCCTCCTGTGATGGGACAAGGCTAGATAGGGCTCAAGTTGTACATTTGTTTTTCTCCTATGTGTAAGATTAGAGCTTAAGCATGCTTGGCTCAGATAACACCCAGCTGGTTAGACTCTGGTTAACCAGTTTTCACTAAAGGCAGGCCTTGTTTGGAAGAACAGAGTGCTTTGGTATATATATTTCAAAATGTTGCCTTTTCCTCTCCTTCTGTTGGAAGCAGAGGGGTTTATTCTTAGATAATATGGAACCTGGTCAAACCCCTAGATGTAAATCGCACAATATTTGGGAGATCTCTTTATGACTGGGTCTCCCTGGAGTTTTTAGCTCTCTGAATTATCTGCACCAAAGCTCCAGCAATTTGCTAATTACAGCTCAGGTTTCCCTGCCTCTGTGCCATTATGGTTCCTGTTCGTAAGTCTCTGCTCATGTAAAACACGGTTCTGTATTCAACTGTCCATCTCTCCAGTCTTGAGAGCAGTGGTTTTCCCTGTGTCCGCCCCTCCCTATGAATCTAAGAACTGTGGATTTTTTCAGTCTGTTCAGCTTTTTACTTGTTATTAGGATGGAGTAGTGACTTCCAAGCTTCTTATATGCAGACCTGGAAAAATAGCATTACTATTTTGTATAATCTCTAAACTCTGTATACCCTAGTGACTTTATATTGTCCCCTATAAATTCTAGTAAGAATGACAAACATAAATCTCTGAATCATAATTACTTATATACATATTTATATCTCCTAGTATTAAGTGATCTAGACCTAATTTATTAATGTGTCCTCCAGCTCATTGTATGAAGTAGGTACTCAATAAATTTTCCTAATTTATTTTCAGACTCAGTTTAGAAAGTGGATTTAAAGAAATAGCCAGAAGAATTTCTGTGTATCCTAAAACCACTTTCAAATTACATTAAAATCATGAACCCAACATCAGTATATTACTATGAAGTGAGCTTCAGATTTTTTTTTTTTAATATTACCAATTCTTCCATCAATGTGTGTGTGGTTTTTTTTTTCTTTCTGTTTTAGGGTTGGACACAGAATAATTTTGAGTTTTTAATTTTTATTTACACAGAAGGCAACATAGCAAGCTCATCGGGAATATTATGGCTTTAAGGCTGGGAAACATATGGAAGAGAGTTTGGGTTATCAGTGTATCCTCTTTGGTCTTTTTGGTTTCTATAGAAAACTTGTAGATTAGAGTGTTGAAAGTCTAAATGCAAAGCAATTTTTATTTATTTATCTTACTTTGACTCTTCCATGTTATCCTGAATATGAGACTTTTAGGGTTTTCCTGCCAAAGCACCATAGTCTCTTTTATTATTTTTTAAATGACCGGAAGTAATAATAGCGCATATTTAGTATGCACTCACAAAGTGCTAAGCACTGTGCTAGCTACTTAGAACAAGTATAAATCTCTGTCTACGGTATCAGGTATGCAAGAAGTATGGTGTGCTTTCAGTCCCTACAAATCAACTGTACTTGGCTTCTGAGTCTCCATTCAATTGAAGTAGCAGAAATTCCAAAACTATAATTCATATACTTTCTCTTCCTCCTTCTAGAATTATGTCAGTGTTCCGGGAGTTTACAGGTTGTCAGAATTGTGGATGAGGAAGCCTTTGATCATCAGTCATCTGTCTCAGAGGTTATTGCTGAGGCATCCATCGCCTCTGATCACGGGGCCCTTTCAGACCTGGGCTTCTCTCTACCACTTTTCTGCAATAATCAGGACAGAGAAAATTTTTTGTCATACTGAATACACATGATGTGTAGGGAGTTGTCCCCTAAGAAATACCACCTAGCCTTTTTTCTTCAGGGTATCGCAACCCCAGGGTTTATCCAGGCAGAACCCACAAATTTCTTTTGTAGCCCAGGGAAACCTTTTTTGTTTGGTCGGTTGGTGACAGTTTTCCTCTTACTTATAGTTTTCCTATGTCCTTATTTTCTCTACTCTTTGTTCTCTGAGTCCTAGTTTTAAAAATCCTAAAGAACTACTTTGTACCCATTTTCCCATCTCCATATCACATACGCACCGGAGATAACGGAACAAGAATCCTGATGTCTGCTTGACTGGGGAGCAGTTAATAAATTTTCTCAAAAAATACAATGAAGTAGGTCTTTTTCTCATTTTACAAATGACAAAACTGATGAAAATCCTAATATACTTACCCATTTAATAAATGACACAGTGAAATAGAATAGTCCCCAAATTGAGTTGCAAGGGGTCAACATACCAAATTATTTAGATAAATTGAATAAAGTTATGTTTGGAATAATAGATGCTATCACATGCAACATACATACTTTAATATTTAAATTTTAGAGAAAAATTGGCTCCCCAAACACAGGCTTGTAGACTACACTTGATTTTTAGGATTCTGTGCAGAACACATGCACTCACTTGAACAGAATGTGGTAGCAGATGCCTTTACTTACTTCTAGTGGGAATTGAGAATTTTGATTCATAAATACAAGGCTACCTGCCAGTATACCTAATGAGATTTCTTATTCTTCCACTCTGAATCTTTTAGTGATCAGACTATGTCATCCTGTGTTATTACCTTGCACACTGTGAACCACACTACCTACTAAGGTGGGTATGAGGATGTAACTGAATGTGTCAGTGATAATTTTCTTTATAAAACCTAAGGGAAAGGGTTTTATACATACCTCTATATCTATATCTATATCTATATCTATATCTATATCTATATATCTATCTATATAAATATATCTAATCTATATATTTATATATCTAATCTATGTCTATATCTATGTCATCTAATCTATTTCTATAATGTATCTATATATATATGTGTACATATAGTTTTATTAATACATGAGACACAAACGATGCAAGTAGAGCTAAATATTAAACTTAGATTCATGTTACCAAAAGGTAAATCAACTTGAAATTCACTATTGATAGCTATAGGTACTATGATTGTTACCTTTGATAATATTTTAGATTTAAGCTTTCTGCCTTCATTTTGATCATGAATGTTTATGAAGAATTGGAATTAGTTTAGCTTTTCTCAAAAGCATTAATTGTAGTGATTAAACATTTTTATTTTTGAGACTGTTCACATTTACTCAAATTTGGAGCAGACATTTACCTCTGTAAGGCAAAGTTCAATATTTTAAACAAAAGATGATCTTAGGAGAAATGTCTTGCTGTGAAAAGTAACATATTGTGTTTAAGCTTTAGAAATTTCTGTGTAATTATAAGGGAAGCATTCAAGTTCTGTGTAACAAAACAAAAAGTAAAAATTGTTCTTATCTAATTTTTTTAACTTATATTTTAAAAGATTTTTTAGAGCAGCTCTAAGTTCACGGGAAAATTGAGAGGAAGGTAAAGAAGTATATCACATACTTCCTGTCCCCACGCATGCATAACCTTCTTCATTATCAACATCCTTCACTAGAGTGGTACAGATGTTACAGTGGATGAAGTTACATTGACACATCATTGCCATCCAAAGTTCATCATTTCCCTTAAGTCCCACACTTGTTGTTCTACATTCTACAGGTTAGAATAAATGTATATACTATTATAGTATCAAATATTTTCTATTTCTTTAAAAGAATTATGTTGGTCTAATTCCAGCCATTCTATGTATCTGAAATTCATAATATGGAATTATTTTAAAAAGAAAGCATGACATAGTTATGATTCATATGCAGTTTAAATAACCACTGTATTAAATTTTGTGAATCCTTAATTTCATTGTATTGATTTAGTCTAAATCAATAGTAGGTTTTCATTTTTTTTTTTAATTTTAGTTGATTCCATAGAAAACATGAAATTACTTAAGTATTATAAATTATAGTAAAATGTTAATGTAGAAATTTAAATGTTAAGTCTAGTTGTGGAATGAAACAAAATTGAGTTAGGTTTAATGTAAGAACTGAGTTAGGGATTTTTAAGTTATTATTGGTTTCAGTATACTCTGATTTTTAGCTCTGACTTGCCTCCTATCTAAAGCATTAAACTAAAAATTCTTATTTGAAGAAAAGAAGCATATCTTTTCTGTTGCATAGTGCAAAACATTTAATTAGGAAGCAAAACTGTTTTCTTATGGTAGCAATTCTAAAACAGATTTTTCTCCTGGGTCTATTAGATGAGACATGGAATACATAATGTTTTTTTCCCCCAGTAATTATGCAAAGAATCAAAAGCATGCCTCATGTGGTAATGTTTACTATTAATGAGAAACTAAAATAGATCTCTATGAAGTGCAAGGGAACATGGAGGCCACTGAAATGGAATAGGGGGTGAGGTTGGGGTGTTCTGATTTTACACTTAGGATTTAACAGTTGAGTATGAGTAGTTCTTTCAGTTTTGTTGAATGCTTCAAATGCGGTAAACCTAATAAAATAACAGCGCAAGATCTTTGATTAGTTCAGAAAAGGAAATTTCAGCTATTTAGTAGAACGATGAGTGACCGTAATAGTCAGGGCAGGGGACTGAAAGAAGGAAATTACATTAATATTATCGTTAACTGTGCAAATGTCTATAAAGATGCAGGGTATGATAATGGCCACTGAAGAGTTTTTCCATTCTTAGTATTAGAGGAGTAAAAAAATGTAAATTGGGCCATATGAAATTGCCAATATTTAGTCTTTTTTAAAGTGTTAAATAGTAATTTTATGTGACTCAAATGAATAATTCAGCACATGTTGTTCAGAGAAAGTTAATGGGACCATAGTAAGGAAAGTCTAAAGGACAAGGTTTGTGATAATACCAGTGAGGAGGAAGGCTGGAGGAAGCTATGAGTAGAAAACAACACAAGTGGTAGATGGATTCCTTGGGGTTTCTCCTTCAGAGATCATTCTGAGTTAGTCAGATTGGGTATGTCTCTGTTTTCTTTGTTTACTCATAGACCAATGTTAATAAGCAGTTTTGTGAGATACTCAGTTCATGATCAGTGAACATTCCTCAGCCCTCCTCCACTGTACTCACCCCCCTGGGGAGTACGGTAGTGTGTATGTGAACAATTGAGCAAACAGGTATGTATGTGATGTGCAAATGGCAGTCTTGTTTGTGAAAGCAAAAGCTGGAACTGAAATAATTTGTCTCCTAATAAATACATAGAAAAAAAGTGTCACGTGTTATATTGAATATTGTATCATTTGCCAAAGAAAGAGAATACATATTGCCTATGTTCAGATAACTTAGTTTTCGAAGAATACATAAGAATGTCCTCCTTCTATGCATCTCCCTTCTTCACAGAGATAACTCTTATTCTGAATGTTTAGTTTATGATATGATTTTGTATAGATTTTAATTTTACATGTATAATATGAATAAACAATATATTTTTTTCAGTTTATTTACCTTCATCTAGATAATATCACAATAAGTATAGCCTTTTATGACTTGCTTTGCATGAACTCAACTATCACTTTCTAAAAATTTATCCATGTTGACAAAGCCGTAGTTCATTAATTTTCATCTGCATGGACCGTTTTTTTTTTTTTGGTATGGGCCTATCCCAACTTATTCATTCAGTTTTCTTTTGATGGCTATTTGAATTTTGTTACTTTGAATATTACTGTTGAAAACATTCTAGTGCTTATCTACTAATTCAAAGATTTCTCTAGAGTATATGTATAGAAGAGGAATCACTGTGTATAGCATATGTCATAGTAACAAATTATGCCAAATGTTTTCAAAAGTTGTTTAAACAAATTCTACTCTTACCAGGAGTGTTCCCCTTCTTCCAATCTTATATATACTTGATTTGTCAAAATAGTTCACCGATCTAGTAGGTATACAAGGTATCTCATTGCAGCCTTAACTTTCATTTCTATGTTTCTCACAAAGTGGAATCCTTTTTCGGGATTTGCATGGTCTATAAATGTTTCCTTTTATATCAAAAATTGATTTTTGTATGTTCTCTACTTTAGTTGTATTTATTATTTCCTTATAAGTCATTTATGTGTAATAGGTGCTAATACTTATCAAATTTTACATGTTGCAAATATCTCTGCCCAATCTTTGGCTTATCTTATTATGAACAAGTGTTAATAGAGTGCAGTTAAAAATTAAAGCTGTTTCAATGAAACATGCTAACCTCTCTGAGTTTGTAATAGACCTTTACATTTGATTGGTGCTATTACATTTTGCCCTTTAAATTTCATTGTGTTTTTTATATTTGGAGTAATTTGTTTATAACACAAGTAGTGTAAAGACCTCCCACCTTGCACAAAAGTTTTATAATAGTTTATTTGAACCCAAATTTTAAGGACAGACCCAGAAGCAAGATTTTGATTGAGAAAATGCTCCAGACAATGGCAGTTTGGCAACTCATTTTATACCTTTAGGATCAAAGGAAGGTCACATGAAATCCATTTGTGGCAGATTAAAGAGGCAGGAGAAAGCAAAGTGGGGGAATCTCTAGAATTGGACAAAAAATGGAGAAACATATATTTCTTTGACATTGGGGGGTATAGGATGTAAAATGGTGTTCTGGCAACAAGATAATAATGAGGGGTTCTATGTTCTCTGCTCTCTGGTGGTCTTGTGCTTTGAAAAGAAAATTACTCTGACATTTCAAATGTGTGTTATCCTGGATACATAGGAGTCATGGGAAGGACTCAACTTAAGGTAAAGGTTGACTTTTGCTAAAGAAGCTATAGGCCTGGGACATGACTACCTACCATGACCTGCCCAGTTAGGAATTCATGATCAGACCATCCTGTGGGGTAACCTCTGGGCTTGTAAGGCCTTCCATGTGGCCACCCCATGTTCAAGCTTGTCATATTTAGAACATCGACCCTTTTTCACAGTTCACATAATGAAAAATTATTTTGTTTATATGATCTTTATCACAAACTATTTCCACATTATATTTCTAAGAATAAAATTGATCTCTGTTATCTGTGTGAATCAACATGCCTATTATTGCTATTTAGTGAGCAGAAAAGCAACAGCAATAGTGTATTGGTCATCATCTTGTGTGACTGATTAATATAAAAATAGTCAACCTGAAAATTTCTCATAAGCTGCCCAAAATATATGTTTACAAAAATATATAAAAGACAATTTCTCAATGTTGCATAAAATAGGGAAACAAATATGATTTTAAAATATATTTTAAAAGATGTCAACAGTAAATACACATCTCTTTTTATAGAGAGCACAGTAAAATGTGGTGAGAAAGAGTAGAAAAGGATTTTACAAATCAATTCATGACATTTCTCCTAAATTGAAGAGCTGGAAACTAGCAAGAATAGAATAGTTGAAAGATGGTGAATACACTCTTTGAAGCTATGTTCTTTCCCTCCACTGCTGAAAAATAGCACTCTTAAGAGACTAGTGCTGAAAGAGATGCCCAGCAATGCCATTGTTTTCTTAAGCTAACAGAGAGGTGGTAAAGGCAGGGATAAGCTCCTCTTTGGCAAAAATACATTGGCCAAAAATGAGTGGCAAACAAAGGCATCTGGAAAGGAAAACGAAAATGCAGGGCCTTTGCATGACAATAAACCCTAAGCACCCTGAGACTGCATGGCTGAAATTGCAAGCTTGCTTCCAAATACATCCAACAAACCAACACTGGCAGACTGTACTTATGCGGGTAAAAACACTCATCTTCTTCCATTAACTCATCATAGCTGGGCACTGAACAAGTGTTCAATAAAAGTACACTGAAAGAGGACATAAGAAAAAGCCTTCTCTGCTACCCTCGGGTGGCTGATGGCCAGGGGTTGTCTCATCGGAATGTATAAGAGTAGGCAGCAGGACAAGCGTAGGGAGCAGAGGGGTGGTCTGGGTGGCACTGAACAGAGGTCTGTTTTAATGTGTTCTTTGCTGGTTTTGCAGGGAAGCCTGTTCCAACTAAAGTCTTTAAAGGCAGCCCCGTGCTCTTGTGAGCATTGCTATTTATACAATTGATGTATTCTGTATGTTCCCAGCCACTAGGTAAAACTCTTATTGAAAGTGAACTTAAATACTTAGAATTGTTGATACCAACTCTCAGATTGTGAGAAGCTTGCTTTATGATCAGGCATGCATTTTTAAAATTATAATTATTTTATCTTTATTGTTGAAAGTATTAGAGATGTCCCCCTTTTTATCCTCAGGCCTTCCTGGAACAGTTGTTTGTCCATGGGCTATGCATATATGCATATAAATTCTTCGGTTTACCTCATCCCACAACCCTCATCCCCAACCTTCCCTCTGACATATGTAAGTCTGTTGTATGTTTCAATGTCTCTGCAACCATTTTGTTCATCAGTTTATTTTATTCATTAGATTCCAAATATAAGTGAAATCATGTGATACTTGTCTTTCTCTGACTGGCTTATTTCACTTAGTATAATACTCTCCAGGTCCCTCCATGCTGTCCCAAAGGGTAAGAGATCCTTCCTTTTTACAGCTTCATAGTATTCCATTGTGTAAATGTACCACTGTTTTTAATCCATAAAGATCCTGAATAGCAGCAATTTTGAGAAAGAGAAAAGTTGGAGGGATCACAATGCCAGATATCAAGTTATACTACAAAGCCACTATAATCAAAACAGCCTGGTACTGGCACAAGAACAGGCATATAGATCAGTGGGTCAGATCAGAGAACCCAGAAATCGATTCAAGCTATTATACTCAAGTAATATTTGACAATGGAGGCAAGAGAATGCAATGGAGTAAATATAGTCTCCTCAATAAATGGTGTTGGGAAAATTAGACAGATACATGCAAAATAAAAATGAAACTAGACCACCAACTTACACCATACATAAAAATAAACTCAAAATGGATAAAAGACTTAAAAGTCAGGAAACCATAAAAATCCTAGAAGAAACCATAGGCGGCAAAATATCAGACACCTCACATAGCAGAATTTTCACAGGAAAAGAGAAACAAAGGATAAATAAATAGATAAGTAAATGAGGCATGCATTTATTTTTACTTTTATTTTTATTTTAGAGATAGTAGAAGGGAGGGGGAGAGACAGAGAAGAGAGAAACATGGATGTGAGAGAAACACATTAATTGGTTGCCTCCTGTACTCACCCTGACCAGGACCAGAGATCAAGCCTGCAACTGAGGTATGTGCCCTTGACTGGAATTGAATCCCAGACCCTCAGTCCATGGGCCAACGCTCTATCCTCTGAGCCAAACCAGCTAGGGCTCTATTCTTTTTTATGAAGAATGGAAATTCCTCTAACAATGTTTGCTAAGCTTTTGGTACAATTTTTTGAAATCTTGGTGGAGAAACTAGTAAAACAGTCCTGGATTTCTTTCTCTTTTAGTTTTAATTCTCACCTGAGGTTATTTTTTCCATTTATTTAAAAAATATATCATTTTATTGATTTCAGAGAAGAAGGGAGAGGGAGATAGAGAGATAGAAACATCAATGATGAGAGAGAATCATTGAAGGGCTGTCTCCTGCATACACTACACTGGGGATTGAGCCACAACCCTGGTATGTGTCCTGACCAGGACGTGCATTTTTAATGGATTCTTTTGAGGCCACTAATGCCTTCTAGAATCCATGTGGGTTTTCCAACCCTCTTAGAAAAAAATTTATTTTTTCTCTAAACCTTCACAACTAAAGAGTAGGTTGGTTTCACACTCCTATTGGACCTAATTTCCACCTTATTTATGAATGAATAAAAATTATAGCTAATATTTGGAGCACTTTCTAATTTCTAGATATTGTCCAGAACATTTTACATGTTTAACTCATTTAATCCTACAAAAAGTAAACCTGTTGATGGAGTCCTCACTGGTTGTTATTTTAAAGTAGTGTATGTTCATCCCTTCCTTTATTCATTGCATCCTTTATCCATTCATTTAATAAGAATTAACTGAGCACCTCTTTTTTGTGTCAGACATGTATGTGATACTAACATACATTAGTGACCAAAAAGACCCTGATAACTTCCTTTGGGGGAGTTTTGCTCTATCTAAGGTCCTGGCATGTTTCACCTAGGTGTGCCTGTATTTCATCAAATCATGTATAATAGTTGATGCTGTTTTACCCATTTGAGTCATAAATTGCAAAATAATTGTGTATATATAAGTTTGAGGAAAATGCTGGGCCAAAAGGAACTCAAACAGTTTCCCAAGTGCAATACTTTATGAAGTCTCCCATATTCTGCCTATATCGAATACACTCTGACTATCTTGAATACTACTCACCACATTAATTACAACCTCAACATGTCAACACATCCTTGGTTAAGCCAAAGTTAAAGAAAACCTCATTTATATAAACATCTTACTCTTTGTCCCATCTCTCTTTCTAATTTTCAATCAAAACCCAACCCTGTTCTTCTTCCCTTCTATTTGCTGTTATTTTTATTGCATTTGGGTTTTCTTCATTTGCATCTTGCTAATCTGACTGGGCTTATTCTCCCAGTGCAGAATCTTGAGGGTCTTAGTTGATACTTCTATGGTATGCTATTTTAGGGCTTTCTTAAAATTCAGCAGTCTCAAATGTTTTTATTTGCATATGGTTAAAGTTATTTCTCTGAGGGAAACCATTTGACCTAAAAGCTTTGCCTTTTACTACCTCTCTCTGTTTAAGCACATTCTAAAAGTGCTAAAGTTTTAATTTAACCCCAATTTTTAAATTCCAAGTCCAGTGATTTTGGGAAATGTTAATGGTACTTCCTTATCAGAAGTTTATACTACAACTGAACAGAAATTTTATCATGCCAATGTAATATTTACATTTGAAATATAACTTAAGGAAGAGAGAAGATGGTGGCTGGCAGGATGGAGGTGAGGGAGAGGGTGTGAGTGAGTGAGGGGGTGAAAGGAGAGTGTGTGGATGTGTGTGGTATGTGTGTGTGAGTGAGTGAGTGACAGTTAAATCCAGCAGGAGTATCAGAGGCTGGCAGACCAGGCTCTCCTGGACAGGGAGCACCTACCACTGCCACAGGCACTCCTGGGCTGTGGGGCTCGGCAGAGAGCCCTTGCCATCTTTAAGGGGAGAGTGGCCTCTTCTAGGAACTCATTGGCACCTCCACCCAGACTGGCCTTGGACACTGCCCATGCAGCCACTCCAGTCAAAATCCTGCTGTTCTGCCCACAGACATGCAGACCCTAAGACGTCCACCTCGAAGGGTGCACAGCTCATGCAGCAGTAAGTGCGACTTCCCCCCTCCCCGGTTGCCAACCGCCGGACACCACAGTTGCGTCTTTCCAGCACGCAGGCCTCCTGAGCCCACTGCCCCAAAGACGACTCTTGGGTGTCACTGTGAGCCCCCACTGGGCGTACTCATATCCAAACAAGGTCACATGCCCTGGCAGTAGAAATTGGGACTACCCCCTTCCCGGCTGCCTGCCCACGGACACCACAGGTCATGCATCATCAGTGCCAGGGCCCCTCTGAGTGCTCTGCCCTGGCAAATGGTCCCTGAGTGCCTCTGTGAGCTGCCACTGAGTGCACGCAAATCCTACCAAGGGCACAAGGTCCTGGCAGCAAAAACTGTATCTTCCCAATCTACAGCTGCTGACCACCAGACACCACAATTGCGCCTTTCCAGCAAGCAGGCCTCCTGAGCCCACCGCCCCAAAAGGCAGCACTGAGCACCAGTGACTTGACTCTTGGCGCACACACGCTGGGATTCTGTTTCTCATTTCACACACACAGGATCCCTGATTCTCAGTGCACACATACTGAGCACCAGTGACTCCAATTCTTGGTACACGCACACACAGGACCCTGATTCTCGGCGTGAGGCTGCACTAAGCAACAGAGACTCCAATGCTCAATTCTCGGCGCGTGTACAAAGGGACTCTGACTCCTGGCGCGCACTAGGGGACTATGATTTTTGGCATGCGCCTGCAGGGATTTTATTTTTTTCAGAACGGGGCATGCGAGGTCCCTGATTCTAGCTGCATTCATGAGACTGCACTGAACACCAGTGACTGATTCTCGGCACACGTGGCACCCAATGACCCATGGCAGCCACAGGTCTCGGTGTTGGAGCTCTTCAGTGACACTTGGGTGTCGTGACGCTCCCACTGCACATGACTCAAGCCCCTGGAACTTGGCATTTGGACCTTCTGGTGATAGTTAGAATGGTGAGACAACAAAACAATCCCCAGAGGAAAGAAAAAGAGGAATCGCCAAGAAAGGAAATAAGTGAAATGGAAACATGAATCATGGCAGAAAAAAAATTCAGAGTAATGGTCATACAGTTCATAAACTGGATGGATGAGAAAATCAACAACCTATGCAAAAATCAGGAAGAAATCAAAAGTGATATAGCTAAAATAAAAAATGCCATGGAAGGTTTTAACAACAGAATAGAAAAAGTGGAGGACTGACTTAGTTAGAAGATAAGGTAGAGAAATGAGCCCAATCTGAACAGCAATTGGAGAAATAAATTAAAAAGCAGGAGGAGAGCCTAAGGGAGCTTTGGAACAACATGAAACAAAGTAACATATGTATAATAGTGGTGCCAGAAGGACAAGAAGAGCATCAAGGATTAGAGAACCTATTTGAAGAAATAATGACAGAAAACTTCCCTCATATGGGGAAGAAAAAGGTCACATAAGTATAGAGAGTCCCAAGCAAGATGAATCCCAAAAGACCCACACCAAGACACATCATAATTACAATGGCAAATGTTAATGACAAAGAGAGAATCTTAAAGGCTGCAAGTGACAGAGATTACCTACAAAGGATCACCCATCAGATTATCAAATTATATCTCAACAGAAACACACCAAGCTAGAAGGGAATGGAATACAGTATACAAAGTGATGCAAAGAAAAGGACTAAATCCAAAAGTACTCTATCCAGCAAGACTATCAATCAAAACTGAAGGTGAAATCAGGAGCTTCACAGACCAAAAAAATGCTAAGGGAGTTTATCACTACCAAGCCAGCAATGCAAGAAATGCTGAAGGAAATGCTGTAAAAAGAAGAAATAGACAGGGAGGAAGGAACATCGGCATAAAAGTACAGAAATGGCTACAAACAAGTACCTATCAATAATAACATTAAATGTAAATGGATTAAATGTTCCAATCAAAAGACATTGAGTGACTGAATGGATAAGAAAACATGACCATATATATGATGTCTACAGGAGACCCACCTCAGAACAAGAGACTTACACAGACTGAAAGTGAAGGGATGGAAAAATATCTATCAGACAAATGAAAAAAAAAAAAAAAAAAGCTGGGGTATCAATACTTACATCTGATAAAATAGACCTCAAAGTGAAGACCGTAACAAGAGACAAGGAAGGCCACTTCATAATTCTAAAGGGATTGATACAACAAGAGGATATAACTCTGGTAAACATAGATGCACCCAATGCAGGAGCACCCATATACATAAAAAACTTCTGAAAGCTATCAGGGGAGAGATTGACAGCAATACAATCATAGTAGGAGACTTTAATACCCCATTAACATTACTGGATAAATCCTCTAGACAAAAATTTAGCAAAGAAAAAGCAATCCTAAATGACTCACTAGATCAGATGGACTTAATCAACATCTTTACAACATTCTACCCCAAAACTACAGAATATACATTCTTCTGAAGCACACATGGGACATTTTCAAAGATAGGCCACATATTGGGACACAGGCAAAATCTCTCCAAATTCAAGAATATTAAAATCATATCAAGCATCTCCTCAGATCACATTGGCATAAAGTTAGAAATCAACCACAATAAAAACAATCACAAAAATTCAAACACTTGGAGGCTGAATAGCATATTATTAAACAATGAGTGGGTTACCATAGAGATCAAAGAAGAAATAAAAAACATCCTGAAAACAAACGACAATGAAAACACAACAATCCAAAATCTATAGGACACAGTGAAAGCAGCCCTGAGAGGTAAGTTTATAGCATTACAGGCCTACAAGAAAAACTGGAAATAAACCATCTAACTCTGCAATTTGAAGAATTAGAAAGAGAGCAACAAGAAAAACCCAGAGTGAGCAGAAGAAAGGAAATAATAAAGATCAGAGTGGAAATAAGTGACATAGAGACAAAAAACAAAACAAAAAATAAACAAACAAAAAACAATACGAAAGATCAATGAAACCAAGAGCTGGTTCTTTGAAAGGATAAGCAAGATTGATGAACCTCTAGCCAAGCTCACCAAGAAGCAAAGAGAGAGAACCCAAATAAACAAAATCAGAAATGAAAGAGGTGAAATAACAACAGACCCCACAGAAATATGAAGAATCATAAAAAAAAAAATACTATGAGCAACTCTATTCCAACAAACTGGTCAACCTAGAAGAAACGGACATATTACTAGAAAAATACGACCATTCAAAACTCAGCCAGGAGGAATAAAAAAAATCTGAATAGGCCAATAACTATGGAGGAAATTGAAGCAGTAATAAAAAACAAACAAACAAACACAAAAACTTCCAACAGACAAAAGCCCTGAACCATATGCCTTCACAGGGGAGTTTTATCAAACATTCAAAGAAGTAAAACTTATCTTCCTCAGACTATTCCAAAAAATTCAAGAGAAGGAACACTTCCAAGCTCTTTCTACTAAGCCAGCATTACCCTAATCCCAAAACCAGATTAAGACACTACAAAAAAAGAGAATTACAGGCCAATATCCCTCATGAACATAGACACCAAAATTCTCAACAAAATTCTAGCAAATAGAATCCAGCATTACATTAGAAAGATCATACATCATGACTAAGTGGGATTTATTACAGGGATGCAAGGATGGTGCAATATCTGCAAATCAATAAACATGATACACCACATAAATAAATTGAGATATAAAAACCATATAATCATATCCATTGATGCAGAAAAAGCATTTGACAAAATCCAACACCCTTTTTTTGATAAAAACTCTCAGCAAAGTGGGAATAGAATACCTCAACATAATAAAAGTCATATATGACAAACCCACAGCCAACATTATACTCAATGGGCAAAAACTAAAACCATTTCCCCTAAGAACAGGAACAAGACAGGGATGCCCACTATCACCAATCCTCTTCGACTGGGATGCCCACTATCACCAATCCTCTTCAATGGCTGGAAGTTTTAGCCATTGAAATTAGACAAGAAGAAGAAATAAAAGGCATCCAAATTGGAAATGAAGAAGTATAACTGTCCCTATTCACAGACAACATGACACTGTATAGAGAAAATCCCAAAGATTCCAACAAAAAACTACTAGACTTAATAAATGAACTCAGCAATGTAGCAGGATACAAAATTAACACCCAGAAGTCTATGGCTTTTATATACACCAATAATGACCTCACAGAAAGATAAACTAAAAAAGCAATCCTGTTTACCATTGCAACAAAAAAAATTAAGATACCTAGGAATACATTTAACCAAGGAGATAAAGGACCTGTACTCAGAAAATTTCAGGATGCTGAAAAAAGAGATAGAGGAAGAGATGAACAAATGTAAGAATATACCATGTTTATGGATTGGTAGAATCAGCATCATTAAAATGACCACACTACCAAAAGCAATCTATAAATTCAATGCAAAACCCATTAAAATACCAATGGCATACTTCAAAGACCTAGAACAAATTCTCCAAAAATTCATCTGGAATAAAAAAAGACCCCGAATAGCTGCAACAATCTTGAGAAAGAAGAACAATATTGGAGGGATCACAATACCAGATATCAAGCTATACTACAAAGCCACTGTTCTCAAATCTGCCTGGTACTGGCACAAGAACAGACATATAAACCAGTGGAACAGAACAGAGAACCCAGAAATCAACACAAGCCATTATGCTCAATTAATATTTGACAAAGGAGGCAAGAGCATACAATGGAGTCAAGACAGTCTCTTCAATAAATGGTGTTGGGAAAATTGGACAGAAACTTGCAAAAAAAAAAAAATGAAACTAGACCACCAACTTACACCATACACAAAAATACTCAAAATGGATAAAGGAGTTAAATGTAAGATGGCAAACCATAAAAATCTTAAAAGAAGCCATAGGCACCAAAATAGCAGACATTTGTCATAGCAATATCTTTACCAATACAACTTCTAGGGCAATGGAAACTAAGGAGAAAATAAACAAATGGTACTACATCAAAATAAAAAGCTTCTGCTCAGCAAAAGAAACCATCAACAAAACAACAAGAGAGCCCACTGTATGGGAGAACATATTTGCCAACGTTTTCTCTGATAAGTGTTTAATCTCCAACATTTCCAGGGAACTCATACAACTTAAGAAAATGAAGATAAACAATCCAATCAAAAAGTGGGCAAAGGACCTAAATAGACACTTTTCAAAAGAGGACATACAGAAAGCCAAGAGACACATGAAAACATGTTCAACATCACTAATCATCAGAGAGATGCAAATCAAAACAACAATGAGGTACCATCTCACACCTGTCAGAATGGCTATCATTAACAAATCAACACATGACAAACGCTGGAGAGGATGTGGAGAAAAAGGAACCCTCCTTCACTGCTGGAGGGAATGCAGACTGGTGCAGCCACTGTGGAAAACAGTATGGCGTTTCCTCAAAAAATTAAATATGAAACTGCCATTTGACCCAGTAATCCCACTTCTAGGAATATAGCCCAAGAAAACAGAAACACCAATCAGAAAGGATATATGTACCCCTATGTTCATAGCAGCACAAATTACAATAGCTAAGATTTGGAAACAGCCTAAGTGCCCATCAGCAGATGAGTGGATTAGAAAACTGTGGTACATCTACACAATGGAATACTACGCTGTTGTAAAAAAGAAGGAATTCTTACCATTTGCAACAGCATGGATGAATCTGTAGAGCATTACGCTAAGTGAAATAAGCCAGTCAGAAAGACAAGTACCACATGATCTCACTCATTTGTGGAATATAAAGAATATTATGAAATGATGAACAAAAATACATACAGAGGCAAAGAAGCATTGAACAGACTGTCAAACTACAGTGGGAAGGCAGGGAAGGGTTGTGGGAGGGGGAGGTTAGAGATAAACGAAGGACTTGTGTGCATTCATATAAGCATAATCAATGGATGCAAGACACTGGGGGTGGGAGATGAGGGCATGTAATGGGGGGGTAGGAGAGGCAGGGGACAGGTCAATGGGGAAAAAAAGGAGACATGTACTACTATTTGTAATACTTTAAACAATAAAATAAAGATTAAAATAATAAAATATAACTTAAAATATCTAAAAAGTGTTGGGTGTAGGTGGGGGTGGTCAATGAGAAAAAGGGGGACATATGTAATACTTAAAACAATTAAGATAAATTTTTAAAAATAAAGTAACTGTTGATAGATAAAGAAAAAAAGAAAGCTTAGAGCACATGCCTAGACATCAATGGAATGGAGAAAAACAGGGAAACCTGCAAAACCTTGGAGATATATTTTACATGAAAAGAATAATTACTATACTTTTATCTCTCCAGATATGAGCTAATAAAGAGTAAACTCAAACATTATTTTAGAAAAAGTGGTTAGTCTTTGATTTTTATCTTCAAGTGCATTGTTACCAGCTAAGGTTTTCACAAACTTTCCCAGAGTGCAAAAATGTATAAATTAAATTGCAACATAATAAATCACAATTGATTCATATGGCTTCCTTGGTCCTTAGCATGTGTGCTTAAGAGGGAATATGCCCTCTGCCAAGAAGAAAATATGTGTAGAAGTGCAGCTAAACAGCTCCGCAGTGAACGCTCTGCCTCTTTGTAGACAAGGCCTGTTAGAGAATAGCCTGTTTCCTTATTCCTCAGTTTCACCACCCTTTGAGCATGAGCTCAGGCTATGAATAAATTTAAAAAGTGATCATAATAGGCGCATGAAGGGTACATTTGAAACATAAAATCAAAGTATGTGACAAAATGAGTCATGAAGATTTTTTAGCACCAATTCATAATAATTACAATACCTTAAACTCACCAAATGCTTTTGTCTGGTGAACTCAGAGTGTCCTACATCTATTCATTAATTTCTGTACCAATTGTTCTGTTTCATTTGTTTGGTGATATTATCATAGCAATGGGGAAAGGAAATAACAGGATGTATTGAGAGAAATTGGTTAGAAAGTGAGATTATTAAAGAGACTTTGCCTTATCATTCTCTTCACACCAGTTAAGAGTCTAGCATATATAAGTGCTTTAAAATATTTACGCTGTTAAAGAAGACATTTTAGAAAAAAGTTACTAGAAACCAATGTGGTTTAGTAGGAAAAGGATGCATTTTGGTGCTAGACAGAACTTGGTTTGAACCTTAATATGACAGTTTACTGTGTCTTTGTTGTCTTATTTACACTCGCTGTTCTCCAATTAACTTATTTGTAAAGTAAGGGTGTACTCTCTTAGAAGGTTTGTAAAGAACATATTAAATAATACAGGGAAATATCTTAGTTCATTTCCTAGCATAGCAAAGTCACTATTATTTATTATTGTAAAAATATACATTGGTTTAAATATAATAGCTTCTTTTACCTAAATGTGTTTTGCTCAATTCTACTTCAGGTTAACACTCAAAAAGATCATTTTCTCTCTTCCTCAATAATGTTGGGCTACTATTTAAATAGGAGCCACAGTCTCTATTTCCCATTCCAGGATACTGAACCAACTGAGAATGAAAACAAAGCATGATAGTGATGTAGGAAAAATTATCACTCTTATTGCTGCTATAGAGGAAGTTGGGGTATATTTGAAACTGTGAGAAATTATTGAATTACTACAATCAGAGGCCTGTGGTGGTGGTGGTGTGTGTGTGTGTGTGAATGTGTGCATGTGTGTGTGAGGGGACCATTAGACTGTGAATAGTCTTGCTCTCAAGAAGTTAAAAAGGAAGTGCTGAGCCGAGCATTCTTATTACGTAGTTCAGACAATCAGATAAGGTACACTGGAGGTTATGTTGTATTTTGACACATTGCCATTATTTTTATATCCATTTGTTTCTTCCTTTTGAGATCCTTGAGGTCAGGGACTCAATTTTACATTTCATATTTCTAGCACTTACCATTAACTGATGGAGATTGGGAACTCAGCATTTTTTTTTTTTTTTTTTTTAGTAAAATGAATTAATGTTGAGAATTCTAACTGAAAGCCAATAGTCATCTTTCCTGTGATCTCAAGTGGCATATATAATCCATATTACTTATTTTGTTATTAACAATCAGAGGCCCAGTGCATGGAATTCGTGCACAAGGGGGCAGTTCCTCAGCCCAGCCTGCACCCTCTCCAATCCGGGACCCCTCGGGGGATGTCTGACTGCCGGTTTAGGCCCAATCCCTGAGGGACCGGGCCTAAACCGGCAGACAGATATCCCTCTTGCAATCCGGGACTACTGGCTCCTAACCGCTCACCCGCCTGCCTGCCTGATTTCCCCTAACCACTCTACCTGCCTGCCTGATCGCCCCTAACTGCTCTCCCTTGCTGGCCTGATCGCCCCTAACTGCTCCCCTGCCGGCCTGATCATCCCCCTAACCACCTCTGCTTCAGCCCCCTTGTGGCTTTGTCTAGAAGGACGATGGGAAGATGTCTGGTTTACCCAGTCTAATTAGCATATTATACTTTTATTAGTATCGATTAGTCAGCTCAAACAGCCATAATAAAATATCATAAATTTGTGTGGCTTAAACAACAGAAATTTATTTTTTCTCACAGTTCTGGAGGCTGGAATTTGGGGTCAGGTTACCAGCATAGCATTGTCCCATACACCAAAAGTGGTGGATCAATTGCCAGTCAGGGCACATGCCCAGGTTGCAGATTCAATACCCAGTCCAGTGAGTGCAGGAAACAATGGAACAGTGTTTCTCTCTCTCTTCCTTCTTCTCTCTGAGATCAATTAAAATGAATGATAAATAAATAATGTTCTCTAAGTATGGTTTCATCAGGGAAGACATTAGTGATCTATGAAGTGAAAATCTCGATATAGCACATATATACAGCATGACCCCATTTTAAAAAATTATTGATTTCAGAGGAAGGGAGAAGGAAAGATAGAGAGAAACATCTATGATGAGAATCATTGATCAGCTGCCTCCTTTACGCCCCTACTGAGGATCAAGTCCAAAATTTGACCAGGAATCATATCATGACCTCCTGGTTGATAGATTGATGCTCAACCACTAAGCCCCACCAGCCGGGCCCCATTTTTATCAATACCAGGCACATGAGGTACATTGGCAAGATCTCACTCCTAGAAGAAAGTCTGAAATTGCCCAAACTCCTTTGCAGCTACATTTCTGGATATGAATTCGTTTCTGCCAATTGGATGTGCTTGCACAATATTTTGAAGGCAAAAGTGGGGCAGAGGCACCTTCCCGCAGTTTGGGCTGTTTGCTGCTGGTGATCATGTTTGCAGAGATGTGGAGGTTTTCTGCAGTGGAATCCAGGCTGTGCACAGGCCGTTGTGGCAGAGGCAGTGCCCAGTGACCTGTTTTGTGGGGGCTGGAGGGCACTTCCGGGGGCAGCAGTTTCCTGATCCCCAGGTCACAGCTGTGCCAGAGTGTCCTAGAATTCAGTTGTGGCTGAGAGAAGAGCTCCTCCCACTGGGCAGGGAGTCTTTCCTGGGGGCCAGCCTAATACCCACTCCTCCAGCTTTCCAATGATTTCCCAAGCACCAATTCCCTGTGCTAAATTCTTTCCTGCCTAAAATAGCAAAGATCTAAAAACATTTTGGATCCTCTACTTTCAACGAAAACAATGCTGCACAGGGTCAGGTCTGAGAAGTGGGTGAGGTGTTGTGGAAGCCTCCCTTCTTTGAGTCTCAGCTTCCTCTTCTGTAGAACCGAGACCAAAGATTATCTGTTCATGGTTTCTGAAGACAGTGGCAGCTGTGTTTCCTGAAGATGGCCACAACATTTCCCATCCCTCCTGTGGCCTTGCCATTTTCTGTCAAGTCCTCTCTCTTGAAGTGGGGCTGACCTCTGAATTCCAAGGCCAAGGCCGAAAAGGCACAGGGATACAGCCCCACCCAACCCGCCAGGGTTTTCAGCTCCAGCCCCGCCCATACTGCTCAGGGCTCTGTCTGGCATGGGGCCTTGCCCTCCTGGCTCACTTTCCCTCCTGTCTGCGCCTCACTGCACATCATGGCCCACCTGCTGTTGCTGCTGGGCTCAGTGGGCAGGGTAAGAGCCCACATCAGGCCTCTTACCTCCTAGCTCTTGTGTGCCGCTGTTCAGATCATCTGGCCCCAGTTGAAACAGCGGCAGGAATAGGGACCGGGGGCACTGCTGTGGCCACCAGAAAAGCCTCCCTACCCCGGCCCCGACTCCAGTGCCCTGATCCCGGGTCCATTTCTGCCAAAGGAGAGCTTTGCCCCCGCAGCTGCTCGAGACAGACCAAGCAACTCCAAGTTCCCCGGATCCCAAATTTCTGCCAGGCAAGACGGTTGGCCAGCTGGCTCCTCCCTTATCTGGGTGTTGGGGGCAATCCAGCCTGGATCAGGCTGGTTCACTAGCTGCAGTGGGTTTCATAGCGACCAGTTGTTAGGTCGTTATGGTCGTGATGGTGTTAAGGTCTCTGTCTTTTTATATGTAGATGGTTTGCTTTGAGTTAGTAATTTTAAATACATTTAATATTCTCTCTTAAGTGGAGTGTTTGCTCTTAAAGACAGAAAACCTGTCAGACTTTGCTTATGCCCACAACATTTGGCACAGTGCTAAGGAAGTACAGGATGGAGCTCAAAAGCATATTCAACATTTTGAGTGATGATACACATTTATTTTTTAAAATGAGAATAGCTTTATAATTTCTGATTTCAAAAGTAGTTTTTCCACTTAGAAATAACTTGCTATTGTGATTTCTTCCTGCCTTTTATACATGTATGTGGGTATGAATGCATGTATGCATAACTGTTGCAAAATATGTAATTATGCAATACATAGTCTATTGACACCCATTTTTTTTATTAATAAAAATCTTTGACATCTTTCTATGCCAATATGTATAGTTAAGCCATGCAATTTTTAATGGCTGCAGAGTATTATAGCATGGACATTAACCATTTTTAATTATGAAGTCTTATAGATAAAAATGTTACATTAATAGTCAAAATTTTATTTTTATATTTACTGGACACTTGAAATTATTATTTGTAAATTGGATTTTTATATCCTTTGCTCATTTTTAAATGGGTGCTTTCCTTTTTCTCATGAATCTACACGAGCTTTTTATATACTAGGTTTATTAAACCTGTATCTTTAACATATATTTCAAATTTATCCCTGAGTCTCATAGGTCTTTATGAAATGTAGAACTGATTACATCAATCCTCCAAACATAACATTTTCAATAGCTTCTCATTGCTCCAGGCACACAGACTCATACTCTTAAACCATGATCATCTCTCCGGGCCTACTTCCCACTGTGCACATATTTTAGGCGTCAGTAGTTCCAGTCATAGCGTCTCCGACTGCCTAATCAGTCACTGCTCCTCCATTGGATTTCTGTCCACTTTGTCTTCTCTGCCATTCTCTGTTGCTGTGGATTTATATTTTTATTATTCCCTTACTATCATGTTAAAAAATGTCATAAATCAAAGAGGAGATCATTCTGTTCTTAGAGTCAGAAGCCTATAATATTTTGAAAAGTGCTTTAATAGAGATATGATAAAGCAATCTGTGACTCAGACCATGTGAGATCTTATAACATCTCTTTCTTTTTGCTTAATGTAGGATAGGGATAAAATCACTCATCATTCCCATAGTCTTTAAGCATCTACTACATGACAGGGGATTTAATTGCAAAAAAACATGATCCTTGTTCTTAAAAGTTCACTGTCAAGAGAGGAAGTTACCTTCATTTAGGTAAAAGGGAAAGTTAATGGAAGGGTGAGCATTTGGTTTATTTTTAAATATGGATAAGGTTTCAATGGTGGAAATTGGAGAGGGGGGAATTCTAAGGTGAAGCGGTGTCAGCACTATCAAAAAGAAGAGTAAACAAGGAACTGTTGCCATATGCAAAAGCATCTATCTATCTATCTATCTATCTATCTATCTACTATCTATCTATCTATCTATCTATCTATCTATCTATCTATCCATCTATCATCTATCTATCCATTATTATCTATGTATCTCTCCATCAATTATCAGGTTTTGTTTTTTTCTTTAATTAGCAGTAATGGCTTTGGACTAAGTGATACAGTATACATCTTAATTCTTTATAAAACAACCACAATCTGTATGGTTTTAAGTGAATGCAACTATAAGTATATAGAACATCGTCTACTGGTTTAGATGGGGTCATTGCCAGTGACCTCATTAACTCCATGAAGGTACCTACTGAGCCAGCTGTGATAAGAAGGTTGCATTACCTACAAAGTTCTTAAAGTAAACATAATTTATAAACGCTGCCTTTGTTATTTGCTATATATATGAAACAAATAAAAAAGCATCTGCTACTTAAAAACAAAAACCTTTGAATACTTCAAAATGATTTCCTCTAGGGTATTGTTTAAGAAAAGAGAAATGAATGCTGTGATCCCCTGTAGACTCTAACACAGTATTGTAGGAAAGATATGTTGTTTAAACTACCATTTCTGCCCACCTGTGAATTTCCTGATCAGTTATTTCATTTCTTTAATATAATTGCATGACAGAACAAACACAAATTAACGTTACTGGGCCCCCATGGAATACGTTTTGAAGTGTTTACATGCACTACTAAACTAAAATATAATAATAAAAAAAGGTAGCAGATGCCTCTATGAAAGAAGTAGTGGTGATGTATTGTTCTGTTTCTGTGAGCACACACACAGTGAAAGAGCTTGTCAGTCATGAAAAGCCTTGGACTTCAATGAGATGGCTACAAGCTGCTTCTGAAACTACAGATCCAAGTAGTACAGCTGGAGAACAAGTGTTTGACGCTTAAAAATATTGTGCCTCTAGGACTAATTACGCTTTTGCAAACTTAGTAAAACATTGCTATTTATTTAAACTTCGGCTGTACAAGATCTCCCTCAAATGAATGGTAGCTATTCTGAAGCCTGCACATAAACATCTATTTTGTGGAGAAACTGGCAATTAAGGACTTGTAATGAATTCAAGTCTTTTTCAATCTCTTTAAAGGAACACTATCAAATCAAAGGAAACAAGATATGAAGGATTCTTTAAAAATCTGTCTTGTCTTTTCTGATGACTAAAGATACCAGGAAAATAACTTATTTTTTTTTATGTGTTACACATTTGCATATTCATTTCTTATTGCAAATCCAAAATAAGTTATAATTCACGATTCCCCAGAAGGACTCTGCATACAATGAAAAATTTTAAATCCCTTTAAGACTATTCTGGGAAAGTGCAAGTCTAGAGATGCTTCTTTGTTTTGATGCTCTGGCTACATCATACATATTTATTTTATAGGTTCATTGATTTTAAGATTACTTTAAACTCTTCAAAATATAGTATTCGGGACATATCATAAGAGTATATAAGTATACTTCATAAATATTGGATATATTTTAGTACATAAACATACTCATGAGTATAAACTTCTATATATTAGGGCTTTTTAGGAACATAACAAATAATAAAAACCTTTTGAGATCACAGGTATACTATTTGTTTGTAATAAATAGGGTGGAAATCAAATAATAAATCATTGCTTTGATTTTTAAGGTTCATGTTTTGTAAGTAAAAAAAAAAAAAAAATCCTAGCCAAACACAAAGTAAAAACAGAAATATTTTAGATTAATGGATACTTAATAATTACATCAAAAGTTTTACCTTGAGAGGGTAGGACATTTCAGAGATGAGGAGCTTTGTGATGATTCTGACACCACTCCTACGGAATCCTTACTTCCTGCATGGAGTGAATGTGCAGGGAAAGGTCAGCCTGCTCCCTTGGTCTCCAATGGCGTTCTCCCCACGGATTGCACATGGTGGAGGATCTTTTATCTACTGCAACTGTTGGTGCATTTTTGATATTCTGAGTCATAAAGAATTTATAGGGCAAAGAGAAGCAAACAATTACAAAATGAGAAAGGGCTAAAGCCTAAGTATTGCCTCATGTTAGACTCTCCTGCTTTGAATTTCATGAGCGTTTAAAGTTGAATTGGAATGCCATGCAAGTTTCAAGGCAATTATGTGGACTTCACCGGCATCAAACATGCCCACAGAGCTTCTCTTTCTATAAAAACAAAACAAACAAATGAACAGAAACAATAGAAGTAAAATACTTCTAATCTCTTGGAAAACAATACTAACAACAACCACATGTTTGTCCATATAGAATCAACAATGGAATCATTCCACATGGATAGCATGTTATTATTAGTGAGTATGTATGACTTTCTATATTTGGCTAAGATAGTGATTTAATGATTCTATAGTCTGTTATCTCTTACATAGATGGGACACTATTTGTGTTATTTTCCCCAGGTGTCATGTTCAAGCTCTTAGGAGAAAAGGGATTAATTTATAAGATAACTTTGTTCTCCCACTGTAAAATAGGAAGCTGTAGGAAGGATTTAATGTCAATTTGAAAACCACTGTCCTTGTACCTGTCACATAGCAAGGGTTCTATAAATGTTTTGTTGAATCCAAATATAATTCTTTTGGGGATATTTTTAATCCAGAAAAGGGTATCTTATCCCATCTCTGTTTTTAGCACTTGGAAGTAATACTACTGATGCATTAGTGAGAGAAATGTAATGGCTAAAAATATAGCACTTTTTTTTGTGATGGTATAATTAAGATTCTGTTGTATGTTAGTGGATGTTAAGATTGTTCCTAAATAGAAGCAAACTGGGTACATATGCTATAAGATCTGAGGATCAGCAAAAATCAAGTTTACTCACTTTCCTTTTAAAACACTTCCTCTACTATAGCACTTACATTACTGCAATTATGTCTCTAGTCTGCATTTCCAAAAAGAATCCTGTGGGTCAAGGAGTATCTTTGTTATATTTATCCCTGTATTGCAAGCACCTCTTATCTTAGTGCCTGGCACATTAGAATTACTGCATATATTTCCCTTAAATGGGATTACTATTGATTATACTGCAGGCACAAGCAATATTCTGCGAGGGCAAAGAGATGGTCAATTGACACTAATTGAGATGGTGGACAGAGGACAAAGTTTCATGGAATATGTTCCTGAGAGCTGAGCCTTGAGGGCCTAGTTACAGGGAAAGGTAGGGAATTCAATGGGAGAGCAGAGCGGATCAACTGAGAATACAGGAGGGAGAGTAGTTAAAAGGGAATAAAGAGGTGTCAAAAATAAGTTTCGCATGCCGGCATGGCTCAATAGTTGAGCGTTGACCTAAGAACTGGCTAGATTCCCGGTCAGGGCATATGCCTGGGTTGTGGGCTTGATACCCAGTGTGGAGTGTGCAGGAGGCAGCCGATCCATGATTCTCTCTCATCATTGATGTTTCTATCTCTGTCTTCCTCTCTGAAATCAATAAAAATATATTTTTAAAAATAATAAGTTTTACTTCCTTCACAGCATGCCAGGAGCAAGCCCTGGCTGGGGAGGCTTTTGTTTAGAGGGCTGCCAGTATCAGTGCCAGTCCTCACGTTGTGGAGTTCCTCTTGTCAATGCTCTCTCAAGGGGCACCCATTTTTGGTTAAGGCATCCGTGAAGACTAGCAATGGAGAGAAAGAACGGTGATGGAAAATGGCACAGACAAAGCCAGGGGACCTATCCAACTCAGCAGAGATCCAGTCAAGAGCGAGGCAATTGACAGGGTCAAAGCTCAGCAGGCAAACTTTCAGGCCAACTATGCAGTGGGTGCTGGGTCATAGACATTGGACAAATTAAAGATATACTCATGCAAGAAGAAAACAGTAAAAATAAGCACTGGGTTCTGAGCAGTAAATTAGGAGGCACATCAGAGGCAGAGAGAACCATGTGCAAGAACCTGAGTGAAACTTGAGTAGGTAGTGCTTTAACAGGGATTTTTGTCTCTGGACTTCTGAGGGAGCCCTGTCCCCATGTTTCTTTGAATTTCCTTCTTGAAAAGTTCTATTGCGTCTAACTAAATACTACAGTCCTTGGTAGCAGTGTTACCTGGAGCAAGTAACTAACGTACAGGTAAGCTGGAGACTAGTACTAGAGCTGATTGTTTATGTGTCAGGAAATTTGCAAACCAATTGTTAAATGTAGCCATTATTAAAAATTAAATTATATAAACATAAAATTCAGTATGTTATATTAAAAACAAAGGTAATTGTTATTTTAAAAACTGTGCTACACATACTTTGTTACAATAATATTTGTGATACAAGTATATCTATAATAATAAAAGTGTAATATGTTAATTAGACTGGACAACCTTCCGGATAAAGCTGGGGCTGCGAGGGAAGCCCAGATCCCGGGTGCCAGAGAGAAGCCAGTGCTGGCAGCCGGGGGAAGGAAGGCCTACTCCTGCATAAATTTCGTGCATCGGGCCTCTAGTGTATATATAATTATACATACATGTCTATTCACAACTTTTTTTCTAAGAGCTGGATGTTGGTTGGTAATATTTACCAGCATGTTACTGAACTAATCCCTTATAAATGTTAGTCTCTCATATGATAAATTTACAAAGTAATGCTGCATACTTCTTAATCCTTTGTACTCGCTTGCTTTTTTCTCAATTCCTTTATTCTACTCGGGATTTAACTTTTTAAATACCCCAGATTTTACAAAGCGTGGCAGTAGAATAAAAACTGGAGTTTCTTTTCATACAAACTTATTTATTTGGATTTTTTTATATTTCAAATTATTGATACATTCAATAATTTAGCTACCGATGCTAACCGTGTCGAGTCACACTCGACATCAGAGTGCAAAAGGTTAAGGTTATTGAAAAAAATAATTGCGAAAATATAATACTTAGTGAATGGTAGATGCTATCAAGATCAATTATTTTGTAAAACAACATTTTAGGTTTTGATAAATGAATGTAGCTAACTCTTATGTGTAATAAAATATTTTAAATATTCAGGCCATATGATTTGTTTCCGAATCAAAAATGTTTCTGCATATTTATTAGGACAAGCTATTGGTTCCATTAGGAAGCCTGTCTGAACACTCTCTCCAGAAAAGATAGATTTTAAGAATTGCAGCCTATTAAAGAGTTGCTAAGGCAACCATTGCTTGTTAATAATGTAGTGATAGAAAAGAATAGGTAATTTGAGGAACAATGCTTCTCAAAATTCAGAGGAGAAATATACCTGAACAAACCTCCAATTGGAGAAAAACACACACACACACACACACACACACACACACAAAAAAAAAAAAAAAAAAACTACCCATGGGCTGTTTTTTTCTTGTGTTATGTGAGGGAGAGATTAGATGGTATTCTGCAAGATGTAGAGCCATAGAGACCTATGTTAACCCTCTTTTCAATTCCATTGCCTTGATTGTACATTGTTAGTTTCTTATGATTTTAAAAGTGATAGATTTACAGCCACACCACAATAATCTCAAAGCTAGATTCTAGCAGTTTGATAATGATATTAAAATACCTATTGTCATATGGTTGCAGTATACCTCAATGATCAGTTCATTTCTATTAAATCAATGAGTATCTTAGAGGTTGAATTTGAAAATCTGAACTGTACCCTGACTATAGCAAGTGTCACATGTTCACATGATATTGCACCCTCAAGGGTTTGCTAAGTTTACTGCCTTGTGAATTTTATCAATATAACAAATAATGAATTAATTTGAATGTTCATTTGAAGCCTTTAGTAAGAGAAAGGTATTAACTGCATTAACATGTCCCACATACAATTACTGAATCCTCCCTCAGTTTGGAGTGGTATGAGGTTGCTACTTTTCTAATATGACTCAAGTGTCTAGAGATTCAGTCCAGCAAACTGGTAAATACCAAAGCCCAGATTTTTACTCTAAATCAATCATATTCTTAATCTCAGAGTTTTTTTTCTTATTGTTCTTAATATTAATGGTTATTCATAGATGTATGTATTGGAAGAATTTGGTCTTATCTCTTTAGGACCAACTCTATGTTATTTTGTTAAGCTATCTACTCTTCAGTTTTTTAGATCTCTCTCTATATTGTTTTCCTAAGAGGTAAAATATATCATTATCCAAGTTGAATTTGGTTAAAAGAACCATTGCTTTTTAAAAAACACACAATTGTTTTAATTTGGGCTGTTGACCTGCTACAAATCACTTAGCGAACTGGTAGGAAACATGGAAACATATGCAGATACCAATATGTAGATCAAGCAGATATGCTCCATATGAATTCCTTAATTGGCAGGGTTGCATCTGGATATATGGGACACAGAAATGAGCAAGAGAAAGCCTTCTGCTTATGAATTTGACAGTATCACATTATGGTGTGACATGGACACAGATTGAGGTTGCAAACAGCACTGAAGCAGCAGCTGCAAACAATGCTTAAAACGTCTTTAAGTCAAATCTAGAAAATAATTACCCCAGGGAAAGAAACCTAAAGCATTTAAGTAACAGATTGGCCATTTTAGACTTCATTTGATGTGGTCCTTTTGTTTTCTACCTTATTGGCTATTTCTTCTACATTTAATCCTCTCTTACTCATGATCTCCACATACTATATTTGCAAGTTCACTATTGCCAAGCTATGCATCATTTTACAATAAGAAATACTTTTTAAAATGTTTGCACACATAAATGATCAATGTGAAAAATCCACGTTCTTTTGCCATTTCAACCAAAACAAGTAGGAATTAATGGGTACAATGATATCAGTGTTCTTTGAGACTGTTTAAATTAGAAAAGTGCTTAAAGGGCAAAGAAAAAAATTGATTAAAAAAATCCTAATTCCCTGACTTCACTGAATAATGAGCTCTAACTAGGCATGGAAATTTGCTCACATATTATGCAGCTAATTTAGGAGAGAATGAAGAATGGACTGTTGTAAAAGACACACATTATTTCCTCTGAAAAAGCTTTAAACAGTTTGCAAAGTCAAATTTAAAATGTTTTTAATTGCAGTCCTTTATTGTTGCTATGTAAAACCATGGTTGAAGTCTGTTGAGCAGATTGAATCTTAGAGGAGATGAATACCAGCTCATACAAAAAAGGATCTTTGACTTACCATTTTAATGCATACATTTCCTCAGTAAATTCTTTGTCTATGGGTATAAGACAACCTCTTTTAAATGAGTTTGTGCTTTTTCTGTTTCTATCTTATTACATATCAAACAGACACAGATAAATTTCCCAATGGAAGTCACCCAATCAGAGCTTTGCTGCCCATTTTTTTTATTTCTGAATATTTATTACTATAATATCTCACAAAATTTATTTCTGAATATTTATTACTAAATATCTCACAAAATTACCATCCTGTTCACTCATGTAAAACATTAATAATCACATTTTCTCTGTAAGTTCACATAATAATTAAATTTTGTGTTTCTTTAGAAAACATGCTACTTCAACTCTTTTACTAAGTCAGCATTTTATTTGTTCTCAATTTATTTGAAAAGAGGAAGAAGGATGGATCTGTTATCTAACCAGGCTTTTCAGTTTACATAGTGCAATTTAAAAACTCTGAACTCTTTCATTTGTAGTGCTCAGGGCTCTCCATCTATGTCAAATTCCTGCAGACTGTCTCTACATATCTCAGGGGTAATTTCCTTTGGAAAAGTAAAACATACAAACCTAATCCATATCACTCAAAAATACATTTACACTACACCATAGGGCAGAATATGGCTTTATATCACCTATATTTGCAAAATTTTGGAGTTACAACTTAAAAGTTTTTTGAAGTTTTATTAGTTCTTGCAATTTACATTTGGAGATTTAAACAATACAGAATTTGTTTACCCTACTCATATAATTGGATAAGGTGAGATTTCATTTATTTATTTATGTATCCATATGACCTTTTTTTAAATCAAAACATAGCATATATATATGAGAAGGAAGGTCTTTGATTCAAAGTACCTAAAATTGGAGAAGTAGACATACCATATGCTTACTCATATAACTCTAATACTTTATTTTTTTTATTTAAATTCTTTATTGTTGAAAGTATTACATATGTCTCCTTTTTCCCCCCATTGACCTCTCTCCAGCTGCT
This sequence comes from Eptesicus fuscus, assembly GCF_027574615.1. Lineage (NCBI taxonomy): Eukaryota > Metazoa > Chordata > Mammalia > Chiroptera > Vespertilionidae > Eptesicus > Eptesicus fuscus. The sequence continues at coordinate 52,873,230 of NC_072481.1, read as the reverse complement.
CCCACCTCCCTGCACATGCCCTCACCCCTCTACTCTCTGTGTCCAATGGTTATGCATGCATATAAGTCCTTTGGTTGATCTTTTACACTTCCCCCCTCATCCCTCCTCTGCCTTCCCTCTGAAGTTTGATGGTCTGTTCAGTGTTTCTATGTCTCTGGATATATTTTTGTTCATTGGTTTATGCTGTTCATTATATTCTGCAAATGAGAGAGATCATGTGGTATTTATCTTTCTCTGACTGGCTTATTTCGCTTAGTATAATGCTCTTCAGGTCCATCCATGCTGTTGCAAATGGTAAGAGTTCTTTCTTTTTTATAGCAGCATAGTATTCCATTGTGTAGATGTACCAAAGTTTTTTAGTCCACTCATCTGCTGATGGGCACTTAGGCTGTTTCCAAATCTTAGCTGTTGTAAATTGTGCTGCTATGAACATAAGGATGCATATATTATTTCTGATGGGTGTTTCTGAGTTATCCTATATAATAAAACCCTAATATGCAAATTGACCAAATGGCAGAATGACTGGTGGAACAAATGGTTGCTATGACATGCACTTACCACCAGGGGGCAGATAATCTCCCAACACTGAGAGGGAGGCAACTGGTGGCAGCGATCAAGGGTTGGGGCCAGCCAGCAGGCAGTGCCAGGCTGCCAGCCAAGGCAGGTGCCAGCGGGGGCCCCTTGATTGCCCCGCCCGCTGGTCACCCCACAGATGGCCCTGATCATTGGCCAGGCCTTGGGACCCTGCCCTATATATTGGGAACAGTCTCTTAGATTTAAAAATTAAAACCTGGCAAGGCTACACTAACAGTGAAAAAACAGGATGATGCAGCGATGACATGCATGGACTCTGGCTTGCACATTTTGTGATCAGCCCTGATTCTGACACTTATAACTGTGTGACAAAGCCAATTACTAACTTCTCTCTGCTTCAGTTTTCCACAGATAAGATTAGGAAAGTGGTACTACTGCCCCAGAAAAATCATGTTATGTACTACTTTTTATAATCAGGGCAAAAAAAAAAAATGTAGCTGCCCATACAACAGCAAGATGCCTTTCATCTGTATGAAAAGTATGGTCACTGGTGCATGCACCATCCTGGATTGCGAGAGGGATGTCTGACTGCCGGTTGAGGCCCAATATCCCCCAAGTGGTCGTGGATTGTGAGGGGACGCAGGCAGGACTGAGAGACCCCCCCATGCACGAATTTTGTGCACCAGGCCTCTAGTTGGGATACATTCCTAGAAGTGGGATTACTGGGTCAAATGGGAGTTTCATTTTTAAATTTTTAAAGAAACTCCAAACTGTTTTCCACAGTGGCTGCACCAGTCTGCATTCCCACCAGCAATGTACAAGGATTCATTTTTCTCCACATCTCGCAAACACTTGTCGTTCATTGATGATAGCCATTCTGACAGGTATGAGATGGTACCTCATTGTCCTTTTGATTTTCATCTCTAGGGTTATTACTGACTTTGAGCATATTTTCATGTCTCTTAGCATTCTGTATGTCCACTTTTGAGAAATACTAAACCCATTTCCCCTAAGAGCAGGAACAAGACAGGGATGCTCACTTTTACCACTTCTGTTGGACATAGTATTGGAAGTGCTAGCCATAGCAATCAGACAAGAAGAAGAAATAAAAGGTATCCAAAGTCAAAAAGAAGTAAAACTATCATTATTTGCAGATGACAAAACATTCTGCATAAAAAAAACCTTAAACTCCATAAAAAAACTATGAGATTTAATAAGTGAATTCAGCAACACAGCAGAATACAAAATTAATATCCAGAAATCTACGGCATTTGTATGCACCAATAATTAACTCACAGAAAGAGAAACTAAAAAAAAAAAAAAAATCCCAATTACCATTGCAACAAAAAATTAAGATATCTAGGAATAAACTTAACTAAGGAGGTAAAAGAGCTGTACTTGTAAAACTACAGAACATTGAACAAAGAGATAGAGGAAGACATAAACAAGTGGAAGAATATATCATGTTCATGGATTGGTAGAATAAACATCATTAAAATGTTCATACTACCCAAAGCAATCTATAGATTCAATGCAATACCCATTAAATACCAATGGCATATTTCAAAGACCTAGAACAAACTCTCCAAAAATTTATATGGAATAAAAAATAAAAATAAATACATAAAACACCGAATAGCCGCAGCGAACCTGAGAAAGAAGAACAAAGTTGGAGGGAGTCACAATACCAGATATCAAGCTATATTACAAAGCCACTGATTTCAAAACTGCCTGGTACTGGCACAAGAACAGACATATAGGCCAATAGAACAGAACAAAGAACACAGAAACCAACCCAAGCCATTATGCTCAGTTAATATTTGACAAAGACGGCAAGAGCATACAATGGAGCCAAGACAGTCTCTTCAATAAGTGGTGTGGGGAGAATTAAACAGATCAGGCAAAAAAAAAAAAAATGAAGCTAGATAACCAACTTACACCATATACAAAAATAAACTCAAAATGTATAAAAGACTTAAGTGTAAGATTGGAAACTATAAAAATTTTAGAAAAATCCATAGACAGCAAAATATCAGACATATCTTGTAGCAATATATTTACCGACAGATCTACTAGGACAATGTAAACTAAGGAGAAAATAAACAAATGGGACTACATCAAAATAAAATACTTCTGCACAGCAAAAGAAACCATCACCAAAATTATAAGAAAGGCCACTGCATGGGAGAACATATTTGCCAATGTGACATCCAATAAGGGTTTAATCTCCAAAATTTATAGGGAACTCATACAACTTAACAAAAGGAAGATAATCTAATCAAAAAGTGGGCAAAGGACCTAACTGTAATACTTTAAATGTCTCTTCATTTTGGAGCTTCTGTGTATTGTGTGAGCTCCAGTTCCAACTCCTTAATTTTCTACTGGACATCTCTACCAACTAATTACTCAGGGACTTTCAAGTCACTAAATGCATCTACAGCTATACTTGAAATATTCACTCTTAACTAGTCTTTCTTCTCAAATTCCCTACTTGGTTAAATGTTGAAACCATTTAACCAGTTTCTCAAGTTGCATTTACTAATCCTTTGGAGAATTCCATGTTGCTGGGTCCACATATTTAATGAGTTTCCAAGTCTGTAGGTATAACTAAAGAGATTTTACTTATACCCATCTGTTCCTCTCCTTTTTCCTGTTGTTATAATTCAGTCCCTATCATCTTTCATCTGAACTTTCACCATCACACTCTACTCACCATATAATGCACTTTAACCTCTATGCTGTTAGAATCATTTTACAAAAGACACCTATTATCATGACATTTCCTTTATTGCTTATTCTAATAACCTATTACTTATTTCCTATAATCTATTCTAATAAAGTTCCAACTCTTTAGCATAGAATACAACTTTTGTATCAGAGGCTGTAAGACCTTTGCCATATTCACTGGACCTTAACCATTTCAGAATACACTGTCTGCCAATATTGGTTTCTCTGTGACTGAGAATTTTTTCTCCTGGTCCAATGGAAGGCAGGTTTGCTGATGCATACAGCAGGTTAGTATAGCTGGAGAATTAACATGCTGTAGGAACAGCCCTCTAATAGTGCCACTTTGGAGTGGTGAATTAATACTGCAAATCTCACTCACACTTTGTGTGGGATCATTCTGAGGTGAGTGTTTTATGTCATTTCCCAGAGTTTCCCATGAGATTAAGCTCCAGCCATTCAGTTACTCCCTGTGGTAGCTAGCTTAATAACGAAAATTCATGGACTGTATTTTTTTCATAAATCACTCCCCTGCTCCCCTAACGGTGCCCCTTCCAAGTAAACATACATTCATATTCTTGTCTTAGGGTCTGCTTCTGGAAAACAAATACTAAGAAAAAAGCCTTTCACAGTGAGCATTACAACTTCACTTTTGGCCACTTTCACTATCTACTCATGTTCTAGTTCAATCAGAACTATGCATCATTTTACATAGAAAAAAACATAGGTACTAAATTTATGGACCTGATATAGAGAGGATTTTAAATTTGATCCTAAAGGCAAGGGAATGAAAAGCAAAAACAAATAAATGAGATTACATCAAACCAAAAATCTTCTGTGCAGCAAAAGAAACCACCAACAAAACAAAAAGGTAACCAACTAAGTGGGAGAAGATATTTGCAAACACAACTCCAACAGGGGATTAATATAATGATATATAAAGAACTCAACACCAAATAAACAATTCAATTAAAAAATGGGCAGAGGACCTGGACAGACACTTTTCTCAAGAAGACATTCAAATGGCCAACAGATACATGAAAAGATATTACACTTCACTATTAGGAAAATGCACATCAAAACAACAATGAAATGCCACCTCACACCTGTTAGAATGGCTATCATCAACAAGACAAGTAATAACGAGGGTTGGAGAAGCTGTGGAGGAAAGAAACCCTCATTCACTGCTGGGAAGACTGCAAACTGGTATGGCCACTATGGAAAGCAGTATGCAGGTTCTTCAAAAAATTAAGAATACAGTTACCATATGACCCAGCAACCCTTTTTCTGGGTATCTACCAAATGTTTAAAAACATTTCTTTACATGTGCACATTTCCAAAGGGCAGGCAACCTGAGACCATCTATCCACAGGGCGCTTGTGGGAGCTGCTGTGAGTCCTGGCTGGGTGTGATCTTGGACAAACAGGGACGCACTGCCCTCGGCAGTAGAAATTCTGAATTCACTCATCCTGGATACCTGCACACAGACATCCTAGCAGTGTAACTTCAGTGCCAGAGCCCCTCAAAGTGCGTCAGAGCTCTGTGCCAGCAAACTCATCACAGACGCACACATTTCCAAAGGGCAGGCACCCTGAGCCCATATATCCACAGGGTCCTCTGAGGAACTGCTTTGAGACCCTGCTAGGTGTGATTCTGTACAGACAAGGACGTGCTGCCCCGCAGTAGAAATTCTGAACTCCCTCCTCCTGAATAGCTGCCCACATACACCCCATATGCTTAACTTCAGCACCAGGGCCCCTCAAAGTGCATTAGAGCTCTGCGCCAAACACACCACCAGTCCGCGTGTGCATATCCAATGGGCAGGCACCCTGAGCCCATCTATCCACAGGGTGCTTGTGGGAGCTGCTGTGAGTCCTTGCTGGGTGTGATCTTGAACAAACAGGGACACACTCCCCCTTGCAGTAGAAATTCTGAATTCACTCATCCTGGATACCTGCACACAGACACCTCAATTACAGGGCTTTAGTGCCAGGGCCCTTCAGAGGACTTCAGAGCCCCTCGCTGGCAAACGCAACACGGGTGCCCTTGTGAGCCTCCACTGGGATCTTGTGCATATCCACCAAAGGCGCAGCAGCAAAAGCTGAGTCTGTCTATCCCAGAACTACAGAACTCTGGATACCACAGTCACGCCTTTCCAGAACGCAGGCCTCCTGAGATCCATCACCCCAAGAGACGGTTCCTGGGGAACCGCGCATGTCCAGCAGACGGTTCCTGCTGGACATGCGCAGTTTCAATCAAGGGCACAAGACAGCAAAAATTGGGACACCCCCCTCCACGGCTGCTGACTTCTAGACACCGCAGTTGTACCTTTCCAACTCATAGGCCTACATCAAGAGAACCCAAATAGCTCAAGTAGGGAGGTACACTAGATTATCAAGCCCAAGAGATTTGAGAGATCACACCAGAAGCACCATCCCCAAAAGAACCTGAGTATCAAACCAATCGGACCTACAATTAAAATGTTATAGCAAAACATGGGAAGACAAAAAAGCAATCCCCAAAGGAAAGAAAAAGAAGAATCACCAGAAAGGGAGTTAAATGAAATTGAGGCTAGCAGCATATCAGAGAAAGAATTCAGAGTAATGGATATAAGGATGTTTAAACGGCTGGATGACAAATACACACAACTCAATGACAAATACACACAACTCAACGAGAACTATAAGAAGCTGAATGAGAATGTCACCAACATTAAAAGGAAACAAGAGGAGATGAAGAATGACATAGCTGCAATAAAGAACACAATCGAAGGCTTAAACAGTAGACTAGAAGAGGCTGAGGACCGCATCAGCGAATTAGAAGACAAGAATACTATATCCAGCAAGGCTATCATTCAAAATTGAAGGTGGAAAAAACACACAAACACAGCAGCAACTGAAAAGAAGACTTAAAAAGCAAGCGGAGAGCCTAAGGGAGCTTTGGGTCAACACAAAACGAAACAACATTCACATAATAGGGGTACCAGAAGGAGAGAAAGAGAAGCAAGGAATAGAAAACCTGTTTGAAGAAATAATGACAGAAAACTTCCCTGATTTTGGCAAGAAAAAAACTATGTAAGTCCAAGAAGTACATAGAGTCCCAAACAAGTTGAACCCCAAAAGACTGACACCAAGACACATCATAATTAAATTGGCGAACACCAATGACAAAGTAAGAAGCTTAAAGGCTGCCAGAGAGAGACAGAAAGTTACCTACAAGAGATCGCCTATTAGAATATCAACTGATTTCTCAACAGAAACACACCAGGCCAGACGGGAATGGAATGAAATATACAAAGTGATGCAAAGCAAGGGACTGAATCTAAGAATACTATATCCAGCAAGGCTATCATTCAAAATTGAAGGTGGAATCAGGAGCTTCACAGACACACAAAAAAAGGACTAAGGGAGTTTATTACCACCAACCCAGCAATGCAAGAAATGCTAAAGAGTCTGCTGTAAAAAAAAAAAAAAAAAGAAGAAGCAAAGAAGGAACACAGGGGTAAATAATACAAACAAGTACCTATCAATAATAACTTTAAATGTAAATGGATTAAATGCCCCAATAAAAAGACATAGAGTTACGGATCGGACGAGAAAACATGATCCATATATCTGCTGTCTACAAGAAACCCACCTCAAAAAAAAAAAAAAAAAAAAAAAAAGACGCACACAGACTGAGGGTGAAGGGATGGAAAAAGGTTTTTCAGACAAATGGAAATGAAAAGAGAGCTGGGGTGGCAATACTTATAACTGACAAATTAGATCTCAAAGTGAAGGACATAAAAAGAGATAAAGAAGGCCACTTTATAATACTAAAGGGAGCAATCCAGCAAGAAGAAAGAACTCTGGTAAACATATACACACCCAATACAGGAGCACAAAAATACATAAAAAAACTCCTGGAGGATATCAAGGGAGATATTGACAGCAATACAAACAGTAGCAGACTTTAATACCCCACTATCACCATTGGACAAATCCTCTAAACAAAAAATCAGCAAAGAAACATTAATCCTAAATGACTCACTAGACCTGATAGAATTAATTGACATCTTCAGAAAATTTCACCCCAAAGCCACAGAATATACATTCTTCTCAAGTGCACATGGGTCATTTTCAAAGATAGACCTTATATTGGGTCACAGGAAAAGTCTCTTCAAATTCAAGAAGATAGAAATCATATCAAGCATCTTCTCAGATCACAATGGCATAAAACTGGAAATCAACTACAATAAAAACAATCCAAAAAAATCAAACACATGGAGGCTAAATAGCATGCTATTAAACAATGACTGGGTTACCAGAGAGATCAAAGAAGAAATAAAAGACATCATGGCAACAAACGACAATGAAAACACAACAATCCAAAATTTATGAGAAACAGCGAAAGCAGTCTTGAGAGGGAAGTTCATAGCTCTACAAGCCTACTGCAAAAAACAAGAAACAATGGTAATAAATTACCTAACCCTACAACTCAAAGAGTTAGAAAGAGAGGAACAAGAAAAGCCCAGTGTAAGCAGAGAAAGGAAATAATAAAGATGAGAGTGTAGATAAATGACATAGAGACCAAAATAATAATGCAAAAGATCAATGAAACCAAGAGCTGGTTCTTTGAAATGATAAACAAGATTGAAGAAACACTAGCCAGGCTCACCAAGAAGCAAAGAGAGAGGACCCAAATAAACAAAATCAGAAATGAAAGAACTCACAGAAATACAAAGGATTGTTAAAAAATACTATGAACAACTCTATTCCAACAAACTGGACAACGTGGAGGAAATGGACATATTCCTAGAAAAATACAACCTTCCAAAACTCAATCAGGAAGAATCTAAACATCTCAATAGGCCAATAACTATGGAAGAAATTGAAGCAGTCATCAAAAAGCTTCCAGCAAACAAAAGCCCAGGGCCAGACGGCTTCACAGGGGAGTTTTACCAAAATTCAAGGAAGAACTAAAACCTATCCTCCTAATACTATTCCAAAAAATTCAAAAGGAAGGAAAACTTCCAAACTCATTCTATGAAGCCAGCATTACTCTAATACCAAAACCAGATAAAGACAACACAATAAAAGAGAATTATAGGCCAATATCCCTCATGAACATAGATGTCAAACTCCTCAACAAAATTCTAGCAAATTGGATTCAACAGTACATCAGAAAGATCATACACCATGACCAGTAGGATTTATCCCAGGGATGCAAGGATGGTACAATATCTGCAAGTCAATAAACGTGATACATAAACAAATTGAGAGATAAAAACCACATAGTCATATCAATTGATGCAGAAAACACATTTGACAAAATCCAACACCGTTTCTTGATAAAAACTCTCAGCAAGGAGGGAATAGAAGGCTCATACCTCAACATAATAAAAGCCATATATGACAAACCCACAGCCAACATCATACTCAATGGGCAAAAACTAAAACCATTTCCCATAAGAATAGGAACAAGACAGGGATGCCCACTCTCACCACTCCTATTCGACATAGTACTGGAAGTATTAGCCATTGTGATTAGTTAAAAAGAAGAAATAAAAGGCATCCAAATTGGAAAAGAAGACGTAAAACTCTCCTTATTTGCAGATGACATGATATTGTACATAAAAAACCCTAGACTCCATCAAAAAACTATTAGACTTAATAAATGAATTCAGCAATGTAGCAGGACACAAAATTAACTCCAAGAAATCTATGGCATTTCTATACACCAATAGTGAACTTACAGAAAGAGAGACTAAAAATGCGATCTCATTTACCATCACACCAAAAAAAATTAAGATACCACGGAATAAAATTAACTAAGGAGGTAAAAGACCTATATGCGGAAAACTACAGGACATTGAAAAAAGAGATAGAGGAAGACATAAACAGATGGAAGAACATACCAAGTTCATGGATTGGTAGAATCAACATCATTAAAATGTCCATATTACCCAAAGCAATCTATAGATTCAATGCAATCCCCATTAAAATACCAATGGCATATTTCACAGACCTAGAAAGAACTCTCCAAAAATTCATCTAGAATAAAAAAAAGGCCCCGAATAGCCACAGCAATCCTGAGAAAAAAAACAAAGTAGGTGGGATCTCAACACCAGATTTGAAGCTGTATTACAAAGCCACTGTTCTCAAAACAGCCTGGTACTGGCATAAGAACAGACATATAGACCTATGGAATAGAATAGAGAACCCAGATATCAACCCAAACCACTATGCTCAATTAATATTTGACAAAGGAGGCATGAACATACAATGGAGCCAAGACAGTCTCTTCAATAAATGGTGTTGGGAAAATTGGACAGATACATGCAAAAAAATGAAACTAGACCACCAACTTACACCATACACAAAATAAACTCAAAATGGATAAAGGACTTAAACATAAGATGGGAAACCATAAAAATACTAGAGGAATCCACAGGCAGAGAAATCTCAGACATATGTCAAAACAATTTCTTCACTGATACTGCTCCTAGAGCAATGGAAACTAAAGAGAAAATAAACAAATGGGACCACATTAAAATAAAAAGCTTTTGCACAACAAAAGAAACCATCAACAAAACAACAAGAAAGACCAATGTATGGGAGAACATATTTGCCATTGTTATCACCGATAAAGGTTTAATCTCCATCATTTACAGGGAACTCATACAACTTAGTAAAAGGAAGATAAATGATCCAATAATAAAATGGACAATGGACTTAAATAGAAACTTTTCAAAAGAAGACAGAAGGAAGGCCAAGAGACATATGAAAACATGCTCAAAGTCAATAATTATCTGAGAGATGAAAATCAAAATGACAATGCAGTACCATCTCACACCTGTCAGAATGGCTATCATCAACAAATCAACAACAAGTGCTGGCAAGGATGTGGAGAAAAAGGAACCCTAGTGCACTGCTGGTGAGAATGCAGACTGGTGCAGCCACTGTGGAGAACAGTACGGAGTTTCCTCAAAAAACTAAAGACGGAACTCCCATTTGACCCAGTAATCCCACTTCTAGGAATATACCCTAAGAAACTAGAAACACCAATCAGAAAGGATATATGCACCACTATGTTCATAGCAGCCCAATTTACAATAGCTAAGATTTGGAAACAGCCTAGGTGCCCTTCAGCTGATGACTGGATCAGAAAACAATGGTACATCTATACAATGGAATACTATGCTGATATAAAAAAGAAGGAATCCCTACCATTTGTAGCAGCATGGATGGATCTGGAGAGTATTATGCTAAGTGAAATAAGCCAGGCAATGAAATAAAAATACTACATGATCTCACTCATTTATGGAAAATAAAGAACATTATAACTTGATGAACAAAATGATCGATACAGAGACAATAAAGCATCAAACAGACTATGAAATTACAGCGGGAAGGATGGGGAGTGTTGGGGAGAGGGGGAAAGAGAACAACCGAAGGACTTGTATGCATGCATACAAGCCCAACCAATGGACACAAGACACTGGGGGGGTGGAATGAGGGCATGTGATAGGGGTTAGGGGAGGCTGGGGGAAGGTCAATGGGGGAAAAAAAGGAGATATATGTGCTACTATGTGTAATACTTTAAACAATAAAATAAAATAAAATAAAACATTTCTTTACAAAAATATATTCACCCTATGCTCATTGTAGCATTATTCATGCACATAGGAACAACTGAAGCATCCTCTGATAGATGATTGGATAAAGAAGATGTGGTACAAGATGAAATACTGCCATTTGCAACAACATAGGTGGATCTTGAGAATATTGTGTAAATCCATATGTCAAAGAGATAAAGTCAAGAACTGTATGATTTCACTCATATGTGGAATATAAAACTTAATGAATAAATGAACAAATAAGACAAATACAAACTTTATAGACAAGGACAACAGTGTGGTGGTTACCAGAAGGAAGGGGGAATGGAGGGACATTAAAGGGTATAGGGGGTCAAATATATGGTGAGAGGAGCCATATATTTGACTTTGAGTGGTGGGCACACAATGCAATATACAGGTGGTAATATCAGAATTGTATACTTGAAACCTATGTGATTTTATTAGCCAATATCCCCTCAATAAATTTAACTTAACAAAATCTATACATCTTTCCCTAAAGTGAACCTTGCACTGCCAGTTTGTGCACATTTATTTATACAATCTTTTCTCCAATGTCTGCTCTCCCTTTTTTTCAAATATCTTAATCGTTTGAGGTCTATTAATAATGTATTCTTGCTTTGAAGTATTTTCTAAACATCTCGAAACTAATGGTAATTACCAGAGAAAAATGAGGTTGGGCACACTTAGAAGAGGGTAAAGGTGGGATAAATGGTAGCATAAAAAGGCTTGATTTTGATGGTGAACACACAGTACAATATACAGATGATGCATTATCGAATTGTACACATGAAACCTATATAATTTTATTAACCAACTAGAGGCCCGGTGCATGAAATTCGTGCATGGGGGGTGGGGTGTCCCTCAGCCTAGCCTGCACCCTCTCCAATCTGGGACCCCTTGAGGGATGTCCGACTTCCCGTTTAGGCCCGATCCCACCAGGATCGGGCCTAAACGGGCAGTCGGACATCCCTCTCACAATCCAGGACTGCTGGCTCCCAACTGCTCACCTGCCTGCCTTCCTGATTGCCCCTAACCACTTCTGCCTGCCAGCCTGATCACCCCCTAACCACTCCCCTGCCAGCCTGATTGATACCTAACTGCTCCCCTGCCAGCCTGTTTGCCCCTAACTGCCCTCCCCTGCAGGCCTGGTCACCCCCAACTGCCCTCCCCCTGCAGGCCTGGTCACCCATAACTGCCCTCCCCTGCAGGCCTGGGTCCCCCGCAACTGCTCTCCCCTGCAGACCGGGTCCCCCCCAACTTCCCTCCTCTGCTGGCCTGGTCACCTCTAACTGCCCTCCCCTGCAGGCTTGATCACCCCCAACTGCCCTCCCTTGCAGGGCTGGTTCCTCCCAACTGCCCTCCCCTGCTGGCCACCTTGTGGAGGCCATCTTATGTCCACATGGGGGCAGAATCTTTGACCACATGGGGGAAGCCATCTTGTGTGTTGGAGTGATAGTCAATCTGCATATTACTCTTTTATTAGATAGGATAGAGGCCTGGTGCATGGGTGGGGGCCAGCTGGTTTGCCCTGAAGGGTGTCCCAGATCTAGATGGGGGTTCCCTTGGGGCGTGGGGCAGCCTGGTCGAGGGGCCTGTTGTGGTTTGCAGGCCAGCCACGCCCCCCAGCGACCCAACGGGAGACCCTGGTATCTGGGATTTATTTATCTTCTATAATTGAAACTTTGTAGCATGGAGCGGAGCCAAACCTCCTGCTCACTTCGTGGTGGCAGCCATTTTTGTTGGGATTTATTTATCTTCTATAATTGAACCTTTGTAGCCTTGAGTGGAGGCTAGGGCTCGCCAGCGTGTGTGGAAAGCTTGGCTTCCTCCATTGCTGGGGAAACCCAAGCCTCCCTCCTGCTCGAAGCCATCTTGGTTGGGGTTAATTTGCATACTCACTCCTGATTGGCTTGTGGTTGTGGCTTGTGGTTGTAGCAGAGTGATGGTTAATTTGCATATTGCTCTTTTATTAGATAGGATGTCCACCTGATAAATCCAATAAAAATTTAAAAATATATATATGCTTATTCTTCTTGTATAGCTTTAATCCATGCTTTTTCAATAGCTCCATGACAGTGCACGATATGACTGTCGTATTTTATTTAACAGTTTATACTTATTTGGTTTTTAGTTTTCATCTTCACAACAATGTTTTAATACATATATCCTTACATGGTTTTTATTCTTTAGGGTATATTCCCAGAATGAAATTGCTAGTTTGAATAGGATGTCTAATTTTAACTTTGTGAAAGTTCAGAAAGATTGCTTCCCTTAAAAGTGAAATATTTCATTTTTTCCACCTTCAATGTATGAGAGGATCCCTTTCTCATATTCCCATCAGCAATAAATCTTAACACTTCAAAATCTACTGCATAGGTGGGAGAGGCTCCTGCTAATGAGAATAAATAATTTCTTATTGTTAATTTAATTTTTATTTCAATGACAACTAGTAAATTTGAATATTTCTTCATATTTCTGTTCATCATTTTGATTTACTCTAACATGAAGTGTCTATTTATATAGTTAGTTCATTGTTTTCTCTTGTATTATTTTTCTTTATTTCTGAACATTCAGAGTCATAAAGATGTTAACTCCTTTCTTTATCATCTGAATTGCAAATATTTTTTCTCTACCCATTTATTATTTCTATTGAATTTCCTGGTATTTCTTTATTATGTATATTTTTGTATTATACTATGTCTGTATTTTATATATTTTTTGTTTTTAGTATTGAATAAGCAAGTATATCATATCTCTTACACATGCAGGTTTCTAGAGACTTTTTGCTTTGTTTTGGGGAGGTGTTCATTTTGTTTCTCATTTGCTTTAATTTGATTGGAATTGTTTCTATATTGGATAAGAAAATTATTTATTTAATTTTTCTTCCAGATAAAAAGTTTATGTGATGATACCATTTATTAATATCATATACTTTTCCCAATATATCAAATTAGTTGTTTCAATATTACATTCTTATATTCAGATATCTTAATCTTTTTTTTTCTATCTTATTAATTCTTTCTGATTTATTTTGGCTTATTTAATTTTTTCCTATGCTTTAAATTCATTAACTTTTGTCCTTTAATAATCATGACAATTAAGATATAACTTTATTTTCTAAATACTGCTTTTGCTTAGTTTTAGATTTGTGGCAAAATATTTTCCTTTAATTTCTTAATAGATGGTTTAGAAATTTTATTTTAATTTTCCCTTTGATATATATATATATTACCTAGGAGTTGTTTATTAATTTTCAATTAGTTTGTTGTTTTTCATGAACAGACCTCTTCTGATATTGGCTTAATATTAAAGAAGAGGTTTTTGAAATTTCTACATTTTACTAACACTAGATCTTCTTAAATTGTGCCATTTATTATCACGCTAGAGGTCTGGTGCATGAGATTCGTGCACTTGGTGGGGGCTTCCTCAGCCCGGCCTATTGCCCTCTTGCAGTCTGGAAGCCCTCAGGGGATGTTTGGGGAATGGGCCTAAGCAGGTAGTCAGACATCCTTCGTGCTGCTGCATAGGTGGGAGAGGCTCCTGCCACTGCCGCTGCACTTGCCAGCCATGAGCTGGGCTTCTGGGCAGGCTTCTGGCTGAGCAGCGCTCCCCTGTGTGAGCACACTGACCACCAGGGGGCAGCTCCTGCATTGAGCGTCTGCCCCCTGTGGTCAGTGCACGTTCCAGAGACCGGTTGTTCTGTCATTCTGTTGATTTGCATATTACCCTTTTATTATATAGGATTAGTCTTTATCCTATTTACTATTTTCAAATTTAAATTTTACAAATATTAATAGTGTCAATCTTTTTATTTTATATGGTATTCTCCTTATGTTTATTTTCATTATGTATCAATTAGTTACTGATAAAAGCCACCCTCAAAAAATGTGGCAGACACCCCAAAACATACTGTCTTAAAATAACAATTATATTTTCTTATTAAGGAGACCGCTGGGTAGTTCTGTACCAGCTGAGCCCAGAATTTGTTGTCAGCTGCAGGCTGAGTAGATGGTTCTGCGGATCTATAATCGGTCTTCTTAAGTGTTTTGGATTCAGTTGTTTATAGTTTTGTCTACAGTGGCCTTGGATGGGACAACTAGACATTTTTCCATGTGATCTGTCACCTCCCACCAGCAGGCTAGCCATGACTTTTTCATGATGGTGGCAGAGTTCCAAGAGATAGCTCAGAAACATGCAGGATTGGCTCACTGGCACATCTATCACATTCACTTGGCCAAAGTAAATCTCAAGAGCAGCTCAGATTCAAGGGGTGAGATAACAGACTCCACGTCTTGGTAGGAAGCACTGCAAAGTTACATGACAAAGAGAATGGCCATAACATGCTAAAGAATTGGGGTCATTTTTGCAGTAGTCTGTCATTAAATCTTAAGTTATCAATTTCTTTTTTAGGTGTATTTATTGTAACAGTATTTTTATTGTTTGAGTTTTTAATCCAATTTGATAGCCGCTGTATCCTTTAATTGTCATTCTCCATATTTGGTGGTTCGATCAAATTAGTTTTCTTTTCTTTCTTTTGCTTCTACTACATTTTTCTCTTCATTAATAATTGCCTTGACATTCTTTACTCTCTTAAATGAAAACATAATAATCTACTGCAGCAATTTTTATTCTTTTTCATCTCATGGCACACACAAACTAATTACTAAAATTCTGTAGCACACCAAAAAAATATATTGTGCCAATATGACAGAAAAAAAATAGGTATAATTTTAATTAATTTACCAAAAAAAATAGTAATTACATCCTCTTTGTGCTCCAAAGTGACTTTTAAAAAAAATCAGATGCCTATATTGTATATAAGAAATTTTGGTAAATAATTAACCAATCAGAAACAACCTTAGTATGCGAGATGACCAATAAGATACAACTATGTTACATGACCTATATAGGGAATCCACCAAAAATGTATACACACACTTTGAACAATTATAAAGGCAGTACTTATTAAAGTACATTTCACTTTCAAAATTGAGCTATCAGCTATTAAAGTGTGTATACATTTTTGGAGGACACCCTTTATTTATGATTCAAGGCCGAGCATTCATACCAGTTGTTTTAGATATTGTCGTTTTTAAAAAATGTATTTAATAATCTAGGAAAAAGAGGTCAGTGCCCCTAACTAAATAGTCAGGTGTTGCATGTTTTAAACATTCCTGTGGCACACTGGTTGAAAATCGCTGATCTACTACAATTTGTAAACATTGTATCAATCATATCCTTCTCTGAGACACGCAGTTTTTCCTAATAAATGTTATAATCCTCCATGTTGCCCTCAAGAGAAAATATTGAATAGTTTACTTGTCCCTTTTTTCTCCTCTGTCTTGTGAAACATTTAAATTGCTTTTCCTCCTTCCATGGTTTAGAATGTGTTAACATTTTTCTGATAGTAGTCCTATTTTCTTTTCATAGTTTGACTTACATAAAAATGGTCATATAATATTGGCGTAGTTCAAGCTGTTACTTGTGGTTGTGCAAATTGTGCATTGCACAACTCCAATAAATATATTCATTTCACATTCATCCTAGATTTATATACTTATTTTAATATTTTTTTTAAAGATGGTAGCCAACTGTCTTGCAAAAGAGGTAGGTTTTTACCAATTTGCACCACGTTGCCATATGGACCAGCATCTGCATTGGACCTACTGGGATCGGGTAATCAGTGCAGCCAGCCTTAGGTGGTGTGGTTACCACAGGACTCTTGTCCACTCCAGGTACTGAGATGTATTGGACGTATGAGGAGAGATGACAACGTGTGGAGTCATTCTCTGTGATAATGGAAGAGTGAATGGATGGTTGGTTGGCAGAAAATAGCCCAATTGAGATTTAGAAGTTATGAGTTTAAAATGAGACAAATCAACAGGGTCACGAGTGTTTCTTTCTTTTTATTTTCCTCCTGTTTATTTTTCAGCTGCACAAGAGCAGGCTGGTGGGAGCAAGAAGAGAGTTAGATGTAATCAGTGTGGTGATATTCTAGGGGAGAATACAGAATAAAAGAGAGACATGGGACTTGAAGTCATACACAAGTGAGTGGTTATAATGAAGGGACATGACAAATTCATGTTAAAATGGACATGAATATAATTGATAGTAGAATGCAAATGTTGATAAATATTTAAATAAAATATGAAGTTTGGAAAAGTTATATTTGCAGGAGTTGCTTAACCTGTATCACCAAATTAACAAAGAGATGTATTTATTTTAATGAAATGAAAGGAACTTATGGTGAAATCTGAGAAACATTGTATGAAGGAGAGTTTTTTCAACTATAATTATTAAAAAAAATTTTAGACATTATTATTGCTATGTGACCTTACTAATTATTCGGATTATATGAGTTTATCTCTGATCAATTTCAATGGATATGTGTGAAAATATTTTGACTTCATAAAAATTGTGGGACATTTTATAGCTAAAATGTTTCATTGCAGAGAATATATTGGTCAAGGTTTTTAGCTGTTACAAAAAGAAACTACGATGCTAAGAAAAAATGACAAATATTACAAGTCTACATGTTAAAACAATTATATAAACAAGAGAAAAAGAAGTTAGATATAACTATCCATTTTTTTCAATTCTAAATTAAAATCATACTAAGTTTTTTTCTTAGGAGGTTCTATAGATTTTTACATAAATTTATTTTTAAATTTGGAAATGACTTTATAAAACAAAATATTACATGCATAATTTTATCTAGCAAATGTTACAGTTTTCAACATATTCTGAATTTGTTTCAATTAAATGGAGTTTTATAATACAGACATATTCAATGACTTTCTTGGGTTTATTTTCTCTTTCATCATCTGACAATTGTAAGTAAAGATGTTGCCTAAAAAGAAATTCTGTTTTTTATTGTATTAGAAAGGTTATTGCTTTTTAAGGGTTTAAAAAACTAAGTGTATTCACCAGAGCTTATATCTACAAATGATTCATCAGCTTAAAATACTGATGAATTTTGAAAAATTATTATGAATCTTGGAGAAATAATTAGGAAACACTACCATTTTGTGATCATTAATCAATTTGTGTAATTAAGCCATCACTAATATTTAAATAGACCTTGTAAGTAATTTTATCCTGGATCACACTTAATAAATTACACAATGATACTGAAGTTAGGGACACAATTCCTATAAAAATGTTGAAAATTAGATAAGTAGATAAGTGATGTAATAGATCCCTCTTTATAATGAAAAGAGGGACTATTTTCTTTTTCTTTGCTATTTAGGGACTTCATACAATAGCCAGATTAATTTTTCTCTTACATAGATGATTTTCTAATTTCAAACAAGGTAATATAATTAGTATTTCAGGATTTAATAAATGTTTTCTAAAATATTCTTTTAAAAATATATTCATGATATTCTATAAATAATCATATTCTTAGGATAATATTCTTGCAACATGCTAAAATTCCAAGTTATCTATCTTATAACTTTGAAAAAGAAAAATAGCTTGTGTGTAATTTTGGCAACGTTTACTTTTTAAGTTATATGTTATTGTGCTTTGTGCCATTCATACATAAGAAAAGCTTTTTAAGAAAGGCATTATGAAGGCAGAAGTAGAGTTGAAGCTTAAAATACATACATGTACATATACATACATATATGTATACCTTTAGAAGTGGTCAACTGTCAACATATCTAGAAAGATAAATTAGTAAAAATCTATACAAGATAATAAAACAGACTTTCTCACTAAAACTGTTCATTATTAATGATACTAAACATACTGAATATAAAGCCAAATCTCAACTCTTGGACGAACCTAGGAGGTCATGACATCTGGCCAAACTCTGGACACATTATATCTGGACTGTGGATCTGCCACAATTTAGCCGCTCTTTTGTAACAACAACAAAAATAATAGTAAAAAAAGATACAAAATCTGTCTAGGATCCCATTTGATCCTCACAACATTCTTGTAAGAAAATATTACTATGTTCACTTTACAGATAAAGAAATTTGGATAAGATAGTTTCAATAAACTATCAAAGGGGCTTAGCGATGACAGAGTAGATTGGGAATTTGTACCTAAATCTGTTTCATCAGAGCTGATTTTAATGTTTTGACAAATGCATTTCCTCTCCCCAGCATAGCCAGTGGCATATGCACACAATGTGGTGAATGCTGAATGGGGAATACCTAGGCCAGATTCTTATTCTCAGGATGGAAGTAGGGAGTAGAAAGGGAATGGAGCTGTTTAGTGAGCATAAGCTGAAAGATCACGAGATTGAAAGTCCAGAAGGAACATGATGACTGAATCAGCAGAAGAAACCACAAGGTGGCTGAATTTCAGGAACAGAAATAAAAAGACTTCATGTAGTGGATAAAAATGCAGAATGATGGGCATAAAGTGGACAAATCATGTAAAGAATAACCAAAAGTTCAGAGTAAGTTAGAGAAGTTATTAAATAATTTTATTTTCAAAGATATAGAGAAGTCTCCTATTGTTTCTAAGGGACCTGAGAGGAGGATAACTTTGAGAAACACTGACCGCAAGGGCAAGCATAAACAGTTCAAACTCTGTTATATGGACATATATGTTGTGCAGACATATATTTTCATTTCTGTCAGGTAAATACTTAGCAGTTATATTTCTGGATTATATTACAATTAATTGATGCTTGAATATTGACTTTAAATCCCAATGAATAAGCTAAAGTTACTTAGTTTTAGTAAATTTGTTTTGTAGATTTTGTAGAGTAGCAGAATATGCCATCTCAGTGTTTGCCACTTTGTAAGGATTATTTTGAGCTGAAGATAATTGAGAAGAAGCAGATACAGAAAGAGTTATCTGACTTCCCCTATTTGCCTAAGAGTAGGACGTAAATTTGTAAGGGTGTCCTCTTTCTCCTCTCTACTAGGAAAGACAAAATTGATAACCAGCAATAACATTAAACTCCCGTTAGCCATAGAAGGCACCATAGGAAACTGCATATTAAGCTTTACTAACTAGTGCTTATTGTCCATTAATTCGCCCATATGTTTGCCTTCCTTCAATTTTCCACCCTAGAAAGTGATAAACTTTATGTTATCTTGTTAATTCTCTAAAAATGTATTGTTCTTTTGTTAAGATGCTATGTAAACCCCAACTTCTAACCACTCCCTTGAGTTACTCACCAGTGTGTGCTCTCATATAGAAATACAATGCACATGCTAACTTTTGTGTATTTTTCTATTGTTAACGGCTTTTATCAGTCTAATTAATAGAGCTCTAACTGGAGAAGCTTGGAGGGTGGAAGGGAAAATAATTGTGTTTCCCCTACAGTTTCTTAGTGTTTTCTAGTTGTATGATCATGTGATTTGAGGTGAAATACAGTTTTAATTTGTTTTTGCAATCTATATCGTTTTAATTTCTTTTTAACTTACACTAGCTAGAGAGTCTAGTACAATTTTGAATAGAAGTGGTGAGTGTGCAAGTCTTTGCCTTGTTACTGACTTTAGCAGATTTAAGCAATAATATTAACCTACTTGCAATAATTGGTATTTGTAGAATACTATCCTATATAATAAAACCCCAATATGCAAATTGACCAAACAGTGGAACAACCAGTTGCTATAATGCGCACTGACCACCACAGGGCAGATGCTCAACATAGGAGCTGCCCCCTGGTAGTCAGTGCACTTCCCACAGGGGGAGTGCCACTCAGCCAGAAGCCAGGCTCATGGCTGGCGAGCGCCTCTGCGACAGTACTAAGGACCACTCAGTGGGCCTAAACCAGCAGTCGGACATCTCCCAAGGGGTTCTGGACTGTGAGAGGGTGCAGGCTGGGCTGAGGGATGCCCCCCAGTGCACAGATGTCACGCACCAGGCCTCTAGTATTTAATAACTACATAATTCATATTATTGTCAATTGCACTTGAAAAAATCTGGGCTAAAACACAAGCCTCAATTTATTTCAAAATATTAAAATCATACAGAATATATGGTCTCATCATAATGTAATTAAAGTAGAAATAAAAAAAAATAAAAATTAGAAAATCAACAAGTATTTGATTATTTTAATAGAAACAAAAATGATGCCAAAATTCAAACCCATTCATAATAAAACTGTCAGAAAAATAAAAACAAGTATAAATACCCTATTTAAATAGTGGAAAATGCAAGACACGGGTTTAGGAGAAAGTATTTGCAATGTCTGTATCTAAAAAAGGGACATATATCAGAATATATAAAGAATTCCTAAAAATCAATAATTAAATTTAAAAAAAACCTCAATTAAAATTAACAACTCTATTAAGAGTTGCTGGGCATCATTAACATCATGTAACTGGCTAAAATTGAGAAGACTGACAATCCTCAGTACTGGTGAGTGTGTAGTGCAACTAGAACTTTCATCCATTGTGAGTGTGTAAAATGCTACAACTCTGAATAATTTCTAATATAGTTAAATATACACCTACCTATGTCCCAGAAATTTCTATCCTTAGTGTTCACTTAAGAGAAAAACAAACAAACAAAAAAAACAAAAAAAAAACACATGTATTAAAGACTTGTGAATTGAAATTTGGTAGTACCAAATTAGGGGGGGGGGGGCGGAAACACACAAAAAGTTTTATCAATAAACAAATGATTCCATATCTACTACTTCTGAACAAATTAATTTCAGTTGCAGGCTTTCTTCAAATGCCTGGGTAAACTTCCATGCCTTAAAATGAATCACTCAACATCACTGTGTTCTGCATATCTGTGAACAGAGCTGTGAACCTGAAGGATTGGCCATGTTGTTGGTGGGCAGCACACTAGCCACCAGACCCTGCAGCTCCGAGGAGCCAGCACCTGCCAGGCTTTGGTGTGTTTTGCTAATGCTTGCTCTTCTCAGAGAGTTTTTGCATGTTGCTTTCTTTAGAAAAGAAAACTTTTTTTTTTCTGGTGGATAAATGTCCGATTGCTCTGTATTATTTAGTCAAAAGTTAACAAGGGCCATAACCGGTTTGGCTCAGTGGATAGAGCGTCGGCCTGTGGACTGAAGGGTCCCAGGTTCGATTCCGGTCAAGGGCATGTACTTTGGTTGCGGGCACATCTCCAGTGGGGAGTGTGCAGGAGGCAGCTGATGGATGTTTCTAGCTCTCTATCCCTCTCCCTTCCTCTCTGTAAAAAAATCAATAAAATATATTAAAAAAAAAAAAGTTAACAAGGCTTGGAGGGGCTAAGTCTTCCATCTACTTCCATCAATCCTCCCAACCTCTTTCTCTTTTTCTGAAATACTTGACATGTCTGGTTTTTGAGCCTCTTCAGAGTGCTGCAGGACACAGATTTAGTTCTTGGCTGCATTTTCCTTCTTACATAGTGTTAGATATAGTGTTCTTCCTGAGTTTCTTAATTCAGAAATTCTTTGTGTTCTAGTTTCTAATAATTGTTTGAAACAGTAGCATCCTCCTTTTATTTGTACTTATTACTTTTTCCCCCTTTATCATGATTTCATTGGAGTCTCAGATGAAACATGTGATAACCATGTGTGCTCAATCCATCATCTTAAACTAAGTCTTTCTTATGTTTTTAATCAGTCAGAAACAGTACCAGGCTAATCCTTCACAACCACAAAGTTTATTCAATACTTGACATCACTTCCATTCTTTTCCTGTTATCAGTTAAAATAATCCTTTTGTCATATGCTCAAACTAAAGAGTGTATAAGGGGAGTTGTTATTTTGAGTGACAGATCCATGTTTTGTAAGAAGTAGACAAATTTAGTAAAATAATCTAATCAGAGTAGTAAATTCTTTGTGTTCTCAAGCCAATAGAGCATTGACCTCTATTTCTTACCTGGTCAGTCTGCAGAGAATGAGCAATCTGGACTTGGAATATACGTATTGCTGTGAATGATAAAATAATTCTTGAAGATACCAGTAAACATACTGAGAAACCCTGACTACAACTGTAATTGAATATCTTCATTTTGATCATATTCTGTTCTGGTAAAGCAAATGAAATCTTGTTTTGCTCAGTGGCAAGAATGGAGTTATATTTATTTATTTTTAACAAACACACAAAAGAAAGGGTAAAACAATCAATGAAATATGAGAGGAGAGACTATGCTATGCAATAGAGATCTTTCAAGTGGACCTTGGACTGGCATAGAAGATTGTTAGGCATTAGATCAGATTACTTTGACAGGAAATTCTTCTTGAGAATAGGAGAGATATCCAACACCTGCCAAATACTAGTATTTGAGGTATCTGTGCATGTACAGGTGGACCATTAAAAGCCATTATTTACAGGAAGCAATACGAGCTGTTGATATATCTATTTTAACTAATGTGCCATTAATTTGCTATCTTAGATCACAAAAGAAGTAGACTTAAAACCTCAAATATCTGATATAAAAAATAGTGAGGTATTATTTCAAGTGTAAGTGGTAAATCTTTAAATGATATAAGGCATGTAAAACACTTATTTGTCACAAAATGAATGTTTTCTTTTTTTAAAATATATTTTTTATTGATTTCAGAGAGGAAGGGAGAGGGAGAGAGAGAGATAGAAACATCAATGATGAGAGAGAATCATTGAATGGCTGCAACCTGGGCATGTGTTCTTGACCAGAATCAAACCTAGGACTCTTCAGTCCACAGGCTGACACTCTATCCACTGACCCAAATCAGGTAGGGCACAAAATGAATGTTTTACACATTATAACATTATTATCATTCTAATGTTCACAATTTCATCTCACTTAATTATACTTTTTATATTGGGTATCCTATTTTTGAGGAGAAGAAGAGTTATCTATCTATCCTTCGATTTTTATTCCAAGTCAGTGGCTAGGGAAATTTATTAATTTATTTAAAAAGGAATACACACATTTTAACTAGGTTATGACTCTGGGGCTACATCTGTTTTTCTATTCATTGTGATTTCTTTTCCTCCACTTTTCAGGTATCTTTAAGAAGAAAAAATCATGTTCATATTTTTAGTGTGAGTGAGTTGACAAGGAACAAAGCATTTAGCAAAGTAGCATAAAAGACAAGTTAACAACAGCCCAGCAGGAGAAAGATCAATGCCGCTAAAGCATCCTGTAATATTTTCTGAGTGATTTACAAAGGACTCCCTTTCTACCTGCCCCAAGAAAACTTGGCACACTTGTAAAATCAGCTGTGCAATAGAATATGAGTAAGGTATTGCCAACTGTTTTTGTACTCTGGGCTGTTCCCTGCAATGGCCATCTCATAAGAGTGTCTTTTCAGAGCATCAGGGAATAAATATGGATAGACCATCCCCAAGCCATACACCAAACCATGCAAGTAAAGTAATCCTCTTTTTCATAGAATAAATAAGTGGACCAAATTAAAGGAAAGGTGCAGTGTCCTATTCACTAGTACTGAATCCTTGGTTTTACAGAATAGAACTCTCTGAAGGCCTCTTCCCTCAAAACTGAATTAAATAGTCACTCAGAATTGAAATAATAAACAAGAAACAAAAAATGTAATCCGCAACATGTGCAAAATAGGAGGAAAAGTATATTTGTTGTAGTTCTACTAAAGGAGACCAGCATTTTATAACTTAAAAAATTAGTCTCAAGAACACAAAAACCTAAAATACTTAAAAATGAAAATTTCTGTTTAAAATTAATAGACTTTATTTTTAAGCAGTTTTCTTTACATTATCTTTATTAGTTATCTGTAAATGGACATTCAGATTCTTTTAAAATCTTAGATATGATGAATAATACTGCAATGAACATGAGAGTGAAGATATCTGTTCTATATAGTGATTTTATTTCCTTTGGATATATATCAAGAGGTGAGATTGCTAGATCTTATGGTCTTTTATTTGTAACTTTTTGAAGAATGTCCATAGTATTTTCCATTATGACTGTACCCATTTATATACTCACCATTTTGTACATGGGTTTATTTTTCCCACACCCTTGCCAACACACTTATCTCTTGCTTTTTGATAAAAGCCATTCTAACAGATGTGAAATAATACCTGATTATGGTTTCAATTTGCATTTCTCTGATGTTCTTTTTTCTTGATATTAGCTTATATTGTTCCATTTCTTTACACATCTATTCAATGTGATTTTACACTGAGTGGCCAGATTATTATGACCTCTGAATGCATAATAATCTGGCCACTCATTGTATATCCTATATAATAAAAGGCTAATATGCAAATTGTCCCCTCGACCAGGAGTTTGACCAGCAGGCAGGCTGGCCAACCGCCTATGTCCCCTTCCCCTGGCCAGGCTGGCCGGACCCCATCCATGCACGAATTCATTCATGAACCAGGCCTCTAATACACACACACACACACACACACACACACACACACACTGAGTGGCCAGATTATTATGCATTCAGAGATCATAATAATCTGGCCACTCAGTGTATATGGATATTATAAAGATAAATTGCAGAGTTTCTGGATTGTGTTATCACCTGCTAAAGAGTAATGTTCATTCTATCCAGCTTGGCTACTCAAACTTCAAACTCTGACTTCTCTTCAATAATCAACAGGTAAATCTTCCTGATAGTTCTTTGATATTCTAGCTCATCTTTTTTTAATCAGACTTCCCAGGGTCACACAAAGAAGAATATTTGGGGTACTAATTAATGAAGTTGAGGTATTCAACTGGTTAGTATATCCTGAGCAGAATTATAAACTCAAATTAGTTAAATATTTTAATCAAATCTGTTTGCTTATATTCTTGCACAAGGATAAAGGACTTTCTCAGCCTCATTTGTGTTTTGGTATGGCATTATGATTGATTCATAGCTAACAGTGTATGAATAGATATGATGTGTGCTACTTTCACCCGGCTCTATACAAACTTCTCTTTTAAAATATCTTTTAATTATTTTCGGTTTATGCTGAATGCATAGAACTCTGAGAACACAGAGATGAACATAACTACAAGGATACTGGAGAGAATATAACTAGAAGGCTTTCCACCAATCAGAAGCACCCACATTGGATTGTTATGTAAATAAAAATTAAACCCTACTGAGTTAAACCATATTCTATCTAATAAAAGAGTAATATGCAAATTAACCACCACTCCACTATACCCACAAGCCATGCCCACCAGCCAATCAGAGTGAGTATGCAAATTAACCCCAACCAAGATGGCTGCAGCATAGAGAGCAGGAGGGAGGCTTTGGTTTCCCTGGCAATGGAGGAAGCCAAGCTTTCCGCACACCCTGGCTGGCTGAGGCCTCCACTCAAGGGTACAAAGTTTCAATTATAGAAGGTAAATAAATTCCAACAGAAATGTCGGCAGCCACTGAGCTGGAAGAGCAGGAGGCTAAGGTTGCCTGGGCGATGGAGGAAGCCAAGCTTCTGCAGCCCTGGCCGGATCAGGCCTTCACTCCAGGCTACAAAGTTTCAATTGTAGAAGATACATAAATCCCAACAGAAATGGCTGCCGCCATAGAGCGAGCAGGAGTCTTGGCTCAGGTCCAGGCTACAAAGTTTCAATTGTAGAAGATAAATAAATCCCAGATACCAGGGCCTCCGCTTGGGGCACCAGGGGGTGTGGCTGGCCTGCAAACCACCACAGGCCTCTCACCCAGGCCGCCCCATGCCCCAAGGGAACCCCCACCCTGATCTGGGACACCCTTCAGGGCAAACCCACTGGCCCCCATCCATGCACCAGGCCTCTATCCTATCTAATAAAAGAATAATATGCAGATTGACCATCACTCCAACACACAAGATGACTGCCCCCATGTGGTCAAAGATCCTTCCCCATGTGGACACAAGATGGCCACCACAAGATGGCCAGCAGGGGAGGGCAGTTGGGGGCGACCCAGACCTGCAGGAGAGAGCAGTTGGGAGGGACCAGGCCTGCAAGGGAGGGCAGTTGAGAGGGACCAGGCCTACAAGGTAGGGCAGTTGGAGGCGATCAACCCTGCAGGGGAGGGCAGTTAGGGGTGAGCAGGCCAGCAGAGGAGGGAAGCTGGAGGCAAAAAGGCTGGCAGGGGAGCAGTTAGACATCAATCAGGCTGGCAGGGGAGTGGTTAGGGGGTGATCAGGGATTGATTGAGCATGATCCTGTGGCAGGCACAGTGGGGTCAGGGTGAGCAGAAGTGGCAGATAGGAGCTTCAGGTGATGTTGGACTACAGGTTTTGGTCCTATCTCTGCAGGCCACCCAGAGGGACCCCACCCATGCACAAATTCATGCACTGGGCCTCTAGTGTCAAAATAAATGTGGAAGTCAAGAAAGAAGACAAAAGGTGTTCTTTTTAAGGCAGACAATAAAATAAAGCAAAGTTGTAGGATAGAAGTTAACCCTTTGCACTTGCTTGCTTTTTTCATCAAGCTGCTACTGATGCTAACCATGTCGAGTCACACTTGACATCCGAGTGCAAAAGGTTAAGTACATACATGTTTCTTGTTTTCTTTAAAATAATAATAACTAGAGGTCCGGTGCACGAAATCGTGCACTCGGTGGGGGTGTCCCTCAGTCTGGCCTGTGCCAGTTCGGGGCCCCTTCGGGGATATCCAACTGACAGGTTAGGCCCACTCCCCACAGAGAGTGGGCCTAAGCCATCAGTCAGACATCCTAACACTACTGAGGAGGTGTGAGAGATTCCCGCCACCACCACTGTGCTTGCCAGCCATGAGCCCGGCTTCTGGCTGAGTGGCACTCCCACTTTGGAGCACACTGAGCACCATGGAGCAGATGCTCGCTGCCCCCTGGTGGTCAGTGTGTGCCATAACAATCGACCATTCTGCCATTCGGTAGATTTGAATATTAGACTTTTATTATATAGGATTATTATTATAAATTGTTTTGTTTGTTTTTTTTTTGTTCATACAACCATGGAGAAATCTCTAGAAGTTCACAAAATTTTCATAGAGTACTTAACAACCTTTTGTTAAATAAATTAATAAATGTTGAGTTTTACTAAGTCATATTTATCCCTTTAATATTTCTTGAACACAAGTCCTTTATCTACGCACTGTCCTTTTTTTCCCCCAGGTCAGTCTCTCAATACTTCTAAATAGAATTCTAAGTAGAACTTTAACCTCCAGCTTTTTCACCTTCCCTTTGGTACCAATCTGCTTCCAGAGTGATATTTCTAAAATTCAATATTCATATAGCTACTTTCTAGTTAACCTTCAGTGGATCATTGTTCTCTCAAATCTCAAGTCCAAATTGCATATTAAGTTATGAAAAGCTCTTTTTCTTCTCTAGTCATTCTTCTCTCTGGAAACTCATGTCCGCACATTGTATGTTGTCATAGCAAACTATTTTCAAATATCTGAATATATCACATTCTCTCACCACTGAAGCACATTCCCATGTTTCTTTACTTTGCTCTTAAAACATATCTTCATGCCTCACATGTATTGGACAAACACAGCTCACACAGCCTGAAAATGCAAGATGAATCTATAAGTAAAGAATAAAAATAAAAAAGTGGTATTTGCCCAAATTATAAAGCTCATAAGAAGAAGGTTTATGATATCACAAATCTTCTGACTATAAATCTTATTCTAATTCTAGAATTAAAAATATTTGTTCTTTTTAATTAATTATTGTAACTATGTACAAATATTTCTAAATTAACCTAGTCTCAGATTGCTCTAAAATGGAATGCACATAATACGCACTTTACAAAGATGTTACAAAGGTTAGATCACATAATTATTATACAAAAATTTTGTTCTAACTCCACAAGAGTCTAGAAATATAAGATATCAGAAATACCTTTCGTTAATCTTTCTACAGTACAATAGGTTTCAAAACTCTTCATATTTTAAGGAAGAAGATTTTAAATATTATTTTACTCAGCTCATGCCCTATGCCTTGACACAGATTGATTACATTTAATGATCACAACAGGACTTTGAGAAAACTATCATCATTTCAACTGTTGTAGAAGGTGTGTTGCACTGAATTTCAACATCTTCTTGGATCATTGTCTGGAAAGAAACCCTATAGCTTCCAGACTCCTTGGGGCACTGCCTCGGCTGCAGGGCTGCAGAGAATTGCCTCACCCAAGGTCACAAGCCCTTCACTGTTCATATCAAATGACTTTTCATTTTTAGATTATAAACACCCGTACCTCTCATCCCAACTCCATATAACTCTAAAGCATTGCCCTATTTTTAGGACCCAGTGTAGGGTCAGCTGGATTGATATATCGTAACTTAACTTCTCTGTCTGCCCACTCCTGCTTCCTTCCCTTCCCTTCCCTTTCACACTTGTTGATGCTGAAGCACGCCCTCATAAACCTCCTTGGTGCTTATTGCTGTCTTGGAATCAACTGTTGCTTCTCTGCAACAGTCATGATTCAGATGAGAAAAGAGAAATCATTTGAGAGGCTACAGAATGTTTTACATGTCCTTAAAAGTCAAACAACCTAATCCGTCATTGTAGATCAGCATTTGAGCGTCCAGCTAGGAACCAGGAGGCCACCAGTTGGATTCCTGGTCAGAGCACAGGGTTGCAGGCTCGTGCCTGGGTTGCAGGCTCGGTCCCCTGTGGGGGGCTTACAGGAGGCAGCCAATTAATGATTTTCTCTCATCATTGATGTTTCTGTCTCTCTCTTCCTCTTCCTTCCTCTCTGAAATGAATAAAAATATTTAAACAAACAAACAAAGCAAAACAAAACAAACAACCTAGTAGTGTGTGTGTGTGTGTGTGTGTGTGTGTGTGTGTGTGTGTGTGTTATTCTGACCTTTCTGATGATAATACCTTAGGGGTTCCCAGTCACTATCATACAGTAATTAACAAATTCTGAGTATATCATGTGATTCATCACTCAGGGAATTATAACTCTCTGAATTTAAACCTGTGCATGTGCTCTATAATTTTTGACACATGCCCACTTCTCTTCTGTGCATTAATATTCACCACTTTAAGGGTGCAGGCTGTCTTGCATCCCAATTTAGGTCACAATCCTTCGGAAAGCAGTGTTCTTTGTTCCTAGTCTCTTAGGACTTACGACAGGGTCCTTAAGAGCAGGCCTGGGAGACTATCAACTACATTCAAAGCTATACGCACGCAATACCTATTTTGTCTTAAATATCATTTTCTCTCCTTTAAAAAAAATTGGTCACCTTTCTCTTTCTTCAGTCCTCCCTATTTCCACTCTTTGATTAACTTTTATAGTGGACCTATATCTCATTTTGTTATAAAATTTCTTTGGTCATTTGCTGCATATTCCCACCTCCACTGTCTAATATTTAGCAATACATCTTCAATGCAAGGCCAATAAATATAAATTGATGTATGTTTGAACAAGTTCTGTGGTGATAGAACATTACTCAACAAAGATATTCAAAAGATCAGGCTAAGTTAAATGCAGTGTATAAGAATGTGTCATTAGGGGCACTAAGCCATTTGGTTCTCCTATTATAATATGATAAATGATAGAAAAATCATCCAGCCAGAGGTCCTCTTTATTCCTCATAAAAGCATTCCTAAATCGTCCTTCACCCAGAATTAATGTATATAATAAAAAATGAGGTGGCAATGAAGTTGGCAACTGTGTCTTAATGAATGTGTGCGAGGGAAAAATATGCTTAATTGACAGCCCTGGAAACACAAGCACCATTGCTCCAGGAACAGATACAGCATAAAATGTTCCTGTACAAGCTTCTCCTATTGCATCCCTCTGGACAGCCTGGTTTTGACAGATGAAAAGGCAATTAAATCTGTTTCATTCGTGCATGGCTGAGAACAAGGCATGTGCTGAGTCCCCATTAAGACAGGCATTAGGTTTGTTTTGTTTTGTTTTATTTTTTTAAAGCTTCTATTATTATTATTCTTTCTCAGCAATGAAATCTCTGAACTGAGATATTGCTTTTCCTAAAGGTGTCACTCAACCAGAGAATGTTTCTCAGTCCAAGAAAATTTAAAGTACTCTTATTGATGGGATGAGGAAGAACACAGGGCAAGTGGTCTCACCCATTTAAATTGGCATAATCGTCATCCTCAGAAATAACAACCACTCCATTTCTTCCAAAGATTTTTGTGGCAAGTCGTCTGGTTTAGAATCCAGACAGGCAGATGGCTGCTGGAGTTCAAGACAAATCTTCATTTCTGAAGGAGATGGAAATCAAGCCAAGGGTGCTAAATGGAAGAATTATTCTGCACACTGACCAGGAAGAGGGTTTGGGAAGTTATTATGAAGGAATCACTGAACCTATCAGTTCAGTGCACAGCACTGGAAAAGCAAAGTAAACAAGATAATAGGTGATGTTAGTTGCAAGGGAGAAAGGAATGATCAGATATTATTCTTTTATACTGCAGCTTTTTCTCCTTTCTATAGAAATCTCATAGATCTGTGGTTTTTGTGTTCCAGAAAAAGAAAATATTGCCATGGGGCAGAAAGTTCACATGATGTCTACCATCAAATAACTATACCTTAAAGGTTTTGAGAGGAAAGATGAAGATTTCTCTGATAGATGGGGGTTAATTAGAAAAAAAGAGTAATAAAACCAGCTAAGATTAATAATTTTGTCTATGCATTTAAAAATACCCTGACACAGTAAAATACACTGATAAGTTTAACCATTATTACATAGATTGACACTATATGCCCATTTTGGAGATGAGAAAACAGCTTCAAAATGATTAATTAGTGGCTTTACAAAGTCACAGAGTGAGTAATTTTTATCAGCATATTTGGAAGTTTTTTTTTTTAATGAACAATGACTTGTAAATGTCCTATGTCATTCACTTTATAGATGGGGAAATTAAATAGATATAGATATAGATATATATCAACTGAACTGTGATACAGATACCAAATCACTATTTTAATTGCAATCAAAATTTATACTCTTTTGTCTTTGGAAATGTAGCTGAGACATTAGAGACAAGACAAATACCATATGACTTCATTTATATGTGAAACAAAACAAGAAAAAAAAGAGAGAAAGTTTTAAACTCTTAGGTCATATCAAAGAGATTCAAGAGTCAGTTTGAAGAGATCCTACTAGAAAAAAAAAAAGGAACATTTAAGTATAAAAAACACACATAATAATTATAATGGACTAAAATACATAAAATATATTTAAGTCCATGATTACATAAAGATAAAAATATGGAAAAAGAAGCTAATCTGTCACTATGGAAAGATTCTAGTAAACTTGGTTGTTATTTTGCAAACTAGTCAATAAAGTGAAATAATGGATCACTTTTCCTGTTTGTTTGTTTGTTTTTTCTGTGTATTCTCCACCTCAGAGCAGTCTACTAGCAAATGAGGAAACTTCCTATTTACAGAAGTTTTCCAGACAATAAGTTGGTGGAGAAATAACAGAATTGGAATATCACAGTTTTTCAACCCAATGTACTAAAGAATCTAGGGTTTGAGCATCAATAAATCCTAACATTCTGTAAAGAGAGACATCCAGGCAACATGTACCTTATATTAGAGGAACACAAACCCTGTGAAAGTCAGCTTATTAAAAAATGTTGAACTTAAATTTTATCACGTCTCTAGATTCAGCAACTAAATATACAGAGGATAACAGAATCACCTACACTGTAGGATACAACTGGCAAATTCATCTTTGGAAAATTCTATAGGAAAAATAAGGCAAAGTTTTCTGTATATAACTTATAAGGAAAACAAGAGAATAATTAAGGTTAAATTTAAAGATTCAAAAGGACTTAATATTAATTATAATATGCTTACCTTATTTGTACTCTAATGCAAACTATATAACCACCCACCATACCCATAGCCACACACGATGTTTGTATATGTGATATGCATGTGTGTATGTGTAGTATAGGATCTATCTATCTATCTATCTATCTATCTATCTATCTATCTATCATCTATCATCATCTCTTTATTTAGAGATTGAGAAAGGAAAAGAGGACACAGAGAGGATACAAAGAAAAAACACAAAGAAGTGTGACAACTATGAGATAATTGAATTTGAAAAAAAGGCTGGCTACCTACTGGTATTGAGAAATTATTGTTTCAGATTTTTAGATGTGGAAATGGTGTCTTGATTATGTTTAAAGTCATTACTAGATAGATAAATAGATAGATAGATAGATAGATAGATGATAGATAGACTAAATAATTTATGGATTAAATAATATGATATCTAGGTGATGGGGGAGGAGATGGGTTTTACAGTTGTTTTTATTGGGGGTCAAATTTGTCCCCCAGTGAACATGGGGCAAGGCTTGGAGATATTTTTGTTTACTTGGGGCAGGGACTACTGGCATATAGAAGCAGAGGCCAGGGATCCTACTGACCATGCTAAAATGCCCGGGATTAAATGAAAGAATTATTCATTCAAAAATGTTAATGTCACCAAGGTTGAGAACCACAGGTTAAAAGTAAAAATTTTTGTTTACTTTTGTGTATACTTGAACTTTACCATAACAAAATGTAAAAATAAAATAAAAAGGAGGTGACTTGGGGGAGTTTACTTATGTCAGATAATGATAATTGAGATGTTCAAATGTAACCAATAGGATTCCCCTCATTAGAACTCAATCATAGAATTGGCCAGTTATTAAATCAATTTAAGATGTTCTACTCATCAAACTGTAAAAGAAAATATTTATATTTCTAAGAAAAGATTTAAGCCCCCCTAATTTTTTTAGGCTAGCGAGGCAAGTTTGGCTGAAATAAGAGAAGTAGGGGACCCTGTGATAAGTAAACCAATATATGAAAATATGGAATTTAAAATGAGATATTTTAAGAAGTAATAATTCTCTTAATTAAATATGTCTTTCACTAGGACTCACTGTACAATTTCTTTAAATGAAGCTCTCTGCTGCATTAATTTGAATTGATTTACACATATTTGACTAAAATGCAAATTTTCTGTAACTTGCGAGGGGTGTGAATAAAGTGTGACAAAACACTAAGTTTAAAATATGCTTAGTTATGTACTTAAAGTGTTTAGGAATGAAACTCTTGGACTTCTTCAAGAAAATTCTCGAGTTAGAAGCTGCTTTGGAAGATCCTGTAGTAAAGTAAAACTTTTAAAATGCCAAATTTAGGCAATTAAATTTCTATGGTAATTAAAGACCCTAGAAAAGAGAAACAACCTAAAAACTAGTAAGACAGGAGCAGTAAAAAGAAAAAAAAATTCAACATTTACTTACTTGCCAGTGAGAGCAGGTGGTATGAGTCATGTCTCTCTATTCTGTTCTGATTGTGATGTGGGTGAGAAAAGCAGGTCCCTACCTTTTCCTTTAAAGTAAATTTGACATACTATGTTTTAAAATAGAGATTTAATCAGTAGAGGGAGATCATCATGCTAACAATGACAATCAGAATAACTTTGGTAAGACACATAACTCAGGAAAAGTGTCCATAGCCAAGCTCTTAGAACACTGAACTCAGCAAATAAAAATTTATTTATACATCTAACAAATGTTTACTGATCACTTATATGTGTCAGGAACAGTTTGTCTCTTCACCACTTATAGTGAAGGAGAGATAAAATAAACTATTGAAAACGACTTAATGTCAAGTAGTGATATTTTTCATAAGAATATTAAGCTATTAAGACAAATAAGCAATAAAAGGAAATAGGAAGTGAATGAGGATGTTATTTAGGATGGGATGTTGAGGAAATGTCTATCTGAGGAATTAACATTTCAATTATGAAAGGAAATAGCCATGTAAGGAAAGAACTTTCAGGAAGATAGTAAGAGAGACACGCTGAAGTAGGAGTTTGCTTGGCATGAACTAAGAGAGTAAAGAGGCCAGTGTGGCCAGAACATTGTGAGAGGAAATGAAAAAAAAATGAGTTGAGAAGTAGCCAGGAGCTTTGGATTTATTCTAAGTGTGTAATGGGAGCTATTAAGTAGTTAAGAGCAGGAGAGCAACATGATCTGATTTGGGTTTAAAGGGGTCATTGACTGCTGTGCAGAGGATGAACTTTATTGGGCCAGATTACAAATGCAATGCAGTAGTCCAAGAAAGATACGATCGATGGTCTTCTGAATCAGCATAATGCCACTGGTAGTATTAAAAATGGTGATTCAGGATATATTTTGAAGGTCTTTGTTTATTGATTAATATGTTTGGAAGAAAAAGAAGAATTAAAGAGGACTCTGAAGTTTTTTTGCCTAACTGAAGGAATAGTGGAATTTTTTTGTGGAAAACAAGAAAGACTTGATGATAGATGATAGATAGATAGATAGATAGATAGATAGATAGATAGATAGATAGATCCTATACTACACTATTTGGGGGCAGATAAAGTGTGAAATGCCTTTTAGATATGAAGTGGTAATGTGAGAAGGCAATTGGATATATGGGTAAACAATTCAAGATAAAGATCCAGATGAGAGAGATATACTTAGGATTCATCAGACTACAAATAGTATTTTTAATGGAATTGGATGAGTTAAGGCTATAATAAATTCTAGATGATCAGAAAAGGCAGTGAAACCACATATCTTCCCTGACTCTAAAAAGCTATGTAATAAGTAAAAAGTAGTGGTGAGGTGGTGGTAGGAGGCATTTGAAAATAAACATATTGGAGCTGTCAATCTTCAAAGATACACAGTGACGGTCTCTAACACGGAGGCAGAGTGATTGACCTCAGCAGAAAGGCTTAGAGCTGGGTGAGTGACAGCTTAGCCTGAGCTCATTATTATCTTCTCCTGTGAATTTAAAGGTTACTTAACCGTGGTAGTGGGAGGGTTAACTTGAAACGAAGGCAGATAGGGCAGGGGTCCCGGGGAAAACAAAGGCAGGTGGAACATAGGCAGGGGCAGACACGGCAGTTTGAGCAGCCTCACCACAGGAACCAACCGCAGAAATTATAAAATATTTCTTGACTCAAAGTGGGAGGCATGGGAAAACAGGGGAGGGCCTGCAGTCACAAGGTGTAGGAACACATAGAAACAGAGGAAGTTCAGCATAAGGACAGAGAAAGAACACGTAGAAACAGGGAAAGTTCAGGTCCGTTGCTGGGCAAGAACAATTGAGTCAATCAATCAGGTGACAACACAGCTAGACATAAAGCAGGCTTGTAGCAAATATATACCCCTGGACGACAAGGCTTTAATGGGCAGCCCGTTATTTGATCCCCCCCCCCCCCCCGCCTTGCAGGAAGTCAGACCTACTTGTAATACATTTTCCATACTTTTGCTTAAATCTTTTGGTCCGTGCAGCTCATTCTTTGGTGTCATGAGATGCGACCCCTGGCAAAACACCTCAGCTCACCGTTCTGGTTACCAGTAGGTTGGAGACTCAACTGGAAACTAGATTTTGTTGCTAAACTTCTGTTTGGCCTTCAGATCTACTCTCCAGCTTTCTCTGAACTGCTCCATGCCCAGGAGGCAGATCTGTAAGAGCTATCTCAATGACTTTCCTCGCTCACTCTCTCTACATTCTATTATATCTGACCTCTCAGAAGCATTGGCTTGGCTGGAGATTAGAGGAAAGAAGAGGACTAAGTCAGCCTGTTCCCTATAGATACACAGTTGAGCCAGAATCCCCCTTCCTATGACCTGGGTCACACATTCTTGTCTTCTGCCTCCATAGATACTCACTTAGTGAAGCTGAAAATCAGAAGAACTTGAGGAGATGTGAAGAACTTACCCTCAGGTACATATATGCTCCAAGGTCATTTCTTCTTCATCTGTTTTTCTTACAGAATTAAGAGGATTCAGTAGCACCTTTAGCTTTGAAAAATTTAAAAGCTGGTGGGACCTCATGACTTGGGTCAGCTCTAAAATTAATGGAGGGCAAGAATCTTTAGGTTTCCTGCTAGATTGTCATCTGAGATTCCTAGAAGAGTTTTGAGGGCAAAACTTCAGATGGTGTATGCCATATGTTGTATTTCTTGGAAACCTGACTGTAGCACAGGTGTTAAAAGAAGTTGAGTAATCCCAGTGGAAACCATTAATTTTTTGTGAGGAAACACATAATTCCCAAGGGGCTGCTGGTGACCTTCTCCTCACATCTCTTACCTACTTTATTAGAGATGCTGAGATTTCTAAGGTCCTGCGACCTTTTCCTGAAACTTCTAACATTTACTTTAGGAAAGGGTAGTTCTCTTCACATGCTATCTTTTGGAACACCAATATGCAGAGCAACAAAGAGAAAAGTTTGTTATTTTATCTTCTGAATAGAGAGAATGAATAATAGGCAGGTGACTGCGGGTGTGTAATAGGCAGGTCTATGAAGAAACCACAATGTTTCACTCCAGAGATTCGAGAACTTCAGTTTGAGTTCTTCCACCCAAAGGGGAAAATGTTAATAAATGAACATTATTAAACTGAATATAAGATTATTGTGATGATTTAGTCATTCGGTGTAGATGGGACAAAAAAAGAAAACCAACAATCCTGAGAGGAGTAATATCTTTAGTTGTACTGAGAGGTGAGCTGTATGTCATTGAATATCAATAGATTCATCTGAGAAGATAAAAACAGATTTACCTTTATATTATAAGTGCAGAGACTAAAAAAAAAAAAAAAACAACAACACTAATAAAAAAGAGCTGCCTGCTTCAACCAGCCACAGCACAATAAATGCCACACAAGGGGCAGAGCCAGACAAGCTGTCTCTGCAAAGTTATTGACACTGTTAGACTTGCCAGTCAGGTCCTTCATTACATCTAACCTTTAACAATATGAAAACATTTATATTCCATCCTAAGTCACCATTGCCACACTGTCCTTTCACAGTATAAGCTATCTCTTAGTTTTCTTTCATTTATTTTGGGATGTGTATATGAACATTGCCAAAGTAGATATTTCTAGTTCTTATCATTCTCCTGACCATAGAGGGATTCCCTGGGTCAAGCAAAGGAGTTCCCTGTAGTCCACCAGGTACATGCCATGCCTCAGTTTCCTCAGGTATTAGCTTTCAAGGAAACTTTTATTCTCAGCCACCTTACCTCCCTCATACATTTTCTTTGCCCTTCCTTGGTATCTCTCTCTCTCTTCTCTCTTCTCTCTCCCTCCCTTCTTCCCTCCCTCCCTCCCCATAAAGAGAGACTTGGGTTGAGATTGGTATATTCTATGACTCTGTAAGGAGAGTTGAGGCACATGCTGCATATTACATACATGTGAACAGATGAGCAGGTGGACAGAGCGTATTGACCCATGATTTACTAAGAGAAAAAAAAAAAAGATAAAATAATGGGTTGATGCATAGGCTATTGCTTTTTTTCTACCAAAAGTAGATATGTATTGCATCAGCACAGTAAATCTTTAACTAGATGCCAGAGGTGTTAAAACATTACAAAGATTTCCTGAACTCTATCTATAGTATTCTTGCTATAATTTAGAAAGTATGCACATCTATGTGTTCAACGAAATGTAGCTGCCTACCTGGGAAAACAAAAAAGAGCATGGGGTTTTGGTGGGGAGAAAAAGTGTGTCTCATTTATGCATGCAAGCCTGAGAAGAATATACAGAATAGAAACCATTGTCTATTCCACCCCAAAACTAGAAAGGCTCATTAATTTAGAGATTGTGGACACATGCACTTAGATTGG
This sequence comes from Eptesicus fuscus, assembly GCF_027574615.1. Taxonomy (NCBI): domain Eukaryota; kingdom Metazoa; phylum Chordata; class Mammalia; order Chiroptera; family Vespertilionidae; genus Eptesicus; species Eptesicus fuscus. The sequence continues at coordinate 52,834,931 of NC_072481.1, read as the reverse complement.
AGAAATCTTTTGGGGCTCAGATGTCTCCATCTGTGTCTATAATCATATAATCATAGGTCCAGTTACTTAGAAATGGGGTCTGTTGAAGAAATCCTTGTGCAAGTGGTTCATTGAAGGAATGCTTTCAAGAGAAACCTGAGTAACAGGACAGAAGAAGCTACACAAATATGTGGTTTTAGGAGAAATGTAACCCAGACTTAACCCTACTAGGAGTTCTGGCATGTGCATGACACTGCGCTACTGGGCTCTTATGGACCGGATCTGTTAGTCATTGGCTACTTACCGGTGGCCCTTGGAAAGAAGTGGGCCATAATCTCCAGCCATTGCCCTGTCACGTAGCTGCCATTAGCCAAGGGCAAGCCTCCGGAGAAGAGTGCAGGTTTGAAACATTAGCAGCCAACACAGTAACAGCTGAGGCATGGGGGAACCAAGGTGATCTGGGGGGTGTGACTTGCATTTGCTATAGGAACATTTTACAATTCAGTTTAACTCAACAATTATTGGGCATTTACTATTTTCAAGAAATAGTCGTAGGTGATGCAGAGATTAATAAATAATATATGATTTCCAACTTCAAGGCGTCCCTAATCCAATAAATGAGACAAATATGTTCTCAGCTATTCAACTACAATCTGGTTTTCTCTAGATTTTATTTTTCAGTGGGTGAAAGAGGTTAAGTTAACATTAACAGTCAAAATTGTGCTGGCTTATATGGTATTTGTGAAGTTTGATCTTAGTTTGCTCTGAGAGGTGTACAGGGCTGAGTCACAAAGAAGTCAAATTCACTTTTTCTATCTACCCTCAATTGAAAGGGTATTTCATTAAATCCCATGGTTTTAAAACCCATCTGATGACACCAAACTCTGTATCTCCAATTTGACCACCTTCCTTTAACTCTAGGGTCATGAATCCAAATGCTTACTGCACATCTCCATCTTAGGTATCTAATAAGCACCTAAAACTTCCTAAGTCCAGAGCAGAACCTCATTTTTGCTCCCCACAGCTACTTTTTCTGCAGATTTTCCCATCTCAGTAAATGACAACTCAAAATTTCTGGATACTTCTGTAAAATATCAACAAACCATGCCCATTCAACCTCTGATATGTGTAGAATCTGAGCACTTTTTATTTATTTATTTTACCTCCTCTAACTACTATCACCTTGGTCTATGGGACATGAGCTATCAGTTCTTTCCTGGACTATGGCTAAAATACTAAATGGCCTCTATTTATTTTCTTGAACCCACCTCTCCCTGTCCTCACACATGCATACTAGTATATAATCCTTTTCACCAAAGCAGCCAAAATGAGTGGTTCAAAGCATAAGTTATATCCTATCAGTCCTCTGCTTTTATCATTTCACTTGAAGGACAAACCAAAGTCATATATAGCCTACATGGCACTGTATAATTTTGTGCAACTAGAATATCTATTACAATGGGCCACAGAGAATTCTTTGGGAAAAAGTGTTTGGAAATTGTGTTTTAACTTGTCCCTAAGACGTTCTACAAGTTGGAACTCAAGAAATGAAATAGTGCTAGAGTTAGAAACCTGGAAATTATAGACATATGACCTTGTATTCAAATTGATGAGAGCGACTATGATTTTTTGTGGAAAAATAAGTCAGACGATAAGAAGTTTGGCACAGAACTCGGGAGCTTCAATGTTTGATGGTCATATGAACATTGAAAATGCTGCTCAGGATATAGAGAAGCAAATGCCAGGTACCAAGAAAAGTAATCAAAAGGATGTAGTGTTATGAAAGGTATGAGTTATGTAGAAGAATGAGACCTAGACTTTAATTTTAAAAACTTTTGATTACATTTCTATATCCGTGAGCTAACTCAATGATGGAACTCCTAATTTTAGCACTGGATGTATTTCAGTCATTGAGGATTTTAAACATAGTTAAAGAAGTTAGACTATTATTATTCTACTAGAGGCCCGGTGCATGAAATTCTGCATGAGGGGAGGAGGGTTTCCCTCAGCCCAGCCTGCACCCTCTCCAATATGGGATCCCTTTCACAATCCAGGACTGCTGGCTCCCAACTGCTCGCCTGCCTGCCTTCCTGATTGCCCCTAACCGCTTCTGCCTGCCAGCCTGATCACCCCCTAACCATTCCCCTGCCAGCCTGATTGATGCCTAACTGCTTCCCTGCCAACCTGTTTGCCCCTAACTGCCCTCCCCTGCAGACCTGGTCACCCCTAACTGCCCTCCCCTGCAGGCCTGGTCCCCCCAACTGCTCTCCTCTGCAAGCCAGGGTCCCTCCCAACTGCGCTTTCCTGCAGGCCTGGTCACCCCCAACTTCCCTCCTCTGCTGGCCTGATCACCCCTAACTACCCTCCCCTGCAGGCTTGATCACCCCAACTGCCCTCCCCTGCTGGCCATCTTGTGATGGCCATCTTGTGTCCACATGGGGCAGGATCTTTGACCACATGGGGGCAGCCATCTTGTGTGTTGGAGTGATGGTCAATCTGCATATTACTCTTTTATTAGATAGGATAGAGGCCTGGTACATGGGTGGGGGCCAGCTGGTTTGCCCTGAAGGGTGTCCCAGTTCAGGGTGGGGGTTCCCTTTGGGCGTGGGGCATCCTGGGCGAGGGGCCTGTGGTGATTTTCAGGCTAGCCATGCCCCCTGGCACCCCAAGCGGAGGCCCTGGTATCTGGGATTTATTTATCTTCTACAATTGAAACTTTGTAGCCTGGAGCGGAGCCAAGCCTTCTGCTCGCTCCGTGGCGACAGCCATTTCTGTTGGGATTTATTTATCTTCTATAATTGAAACTTTGTAGCCTGGAGTGGAGGTCTGGGCCAGCCAGGATGTGCAGAAAGCTTGGCTTCTTTCATCGCTGGGGAAACCCAAGCCTCCTGTTCTCTTCGTGGCTGCAGCCATCTTGGTTGGGTTAATTTGCATACTCGCTCCTGATTGGCTTGTGGGTGTTACGGAGTGATGGTTAATTTGCATATTACTCTTTTATTAGATAGAACTAGAGGACTGGTGTACAAAATTCATGCTTGGGTGGGGGTTTCCTCAGCCCAACCTGCACCCTCTCCAATATGGGACAACCCTCTCACAATCCGGGACCACTGGCTCCTAATTGCTTACCTGCTTGCCTGCCTGATCACCCCTAACTGCACCCCCTGTTGGCCTGGTGACTCCCAACTCTCCCCCCCTGCTGGCTTAGTTGCCCCCAACTGCCCACACCCTGCCAGCCTGGTCACCCTCACTGCCCCCCTCTGCCAGCCTAGCTGCCCCTCACTTCCCCCCCCCCACCAGCTTGGTTGCCCCCAACTGCCCCCCACCCCCGCCAGTCTGGCTCGATCATTTGGCCACCCCTCACTAACCCCCCTGCGGGCCTGGTCACCCCACACAGCCTGCTGCTTGGTCGTTTGGTTGTCCTTCACCCCACTGCCAGCCTAGTTGTCCCACACAGCCTGTTCAGTTGTCTGTTCAGTTGCGATGGTCGTTTAGGCTTTTATATATATAGATATGTTGTATGGTAATTACAAGCTCAAATATTTATAATAATAATAGTGATTATATACTTATTGAAGGCTTATTGCATTGGACATCTATCTCAGCAGTTTCCATTTTCATCTTCAGGACCTTTTTAAAAAAAAAAAAAAAGAAATACTTTGAACACATCTAGATTTTTTACTTTGATGCCTATTTCCAAATAATTTTAATTATCTTAGCATTCTTACATTTTCTTTTTAGGGAGAAAAGTAATCATAATATTTGGCCTAAACAACATTTGATTTCTTGACCATTGAATTACAGATTACAGTTTACACTATGTAAGAAATCTTAGAAAACTTTGTATATACTTTGAAGTAAAATGAATGAGCACTGAAACTTGAGTAAGATCATTATCATAGAGTTAAGGACATATATCTTCTACAGTTGTAATGAGGATTAAAAGGGATAATTTATTACGATGTATTTGCTAGAGGATAAAACATTAACTAAGTGTAAATTATCCATTCATCAAATAGATATTGCAATTATGTAGATCATACTCTGATGAGCAAAGACATATCCAAGAATAAATATGACTAAGGCTCTTTCCTCAAGATGATCTTATTCTGGTGTTGAAAGACCAGAGTTATTTTAGCATAGTTGGAATACACTAAGTATAAAACTCAAGTGGCAGGTTTCTTAAAGACAAAGAATCCTTTATTCTTCGTGTTCACTTTAACTTCTTCAGTGCTCATGGTACTTGTGGCATATAATGCATTCAATTAATGCTTTTTGAATAAATTAATAAATATCAAATAAATTATAAAGAAATAAAAATTAGTAAATGAAAATAGTTTGAAAAATATAAAATCACATTCAAAGGTAAATAAACAACAGTGTAATGAGTTTTCAAAGAAAGGAAAAATCACTTTTTAATAAGAAGAAACAATTAAGCTTCAGAGAGAAATACCATTTGACAACTTTTTAGATTGGATACATTTTAACAAGTAGATTATGATTTTTTTTTTAGGATGAAGAGTGATGAAAGCTAAGGTCCAAAAGGGTTGGCAAACACAAGCATTTTAATGTTTTGCAAGCATTAATAGTATATTATTGGATAACTTAAGAAAACAAAGTTGTTTTAATATAGGTTTAGAGCAGAACATGGTAGGTAATCATAATGTAAGCTAAATTCACAATTTAAAGGAAAGCTGTTTTTGAACAATTGAGTACACTATGAAATATGAAACTGTGCATTTAAACAACTAGTCATGCTGTGGTGAAAATATAATTTGATTAAAACTTAAGACATTTTAAATTAGTCATATTGGATAATTAGAAAAATAACATTGACTAAATGTCTAAATAGAAACTCTCACTCCCACTGGAAAACCTATTAAGGAAAAGACTATAAACTATGGAGAAATGTTTGCTATTTGTCACTGTTTAAATAACTACTGCATTGACTGAAATGTTTAAAGAACTAAATATTTTTCCACAGTTGCAGCCACCCAGTGAGTTGCTAACAGTTAGACAAAGGCAACCTTAAGGAAACATATTTATCAAGACACCCCATGCAGTTCCAGTCATTAGGAGTTCAACTCCAAATGGATATTTCCCTCGGGCTGTACAATTTTATTTCAGAAAAAAACACACCCTAAGGGAGTTAAACTTCCCTTTTCTTTTTAATTGATTTGGGTTTATAGTTATTCAATCATTTTGATGTTCAATAAACTTTTATTAAACCTAGGTGTGCCTCACACAAACCCAGGCACTATGGAAGTAAACAAGATGAGTTTTCACACTATTATAATAAATACTTAAAATATAAACATTACATCTTCCCTGCTGACAGAGAAACTCAGAGGGACTCTTTCTAATTATTTATACAGGAGATATAAAATCTTTCTTCATTTTGTCCATTTTTAATTCCAGTGCCAGAAACATGCAAAGTGGCAATTAAACATAAAATTATGATCAGCATCACAATCCATTTACTTTAAAAGATGAATTAGGTAGAAGATCTAAACATACCATATTCAAATCTAACAATAATCTTCCGTGCTTTCCAAAACTTTTGCAAACACTTTAAATTTAACTGACTGCTGGGTTGACCATGCTCTATCAGATGATTCTTACTCAACCACAATTTGGTTGCCACTCACCTTAAACTTACTAAGAAGTATGTCCTTAATTATTTGGGGGAGCTTTCTATGGGGATAAGTAACTCATTATTTATGTATGTACACCTTAGACTCAATTATCCATACAATGGGGGTCATCCAGTTAGAGAAAGTGTTATGAAATTTGGCCCTGAATTAGCTGAAGTGATCAATTTAACCACCCAACCCTACATTCAAGTCAGCATCAAGTCACTGTGTAGGGCTATTTGGATGATGATCTAGCCCTAGAGAATCGTCCTTTCTGGCCAGTGTAGAGTCTGTGCAGTTGCTAAAACATTCTACTGTACCCGGCTCAATGTCTTAGGCCACGGGAAGAAGACCACACACAAACCTTAGAAATGTCCAGACAAAAACTGAAGGAAAAACCCACTTCAGTTTCTAAGCTAGACCCTGCTGGTTGATAGAATTTAAGATGGTGGGGTCTGGGAATGTAGGAAGCATGTTTATGGTCAGTACTACAGGTTGGTCTCATAATGAGGCTTGGAGCACTGCTGTTAGTAGCCTTAACTAAATGATCTATGAGACAAATTTAATAGGTTTTGTTCCAGCCTCTGTTGGTCAAATTAGTCCAAGTGACCAATGGAGTATGGTACTTATGGGAAATTCACCAAAAACCAAGATATTGGCCATTCTTTACCTTAAATGTCAGTTATACTATCTGGCATGACTCAAGGCTCCTGGGCATACAAAACACACTCCTGTCAGGCATGACATTCCCAGGGCTTAGAGATTATCTCCCAGAAGCCAAGGTTAAGTTCTTTACTATACAATATCCCACTTCACTGTGTGATTGATTCTTCTCTTCAATGTTATGACCCAGAGCATTTAGTCATCTATGATTGTGAAAATTCATCATCTAGCTAATATGGGACAATTCTGTGATGAAAAATCAATTATCTCTACGGTGGAGCCATTTTATCTTTGGAAAATATTTTATTACTAGAGGCCCGGTGTATGAATTCATGCACCAGTGGGGTTCCTTGGCCTAGCCTGTAGGATAGGGCCAAAACTGGCTCTTAGACATCCCCTGAGGGGTCCTGGGTTACAAGAGGGTGCATGCCAGACAGAGGGACCCCATTGGTGCACTATCGGGACTGGGGAGAGATATGGGAGGTTGGCCAGCCAAGGAGGGACTGTCGGAGGGTCTCAGGGCATGTCCAGCCCCTCTCGCTCAGTCCCAATCAGCCAGACCCCAGCAACAAGCTAACCTTACAGGTCAGAGCATCTGCCCCCTGGTGGTCAGTGCATGTCATAGTGAGCCGTTGAGCAGCCTTAGCATATCATTAGCATATTATGCTTTGATTGGTTGAACTGCCAACCGATCGACCAGGAACTTAGCATATTAGGCTTTTATTACGTAGGATTATTTACTTTGGGACTTCATATAACAAAGGATACAGACATTCTTTTAATTCACCACAGAGATGTCCATGTAATAATTGCTAATTAAAATTATGCTAAACAAATGAAAGGGCACGTTGTATTTTTGCTCTACCATGAACCAAAGCCAAAGTTCACAACAAGACATGTATAACAAGTAAGTGAGTGGACAAGGGATGCCTTCTGAGATAAGCCAATGAGGAATGGAAGAGCTTCTTTTATTAAGAGAAATCTTAACAGAAGTAGGATATTTTCTGGTAGGTATAGCTTACGTGAACAGCATGCTATAAACTGTATCCTACTGATAGCTAGAGAAGTGATAAATCAGGGGCAAGACAAGCAAAATAAAATTATGGAATCTCATGCTGCCTTCAAGATGGTGAAGGACATATGATGAATAGTTAACCTTTCAAATATAAGGTAAAGAGAATGTATTTATTCTTACTGGTATTTTGGTTTATGATGAAGTTTATTGAAAAAGATGTTTTTCTCCTCTGTTAACCCAATTTATAGAAAATAAAATTGAGATTATGAAAATGGTCTTTGGCTTAACTAATGAATTCACCTGCATCCACAGGCCAGTTGAAAAGCCATAAACCATTGTGAGCATTGAGATGATAAACTGGTAATCAGGCTGCCAGTAACTTCAATAATCCACTTCATTTTTCTACTTCAGTTTACTTAGTAGATTCAATATTGCAACTCAGTAGAACGTTAACAAAATACTTGCAGAAAGTTGCCAACATTACACTGATTATTTGTTTTTGAGATTTCCTCATTTCCATTATCTTTCAGAAGTTAATTTTGTTCCTGATTTTTAATGTCTTAGAATCTCAGTCTTCCTGGAATTTTCAAGTTTTATTTCCTTGTCTTTGACAGAGATGGTAAAATTTGGAACTCATTTTAAATCAAATCTAAATTATGACCATGTAGATCCTACATGTAAATCATCCCCTTACATATCTGAAGAATTATAAACCCACCTGTCCCATATAAGAGACATAGAATTAGATTATTATAATCAAGGCAAGCTTCATGTAAATTAGACATGTGTGGTTGTATTTATATGTTTTGATAAACTATGATTTTTAATTATTATTCAATTTAATAGACTGGTTTTATTGTATTATTTTTTGCAACCTCTGTAAGCAAGTTTAGAGCTAGGTATGATTAAATAAATGAATCAGATTTTACACTACAAACTAGTTTTTCAGTTCTCTGGTTCTGCTAATAAAGCAAGGTTTTAAATTATTTAGTGATTTTGATCTATGTATATTTACTAAACATAACTATGGTCATGACAGGAAAGAATAGTTAATAGTGAACAAAATAATTAACTACATTTAAAAATACTTATTTTAAAAAATAAAATATACTTATGTAGTTTTTCCCCCACTTTTCTTATTGTGGTATTGTATGCATGACAAAGTATACAATCTTAACTATTTTTAATTATACAGTTAAGAGGTATTAATTCATATTGTTGTAATAGCCATCACTACCACCACCAATCTCCAGAACTCTTTTCATTTTGCAAAACTTTATACTCATTAAACAATACTCCCATTTCCTTGTCCTTCTTGCCCTTGCCAACCACCATTCTACTTTCTGTCTATGGTTTTGACTATTGTAGCTACTCCACTGAAGTGAAATCATAAAGTATTTGGCATTTCATTGTTGGCTTATTTAACTTAGCATAATGCCACCCAATGTTCATCCATGTTGTAGCATCTGTAGAATTTCTTTAATTTTTAAGGCTGCATAATATTCTCTTGCATACATATATAACATTTTAGTTATCTATTAATATGTGGGTGGACATTTATGTGCTTTTTACATTTTATCAATTTTGAATAATGCTGCTGTGAACATGGGTATAGAAATTTCTCTTCCATATTCTTCTTTGAATCTTTTGGGTACAAACCCAGAAGTGGAATTGCTGGATCATATGGTAAATCTTTTAAATTTTTTGAAAAACTATCCTGATGATTTCCACAGTGGCCATAGCATTTTCCATTCCCACGAACAGTGCCCAAGGATTCTAGTTTCTCCATATTTCTAAAACACTTGTTATTTTCAGGTTTTTTACTTGTGTCTTTTTTTTTTTAAACTAACAATCCTAATGTCACCCAGAAGGCTTCCATGCTGGGATCTGAGAGCTTTCACATGTCAGGTGACTTGCAGGTTCTTGACTCACTGAAGAAAAATTTCAAGGAAGAGTCAGAGTGAGAACAAAGCAAGTGTTATTCAGGCAGAGAAGAAGAAAGAGGCAAGGGAGCAGGCACCGCTGTGAAAGAAGAGAAAAGTAGGGGTCTGATTGGATGTGGGCCAATTCCTAAGTTGAACATGTGATCAGTTAGTTCTTGGGATTTTATGTATTTCCAAAGTGGGTTGTCTCCAAGCTTTGTTGTGCCAAACTCTGACTTCACTTTCTGCTTGGGAAGGGATCTTATTCTTATACTAGTGGCCCGGTGCACAAAATTTGTGCATGGGGACGGGCGGGGGGGGGGGGGGGGGGGGGAAGTGTCCCTCAGCCCGGCCTGCACCCTCTCCAATCTGGGACTCCTCGGGGAATGTCCGACTGCTCTACAGGGATCAGGCATAAACCTGCAGTCGGACATCCCTCTCTCAATCCGGGACTTCTGGCTCCTAACCACTCACCGGCCTGCCTGCCTGATTGCACCTAACCACTCTGCCTGCCAGCCTGCTTGCCCCCAACTGCCATCCCCCGGCCTTCTTGCCCCCAACTGCCCCCCTTGCCAGCCTGATTGCCCCCAACTGTCTCCTCCACTAGCCTCCTCTCCCCCAACTGCCCCCCTCTGCCAGCCTGATCGCCCCCAACTGTTTCCCCCCTGCCGGCCTGATCCCCTCCAACTGCCCCCCTGCCGGCCTGCAGGCCCCCAACTGCCCCCCCTTCCAGCCTGCTCACCCCCAACTGCCCTCCCCTCCTGGCCTGATTGCCCCTAACCACCTCTACCTCAGCCCCGCCACCATGGCTTTGTCTGGAAGGACGTCTGGAAGGTTTCCGGGCAGGTCTCCCACTCTAATTAGCATATTACCCTTTTGTTAGTATAGATGGTCTACTCGCACAGTGTCATGGAGTTCATCTCCCCAAGTCCTTCTATTCATGGCTTCACTTTGCATATAATGATGGTATAATGAGCTTTGGGTCCTTTTCTGGTCAGTTTTTCCTCCATCTTTAATCAGTCTGGCTCTAATTGGTTTTTGTTATCTACCTTCCCAACCATGGTGATTAGTTATCTTTGGTTAGGGAGGATAGACTCTTGTGATTTATCAGCTGGATGTTAATTGCTCCAACCTTTTTTTATGAAAATACAGTAGTTTCCTGACTCAACTTTCCCAAATTTCACTCTCCAGAAGAATATGTCAATAATTGTTATCAAAAAATTATTTTGAAATTTTTGCAACCCTAATTTTTCAGTTAGATATTTATTATCTTTTACTTCTCACAATGAAATAAGATTTCTTTATTTCACTTATTACATATATATATACACACAAACACAATATTTCTTCACCCTTTTTCCTATTAAGTTTATAGTATCAATTTTATTTATAGCAATATGCAAAGTTTTACATTATTAATGCTTAGTAAATATTTTCACAGCTGAATTAGGTATTAGACTACAATTTTATTTTATTTCTCATGCAAAGTCTTGGTTCCCTTGTAATTAATAATAAGGCATTTTTTAATTTGTTTAATTTCATAAGAATTTTTTAAAAAATTAATTCTCAAATTAATTTAGAAACATAAATCTCTAAGAAACATTTGCTGACTCCTTGATAGATTTTTAGGTACTTCTCTGAGAATCTGGGTTAGAACAGTATCCCATTCAGAGCGCCCTGACTGTTTGAAGCACATATTCTGGCTTGTAAAATAAATAATGAAAAATATTACAATAAATATACTATCTATAATGTTTAAAGGGCTAGAAGCTTTGAAGGGAAAAGGTAAGGTAAAGTATGATGGGTGGGATGCATATTTTATTATTAGATAGGGAGTTACAGCAGGCCTCCTTGAAAAAGTAACATTTGACAAGACATTAAAGGAGGTAAGAGCTTGTAAATAGTCAGTGCAAAGTACCCAATATGGAAATTTGCCTGGAATGTTGGAGAAACATGTGTAGCAAGAACTGAGGGAGTGAGGAGGTGAGGGTGGGAGATGAAGTTAGAGAGGAAACGGGGCCCATTTAGGGCTTTAACAGAGAAGTGATAAGATCTGACCTCTGTTTCAAAAGGGTCTTCTTGGCTCCAGTGTTGAGAATAGTGGAAACTATCTGACTTGTGTAGGGGAGGGGGACAGAGGTGGGCAGGGTAGCTCAGGCAGGAGAGCTAAGAGGCAAATACAAGGAATCAGTTGAGATATTTGGTGGCTCTGTTGTCACACACATCTAGAACTCTAGGGGCTTCGTGTTCTTTTTTAATTATTATGGCAGGGCTCCCTGCCTTCATCCAGAAGTCTGAATAAATTGCTTAATATATGTGTTCATGCTGAATTGCTTTCATCATCATCCACAGGATGCCCTTTATCTGCAATAGATGCCCTATTTACTATCCCAAGTTGCCTTCTTTCTAGACTACTTCATTTTGGCTGAGCAATATTTTAGTAGGTTCTAGAAAAAAGAACCATGGAGAGTAATTTTTTTGAGTGCTTGAGAGTTTGAAAATGTTTTTATTTCAGCCTTACATTCAATGGATACCTTGACTGAGTAAATAAGTCTAAATTGAGAATTGACTCCCTTTAGAATTTTTGAAAAAATTGTTCCTTGCCCTCTGGTTTCCAATGTTGACTTTTCATATCAGAGCAATGAGATCTTTGTATGAGTTCACCTACCCTCCCAATGCCTTCTGGAGCTATTTTTTTTCCATCTCTTGGAACTGTTCTTATGTTACTAGTCTTTAATAATTCCCTTTAAGTTTTCCCATTTCTTTCTGTATGGAACTTCTGTTATTTAGATCTTCCTATTTTATAATTATTTATTATATATGTTTCATATTCTGGAAAATTTCCTCAACTTTGGTTCTAGCCCTTCAATTGGAGTTTTGTTTTTTTTACTCTGATATCAAGTTAATTTCTAAGAATTTCTTTTGTTCTCTGAATATTCCTTTTCTAAATATACTATTTATTACCTGGTCCTTAATGCCAGCCTGCCACCACGCTAGATATCCTAATCCATTCACTTTTTCTCATAGGTGATGAGTTAATTCCTCAAATTTCTAAGACTCTTTCTCCCACAGTTATGTTCAACTGAAGTCACAGTTCCTGTTTTACTAAGAAAAATAAAAAAAGAAGATTTTTAAAAGCTATTAGTAATACGTTTACTCAGATACCACCATCAATTTTGCCTGCCACCTGTAATATAGATGAATTACCCATGCTTCTATAAAAGACTCCCTGTCCTCTCATATACTCAAAGATACCTCTCCAGCATTCTCAAACCTTCTGCCTATATAACTTTTCATTTTCCGCAGGATCATATTTATCAACATATCATTACACTATAACCGATCCCATCTTAAATATCCTGGCTTGATCTTTCTTCCTCCTCCTACTATCCACGCATTTTCTTTGTTTTTAAAGAAAAACATGCTGTAAAATTTGTCTATACTCATTGCTTCATTTTTTCTTAACTTGTTATCCTTTAAACCCAGGGAGATTAGGCCGTTATTGCTAATAGGTCACATTATGCACGTATTGCAACTGCTCTCCTCAAGTTGTCAATAGCGTACGTTTTGCTAATCCCAATGGTCAGTTCTTAGCCCTCACCTTAATTGACCTATCATCAGCATTTTACAGAATGCTTATTATGTCCTCCTTGATTAACTTAGCTTCTAGGATGTCACATTTTGTAGTATTTGTGCCTGATAGATTCTTATTAACATTTTTAATGATTTTGCCTCATTTCCCTAAGGATCTTAACATTGTGGTGTATGAAGGCTCAATCCATTGTTCTCTTCTCTGTTTGTACTCACTCCATGGGTGATTTCATTCAGTTTTGTGACTTTAATAGTCTCTATCCTTTGTTGCTTTCTTACCGTATATCTAGCCTGGACCTCTCACTTGAACTCCAAACATTTTATAAATAATTGCCATCTTTACATGTTCACTAGAATGCCTATTATATATCTCAACTTGATACCAAAACTTAAATTTCTGCTCTTTTTTTCAATCCCCAAACATGTTCTACCCCTAAATTTTCCCACTCTAGTTAGTGGCAATGCGATTTTTCCAGATGATCAGACCAAGAACCTTCAAGTCAGTCTTTAGTCTTTTTCTTACAGCTCACCATTTCACAAAATGCATTTGAACTTACCCTCAAAGTATATAGAGCTCACTAATTTTTACAAATCAAATGCTATTACTCTGGTCCCAGTCATCATCTTTTGTTTTATAGATTATTACAATAGCACTGTACCTGGTTCCATGTGTCTAACCTTACTTTTCTATAGTGTATTTTTAATTCATCAGGGAAAAGGATCTTTTTAAAAAATGTTATATCACATCACTCCTCTACTGATAGCCTTCTAGTGACTCCCCATCTTCTTCAGGGTTGAAACCAAAGTCCTTGCAAGAGCCTACAAAACCACACATAATTTGACCTCCCATTACTTCTTTGTCCTTCCTTCCTGCATGTTCCTCTTGCTCATTTTACTCTATGAAACAAAACTCCTTGATTTTATGTAAACACCATGCAAGTTTTGTCCATTAGTGTTTGCACATTTTGTTCATTTTTCCTAGATTTCTTATCCCTATATATCTCCATGTCTTGTTCCTTCATTTCCTTCAAGTCTTTACTCAAATGTCATTTTTTATTTAATTACTCTGAAAATTCGAGGTTATCTCAGCTTCTTGCTTTATTTTATCCATAGTAATTAGTATATTTTAATACATAATATAATTGATTAATTAATATGTTTATGGTCTGCCTTCCCCACTAGAATACAAGCCTCATAAAGGAAGAATATTGAAATTTTGTTCACTGACACAGAACAGTACTTGTCATTATCTTTCAGTTAACATTTGTTAAAATGATTAAATATAGTACCTTCCTTATCTTTCTTTGGATATTAAAGTCTGCAATATGAGTCATTCTAAATTAATTGCCTGCTAAACAAAACAAAACTAAAATCAACATTATTCAGAGGAATAGAAAAGAATCCAGAACTTCTTCAACATAACATTCACCATATCCATGATATAGTTACAAATCACTAGATTTATTAAGAAATAATAAAATACATCCCATCATCCTAACAAAAGCTATTTAATAAAGAACAACCCCTAGACTTAATTTAAGAGCAGAAGACTTTAAAGAAGCCATTATTATATTATTCAATGATATAAAGTAAACCATGCTTGAAAAAAATCTCAACAAATGAATTAAAACTATACAGAAAAATCAATTTGAAATTTCACACCTGAAAATTAAGTGAAATAAAAATACCTCAATAGGTTAACAAAATAATAAATATAACATCTAATCTGAAGAACAGAGAGAAAAAGTGTTGACCTGATAAATTAACAGAACATAAAGTATCAATAATATCAATATTTCTAATTCACAAACAATTGAAGTCCTAGAATCACAGAAGGGGAAAAGGGAGAAGAAAATATTATTTGAAAGAACAATTACTAAAAATTTTTCTGCCCTGGCCGATGTGCTAAGTGGTTAGAGCATTGGCATGCACACCAAAGGGTCCTGGGTTTGATTTCCAGTCAAGGGCAGGTATCTGGGGTTCCTGGTTCACTCCCTGTCCCCCTTCTCTCCTCTCCCCACCAGTCAGGGCACATGCTGGAGGCAACCAATCCATGTGTGTCTCTCACATCGATGTCTCTCTCTCTCTCTCTCTCTCTCTCTCTCTCTCTCTCTCTCTCTCTCTCTCTCCCTCTCCCCCTTCCTCCCTTCCTCCCTCTCTTCTTCCCATCACTCTCTCTCTCTGAAAAGTAATGGAAAAAATAACCTCAGGTGAGGATTAACAAAAACAAAAATTCCTAATTTAGTAAAAGTTATGAATGTATAGATTCAAAAGTTATTAATCTTAAAGCATAATAAATACAAAGTAAATCACATCATCCTCAAACTTAGATAAGAAAATATAAAGGGAAAAATCTTGAAAGCTTTTATAGAAGTATACACTAAAATGGACAACTTCAGACAACATATATTTCTCTTCAGAAACAAAGGAGGTCAGGACACAGTGGAACTAATCTTAGTGGAAAGAAAAAAATAACTGTCTATATTTAGAGATAATATCCTTCAACTGCAAAAATGCAGTAAGGTATATTTAAATCAAAAAAACCTAAGAATATTAATTGCCAACAGACTGGCATTAGAAGAAAATTCTATGATTTAAGAAGATACATTTCTAGATAGAAAGACATATCTTCAGAAAGGAATGAAGTATAACAGAAATTATAATTATGTGCATAAAAACAAAATAGTCTTAATTTTTAAAAAATACATTAGTGCTTAAGAATATGACCTATATTATGTAGTTTAAAACATGTAGATCTGATACAAAGAAAAACTATAGCAGAAATGATGTGGGGAGTGGTAAAATGGACCTGTTTGTCAAATTCTTGCAATTTATGTCAAGCAGTACAATGTCAACTCAAAGTAGACTGGAAAGTGATATACTGTAACCCTAGAGAAACACTAAAAGACAAGAACCATATGATTTCATTCATATGTGGGATATAAACCAAAACAACACATGAACAAACAAACAAACATGTAGACACAGATAACAGCATGGTGGTTACCAGAGGGGAAGGGGTTGTGGGAAGGATGAAGAGGAAAAAGGGGATCAAATGGTAAAGGTAGGAGACTAGATTTTGTGTGCCAAGCACACAATAAAACAGACAGATGGTGTATTATGGAATTGTACACCATGAAACTTAATAAATAAATAAAAAACCGAAACCAAAAAGAATGCAAAATGTAGCCAGAAAGCCAATAGACAAATTATATTGAATTCTTAAAAAATAGTAATTTAACTTTACAGAAGACAAAAAAAGAGAAAAAAATGACCAAAAGGATAAATAATACAAATGAAATGATAAACCTAAGTCCAATCAAAGCATTAGTTACATTAAATGTAAATAGAATAAAAGACAGATATTATCAGAATAAATAAAGATCTAAGCTCATTTTTTTTTTTTATGAGATTTTTTTACAGTGAAATGGTTGAAGGTCTTTACTTTTAGGTCATAATTTTCAAAAGTAGATATCATCTTTCTCTTGTATCAGAGGTAGAAGTCTAGTTTATTATATTTTGAATGAGATTAAAGTGCTAGCGGTCTCATCACTTAGCAGGTCATCTTTTACATAATTTTGCTGTTTTTAATATTATATGGCTAAATCAGCTGAATCTGGGGTCCTTGGTTCCACATTCTCTCTGATTGAATCCCTTCTGTAATCAACCTCTGATCTTCTACAAGAAGAAATGTGGGTATAGTGCTCAGTTTGCCAATTAAATAAATATCTTGAAAAGGCTTCTCTTTATAAGTGCTGTTCAGATAATGAGACATTTAAGTAATGCAAATAGTCTTATTGATAATACTATGAAATGACAAGCAGCCCTTCTAGGAAATGGCCGGTGGTAGAAATGTCTCTGGCTCTGTGTAGCCATGTAGTAAGACTTCTTATGTACTAATACCCTGAGGATTCCTGAACACTTTCTCTGCCCATTCGTCTTTCTGCTTCTTAGAAATACTTTGTCAATCTTGGAAAGAGACGAGAACATGTTTGCTTCATTTATTCTGTTATTATTATTATTTTCTCTTTCAAACCTGCTGAATCTGCAGTGAGATTGCATTTGATCTTCTTTCTTTCATGCAGGCAACGTAGGAGGACAGATCCTGTTTTAGAGTGGTCTGTGATTGTGCCAACAGGTGCCCTATCTAATGAAGGAAGGCAGGGCAGTGGTTGCAGATCTAAGCCTTAGTCTCCACAAATCTTTAGCACTATTAAAAGATGCTAATTGGGGCCTTATTTCCCAAGGAGTTTTGACTAAGCAGATAAAAGAGATACTATTTATTGTCTTCTTAAAATCTCAACAGAAAACACTTTGCTTTTGCATTTGAAATCTAAGTAATATGTATAGTTTATTAATTTATTGTTTGTTCTCATTGGTCTATTTTTGTAACAGTCATTGTATTATCAAAACGTAAATTGTTATTTTTCCGTTTATCTCACTTGCTTACTTTGTATAAAAATGTTTGTCAATGTTATATCACTACACACTCAGCAGGATTACTAATAGTAAAAAGACTGATAATATCAAGAAATGCAAAAGAAGTTTTATATATTGGTGGTGGGTGTGTAAATTGGCAAAGTTACTTTGGAAAGTTGCTTTGCAATGCCTAAAACAATTAATCTTATGTTTATCCTATGACGCAGAAATTGCACTGCCAGATATATTTCCAAGAGAAATAAGTGCACATGTCCACTAAAAACATGCCAGTGATAGCAAAAAACAAATTGCAAAAAACAAATGTCCAATGCCAGCAAAATTGACAAAAAAATGTAGTATTTTAATAAAATGGAACACTACAGAGCAATGAAATGAATAAGTTATCACGACATATAACAATAAGGTGAATCTCAAATAAATTATATTGAAGAAATGAAGCCAGGTATAAAAGAATGCACTAGCGTATAATTTTATTTGTGGGAGGCTCAAAAATAAGCAAAACTAATCTATTGTAATAGAAGTGAATACAGCCGCTTTCTTGGCAGGCAGGTTAAGTAATGAGTAGGATGCCAGGGGACATCCAGAAACATTCTGAGGTACTGGAAATATTCTCAGTCTTGAATAAGATAATGATTACCTAAATGTTTGCTAAATCTTAAAAATTATCAACTTTATATCTTCACTTTTCTACATTAAAATTACCTTTAAAATCTTGGTTCCTAAAAGAAAATTTAATGTAGTGAATCCTTACCACATTTTATATGTTGGCATATAAAATTGCTATTCTCATATGTATCCATAACACATATTATAATTAATAAATATTTATTTAGTAATAACTGATGGATAAAATTGACTCTTAAAAATTATTATTTAGTTTCTTACCAATACTAGTAATCATTTCTCAAATTTAAAATCTGTCAAGTCAATATTTAACTCGGAAGTTAAATTGTAATTATGTCCTTCTGAAAACCAAGCAGCATTTCTTCTACATAATTGCTTAACTCTAAAAGTTAGTGCAAAAATAGTGAAACGATCAAATAGTTTAGTCTTTACTCTTTTAATTTTATTATTGAAGTCAGAACACATGTACACTTGTTGGTACTACATCATAAGTATTAATGCTTATATTTAAAAGGGAAATTAGTTTATTAATTTAATAATTACACAGTAATATCTATTATAATATAGGTTGTCAGAATTATACCTTGTGAATTGAATTTGCCACATCATACCTTAATTCAAAATTATCTCATTATAGTCTTTAGAGAAAAAGAGACTGTATGGCTGAGTGTTTCCACTTGAAATAAAACAAGACCAATTTCATGTTATCAGTTGTTACCATACAACTTCATTATTATCTGCCATACACAATTGTTTCTAAGTTAGTTAATCAGAGTTTTTGTTTTTGTCTCAAGTTGTTATATAAAACGTTTAGACATGTCTTATAAATTGATATTATAAAAATTGGATGCTGTCTTTTTTATTTGTCTTCTGTTTTTGTTTGATAGACGGGACAGTAAAACCAAGGGAGCTCTGACTGAATGGGGCAAAGTTGTTAACTTTGCAAAGAAATGGTTAGATTTGTACTTAATTCTCTTATTACTCATATTATTTATACTTTTGAATTTCAGAGCTTATACAGTATAAGAAAATGCAGTCCATAAATTAGTTGATGATAAGAATTCCATGTCTTACTGTTTTTAAAGAAATATACTTCCTCAGCATTTTTCTAACATCTGGAAATAAATAAATTTATTTATTGTGTTAAAACAATGATACATTGAATTATCTGGTTAGCTTCTCATGGCCCTGTATTTTAGAAAGAACGCAGTAGGCAATTATTTTCATGACAATTATTTTATAGACATGGCTAAATTTTCATTCACTGTGAGGAAAATAGATGAAGAAGATACCTTTAAAAGAAACTATATCAAGTCCTTTCTCTGTTTCAATAGAATTGATCAACATGTTCTTTTTTTCTCCATTACATAGTAAAATGGTGACTCAAAAGAAGTGTAAATGGGTCCCTTTTTATAAAATTTTATTTAACATAGTTATTTTAAACTTTATTAAAATCAATAATTCTAGCCCTGGGCGAGTAGTTCAGTTGGTTAGAGTGTCATCCTGATACACCAAGGTTGCGAGCTCAATCCCCAGTCATGGCACATAGAAGGGTCAATCAATATTAATGCATAAATAAAAAAAAAAAAATCCATGTCTCTCTCTCTCTCTCTCTCTCTCTCTCTCTCTCTCTCTCAAAAACCAATCAATCATTTTTTTAAATTTGTAATTCTAAAGCACTAACTTCCATAATTCATCTGAAAAATAGACAACAATGAGCAAAGTATATGCCTTGCCTACAAAAAGCTTCTAGTCTAATGGTAAAGACAGAGTTGTTATAGTGCTGTGTGATCATGTGTAAACAAATCACAGCACTAAAGTGAAACATTCATTTCCCACAATCACACAAAACGAAACAAGTTATATACAATCATGGACTCAATTGATCTTTGGTTAATTTCTCACATTGATCAAGGGTGACAGTTGATGTAGCCTGCAATGAGTTGGTTGCAAAATGAAAGATCCCATAGAAGTCAAGAAATGTGGTGAAATAGACTTACCGTATTTTCCGGCGTATAAGACGACTGGGCATATAAGATTTTCCTGGGTTAAAAAGTCATCTTATATGCCGGAAAATATGGTAGTCCAATATATCTAATCCATTATATCTAATTCCATCAATATAGTCCAATATACCGTATTTTCCGGCATATAAAACGACTTTTTAACCCTGGAAAATCTTATACGCCCAATCGTCTTATACACCGGAAAGTACGGTAGTTCCACTGGATCAAACTTTATCTCACTCTCTTCTTTTCTTTAGCTTCTAACCCTTTCCACAGGAATTTCTATCTTCTGAAATTCCTGTTCTATTTATAAGAGTATTACTCTTATATTTGATGTTTTTCTATAAAACCTCATATAATCTGTGAATTTAAGTAAATACATATGCTCTCTTTTCAATTTTAATATTTTCAAGCAGAAGTTGATGAGCCTTCTCTTCCTTTCATTCTGCACTTTTCTCTCAAAAATATTTTCAGTTCCAACCTAAAAGTTAGTTGTCTTTTGGCACACTACTGATAGCTCAAAGTCAGTACTCTTTTTCCCCTGAAAGAACTAGTCCAGTATAAATGTATTTCATAAGAATATGCCCCTCCCACTTTTCATTATCTTAGCTCATGCACTCAGATGTCTAAGGTATTCACTTTCCTTTATGAGAATTTTGGCACATATTTCAAAAGCTCTCTACCCCAATTCTTGTAATTATCTTGGACTGTCTTAAAATGCAGCTGTATGACTCATTAAATGAATTTTATACCACTATGCATTACTTATGCACTGAACATTGTACATATCATTAGGAATACAAAGTTCATGCTCCTCTAGCAGATGGAGCTCGTATTTTGAGACATACAAGTGAACCAAATAGTTACAGTACAAACTTTCATGGAATATAAAGGACTTTGTTTAGAAAACCTGTGAAAAGAAAAATTTTTGTATGACATATGCCATTTTGTATGACATATGACATATCAATCTAGTTTGCTAATCTGATAGCTATATCTTCACTCTCCACCTCTCAATTTCCCCCATTACCACCCTCCAGAACTCCAGACTTTATTCTTATTGACCTTCCCTCATGTTTTAAACATGCCACGCCTTTTATAATTCTGTCCTGTTTTTATATGGTTCAATCTGTCTGAAATATCTACCACCCTTGTTGGCCATCTGTCAAACTCCTGTTCATACATTTTAGCTTAAAAATTAACTACTGGATGAAAGCTTCCATGATAATTTGAAGAAGGTTGAAGTAACAACTCTTCTGTTCTTCCATGTCCTTTGTGTGTAGCTGTCATTATATTTTATAATGATTTAAAGTGCCATCTCTTTAACATGTCTCTGAACTCCTAGAAGGAAGAGACCGAATATATATATTTAGTACCTGGCACATAATAAATGGTCAAAAAAATTTATGGAATAAAGATAGACACACAAAAGAGAGAAGATGTTAGAGGAATTCACGTCAAAGGAAAGGTCTCATATGCTTATGATGTTCCTTAGGTGCAATTTCCTGTTAATTGACTAATTTTTAAGCATAGTGAAAATTGTCTTTAAGGTCTCTGAACTGTATAGACAGCTATTCATCCAGTAGGTTAACTTCTTTCAGATTCAAGCTTCAGATTAAAGTAGATTAACACAAAAAGATTTATTTTTTGTTCATATAAATTCCAGTGCTGATGTTCCTATTAAACAGTTCTTCAGGGGGCCCAATTCCATGTGGTTTCTCACAAATTTAGGTTTCATAGAGCTTATGAATTTGCCATCTGTAAAATAAGGTTTCTAAATTTATTGAAAAAGAAAGAACTTGTATATTTAATCTCTCAGCCAGTACTTCACACACATATCAATTCTGCTCATATTTTATTGACTAGAGTCAGTCACTAGACACCATTTGCATTTCTATATATATAAAAGGCTAAGTGTCTGTCCATCTGACTGGTAACTATGATGCGCACTGACCACCAGGGGACAGATGCTCAGGGCAAGAGCTGCCGTGACGTGCACTGGCCATTTAAAAATAAATGGCACCACGGACCTGGCGCCAACAAACCAACACTCGGCTTTCCCCAAATGGGACACAGGCCCCACCACCCCGGAGCTACACCCCACCAAATCGCAGCCAATGCTACCAAGACCCCAAAATGCGGCCCACAGCCCAGCCCACCCCGGAAATGGTTGCTGTGGGTGCCGGGTAATGACATCACGTAGCATAGCAACTCCTAGTGACTAGACTCCTTGGAGTTTCTTCAGCCTAGGAACCCAACTTGCTTTATAGCCAGGTGCAAACATTTTACAATTTAACCAAATGTTTGTGAAGCGTTTTCCCGTGCCTCATCTCATTTGATCTTCACAGACGTCCTGGGGTAGGTAGATAGGAGACTTGTTAGAATCCTATTTTCTTTTCATTAGCTGGACAACAGAGATTTAGAAAATTTAGAAACTTGACCAGACTGAAAAGAAGTAAGAAATGGTGGACCTTGAAAATGACTTCAGGTTTTCTCACTGCACAGAATATAGTCAAACACTGCTACAGTTAATTATTGTACCCTTTGATCTCCCTGTGTGATCTACAATAATAATCTGCTTCGTGTTGATATTAACTGCTGTGTTGCTGACAATTATCTGAAAGAGAAGTTGGGGTGCTTAACTGGGCTGGAAAAAGTTTAGCTAAATCAGAAAGCAGGTCTACTTAAGCAAGTTTATATATATATATATATATATATATATATATGTGTGTGTGTGTGTGTGTATAAAGCTCTCACTGGCACCAATTGCATGCATGTGTTTCAATCTGTCATTGCTGATCGTGAATTTGGTTGACACTTCTATTATAGAGAAAGGGCGAATAGCAATATTAAAATATTTCTTCTAATTAATTTCCTTTCAATGTGCATGAATCCGTGCACCGGGACACTAGTTTGGATAGAAGAGGACTGGAGATATTCCCAGGTACAACATTACACTATAGAGACCATGAATATTGGTGGTCCATTAGCCCTCTATGTCATACAAGTAAACTGGCTTAAATAAGTGTAAATAGTAGTAATTATTCTGAAGCTAGGATCTGATCATTGAAAATAATTTGCACTCAACAAAATATACACCTGTAGATGGCTAGAGAAGAGGCTTAATTAATTATGGATTGAATAAAGTATTTCTTCTTAAAGTGTTCTCTTTAATTTGGATAAGCCCTTAAAGTTACAATTTAATAGATGTAGCAAGTGCAGAACTATGTCTGTCTCCCTCTATTTTATAGTTGTTTTAGAGGCTACATATTTTAATTTATAGCTGATTACAAAAATGCAGTTTTATTTCAAGTTCAGAAAATTGGTACAAGATATTGGAATTTTGTTTTGCCCTTGATGTAAGTCTCTGTGAAAAGCAGTTGCTCCTCACATCCAAATTCTGTTCTTCTGTGACAAATAGGCTCACAATTTCAGCTCAGCTATAATGAAATACAAGTTTGAATATTTTGTTATTGAACTCAAACATGTACCTACACAGTGTCTAGAGTATAAGAGAACTAGCTCAGATTATTTTCTTGACAAATTGTTTATTGTTTGATGTCTACATGCCAATAAACTACAAGGCTCTAGGCCTTTGCAAAATCTACATTGTATTAAATTATATAAGATTATTTTCTATATGATATGCCAAAAACCTTTTTGTATGCTGATATTAATCTTTCTTACTACCATTCCTCCTGCCTACTTCTGCAACTTGAATACAGGATAACCATAGTATATCTTTACTTGATTAATGTGTTTATTGTATCTTTATTTCATTTGCTAGTTTTAGTACTAGGTATGAAGAATACAAAGGTTAATAAAACTTATTGAAAAACTCTAAGATGCAGTGTTTCCTAACATTAATTAACATAGATCCCTGTTTTGAAAACATATTTTAACTTGCCAGCACTCAACTCTGAGGAACACCAGTATTACTCATAACACACTTTAGGAAATATTATCTTTATATCTAATGCAACAGACACAATAAAAGAAAAATGATATAACAGGATAAAAACATTTTCATTACCTTCACATACTATTCCAAATGCTTAATAATATAAAGAAATATTGAAAGTTACTTTTGAGAAAAATTGCTCTCACCTTGCAGTAGTAAAACAATTATGCTCAGAGGTACATTTATCCACTTATTCAACTAATATTTACTGAGTATCCTGTTTGCTGGAAATTTTGCTAAGCATTAGGAGGCAGTAGTAAGCAAAATTAAATATGTTTCTTATCCTTGTGGAACTTAAATTGATTCTATTAGAATTAACAAATAGTGATAACTAATATAATTGGTCTTACTTAATTCTTACAGCAATTCTATAAGATAGTTACTATTATTATCTCAATTTTATGAATCTACTTAAGTGTTCAGAGGTTATACGTCACAGAGTTACCTACTGCTGGAAGGACTTAGACAATATGATTGTAAAGTCTGCATGTTTATCCACCCTGATACATTGCTATTACTGTAGTGGCTTTTATCTGTACAAAGATATAACTCCAAGGGCTTAATGAAAGTTACTTGAAGACTTTTAGTATTATCTGATAGATACATTTGATTATTTATTGATAGTGATATATATTTTAGTGGACAGATTTTTTTTTAATTCAAGTAATGAGAAGGATTCTTACTTCTAAAAAGCCATCTGATAGAAATAAGACAATGAACTTTTTGCAGGGTACTAAGTTTTAGGCAATAGCTTTGTTGAACGTCAAGTGTATGAATGTCAAGAGGTAAACTCATATAAAATAGTTTTAGAAGGGTTGGGTTACTCTGTCCCACTTGGTTCCAACTGCGACATTATATTTTCAAAACCATTGCTTTGCTATCATTTTTTACTATCCCCTCCAACGTTCCTAGTAAGTTGATGTTTCCAATATGACAGATGCAACAAAATGGCTAACTATTTTAGGAGACAACTAATTTAAGTCTATAGAAAGTTCAGCAATTCATTTTGTATTTTATTTGCTTCTTCAGGTTACAACTCTGGCATATATGACACAATAGTTTATTTTTAAGGACAGAGAAAATATTCTCTATTTAATGAGTTTCATTTTTTACTTCTTTCATTTTCACTATTTTAACAAAGAAGCATTTGTACACCTGAGAAAACAAATATACTTCAAGAAACAATTCTTGCTTTAAGAAAATGATGTATTATTTACATTGGGACTTGAGTAATAATAATATAAATCATTACTCTGTTGTTAGCATGGAAAACAATAATGTCTGTTTTACATTTATTTTCATAAAGCTTCCTCTCCTCACCTTTTTTTGTTTTCAATAACTACATGAAGAATTCTAAGCTATAATCAATGGGATTGAAGATAGCATTGAAATATTGCTAGATATGCAATTTTTTTCTATTTTAAAATCGATATATTAACCCTTTCTAATGTATACTCTATTTTTTTCATAGATTTTACCAATTTTTTTATTGTTGCTATCAATTGGAACATCAATGTAGTGTTTGTTCTGGCATAGTTAGTAAAGATAAGAATACAGACAACAAAAACCAAATTTGCTCACTTAGTGTATAATTCTTATGAGACATTTTTTTCTCCCTTCTTGGATAATTTCCGGGTACTGGGTAAGGAAAGATTTGGCATTTCAAAGTCAATGTTTTATTTTCTGTGTAGATAAACTCTAAATATGAAATTGACTCCAGACCTTAAACATTTATTTGGACTTTTGTTATTTTAATAAATAAATATGGAATGTTTTTCTTCCATTTATTTTGCATGGCACAATTATATTTCATTTAATTTATAGAATGCCTTTAGAGGTCTCTTAGCTTCTTTTTGTCAGGTTTTCCATCTTGAAAGGGGCAGGTAATGCCTAACTTTATATGCATTAATGGTTTGAAACAGTGTGAGAAAAGTGCCTGGAATATAGTAGGCAGTCAACAAATGGTAGCTAAATTAAAAATGTTAAAAATTCTCGGAGACAAATTTTTTGTGAAGGATAAAATATGTCATACTTGATTCTTAGGATGCATATGGCAATCTTTATTCTATATGGTCACAATAATTGTTTGTGTCACAATTGCTTCCCCACATATACCCTCAGCACTCTTTACTTGGAGCTATTTCCTCTATGAGTATTTAATCACCACTACATGATTTTACAATGTTAGTTGTTTTTAACTCATTCTTCTAGCAGCTAAGAGTATTTGTTCTTCTTGTCTTCTTTTTATTTAATTCACTCATTCATTTGTTCTTTCATTCATTTATCTCATCCATTATTCATTCACTCATGCTACCTTTACTTAATAAAACTTTATTGAAAAGCAACCATGTGCAATAAAAAAGTGTTAAGATTGTCCTTACCCATAAAGAGATCATAGATTACATAAAGTACTTTTTGATTTTTATTCAGGAAACATTTATTGTGTGGAAATCTTGTGTTCTGTTCTGTTCTAGGTGTTGTGAACATAGGTAAGAAAGAAAAAAAGTACCCTGTTCTCTCAGAGCTTATACTATTATAAGAATAAAAAAGAGTTCTATGTAATAAATAGAAGATACTTTTATATAAGCAATACTAGGGTGTATAAAAGGTAGCACGGGTAACATAGTTATCCTGACTGAACAAAATATTGCCTCATGATCAGAGATACATAACTTGTAGAATTCTTTTTATAAGTTGTATTTTTTCTTTTTTCTTAAACATATATTTTTATTGATTTCAGAGAGGAAGGGAGAGGGATGTAGAAACATCAATGATGGTAGAGAATAATTGATTGGCTGCCTCCTGCACACCCCACACTTGGGATCAAGCAGCAACCAGGGCATAAACCCTGATTAAGAATCGAACTGTGACCCAAGTTCCTAGGTCGAAGCTCAAATACTGAGGCACACTGGCTAAGTTGTTTTGGTGTGTGTTTTTTTCAATGTCTCCGTTTTGGTGCCACACTTTGTCATTGACCTGCTGTGCGTTAGTTTGTCTTGAAGCTAAATAGTCCCCGAATCATAATTGATTTTTACTTTCAGCTAATTAATTCTCCTCTAATGTAGTTTATTTTCTCAGTTTGGGAAATGAGAGCAAATATCTCTCTGGTAACTTGTCTTTCTTCACACTGTTAGGCTAAAGTGGAAGTTGGGGGGGTCTTTCTTCTGCTTCCCCTTTGTCCATTCGAATGTGTCTCTGGCAAAGTGAACTTCTCAGCGAGAACCAGATACTTGTGCAGTGAAAGAGCCGCTGAATGCCTAAGGCATGTCTGAGCAAGATTTACTGCCCTATTTATAAGACAACAGGGTGCTTTGCTTAGAAAGCTCAGCTTCTTCTGGGAGCCCACAGGCAAGTCGGTTACCAAGCAACAACTGATTTCTCATGAAAACCAAATATAAAAGCCTACATCATTAATTAAACAGATAAAGATACAGTCTTCCCATGGTTACCAACCTGCAAGCATTGAAGTTCTGCATCTAATATGTATAAATTGTCATTGTGGTTTTACTAAGGTGGTCTTGTTTTAGTCATGTAGGGTGGGTAATTGCTGTGAGGAAAGAAAAGGCCTGGCCTGTATTAAAAGTTCACTTTTTGGTGAGGGCGGATGAATAGTTTATATCAGAAATGGTATTACAGCAGGAGAACTACTGGTATAGGTAAGCTTCAGGAGATGTGCACAAATTGATGTTATCAGTGTAGCATAAGCTTTGCCATTTCAGCCTTAAGGTGTTAGGAAGAAGAAGAACAAGTATGTTATCATAAACTCTAAGGAAGCCAAAGCAGAAGAAAAAGAAAATGTATTTCGGGACTGAAAGTTCTATTAAGCAGACCATTGTTAGTACTTAATATCCTCAAAATTAAGTGGAAAGGAGATGTCATACAACTTACCAGACCCATAATGTAGTTACTACTTAACATACTAGTCAGAGGCAAGTAGAACTCCTCAGCGCAACTTAATTGTACTGTTCAGCACTAAGAGGCCATGACAAATAACTGTGAGTGACACAGAAAGGTACAAACACTTAAGCCCTAATCTTGTTTCTAATAAGAGATGAGTGACAGGTATAGGAATGCAGGGAGACCCAAGGCTAACATTGCTCTTTCTGGGAGGTGAGAATAAGGTATTTGTAGGCAGATGTTAATCTGACAATATCCGAAAATATGAGCTGACTTAAATATTATCTCAGAGCATTTTCCTAGAAACTGACTCTACTCACAATTCCTATAATTAGTTAAATGTCAATGTCAATGCAGTTTATAGCCCTCTGATAGGTAGGCAAGTTTACAATAAATACCCAAGAGTATTGATTCGTAATGATCTACTTATATTTTTTAAATAATTTCAGGAATATTCTCCTTTCCAGTTGATAAGACTATGACATATTTGAAGGGGAAAATATAGATGACCACTTCTTGTAGGTGTTCGTTTTGCTTTTTAATTCACATATTGCTTTACTAATGAATTTCACAGGCAGATTGAACGACATACATTCTTTATATGTCCAACTTGTCCTTCAAACAAATGTTGACAAAAACTTTTGTCTCTGATGCAATTGTTAATGAGAAAATGGTTATGAATGTATATCTATGTTTTAAGGACAACTACATTTCTATTTCTTAGTTTGGGCTTTGCAAGTTGGGCAAAAGACATACAGTAAGTCAGATGCCTTGAATATTATATGCAACTGATATGCTGCATTCATGAGTAATAACCCAGTGATAATCTGCATCCCATGTGATGTTAAATGCTTGCCTGTCAGGGGAGAGAAAAAAAACATATTCCCCTCTGAAAAGAAGATAAGAGTTGAATTGACATTGCTACAAATTCTTTTAAAAAGACAAATGCTTTAATGATTTTTATGATTAGATTCAAGTTATGCTTCTCCACTATAAATACTACAAAAGCTTTTTCTCTGTCCTTTTTAGAGAATCATATTTGGAGATACCTGGTCTATTTGCTGTTGTCAGTTCTGATCATCCAGTCAAATAATTAGCTGCAAGTTTCTTGTGGCATTTCTAATTGCTGTTGGCTTTGATCTAGCCTACATAAAAACCTAACATTTGAGAGGTTTCAAACTTCTCAAAACAAACTGTGTTGTTTCTTTAATATACTTAATTTTTTTTGGTAAATGTTGTTTTTATTTTCTTAATTTTTTAAAATAACAACAAATGCCAGTTAGGCAAATTAGAGTCTGTAGGGCCATCTCCCTACCCCACAACATCCATAGCCATTCTATCACCTAATATTTTCACTTGTACTTTGAAATTAATAAAATCTCCTTACAATTCTCATGACTATGGGTTAGTAACTTATATTACTACTAGAGGCCTGATGCACGAAGATTCGTGCAAGAATGGGCCTTCCTTCCCCTGGCTGCCGGCATCGCCTTTGCTCTGGCCAGAGCCACCTTTCCGCCTTTGCTCTGGCCCTGAGCCACCTTTCTGCCTCAGCTCCGGCCCAGAGCCACCTTTTCACTTTCCTACACTGCCCAGAGGCCCGGAGTGGCTGGGGCTGTGCAAGCCTGTGTCGTCGCCATGGCAACAATGCAAGCATCCTGCCCCTGGCTGCTCGGCCCTGTGTATACAAATTAAACCATCATCTTTGTTGGGCTAATTTGCATACTCACTCCTGATTGGCTGGTGGGCGTCACGAAGGTACGGTCAATTTGCATCTTTCTCTTTTATTAGTATAGATATAGTTAGATTTTTGCAATGAAACAAATTGTCATCTCCAAATACAAATTATGCATATATGTGCATTTGCCAAAACTTGCAAAGTCCCTCTGTTTCATTTAAAATCAAATGTAACCCCCTGACCTCTATGTTATTTTTTTCAGCCTTATGTCCATTTATAGCTTTTTTTGGAGCACTCATATTTGCTACATTTTGGCCTCTGGACATAAAACCTCTCCTCAAACAATTTTTTTTTTTATATTTCCCTGGGCACAAATGCTATTTCACATTTCCAGATCTGTTTTTTAAAAACAATTTTCAGCTATAAATTGTTTAGTATAATGCTTGATCATAGCTGCCATATGCTATCTTATTTTTAATGAATGATTATTTGAATATTGGAAGGTTATTTCTAAATCATCACTTCTCATTATCTATTTTTAAACCTATTCGGTCCTTTCCTTTTGATTAAGAGGAAAAGCAGTTATTTTCTACATTAAATAAATGAAATGATGAAACAGTTTGCAGTGCCAAATATAAAAAATATATCAGTTAACTTTGATCACTCTTCTTCTTTTTCTGTCTCTTTCTCTTATCGTTCAAATCACTAAACAAAATAGCATACCTAGTGTAAACAACCCATGGCTTAAAATCATCAAAGGTATAAATAATAAAAGAAGATAAAGGAAAGGATATCAAAGCCATTATTTTATGTGTGCACATCTTATTAAATCACATATCAAAAAACTGCACAAAAGCAATCGAAAGACATACAAACACCACTTTTTAAAATAACACATCTTTGCAATGCAGATAATAGTTTCAAACTTAAGTTTTCTAGAACAGAGTAGCCTATTTCAAAATGTTCCTAAAACCTATTATATACATTTTCCTTTCTTCAAAACTAACTGTTCAAAATGTCAGTAGAAGCAGAAGCCACCACTGCTTTAAGGTGCTAGTTCTTGCCACCTCATACATATATTTGATAGAATGTGGAACATTTAGGAACCTAGTTTATTACTGGTTAAGGAGCTAGATTATCTCATTGGAGAACAGAGGATTCAGGAATACTAAGAATCAAATAAAAATCATAGTTTATGTATACCTTCCTTATACCCAAGAGAGTGAATTTCACACACAGTATCTATTTCAAGGCTGGACGGGGAATGGCCTGCTTTATGGAAGAAACCTTGTTCCAGGCCATGAGAATACAGAGAGAAATTTTGCCGTGGGGTAAGGTGAATAGGTAAGTGGCTGAATACACAGGAAATGGCAGTCCTGTACCTAAGTCTTCTCAATGACAGTGCAGGACTCTCTTCACTCCAGTTCACTTACCATAGCTATACTCAAGCAAACAGGATTAAAGTGCAAGTGTAATCACTTCTATTAGCATAGAAGGCTACAATCCATATTCCTGTCAATATTTTTCTTTGCCTGAATACTGATTAGACGCTAGCCTAGTCTAGGCAACTACCTCAAAAATAAGGCATAAGCCTATTAACTGCCCCCCCCCGCACCCCCCACCACCACCAAAGGACACCTGTTTTAATATAATGGACAAAGTGGTCACAAAATTTTAATTTCAATGCCCCAGTGATGATGAGTCCAGAGTATTTTATTTTGCCATTTCTATGAAGAAAAGCTCATTGCTATTGCAAGGACTATTTATTTATTTATTTATTTTCTTAATCCTCACCCAAGGATATTTTTCCATTGATTTTTAGGGAAAGTGGAAGAGAGAGGGAAAGACAAAGAGAAACACCAATGTGAGAGAAGCACATCAATCGGTTGCCTTCTGCACAAGCCCTGACCAGAATCGAACATTGGGACCCTTTGGTCCACAGTCCAACACTCTATCAACTGAGCCAAACTGGCTGGGTGCAAGGACTATTTATTAATTAAACTTATTGAGGTAACATTTGTTAATAACATTATATAAGTTTGAGGTATATAATTGTATAATAAACTAGAGGCCCAGTGCACAAATTCATGCACCAGTAGAGTCCCTCAGCCTGGCCTGCAAGATTGAGCCAAAACCAGCTCTCTGACATCCACAAAGGGGTCCCAGATTGCAAGAGGGCACAGGCCAGGCTGAGGGACCCCACCAGTGCATAATCGGGGCCAAGGAAGGATGTGGGAGGTTGGCCAGCCAGGGAGGGACCGAGGGAGGGCTCCAGGGTGTGTCTGGCCCATCTCACTCAGTCCCGATCAGCCAGACCCCAGCAGCAAGCTAACCTACCAGTCAGAGCATCTGCCCCATGGTGGTCAGTGTACATCATAGTGACTGGTCGACCGGTCAACTGCCCCATGGTGGTCAGTGTATGTCATAGGGAGCAGTTGAGTCACCTTAGCATATCATTAGCATATTACACTTTGATTGGTTGAATGGATTACCGGACACTTAGCATATTAGGCTTTTATTATATAGGATCATCTGTATATTGCATTGTGTACTCACCACCCAAAGTCTAGTCTCCTTCCAAAAATAATATCTGGAATAGGTGACATAACTATTACAAAATGCTTTTTAAAAAATACTTAAATAAAATATATTGGATTCATTTTATATGGAGAGGCAAAAGATCCAAAATATCCAACACAATATTGAAGGAAAAGGACAAAGACACTACTCAACTTCAAGATTTGCTATAAAACTACAGTAAATAGTATAACAGTATGGCATTGGCAAAAGGATTGGAAAATGGATCAATGGAACAGAACACAGACCAGAAACAACTCATATAAATATAGTTAATTGATGTTTGACAAAGGAGCAAAGGCAATACAATGGAGAAAAGATAGTCTTTTTAACAAATAGTGCTGGAAAGCTGGACATCCATAATAAAAATAACAATAGCATCTCAACCCAGACCTTATATCTTTCACAAAAGTTAACTAAAAATGGATCATAGACATAAATGTAAAGTGCAAGAGTTAAAACTCCTACAAGATAACACAAGAGAAATTACAGAGGACCTTGGATGTGGCAATGACTTTTTATACATAACACCAAAGATGCAATAAATGAAGGATATGACTGATAAACTTGACTTTATTAAAATAAAAAACTTGTCTTCTGTGAAATATATTGTAAGACAATGAGAAATAAGCCACAGATTCAGAGGAAATATTTGCAAAAGACATATTTGATAAAGTACTTTTGTAAAAAATATGCAAAGAACTCTTAAAACTCAACAATAAGAAAGCAAGCAACCAGATTAAAACATGGGCCAAACACCTTAACAGACACCCCTCACCAAAAAAGATATATAGATGAAAAATAAGCATATGAAAAAGGCTTAACATTTTATGTCATCAGGAAAATGTGAATTAAAACAATAAGTTATCACTACATAACTATTTCAATGGCTAAAATCCAAAACACTGACAATAAATGCTGGCCAGGAGATAGACCAATAGGAACTCTTATTTTGCTGGTGTAAATTTAAAATGATACCTCCACCTTGGAAGATAGTTTACCCATTTCTTACAAAACTAAACATACAATCCAGCAACTATCCTATATAATAAAGAGGTAATATGCAAATTAACCCTCACACCCTCACAAGATGGCTGCCTATGACCAGGCCAGCAAGGGGCTTAGTGAGGGATGATCAAACGAGCGAACAGCAGGCTGGGTGGGGCAACCAGGCTGGTAGGGGTGTTAGTGAGGGATGACCAAACAAGTGAACAGCAGGCTGCTTGGGGCAACCAGGCCAGCAGGGGGAGGGGCTGTGAGGGGCAACCAGGCCAGCAGGCGGGGGAGTTGGGGGTGATAAGGCCAGCGGGGGGCAGTTAGGAGAGACCAGGCTGACAGAGGGGGGTGGTTGGGGCAACCAGGCCAGTAGGGGGGGCATGAAAGGGTGACCAGACCAGCGGGGAGGGGGGGGAATTAGGAGTGACTAGGCCAGGAGAGGGGGGCGGTTGGGGGCAACCAGGCCAGCAGGGGAGGCATTAAAGGGTGACCAAACCTGCGGTGACGGCAGTTAGGAGCAACCAGGCCAGCGGGAGGCGGGGGGTGGGCAGTGAGGGTCTATCAGGTTGGCATGAAGAGACAGTGAGGGGCGATCAAGCTGGGCGGGGGGGCAGTTAGGGGCGACCAGGCAGGCAGGCAGGTGAGCAATTAGGAGCCAGCAGTCCAGGATTGTGAGAGGAATGTCCGACTGCCAGTTGGGATCAGGCCTGAATTGGCAGTCGGACATTCCTCATGGAGTCCCGGATTGGAGAGGGTGCAGGCTGGGCTGAGGGGACCATCCCCCAGGCACGAATTTCGTGCACCGGGCCTCTAGTGTTCTTTATATTTACCCAAAATAAACTGAAATGTTATGTTCACAGAAGAATCTGCACATGACTGTTTGTAGCAGCTTTATTAATAATTACCCTAACATGGAAGTAACCAAAATGACCTTCAGCAGATAAATAGATAAACTGTAATACCTCCAGACAGCAGGATATTATTCTGCACTAAAAAGAAATGACATATTGCTCTAGCCAGTTTGGCTCAGTGGATAGAGCATCAGTCTGCAGACTGAACGGTCCCAGGTTCAATTTCCATCAAGGGTGCATGCCCTTGTTGTGGGCTCAAACCCCAGTAGGGGATGTGCAGGAGGCAGCCAATCAATGATTCTCTCTCACCATTGATGTTTCTATATCTCTCTCCCTCTCCTGTCCTTTCTAAAGTCAATAAAAATATATTTAACCCTTTGCACTCGCTTGCTTTTTTCTTGATTCCTTTATTCTAATGCTAACCGTGTCGAGTCACACTCAACATCCGAGTGCAAAAGGTTAAATTAAAAAAAAGTTTAAAAAAGGAATGCTATCTCAATCCATATAAAGACAGGGAGAAAACTTAAATATACAAGGTGGGGCAAAAATATGTTTACGGTTGTTCATATGGAAAATAATATAATAATAAGTAATACATGAATAAACTCTGTTTCAAGTATTCACAGCTATAAACCTATTTTTGCCCACCTTAGTATTAATAAGTGAAATAAGGCAATCTGAAAAGGCTACATACTATGATTTCAACTATGTGACATTCTGAAAAAGGCAAAATTATAGAGACAATAAAAAGATTAGTGTTTATCATAGCTTTGGAGTAGGAATGAATAGGCAGAGCACAGAAAATTTTTAGAATAGTAAAATCATTTTGTATGATACTATTATGGTAGATGCATGTAGGTGTACTTTGTCAAAATCCATAAAATGTGTAACACAAGACTGAACTAGATCAAATATAAAGCATGGGCTTTGGGTGCTAATAATGTGTCAGTGTAGGTTCATTGATTATAACAAATGTACCATTATGGTTCAGGAGTTGATAGTGGAGGAGGCTGTGTGAGAGAGCAGCGAGTATATGGGAGCTTTCTTCTAAATTTTGCTGTAAACCTAAAATTTCTCTAAAATATAAAATCTATTTGATAAAAAATTATTGAACTTATGCTATGTTCCCAACATCTGTATTGGTCTTGATAATATAAGATGTATTAAGCACATTGTTCGTATGAAAATAGAAAATTAAACAGGTAATCTATAATAATAAAAACGTAATATGCTAATTAGACCAGACAGCCAAACGACCATGTGGATATCATTCTGGACGTCCTTCAGGACGAAGCCACCATGGTGGGGGCCGAGGCAGAGGCGGTTAGGGGCAATCAGGCAGGCAAGTAGTTAGGGGTGATCAGGCAGGCAGGAGAGCAGTTAGGGGCATCAGGGAGGCAGGTAGAGGCAGTTAGGGGTGAGCAGGCAGGCAGGCAGGTGAGTGGTTAGGAGCCAGCAGTGCCAGATTGCAAGAGGGATCCCAGATTGTGAGAGGGTGCAAGCCAGGCTGAGGGACCCCCCAGACCCTG
The DNA here is from genome assembly GCF_027574615.1 of Eptesicus fuscus. Taxonomy (NCBI): domain Eukaryota; kingdom Metazoa; phylum Chordata; class Mammalia; order Chiroptera; family Vespertilionidae; genus Eptesicus; species Eptesicus fuscus. The sequence continues at coordinate 52,799,572 of NC_072481.1, read as the reverse complement.
TGCATGAATTTCATGCACCGGGCCTCTAGTCTAAATATAAGTATTTGAGTGATGAGATAGTGGTATACATAGAACACAGGAAAGGGCGGGGGGGGGAGGGGGCGGTAAGTAATCAAGGGAAAAAGCCAGAGAGCTTCTCAGAAATTTTGCTTTCTGCTTGAGCAAAATCTTAGAATTGTGTGATATGGCACAATAGCGTAGGATTGTCACAAATATGAGAAGAAAATGGAAGATCCTTTCAATTTAGAACACCATCAAAAATACAATTTCAACATGTCAAGTTTATTTAAGGTGAACTAGAAGTGTTATTGCTGAACATATTTTTTGTAATCCATGAGGAAATGTCCAAAATACTGCATATCCTATCTAATAATAGAGTAACATGTAAATTACTATCACTCCGCTACGCCCACGATTGGGCGGCAGGACTCGGGGTGGCCTATCAGGCCATTGAGAGGCACGGATCCGCTGCCACTGAGGGGGGCTACCCTGCTGTTGAGAGGCGCAGGGGGCGGGACTCCCACCCCCTGCGCCTCTCAACGGCCAGATCCGCAGCCACTGAGGGGGCCTGCCGCGGACAACCAGCTGCTCCTCTCAAAGGCAGGGTAGCCAGGTGTCCGCGGCAGCCCCCCTCAGTGGCCGTTGAGAGGCGCAGGGGGCGGGAATCCCGCCCCCTGCGCCTCTCAACAGCAGGGTAGCCCCCATCAGCGGCCGCGAACCATCAAAAGTGTGGGAGCTGGGTGCCTGTCTGCTCCTGCACCAGGCCTTTCAGAAGCCTCCGCTGAGCCGGAGGCTTCTGAAAGGCATGGTGTACCAGCGGACAGGCACCCAGCTCCACCGCGAAAAGCGAAAACATGTAGGGGACCCTACACGTGCATGATTCAATCATGCACTGGGCCTCTAGTTTAGAATAAGAGCTCACAGGGCAAAACTTTAGTAGTATTCTATTGTATTTTAGAATCATCTTCTATAAAAAAAAATTACCCAAAAATAATTCCTTTCACACTTACATACTTCCTTGTAATGCTTTGCATAAATTAAGTTTTGAAGGAAATTTATTGCCTTATATAGACTAAAAAATCTAGGGGTAAATGGAAACAGTTTAAATAGGCCTGGATAGAGAGCTCATGGAAGGTAATCAATATCATGTCTACCTCTGTTCTTTGATTTGGCTTCACTCTGTATTGGCTTTATTTTCAGGCTCCATGTGCTGTGGAAATGGATGCCAATAGCTCGAAAAGAGTGGTGTCTTTTGTTCACATCAGTTGGAAAAAAGATGCAGCTCCTGCCTAGAACCAAGGATTATTTATTTCTGTGTAGGTTGGTTTAGCACCAATCCCAGGAACAATCAGTAGGCTGGCAAGCTACAGTTATTCTAAATGATATGGCCTAAGTAGAATTTCCCACCACTGGAGTCAGGGAATGAAAATTAAGGTAACATTTAAAAAGAGAAAGTGAAAGAGGCATGATTCCCCATAGGAAATTCATGATTCTGTGGAAAGGAGAATAAATGGCAAGCTGCCAAAAAATATTCAAAGGTCGTGAAGTATAAACTATAAACTGTGTTTAGTATCTAACATCCTTTCTGTTTTTGATAATAGAATGTTTGAATATCAACCATACATACTAGTATAATCCCCTAGGTATAGACTATATCTCCTAAGCTCTCACTGAACCTGTATGAGTGATTTATTTAAGTGAGTGGGGGGTGGGTTGGGGGGAGAAGGGGACAAGCAGAGGTATGTGTGAAACTTCACGGTAAATCTCCTTAAAAATGATTACTGTGAATTTTGCATCTAGCCCATTCTATTAGCAATAAAATGGCAATGGTTTATTGGCCACACAGTAAGCCAGGTCTAGAACCAGCTATTCCTTTCATATTACAAGAAATTTTCTAATGTCTTAAAGGGGGAAAATGTGTATGTGTGTTTCCAACTAAGTAGTTTTATCCTTTACTTACCATCCTTATTTTTATACAATTACTTGTATAATGCTTAGAGTTACATGGGATCAGTGATCTGGTTTGCCTAGGGAAAGAAAGTTTTAATTCTTTTTTAAAAATATATTTTTATTGATTTCAGAGAGGAAGGGAGAGGGAGAGAGAGATAGAAACATCAATGATGACAGAGAATCATTGATTGGTTGCCTCCTGCATGCCCCCCAGTTGAGCCCACAACCCAGGCACGTGCCCCTGACTGGAATCGAACCTGGGCCCCCTCAGTCCCAGGCTGATGCTCTATCCACTGAGCCAAACCAGCTAGGGCAAGAAAATTTTAATTCTATGCATGGTACTCTGATACTGAGAATGTCTCTAAAAACTACATTTTTTTTTGATAAGTAAAATCTACTTTTAATAGGAAAATATGGCCCCAAATTGGCACCATGAATTCTACTTTCAACATTGTTTAGGTTTATGCCTATTTTATTGATGACAGTAGTGACACAAATCAACCCATCTTTGTACAATTATCTTTAGACCTGTCTCTGAAGAGAAAGTTATGAGTATTTGTCAAGTGCACCATCAGAATTGCCACAAAATAAGTAGATATATTCCACCTCAGGAGGATTGTTTTAAACAAGAGTATGATTAATTTTGATGCAAACCATGTTATGGCTCTAATTAAGTGTCCTGGTGGGTTAGTCTATGTTGAAATGATTCTCTGACCCTTACTGACAAGTATAAATGAAAAGAGTTGTTCATTCAGATAGGAGAGGTGAAGGTTTCCATTTTCTTATAGAAAAGCATAACATTCAGAGTTGCAAAAATTAAATGCAGCTAAAACCACATCATTTTCTTAACAAGAGCAGATTGTCAGTATTTTCAAATTACTATTGTTTCATAGGTCAGAGAGTCTAATGATTTAAGTTCCCAAATAATACTTCTCCTAAATACTTGATCTTTCACACACCTGTCTTTGTGCTGGGAGTTGTTCTAAAGTAAGTATGCACATTCCTGGATTGAAAAATTCCCTAAGATTCAGGGCCTCAAAGCTTATATTAAAGCCTCTTCACTTAGGGAAAAAAAAATCTGATTCTTATTACTTAACAGGTAAAAACCATTATATACTTTTTTTACGAGAGTAAGTTTACCATTTCTGATCTTCTGAGGGAAAAGTAGCCATCCATTTCACAAGATTAAGCTTCTGAATAGAAATACCTACTTCAATTCACTGACAAATAACCGATAGGTAGGTATCAAGATTCAATTGGCTCTTTTAAGACTCAGTATTCAAAACACAGGTTTAATGTCATCATAATCACATTTCCACCTTTTTGAATACAATACCTGCTATACTAGTATTTGATTAAACTTTTGTTTTCAATGTTTATTGTTGATCATTAAGACAAATTGTTAAAAAATGTATATGCATTGTAAAATAATTTAAAATATTATTTTTTGTATATAAATACAGATAAAAATTAAAGAACAAAAACATTTTTACAATAATCTTTAAAAACAAAATCATAGACTTCCCAAAGCTAGTTCATTTTCTGAAAGCTTATTAGCTAATAATTATTTACAATTTAATATATTTTAGACATATTGGTGAGTTTTAAATGTATTCATTAATTCTCCCAACAACTCCATAAAGAGGATATTATTATTTTTTGAAATATATTTTATTGATTTTTTACAGAGAGGAAGGGAGAAGGATAGAGAGTTAGAAACATCGGTGAGAGAGAAACATTGATCAGTTGCCTCCTGCACACCTGCCACTGGGGATGTGCCCATAACCAAGGTACATGCCCTTGACCAGAATCGAACCTGGGACCCCTCAGTCCACAG